>NC_086445.1:807713067-808313067 GCF_028390025.1 Pseudophryne corroboree
TAAGCAAAAAACAAGGAGGAACAGCGCTGGGCGGGCGTCCAGTGGCCCCTGTGGAATCGGAGAAAGGGATTTATCGGTAAGTACCAAAATCCTGATTTCTCCTTCATCCACTAGGGGCCACTGGAGCGTAGTTACAATGGGGACGTCCCAGAGCTCCCAGAACGGGTGGGAGAGCGCTGAGAGTTCTGTAAAACCACTCGGCCAAACTGAGATGCAGAGGCCGCAAAAGTGTCAAACTTGTAGAATTTGACAAACGTATGACGGCCGGACCAAGTAGCCGCCCAACCTAAAGTATTCATGGAGACCCCACGGGCAGCTGCCCACGAAGGTCCCACCACGCACGTAAAGTGCGCTGAAATGGAAAACGGAGGCTCCCGAGCAACCGCCAAGAAGACTGTCTGATGGTCAGATGTATCCAACAGCCCAGCATATGCTGGGACCCTGGCTATTTAGTACGGGAGCATCGTACAGAATAAAAAAGAAAAAACCCTTCGTCGAATAGCCTAAGACCTCTGTAGAGAAAGTCAGCGAGCCCTGACAACAGTCAAAGAGGACTGAAAAACACTAGTGTCAGATTTATATGAAAAACGGACATGCCCTTTGGAAGAAACGACCGCTGAGGCCAAAGCTCAGCCGGGGGAGTTGCTAATAGAGTACTCCCTGAAAGAGAGCCCGAACTTACGGGCGCCAGGCTAATTTCTTTTGGAAGAAAACCGAAAAAGGCAGGGACCGAAAATTCAGGTCAATGTGGTTTGAAGCGCAGCGGAGCAAAACCTCCCAGAGAAACCAAAGATTACGGCTGAATGGTAACTGAAAGAAGGGGAAAACCCCCTTTTATCCTTATTATGTCCCATACAGTTTTCCAAAAGTGGCAATAGCGAGAAGAGGTAACAGACTTCTGAAATCGGGGCCTAGTAGGCCTAACCGAACTAGGGAACTCCTCCCTTCTGAGGTCTCGTGAACAGTCACACGGTTAAATGAAACCAGTGTAAGATTGAACAAAGAAAAGGACCCTGTTGAAGTAGACAGTCCAGTCGAGGTAGGAGCCAAGGCTCCTCTACCGACAACAGTTGTAGCCGTATCTTCAAGTCATGGGTGGCCCAACCAGAGCCACCGAGAGAAATAGCACGCATATTCTCCTCCTGTGTTACCGAAAGTGAGGTAGAAACAGAAAAGGAGGCAGGATAGAATAACCAGAAACTCCCAGGAGCCCTGAGGGCATCCTCGGCTACTGCCACCAGAGCTCACGTCCGTGAGTAGTAAAGGGTTAAAGAGTCAGTCAGAACGCCCTGAGGTCGATTCGAAATCTCCGCCCACAGCAGACCAGCTGACAAAACTCCGGGGAATGTTCCCTCACCCAGGAGTCTGACCTGGTGGCCTGACCTGGAAAGAAGATTGTTGTCCCCCGCTCAGAGGGGAATGTAGGCGACCACTCATTGCGACGCAACTTGACTGAAGAAATAGAGTACCTGGTGCCGAGGAAGGAAAAATCCTCTGACGGACCGTGTTGAAAAAACATCTACGAGGAGCATAAATTGGATCTGTGTCGAACCAGAAGCTCCTGGATCCTCCAGATCTTCAGAAGCCACGTAATGTACAGAGTGGGATAGTAGCAATAGATTGTCCCATTAGGGAACCAACGTCAACCCCTTGAAAAAGAGTTATTCTGTGATCTTCCTGAACCCTGTGGGAGCGGAAGAGAGACCGAAAGGAAAGGACTTACAGTGAAAATGAGAATCCTGTAATGCGACTCTGAGTAAAGCCCGATGAGGAAATCCAACGGAAATCAGTAAACAGGCATCCCTGAAGACAAAGGACGCGTAAAACTCCCTTTCTTGTTCAACTAGCAATCACAGACTGAAAGGATTCTAAGGCCAGAATAGGCCTGGCCGAGCCAACTGGCTTCGGAACGTGAAAAGAAAACAAAGGCCTGAGAACTGTCCCGATTCAAATGATATGTAAAAAACAGGGTTCAACACCCTTTGCGGTTAGAAGCATATGGAGCGCCGCCTGCAGTATGACTCTCTTGTCATCGTAAATCGGCCGACCCCTGCCGAGGGACTCCCGAGACGGTTGTACTCCCAAATCTAGTCTGTAACCGCCCAAGCCTTCTCCCACCGACCTGCGTCTACCCTGGGACCCTCCAGGTGGTAGGAAAGTCTGACCTTTAGTGTGTGTATAGGATGATGTAAAATCAGACTGGACCGAGGATGTTGAACCTCTGCTTCAGCTTTCTTTTTTTTTTTTTTTTTTTTTCCTTCTGAGATCCCCTGGCGACAGAGATATCGCCCGTGTGGAGTCGAAAGCCTGAAAGGGCACGGTAAAAATCTAAAGGAAAGACCGGTAAAGGTCTGTCTTGGAGCTGGGGCAGAAGTAGGAGAAAGCAAAGTGGACTTACCTCCAATGGTTCAAGAAATCCTGCAGAAAGTTCCTTCCCCTGAACCATCTGCCCCGTAGGATCTCATGTTCACCTGTCACTGTCGCAGCCCCAGAGGTCGTCGGGTTAAGACAGCCCAAAGCGAAAATGCAGGTTCCGAGACTGCAGGCGTGGAGACCTCCAAAGAACATAAAGCAGAATCGTGATTCTGACCCGTACCAAAGTATCAATTGATCCGGATGCGAAACATCCTGTAACCTAGAGGACAATTGTTCCACAACCTACCTGCTCCGGACAAGGTAGAACCCTGCTGCCGTATATGTCTTCGATGGATCCCTGAGCAAGGTTGCCTCAGGAAAACGGCAGCTTGTTGGACCGGCGATACATCGAGGGGTATACCCTGGAGAGGTTCTGATACCCTTTCCTGCCGTCTGCGGGGAAAGGATAGGAAAACAAACATTGTTTGATACCTGAAATTGTGTATTCGGGCGTCTGCCGGCCGTCTACCGGAGCCTGGCCAGCTTATCCGAAACTGGACCAGTCGCTGTCATTTCGTCATCGGCATCGAACCCTGATGGACTTGACGTGTCCGCCTCCTTTACCTGCAGTCTCAGACGAACTGCTGTATAATGCACCTGGATATTCTGAGACACAGGTTCAGACTCCACAGAAAACAGACATCATCAGTATTGTAACATGGAAGGTTAGTTAGCAAGGTTCCTTTAGAAACCTGGAGAGGTGAAATGACATACAAGGTCTCTGGTTACCAGTGACATTACCTGCATAATCTGAGCTGTTCAAACAGGAGTGTCCTGCAGGTGCGTGGAGGGCTAAGCAGATGGCTCCACCGCATACTTCACACCTAAGAGGGAATTCTTTGACTATCCCAGGTGAGACAAACGAAAGGAGAAAAGGTGGGTTAAATAAACACAGCCCTATGCAAGGTCTGCACTATAATGTGTGACCGACACGATTCAACTAAACTTTCTGGAGCAGCGGAGACCTGAACCAGTAGCGCTGCGCTGTGGGACAGGAGTCTTAGCCCTAGGCTATAGGAGCTCTCCTTAAAGTTTTGTTTGGATTCAAACCCCTGTTCAGATACCCGCTACTAGCGTACTGAGCCACAGCGCTATTTGTCTGATGCCTTACACCAGAGATTTTCAACCTTTTTTTACTCGCGGCACACCGAATAATGTTTTAAAATTGCCAAGGCACACCATCCATTCCCCACAGAAAACCCCCCAAAAAGCACACATTGGCCCTCACAGTAATAAAAAATCCACACATACATTGGCCTACACAGAAAAAAACAATGACATAAATCATGTTGCTCCTTGCATAAATCCTATTGCTCCCCACATAAATCAATCACATTGCTCCCCACATAAATCCTATTGCTCCCCACATGAATTATTCACATTGTTCCCCCCATAAATCCTATTGCTCCTCACAGGAGAAATAACATAACAAATATTAGCCCCTACCGGTCAGCTGTCCTCCTCCCTGTCCCTCAGTGGTGGGGGTCGTTCATAATGGATTGCTGCGAATACTGAGCAGCGGGCGGTCGGGCAGGTGTGGATGTGGGTGGGCAAGGAAAGCTGTGGATGCAGGCGGAAATTAGAAGATGTGTATGTAGGCAGGTGGGCTGGCTGGGTGGTGAGATGCGGCGGCCGTGACCTATGATATCACACCGCCGCATCATCAAGGCACAGGTCACAGCCGGAGCATGAATGATCCTCTAAGAAGAGCCCAGGCCAACAGTTCGCTCTGAAGCTGCAGGAAGCTGCTCTGGCTCCGCGGCACACTTTGCAACTGGTCGCGGCACACTAGTGTGCCACGGCACACTGGTTGAAAAAGCCTGCCTTACACACATTCCCCAATTACAAATAGCATTAGTAACTAGTGACACCAAGGAATAATAAAGGGAAGGCAACACCCCGCCCTGTATGTAGTGTACCGCTAATTAAGGTGCACCAGATGTTTCTCGGAGGTTCCGCTGGCTTTTCAAAATGGTGACCAGCCTGTGAGAAAAGATGGGTGAAAATGTTATGTGGCAAGGTGGGGTATTCTGTTTCTAGAAAACATTGCGGAAGTGTTTGTTTTATCCCCTATATATGGTATTGTATGCATATATCATACCCACACACACTTAAATATATATATACAAACATATCTATATATATCTACACACACCACAGTGAACCCATGCACCTAATAGGGTAGATAAATACTGTGCACCTAATAGGGTAGATAAATACTGTGTATATGTAGGGTAAAGAAATACTGCACAGTAGATTTTTAATTATCAATGAGCTGAGTCCCAGCTCCTGTAATAGAGCAGATTCCCTGATCTAAATGTCTGAAATGGGGCAGAGGACTCCCCTGCAGGGAGGAATGTAGCCAAAGCAAGATGTAACAATATTTCTGCAGCACACTGCACAGAAAAGCTACAAACTCCAGAGACAGGTGTGTTGCCTAGAGACAATGAGAGCTGGGAGCCTTCACCGGGGGGAATAAGCTTCACCCCCCCCCCCCCCCCCCCTCATACCTTATACATGTAAAGAATCCTCCCTGCACAGCCAGGAGAGGAAAGGAGCTTTCAGTGGCCCGGGGAGCGTGCTGCAGCGGCTGGGGAGCGGAGAAAGCCCGCCGTACAGAGCGGGAGTTAGCTCCACCCCCTCCGCTTCGGCGCCAAATTCAAATCCGCTGTATAGTAAGCGGAAAGCGCCCATGCATCCCCCGGCCGCCTGTATGCTGCGGCCGGGGAGCGATGTGCGGCCGGGGAGCGGAAAGCCTGAGCCCGCCGAACGGAGCTGGAGTTAGCTCCGCCCCCCTGCTCAGGTCACTTTCAAATTAAAACCGCACTATCACCCGGCTGCCTGTAAGTGTGTATGCTGCGGCCGGGGAGAGTGTGTCCTTTGCTGGAATCGAACCCTAGCTCGTGGGCATCGTAACCATAGGTGTTACCACTCTGCCATGAGAGCTATGTAGACAGAAAAAAACTGTGGATGCTAATTATTACACAGATATATGATATATGTAAATGTATCACCCGGCTGCCTGTATGCTGCAGCCGGGGAGTGAAGAGCGCTGAGCCCGCTTACAGAGCGGGCTGAAGCTCCGCCCCCCACATAATGGCGCCAATTTCAAATTAGTAAGCCTTTTATGCACTCCAGCCTGTCTGACTGGAGAGTATAGGGGAGCCTGTCCATCCATGTATTAAAACACTGAAACTGAAAAATGTAAAAACATACATCAGTCTGAAGGGGGAGGGGGGGGAGATTGTACTCACCGCTTCCTTCCGTCAGGCGTTTCGACCCAGCGGCCCCGACGCGCGCCGCACACAGCGGTGTCCGGCCATTTTTGATACTCACCGCTGCCATGCTGCCGGGATCTTCTGCTGGATGGAGTGGCCCCGACACGCGCCGCACGCAGCGGTGTCCGGCCAACTCAGGAGAGCTCAGTGTCTCCCTCAGCCGGGGACCATCCCGAGCCGCACGCAGCTGCGATGGGACCCCGCCGGCAGCTCCCGCGGTGCAGACTGGCAGTGGCAGAGCTGCCAGTCTGTGTGTGTGTGAAAGAAAAATAAAATAATAAAGAAAAAAGAAAAAATTCTTCAGCTAAACCCAAGTGAACCAGCTCTCTCGGGCACTAAACTAAGACTGGCTTGGAGGGGAGATAGTAGGGGAGGAGCTAGCCACAGTGTGAGAATTTTAAAGTGCCAGCTCCCAATTACTGCCTACTATTTCCCCATTGTAACTACGCTCCAGTGGCCCCTAGTGGATGAAGGAGAAAATTTGTTTATTAACATTTATGTAGTGCTAGCATATTCCATAGCACTTTCTTTCAAAGTCGGGCAAGGGCGGATTGGGAACTGGAAGTGGGCCTGCAAAAATTTGTAGAAGTGGCAACACATGGGCAGCACCAGATGTATTACAGGTAACAATGTCACCAGCAACACCCCTCACATGTCAACAAACAAAACAGGCCCCACATGCTCATCGGGCCCACCAGGAATCTTCCTTGGGAACCCTATGACCAATCCGCCCCTGGTTTCAAGGGTATTATGAAGACTACTCTCTTACGAGGGCTACCAGGTGGCACCAGGTGGCGCTCACAGGATTACACTTGCCCAACAGTCTTTTAGCCTCGTGCAAAGTTAGGCTTCACCTTTAGCAGCTGCCTTTCCAAGGTGAATTAGGTCCACCCCGTACTCAGATGCCTCCAAGTCTTATGGACAAGGTGACTATTAGAGGCAGTAATACTAGTGCAGAGAGACACTCACTGGATACAACCTTGATTAAGTTGCCCACTTCACAAGCTGAGATCAGTAATAGACTGCATGTGAGTGCAACAATGCACAGGATGGTATTAGCACTAACACAAACTGTATGTGAATGCAACAATGCACAGAGTAGTATAAGCGACAAAGTATTAACTGTATAGAAATGCAGCAATGCACAGGATGATAAACAATAATAAGAGCGAAAAAGATATGAATCTGTGTAGAAGGTCCACACAAAACCTGAACTCAAGGTGAGCTGGATCCGATCAGGAAAATGATCAAGGCTGGGTAACCGAACTTCAGGAGTACACAGAGCTAACAAGTTCTCACATGTAGCAGGAAATATAACCAGCAGTTTAGGGAGTGACAAGGAAGTGAATATAAATGCTGCTTGACCAATCAGGAAGCCTGCTGGTAAATGTCAATATTAAATGTAGCTGCCCTGCTGCACGTAACAAACTAACTACTAAGCAACAGGGTACGCCGTCTGCCTCCAGCGTCCCCATTGCTAGGCACTCAGCGGCTCCCAGCCTGTTGCTAGGTGCCAGATGGGAACCAGAGAGAATTGTGCCTGGTGTTAGCCTGTTGCTGGGCGCCGGGTGGGGCCCAGAAGCTCTAGCACCCAGGAGAGACGCAGCGTCCCGGACACCAGGCAACCGCCAGGACCCGCGTCTCCCTGCACCTGCCATTCCGCTGCTGACAAAGGGATATGGGGGTCTATGGTATTTACTAAGCCTTGGAGAAAGATTAAGTGGACAGAGATAAATTACTAGTCAATCAGCCTGTAAAATGGCAATCAGGAGCTGATAAGCTGGTACTTTATCTCCGTCCACTTTATCTCTCTGCAAGGTTAAGTAAATAGATCCCATGGTCTGCTTACCTCATTATCCTTCAAATCAAATAGTATTCCTAGGAAACCACCAGTATAAACAGAAAGGAGCTAGGAGTCATCAGATACACCTTAGTACAGAGTGTATCTAGCCACTATAATCTATTCAGTTAGGTTCATGCTTTGGATTAAAACGCCTTTGGTATAAAATCAGGACTTAAATCCAGTCCTCAAGTACCCCCAACAAGCCATATTTTCTGAATTTCTGTCTCTGAACACAGGTGGGATAATTACTCATGCAGTAAAATAGAATAATTCACTTCTGTATAGTTAAAGAAATTCGGAAAACATGACCTTTTGGGGTACATGATGACAGGAGTTGAAAACGCCTGATTAAACTAAATAGATTCTTAATATATATCTTTTATATTTTTGAATCTTATATGTACACAGTAGTGGTCTTTCACTAGTTTTAAAGAGAACTCAGAACCTAGACAAACCTGCAATCTGAACATTTCTCTATTTAAAAGAGACGTAATAATATAGTATACAGTATATTGTGCTAATTAACATGTTAACATATATGTAACGGCTTAAACATAGCTCATTCACTGGAAAATACAATTCACTAAATCAGCCAGCTATATTTTATGAACAATTAAAATTTTGATAGTCAAAGGAAATTTTATGTGTTTCAGACCTTAAAATACATTTAGTGTATTGTTCAGCAAAATACCTGTAAATGACTCTGATGTGTTATTTTCCTACCCCACTTTTATTACCACTCTCAGCATAATTGTACTCTTGTTAAAATACCACTTTGAATTTGTTTCAAGCAGGAAATATAAAAATGGAACATTGTGTCCAAATGCTCAAAGGTTATACTAGAAACTTTTTGTACCTTATATTTTTTATTAGCCGATGTATATGTTATTTATGAAGTTTTACAACTTTGATTTTGGCCACAGTACTTTTAATGAGTCTCGCTACCTAAACAATTTCTATGGCCAAACACTGTTTTAACAGCAGTTAGGTCTGTCAGAAATTTTAAAAGCTGTGCACATACCTTGTGGTATGTCTGGCTAGGAGACGTTGTAATCCAGTGACTCACAGATACAGCTGCGTATAACCAATAACATGCCCTATTCTCAGAGCCGTAGCTAGACATTTTATCTACCAGTGGGCACCAGTGCCCCTTTCCACCATGTGGAGGGGTGTGATGTCACATAAGGGGCATGTCAAACAAGAATGCTACTGCTTCTGAGTGCTACAGTCCATGTTGAAATGGAATTGAGGCAAAGTGTGTGTGTACTATTTGGATTATATTTGTCTAATACAGGCCTGGCCAACCTGTGGCTCTCCAGTTGTTGTGGAACTGCATATTCCAGCATGCCCTGCCACAGTTTTGCTACTAAGAATTCTAAAACTGTGGCAGGGCATGCTGGGATGTGTAGTTTTACAACAGCTGTAATATGTGTTAATTGCTTAACTGATTGATTGATTGATTGATTGATTGATTGATTGATTGATTGATTAATGTGTTTACAGGGCATAAAATCTTCCTATGCCAGAAGTTCTCAAATGCGATCCTCAAGGCACCCCAACGGCCCAGGTTTTAGGTATATCCATGGCTCAGCACAGATGGTTACATCAAATTGACTGAGGTGCTAATTAAGGCCCTCATTCCGAGTTGTTTGCTCGCAAGCTGCTTTTAGCAGCTTTGCACACGCTAAGCCGCCGCCTACTGGGAGTGAATCTTAGCTTGGCAAAATTGCGAACGAAAGATTCGCAATATTGCGAAAAGACATCTCTGTGCAGTTTCTGAGTAACTCGAGACTTACTCTTCCAGTGCGATCAGTTCAGTGCTTGTCGTTCCTGGTTTGACGTCACAAACACTCCCAGCGTTCTCCCAGACACTCCTCCGTTTCTCCAGCCACTCCCGCGTTTTTCCCAGAAACGGTAGCGTTTTTTCAAACACTCCCATAAAATGGCCTGTTTCCGCCCAGAAACACCCACTTCCTGTCAATCACATTACGATCACCAGAACTAAGAAAAAACCTCGTAATGCCGTGAGTAAAAAACCTAACTGCATAGCAAATTTACTTGGCGCAGTCGCAGTGCGAACATTGCGCATGCACAATTAGCGGAAAATCGCTGCGATGCGAAGAAAATTACCGAGTGAACAACTCGGAATGACCACCTAAGTCACCTGTGGCCAAGCATAGATAAACTTAAAACCTGGATTGTTGGGGTGCCTTGAGGACCGTGTTTGGGAACCTCTGTCCTATAGTATAGCAGAGATATCCAAGCAGATTAACGTACGCCTTGGAGAGTGATTAAGTGGAGAAAGATAAATTAACAACCAATCAGCTCCTAACTGTCATTTGTCAAACACAGCATGTAACTCGGCAGTTAGGAGCAGATTGGCTGGCACTTTATCTCTCTCCTTATTATCACTCTCCAAGGCTTAGTACATCTCCCTAAAAGACCAGAAACCAGATACTGTAGCTTTATAATGTTAAAAGTTTAAGGGGGGTATTTAACAACGCTCGGAGAGAGATAAAATTGTATGAGATAAAGTACCAGCCAATCAGCTTCTGCCTTACATTTTACAGGCTGTGTTTGAAAATAATAGGAGCTGATTGGTTGGTACTTTATCTCTCACAATTTATCTCTCTCCAAGCTTTGCTAAATACCCCCCTAAATGTTAAGATGGATAATCCTATTATACATTAGTATTACATCATTAAATATTTGGAAAATCCAGTTTAAGGGATCTCCCATGCCAATGAATAGACCGATAAACTGTAACGTTTAAATATAGTAGTTATAGTAGTTATATTGCTGTTTCCAAGGAACTCGCCTATTAGAAGTCTTCAACTTAAAGGGAACAAATGAACAGTGATTTGTAGTTCTGTGATATGGCAAAAGATTATGTGGCTTCTCCATTCTGTGATATAGAAAATAATAAAGGGCAGTAGTGCATTCTGTGAGGTATTATGTGAATATGGGAACACGATGAAAATTGCTCATCTGCTTACAGTAGGTATTCAGCTTTTTAAGGGATAATGTTGTTTCAATGGTCCATAGTCATTCTTAATACTGGGTACTCGAAAAAAACGCCAAGCACCATATTATGGGTGGTATGTAATAGAATCTGAGTTCGCCCAACGTGCCTGATGCCAGCCGAACTCGGACTTTTTTAAATTTGGCAATCATTTACAAGGCATGGTTTTGCTTTGTAAATGACTTCCCCTTTAAAAAATGTCAGCGTTTGGCTGGCATCCTGCTTGTCGGGCAAATTCAGACTAAGCTTCCATGATGGCTTGGTGAGCGGGGCATATGTACTGTGGGGGTATGTCTGGCACTGTGTGGGCATTTGCGTATCTGGTACTGTAGGTGGGGGCATATCTGGCACTGTGGGTATATTTGTGTATCTGGCACCGTGGGGGCATTTGTGTATCTGGCACTGTAGGAGCATATCTGGCACTGTGGGAGCATTTGTGTATCTGGCACTGCAGGAGCATATCTGGCACTGTGGGTGCATTTGTGTATGTGGCACTGTAGGAACATATCTGGCACTGTGAGGGCATTTGCGTATCTGGCACTGTGGGTGGGGGGCATATCTGGCACTGTGGGTGGTGGCATTTGTGTATCTGGCACTGTGGGGCATATGTGTATCTGGCACTGTGGAGGCATATCTGGCACTGTGAGGGCATATGTGTATCTGGTACTGAGGGGGCATATGTGTATCTGGCACTGGGAGCATATCTGGCACTGTTGGGGCATATATGTATCTGGCCCCACATATGTGTATCACGTCCCCTCTTTTATTGACCACGCCCTGTGTGGCATGTGTCCACACTGACTTTTTTACTTGCACCACTGGTGTAATTAATGAATTGGAGATAGTCTCATTTAAAATCACCTTTAAAATGTAATACATTTTTAGATCCAGGAAGGTGCAGAGAAAATCTTTAATCTGTAGTTAATAGTTAACAAAATATAGATGGTGCAGTATGTTCAACAGGAAAAAGAAAAATTACACCCACAAATAGCATGTTTTAAATCTGATTAACAAATGCAGGTTGTCCGCTACCATAGAAAGAGAATAGATACAATCTCCACTGAATGTTTTCAATGCAACACAATTGTCTATAGGTTTTGAGGAGACATGCTGCATATACCAATATATATTGTTGGGGGTATATATATATTGGTATATGCAGCATGTCTCCTCATACCTTGAAAAAGATACCCTGTGTGGTATCGAAACGCGTTGGTGAGGAGTTTGTGGGGACTGTTTTGGACTCGTACCCGGTGTGTGGAACATCTGTCCAAGGACGCCTGTGGACATTTATATTTGTGATATTTGTCTACTTTTTCTTGTAGACCGACATCTTCGGTGAGAGTCCAATTCTTTACCCATTGTGTACTTTTTAACCTTTTAATGTAAATGAAACAGTATTATACTATGTGGAGTTCTCTTCCCTATCTTTTTAAACATGGAGGATTGTGGGACACGCAAGGAGACTGCATGACTGGCATTATCCGCTCCATATAGCCGCCTGATTGTCTACATTAAGTAGACCTTCTTTTCTGGTAGGAGTCCATGCCGTCTCTCTCCTTTATCATATTGGTGTAACATTACCATCAGCACTATTGTGTTTGTTTGTTTTTGTTTAAGAAACATAAATGAATTATTGGTATAAACTGTGAGAAAATGTAATCCAAAAAAAGAAGGGTAATAGAAAACTCATCTTTTGGTCCTAGCGCCTATATACACAGTGGTAAAATCTTTTTGGTGTATGCGGTAAAGAAAACCACTCTGAAAACAGTTCAACACATGCAGGTTACTGTAGTACGTATAGTGCACCAGCTTAGGTTTCAGTAAACAGTCTTGCAATTAATCAGCTTTAGTGAAAACAGTTTAGCACATGAAGGTTACTGTTGCACTTGCAGTGCACCGGCGTAGGTTTAAACAGTCTATGCAATTAAACAGCTCTAGGTGTCCCCCCTACTTACTTAGGGTTTACTAAATCTACTTGCCTTAATCCAGCCTTCAGCAGATCCAAAATTGCGCCTAAGGGAACCTGTCAGGGTCTTTTCTTTGACTGCCTGCAGCCTTCTGGACTTTCAGCAGGGGTACTGATCGCGAACCTCCCGGGATACTCACTGCCTGGGTCTTCTGTGGGTCTTAGTGCCGACTCGATGCAGCCGGCATCATCTAACTGTGGCAGCTCTCTGTGTGGGTGCCACAGGGTAGGGATGGCCATTTACCATCGATGATTCAAAATCATTGATGGTCTATAGCCGATGTTGAATACTTTTACCATCGATGGTGTATAACCAGATGGTTATGCACCATCAATGGTAGCTGTATGCACAATGGTTTTTATCCCCACCTTTTTATGATTTTAGGGCTGACTGTTGCTGCACAGCACTGCTAGGCTGTCAACCAGCAGCCCTGCGCAGCCTACGGCTCTTACACTATGTGTAAGTGCCGGGAATAGGATGTCCCTCCTCTTTAAGAGGCTGAGCTGTCACTCACTGCTCAGCCTCACCCCCGGTTCTTACACAGAAGTAGAGCAAGCACCCCGCGCATGCGCATAAACACTGATGGTAAAACCATTGATGGCTATGCACAAAATACTTAGCTGCCATTGATGGTTTGACTCACCATCGCCATTGATGGTAAGCATCGATGGCGTTACAACCAATGGCCATCCCTACCACAGGGATTTGTGTTGCTGGCCTTCTCAGGGGCAGTGCCAGACTCTCCTGCACATGCTCAGTGAATGCCATGTAGAAAGGGTCACTTGAAGTTCAAAGCTGCTCTGTCGGATTGTAGAGTTGAGTGGAAAATCACTAAACTAAAATAAAATAAAAACTGGGGCTATAGGACTGGGATACCTATATATGGAAAAAGTACCCTACTTTATGTATATATTCAATTATGGCATATAGTAGTTGCCTTAATTGAATATATACATAGATGTAACTACCATGGACACTTTATATACATGGTAGTTACGCCCCTGCATATTCCACGTTAGCAAAAGAAACAGATATTTAACACTTCAGTTGGTGGATGTAGCAGGCCTGTAACTAGGGGTTGGCTAAGATGACACTCGCCATGGGCGCTGGTTGAGGGCACCACCTGGCTTAGTCTGCCAACCCCTTGGGAGCTCGGCATGACCAGGTCATGGAGGAATATGACTAGTGTTTTAGAAGATCCCATTATTCAATACTGTGCTTAGGACTGCTTCATGTTGCTTGGAGCTGGTGGCCTCCACAAGGTAATACCCACGCCTTATTGATTCAGCTTCAGGTCACGACCTCTCTACACTATAATTTGGGTCATGCCCCATGTTTGCATATATCCTACAATGCCTCACATGTTGCCCCTTAGCGCTTCCCCCTCTTCTCCCCCCATCCTGCTACACTACTCCTACCCCCCCTCTTTCCTAAACATCCTGCCCAACACTCCTTCCTGCCACTGCTACTGCACAGTCTAATCGTCCTCAGTTTCCATTAAGGACCACTAAGTTCACTAAATCGCAAAATCTGCTACTGAAAAAATGTCATGCTGGTGGCCGCACAGCACAGGGCAAGGCCACCAAGCATGTTTAGTGCCGCCCAGCGATGTGATTGCAATTCAATTACGATCACATCGCTAAAACGACAGATAGTGGAAGCCCCCTGAATGCACAGCTATGCTGCTTATGCAGGCGCAGCGCCATCATGTTTCCGACAGCAGGAAACGCAGACGATGTCATCAGGCTGCCCCAAAAATGTCCATGACACACATGCGTTTCCTGCTGCCTGTTCCCAAATGCCCTGTCGCTGCCCCCGAACACCCACTGCCTGTCAATCAAATTGTGATCGCACCCTCCAGGGATGCTATTGCATAGTGAAAGTCGGCGCATGCATGCTGCGGACGCTGTGCATGCATAACGGATAAAAAGTGTTTTTTTTCCGCAATTTTAGCACTTGATACTGAATGATGGCACATGTGAGGTCATTGCTCAACAAAAGTTAAGTGACTTCTTATGATGTAGCTGCTATAACCAACAACTAAACAACCAGATCTGTGCAAGCTTAGCTGTTTATGTAAAGTTAGAAATACAGGAGATGCCACAGTAAAGTTTTTTTTATCTCCTAATTTGTTTTGATGGATACTTGTGTAACTACATAAACCATTCCTAGTTCTTTCCAAATAAAAGCATCTAATCTTTTAGTCTATGTGCTTGGCTGCAGAATATCAAAACATTCCTAGATCTGAACATTCTTTATCTGTGGTGTCCACATGGTTCCTGTGATAATTTACAAAGCTTCCTCTGATGAGAGTTATGTTCAGGGCCTGATTAAGGATTCTGCTCCCCCAAGGCTACAGCAGCACACTTATAGCACTTGGGACGGCACCAATGTTTATGTTAGAAGTCACAACAGTAGTGGGCATTTTAGGGACATATTTACCATATAAAGAGTATTACAAGGACCAATATACAATACAGAGAGTGGTACATAAATAGATATATAATACAGAGTGAATTCTAGAGACTGACATACAATACAGAAAGGATTCCAGAGACTGATATACAATACAGAGAGTGGTGCATAAGTAGATATATAATACAGAGTGAATTCTAGAGATTGACATACAATACAGAAAGGATTGCAGAGACTGATATACAATACAGAGAGTGGTGCATAAGTAGATATATAATACAGAGTGAATTCTAGAGATTGACATACAATACAGAAAGGATTCCAGAGACTGATATACAATACAGAGAGTGGTGCATAAGTAGATATATAATACAGAGTGAATTCTAGAGACTGACATACAATACAGAAAGGATTCCAGAGACTGATATACAATACAGAGAGCATATTAGTGACTACAGTACAGCACACGGCATCATAGTAACCACCATTCAATACACCATACTAGTGTCTGTCATATAACACAGAGAGCATACTAGTGACCGCCACACAATTCAGATAGCATCCTAATGAATGCCAAATAGTAGAGACCGTTTTTGTGTCTACTATGTAATATTATCCCCTCCATCATTAATTAGTAAAAGTAATTTACTCTTTTAGCATTATTGTAATAACCCAATTCAACAATTTAAACACCTAATTAGCACTCAGGGGCAGATTTACTAAGTGAGAGCTTTTGGAAACTGATGATTCTCTGCAGGTTTTACCCCGCAATTTAAAATGACATTAATATTTATTGCAAAATTAGGCATGTTTCGCATTGAATAGAATTGTTTGAAATTTCGGGTTCAAAATTGATTCCTTTCCCACACAATCAGTATTAGTATTAATGTTATTGTCAGATGTGTTCATGTTTTTATGTGTTTGTGTTGTTTTGTAATAAACACCATTTTAATTACTCACTCTGTCAATTGATGTACATAATCCTACATCTAGAGCAGTAATTTTCAACCTTTTTCAATTCGCAGCACACCAAACATGATTTGAAAATTGCCAAGGCACACCATCAGTACCGCATGGAAAAAAAAAACACACACGGGGAAATAAGACAGAAATATATTGGCACCCTAGGGGAAAAACACACACATTGGACCCCAAAGTAAATAAACAAATGCACTGGCCCCCATAGTAATTCCACACATTGCCCCCCATAGTAATGCCACCACACAATGCCCCCCATAGAAATGCCACCACACATTGCACCCAATATTAATGCCACCACACACTGTTCCCCATAGTAATGCCACCACATGTTGCCCCCCATAGTGATGCCACCA
The DNA here is from genome assembly GCF_028390025.1 of Pseudophryne corroboree. NCBI lineage: Eukaryota > Metazoa > Chordata > Amphibia > Anura > Myobatrachidae > Pseudophryne > Pseudophryne corroboree. The sequence continues at coordinate 807,729,345 of NC_086445.1, forward strand.
CACATTGCCCCCCATAGTAATGCCACCACACAGGGGCGGAACTTCTGGCAGTGCAGCCAGTGCATTGCACTGGGGCCCCGCCGCACTTAAGGGGCCCACAGGCACCGGCATTACAATGAGTCACAATGACTCATTGTATCATGCCGCCCGCCCAGCGCCCGGCGCTCGCGTCACTCACTCATAACACGTTCAACGCCTGCGGCAGCCCGGCTGGAGAGGAAGGAGGGGTCCCGGCCGGAGAGGGAGGAGGGGCCGTCCCTCCCTCGTACAAACTTACAGGTCTCACTGGCTGCTGCTGTAAGGAGGGAACGCTCTCCCATCTCCTCTCTCCAGCGCCTCCCCCTCCAGACAACCTGCATTGTAATAAAATGCTTCTGATCCTTGTCATTCCATATGTGCAGGTGAGTCAGCCATGCAGCAACAGGCGCTGGTAGGAATTAGTTGTTTTAAATATTTTTAATTGTGTTGCATATGTATCAACACAAATAGAATTTATATATATATATATATATATATATATATATAATTATATATATTTTTTTATTATATTGAATTTGTAAAAGTGCCTATTTGCATCTCTTGCCTCTGTATCCAATTATTCATGTATCACCCGGGGCTATCCTATTAGCCATGATATGTTGGGCTCCTCCCACCGATGCTGGCATTTATCACGGATTATGCTTCGGATGCCTCAGGCAGCCATAGCATAATCCGTGATAAGGTTATCCCCGATACCATGTGTTTTTCAGCCGATGAAGATGGCCTCTAATTGGATACTGCGATAATTACCATCAGTCATTAATCGCAATATCCGTCTGTTTTCACCCACCGAAGCGGCATCGCAGTTTATTCTATCTATCTATCTATCTATCTATCTATCTATCTATCATAGGCGTGCGCACGGGGGTGCCTGGTGCGCACAGGCACCCCCTAATGTCAGGCACCCTACTCACCAGCAACGGACCCCGCTATGCAGGTCCAAGGGGGCACCGTGACATGCCCGAATCTAAGGAGTCGGCACTACAGTGATCAAAAACTGAAAATAAACTGCAGCTCCCAGCAGCCCTTGCTGCCGGAAGCTGTAATTTATTTTCAGTTTGACGCTGTATAGTGCGGTGCGCAGGGGCGGATTGGGCTTCTCCAAATGTCCCTGACCCTTAGTTGCATTCCGGTCAGGAAATCCTGGCCGCACCTCCAGCCACCCTGGCGCCACACCTGCACCGCATACCCCTATTGCGCCGCCGAGCAAGGTTTGTGGTGCTCGGCGGCATGACTATACTGCAGCAGGGAAGCTCCCACTTTGCTAGCGCTGCTTCCAGGCGGACAACTGCGGCACAAAGCTTCCTGACTTCAGCCTGCTTCCTGACCTCATTGACCACCAGATCTCGACTCCCAGAAGGTGAGGGCAGCTGGCTGGAAACGGAGATCTAGAAGGGGGAGGGATACACACACATAGAGACATAGAGGGGGGGGGGGGGTTGTTTCAACACAGAATGAGTGGAGTGGGGTCATGAAAGATGCAGGTGGAACATGATGGTTTGCCACAGTCGTGTCATGATTATATGGCTGAGAGCTGATAGGGGAGATGTAGCTGGGAGACGTAGCTGGGAGACGACACAGGGGGATGGCATAGCTGAGAGGCAACGCAGGGAAGAGATGATGCTGTGGCTGAGAGTTGCAAGGGGGAAGCTCATACTATGTGGCGTAACCTGAATTTTGGCTCATACTGTGTGGCGTAATGTGAATTTTTGGCTCATACTCTGAGGCGTAACCTAAATTTCAGCTCATACCGTGTGGTGTCATGTGAATTTTTGGCTCATACTGTGTGGCGTAACCTGAATTTCGGCTCATACTGTGTGGCGTAACCTGAATTTTGGCTCATACTATGTGGCATAACCTGAATTTCGGCTCATACTGTGTGGCGTAATGTGAATTTCGGCTCATACTTTGTGGCGTAACCTGAATTTCGGCTCATACTGTGTGGCGTAATGTGAATTTTCGGCTCATACTGTGTGGCGTAACCTGAATTTCGGCTCATACTGTGTGGCGTAATGTGAATTTTCGGCTCATACTTTGTGGCGTAACTTGAGTTTCGGCTCATACTGTGTGGCATAATGTGAATTTTCGGCTCATACAGTGTGGCGTAACCTGAATTTCGGCTCATACTGTGTGGCGTAATGTGAATTTCGGCTCATACTGTGTGGCGTAACCTGAATTTTGGCTCATACTGTGTGGCGTAATGTGAATTTCGGCTCATACTGTGTGGCGTAACCTGAATTTTGGCTCATACTATGTGGCGTAACCTGAATTTCGGCTTATACTGTGTGGCGTTTTCTGGAAGTGTCAGGAAAAACGCAGGCATGCCCAAGCATTTTCTGGGAGGGTGTGTGACGTCAGCTCCGGCCCCGATCAGCGTGATTCTATTGCACTGTAGGAGTAGGTCCTGGGCTATGCACAGACTGGAAAAATCATTTGATGATAAGTGAGTTGCGACTGGATTTGCAGCTGACCGGAATTCACAGAGATTTTCGCAAGGCGCACGTAGACTTGCACGTGGCGGATTTTCACTCTCTCTGGGCGGCGACTATCTGATCGCAAACCTCTGCAGAGGAGCGATCAGGTCTGATTTAGGGCCTAAGTCCATTAAAGCTATTAACCAATTCACCCCATGATAAAAACCTATGCCAGAAGTGCCAGATGGGCAGTCCGGCCCTGAGTATGGGCTATGGCTGAATTTAAATATGCACTGAGATTTAGACTTGAGAGAGGCTTGACCAAATGTAAATCTAAATTGTAGAGTAAAATCAAAGCTTCCCAGCATTTGCGGGCTACATGTAAAAGCAGCCAGTACTTATCCCACATCCAAAAAAAAGAATGTATTTGCACCCCTTGCATTGCAACATGGTTTGTGCAGGTGCAGTTACTTGCTGTTTCTTATACCCCTTTTACACCGTGCTTTGACCCACGTTATTGCCGGGTTAATCCCAGTTTTTGGCTCTGTGTAAAAGGGGTTACCCGGGTCTAGTGACCCATGTATCCAACCCGGCTAGCTTGCAGGGTTGGTCCCGCGAAAGACCCGGGTCGCAGTGCAGTATAAACGGGTAAGCTGGGTCGATGCAACCTGGGTCCTGTTTACAGCATAGGAAAGCTGGCACTAAGAGAGGATCTCATCTCCTAGCGCCGCCACTGCACATGTGACCACTGACGTTACCGATCCGGCAATAAGCCGGATACTGCCGCCAGTCTGATCAGGATCTCAACCGGGTTGCATCGGTATCACAAGCTGTGTATACACGGTGCGATATGTGATAACTTTTCTTACGATTTTGACTATATAGTCAAAATTGGAAGCAAACATCGCACCGTGTGTATGCACCTTAAGTCACATTACTGTAATCTCTTTTCCTAGGGCAAGGAAACACAATTTTCAGCATTAATCACATCCCATTCTTATGCCCAGGTCTGATTGCTGCCTCCTGACAGTATGTGTAAACAAAAAAAACAAAAAAAATACAATCAGGTTACTTTGCAGGGATTTAAAACTACAACCCAACCTTGCCCAGAGGGCCACATTGCTCAGAGTATTGAGATCTTGCGGTGAGGCCTGGTCACAGTAATAAGTAGCATAGAGAACCGAAAAAAGGAAGAAAAATAAAGGCACAGAACAAATATAAATAGAGTAACAGGCAGATGAAGAAAGAAAACAAAAAAGAAAGAGTGGGGAGTGTGTGTGAAGAATCAAGGTAATACATCAGGGTCAATTCAGTTGTTTTAATCACAGCCACCACTAGACGGCACCTGGTGGCAGCAATTCAATTGTTCTGCCGTTTGGGCGCCCACAGCCATGAAGGAGGTCACATTTTTTCTCACAGCCTCTTGAGGTGCGAGCACTAATATGTGCAAACTCCACACTTTGGGTGTCCAAACAGTAGTTTGGACGGCCAAAACAGGGCTTTAAATGGGTTTAGCCTTTTTTAGGCTGCTAAACCCAGTCTGTTTGGACGCGGCAAGCGTGATATGCATGTGCACCCAAAAACAATTGAATGGTGAAATTTGTTTGGGCGTCTAAACACTCCTGTTTAGACAGGAAAATTAGATGCCAAAACAAGTGATCCCCCCCCCCTCCCCCTCCCCACCAAAAGTAACTAGACCTGCAATAATAACCATCTCAGGGTCCAGAGAAGGGATGTCCCCAAACTGCCAGACTCCACACCATCTAGTTAAACAGGCCAGCATGGCTAGTGCAGATATCTTTATAATAGGGGGTTCCACAGACCTTTTTTGTGGCTTAGTCTAATGGGCAGGGAACATTTTGCCCATTCTCCCGTTAAACAATAAGCCTAGTGAGGGTTAACTATCCACTGCTGTCATTATGTATTTTGGAAGAAAGCCTTGTACTTTCCAGAGCTGGTTGTGTTCAGTAGATGGAGCGCTGTTTCTCTCACCACAATTCCTAAAAAGCAAGTAAAGCCACTATTTGACATTATTACATGTTAATGGCTGTATATTGAGTAGCTATGCTGATCTGGATTCCTATTGGAGAAAATAGAGCTTGCAGTACTACAGATTGCATATTTCTCATCCATGCAGGGGTCTGATTCAGATGTGGTCACAATGTAGATGCAGCAGCGATCATTTTTTTTTGTGACGGAACTGCGAAGCATCACAAGTGTAGCAACATGCCCGTTACAACTGAGACGCAGATGCGAGGAACAGCAACTCCCTGAGTGCCTCCATGGCCGTGCGAGATGGGATGCTGGCACCATGATTTATGCATACGAGGTTGCAGTTGCACGCCCCCTAAACTATCACAACACTCCTGCGTTTTTGCATACACACCCCATTACCTCCCCCAAACGGCATCTCCTGTCACTTGCTCTGCAATTGATTCCTCACTGTATCGCAAAGGTACCTTGTAGCGTGCGCACTATGGCCACTACACATGTGCAGTCTATCAATAATCACTCAGTTGCGACTAGTGCTTAAAGTGGTCCTAGAGAGGTGGTGGAAACCGCCTCCCCCCACCACCACCATCACGCTCGTGAAATAAAGGTATTGCACGCGCCGCAGGCGTGCACCGCCAAAAAAGGGGTGTGGTCTCAAAAATAAAGGAGAGTGGTCACCTAATAGTATCCCCAATTCAAATTATGCCACACAGTAGAACAATCTTATTAACATTACACCATATAGTAGTGTCCCTTATTCTTGTTATGACACACATTAGTGTCCCTTATACACAATGCCCACAGTAGTAGCACCCCAAATACACATAATGCCTACAGCAATAGTGCCCCTTATACAATGTCCTCAATAGTAGTGCCCCTTATGCAATGCCCGCTGTAGAGGTAGTGCCCACAGTTGTAGTGCCCCTTATGTAGAGCTCATAGTATTGGTGCCCCTTATACAGTGCCCCCAGTAGTAATGCCCCTTACTGTCCCCAGAAGTGATGCCCCTTAATAAGTTCCCCTGTGCAATGCCCTCATTAGTTGTGCCCCCTGCGGTAATGCCCCCGTGTAGTGTTGCCCTCAGTCAGTAGTTATGCCCTATGTAGTTATGCTCCACTAGATATGCCCCCTGTAGTTATGTCCCCCATAGTTAAGCCCCCAGTCAGTAGTTATGTCCCCAGTCAGTTGATATGCCCCTAGTAGTTATGCCCACAGTAGATATGCCCCTAGTCAGAAGTTATGTGCCCCTAGTAGATGTGCCCTCTAGTAGTGCCGCTTACACACATACACACAACAAACCCCCCACAATACTCGCCAGCCTTGCTCCTGCTTCCGGACCACTGCCCTCCGCCATGACGTCTCTCCCATAGCGCCGCACAGCGCACACTGCCTGAGCCGGGACCCAGTGCTCAGGAGTGAGCTCCGGCCCCTGGCGGCCACTAAGGGGAAGAAGCTGGCGCCCGCTGGTAACAAAATCTCAGCGGGCACCCGACTTCTCCCTGGGTTAGGTGAGCCGGAGGAAGCGGAACTGCTTTCCAGCTCCAAATGGAACTGATGAAACACAGTTCTGCCCCGTTCCGGCTCACTTTCACCTCTGGTTGCCACATCATCTAAGTTGCGTCTGCATCCAAATCAGGCCCAGGGTGTAACAATCTTCTGATCCCAATGTAATATGGCTAAGTGTAAGTCACAGTCTCACTGCAAACCATATAGTATGTCAAATAGTGCATTTTACATGATAGAGATAAAATTCCGTTGAATAATAAGCTGTGGTGGAAGATTACAGGACTCTAGGCATAAAGGCTTGATGTACCAGCTGACTTCTTAACGGGGTATTTTATTTCTTAGAAATATTATTTTAAATGATTGCTGGCATAATCTTTAAGCTATAAGAATGATTAAATGCTTAAATCCACTAGTAGATGGACCATCTATTTCCTATAACATGCAGTATATAAATCTTGCACTGCCCTTGTATCATTTTTTCTAGAGATGAGCGCCTGAAATTTTTCGGGTTTTGTGTTTTGGTTTTGGGTTCGGTTCCGCGGCCGTGTTTTGGGTTCGACCGCGTTTTGGCAAAACCTCACCGAATTTTTTTTGTCGGATTCGGGTGTGTTTTGGATTCGGGTGTTTTTTTTCAAAAAACCCTAAAAAACAGCTTAAATCATAAAATTTGGGGGTCATTTTGATCCCAAAGTATTATTAACCTCAAAAACCATAATTTCCACTCATTTTCAGTCTATTCTGAATACCTCACACCTCACAATATTATTTTTAGTCCTAAAATTTGCACCTAGGTCGCTGGATGACTAAGCTAAGCGACCCTAGTGGCCGACACAAACACCGTGCCCATCTAGGAGTGTCACTGCAGTGTCACGCAGGATGGCCCTTCCAAAAAACCCTCCCCAAACAGCACATGACGCAAAGAAAAAAAGAGGCGCAATGAGGTAGCTGTGTGAGTAAGATAAGCGACCCTAGTGGCCGACACAAACACCGTGCCCATCTAGGAGTGGCACTGCAGTGTCACGCAGGATGGCCCTTCCAAAAAACCCTCCCCAAACAGCACATGACGCAAAGAAAAAAAGAGGCGCAATGAGGTAGCTGTGTGAGTAAGATAAGCGACCCTAGTGGCCGACACAAACACCGGGCCCATCTAGGAGTGGCACTGCAGTGTCACGCAGGATGTCCCTTCCAAAAAACCCTCCCCAAACAGCACATGACGCAAAGAAAAAAAGAGGCGCAATGAGGTAGCTGACTGTGTGAGTAAGATAAGCGACCCTAGTGGCCGACACAAACACCGGGCCCATCTAGGAGTGGCACTGCAGTGTCACGCAGGATGTCCCTTCCAAAAAACCCTCCCCAAACAGCACATGACGCAAAGAAAAAAAGAGGCGCAATGAGGTAGCTGACTGTGTGAGTAAGATAAGCGACCCTAGTGGCCGACACAAACACCGGGCCCATCTAGGAGTGGCACTGCCGTGTCACGCAGGATGTCCCTTCCAAAAAACCCTCCCCAAACAGCACATGACGCAAAGAAAAAAAGAGGCGCAATGAGGTAGCTGACTGTGTGAGTAAGATAAGCGACCCTAGTGGCCGACACAAACACCGGGCCCATCTAGGAGTGGCACTGCAGTGTCACGCAGGATGTCCCTTCCAAAAAACCCTCCCCAAATAGCACATGACGCAAAGAAAAAAAGAGGCGCAATGAGGTAGCTGACTGTGTGAGTAAGATAAGCGACCCTAGTGGCCGACACAAACACCGGGCCCATCTAGGAGTGGCACTGCAGTGTCACGCAGGATGGCCCTTCCAAAAAACCCTCCCCAAACAGCACATGACGCAAAGAAAAATAAAAGAAAAAAGAGGTGCAAGATGGAATTGTCCTTGGGCCCTCCCACCCACCCTTATGTTGTATAAACAGGACATGCACACTTTAACCAACCCATCATTTCAGTGACAGGGTCTGCCACACGACTGTGACTGATATGACGGGTTGGTTTGGACCCCCCCCAAAAAAGAAGCAATTAATCTCTCCTTGCACAAACTGGCTCTACAGAGGCAAGATGTCCACCTCATCATCATCCTCCGATATATCACCGTGTACATCCCCCTCCTCACAGATTATCAATTCGTCCCCACTGGAATCCACCATCTCAGCACCCTGTGTACTTTGTGGAGGCAATTGCTGCTGGTGAATGTCTCCACGGAGGAATTGATTATAATTCATTTTAATGAACATCATCTTCTCCACATTTTCTGGATGTAACCTCGTACGCCGATTGCTGACAAGGTGAGCGGCGGCACTAAACACTCTTTCGGAGTACACACTTGTGGGAGGGCAACTTAGGTAGAATAAAGCCAGTTTGTGCAAGGGCCTCCAAATTTCCTCTTTTTCCTGCCAGTATAAGTACGGACTGTGTGACGTGCCTACTTGGATGCGGTCACTCATATATTCCTCCACCATTCTTTCAATGGTGAGAGAATCATATGCAGTGACAGTAGACGACATGTCCGTAATCGTTGTCAGGTCCTTCAGTCCGGACCAGATGTCAGCATCAGCAGTCGCTCCAGACTGCCCTGCATCACCGCCAGCGGGTGGGCTCGGAATTCTTAGCCTTTTCCTCGCACCCCCAGTTGCGGGAGAATGTGAAGGAGGAGATGTTGTTGACAGGTCGCGTTCCGCTTGACTTGACAATTTTCTCACCAGCAGGTCTTTCAACCCCAGCAGACTTGTGTCTGCCGGAAAGAGAGATCCAAGGTAGGCTTTAAATCTAGGATCGAGCACGGTGGCCAAAATGTAGTGCTCTGATTTCAACAGATTGACCACCCGTGAATCCTTGTTAAGCGAATTAAGGGCTCCATCCACAAGTCCCACATGCCTAGCGGAATCGCTCCATGTTAGCTCCTCCTTCAATGTCTCCAGCTTCTTCTGCAAAAGCCTGATGAGGGGAATGACCTGACTCAGGCTGGCAGTGTCTGAACTGACTTCACGTGTGGCAAGTTCAAAGGGCATCAGAACCTTGCACAACGTTGAAATCATTCTCCACTGCGCTTGAGACAGGTGCATTCCACCTCCTATATCGTGCTCAATTGTATAGGCTTGAATGGCCTTTTGCTGCTCCTCCAACCTCTGAAGCATATAGAGGGTTGAATTCCACCTCGTTACCACTTCTTGCTTCAGATGATGGCAGGGCAGGTTCAGTAGTTTTTGGTGGTGCTCCAGTTTTCTGTACGTGGTGCCTGTACGCCGAAAGTGTCCCGCAATTCTTCTGGCCACCGACAGCATCTCTTGCACGCCCCTGTCGTTTTTTTAAAAATTCTGCACCACCAAATTCAAGGTATGTGCAAAACATGGGACGTGCTGGAATTTGCCCAGATTTAATGCACACACAATATTGCTGGCGTTGTCCGATGCCACAAATCCACAGGAGAGTCCAATTGGGGTAAGCCATTCCGCGATGATCTTCCTCAGTTGCCGTAAGAGGTTTTCAGCTGTGTGCGTATTCTGGAAACCGGTGATACAAAGCGTAGCCTGCCTAGGAAAGAGTTGGCGTTTGCGAGATGCTGCTACTGGTGCCGCCGCTGCTGTTCTTGCGGCGGGAGTCCATACATCTACCCAGTGGGCTGTCACAGTCATATAGTCCAGACCCTGCCCTGCTCCACTTGTCCACATGTCCGTGGTTAAGTGGACATTGGGTACAGCTGCATTTTTTAGGACACTGGTGACTCTTTTTCTGAGGTCTGTGTACATTTTCGGTATCGCCTGCCTAGAGAAATGGAACCTAGATGGTATTTGGTACCGGGGACACAGTACCTCCAACAAGTCTCTAGTTGGCTCTGCAGTAATGATGGATACCGGAACCACGTTTCTCACCACCCAGGATGTCAAGGCCTCAGTTATCCGCTTTGCAGTAGGATGACTGCTGTGATATTTCATCTTCCTCGCAAAGGACTGTTGGACAGTCAATTGCTTGGTGGAAGTAGTACAAGTGGTCTTACGACTTCCCCTCTGGGATGACCATCGACTCCCAGCAGCAACAACAGCAGCGCCAGCAGCAGTAGGCGTTACACGCAAGGATGCATCGGAGGAATCCCAGGCAGGAGAGGAATCATCAGAATTGCCAGTGACATGGCCTGCAGGACTATTGGCATTCCTGGGGAAGGAGGAAATTGACACTGAGGGAGTTGGTGGGGTGGTTTGCGTGAGCTTGGTTACAAGAGGAAGGGATTTACTGGTCAGTGGACTGCTTCCGCTGTCGGCCCAAGTTTTTGAACTTGTCACTGACTTATTATGAATGCGCTGCAGGTGACGTATAAGGGAGGATGTTCCGAGGTGGTTAACGTCCTTACCCCTACTTATTACAGCTTGACAAAGGGAACACACGGCTTGACACCTGTTGTCCGCATTTCTGGTGAAATACTTCCACACCGAAGAGCTGATTTTTTTGGTATTTTCACCAGGCATGTCAACGGCCATATTCCTCCCACGGACAACAGGTGTCTCCCCGGGTGCCTGACTTAAACAAACCACCTCACCATCAGAATCCTCCTGGTCAATTTCCTCCCCAGCGCCAGCAACACCCATATCCTCCTCATCCTGGTGTACTTCAACACTGACATCTTCAATCTGACTATCAGGAACTGGACTGCGGGTGCTCCTTCCATCACTTGCAGGGGGCGTGCAAATGGTGGAAGGCGCATGCTCTTCACGTCCAGTGTTGGGAAGGTCAGGCATCGCAACCGACACAATTGGAGTCGGACTCTCCTTGTGGATTTGGGATTTCGAAGAACGCACAGTTCTTTGCGGTGCTACTGCTTTTGCCAGCTTGAGTCTTTTCATTTTTCTAGCGAGAGGCTGAGTGCTTCCATCCTCATGTGAAGCTGAACCACTAGCCATGAACATAGGCCAGGGCCTCAGCCGTTCCTTGCCACTCCGTGTGGTAAATGGCATATTGGCAAGTTTATGCTTCTCCTCCGACAATTTTATTTTAGGTTTTGGAGTCCTTTTTTTACTGATATTTGGTGTTTTGGATTTGACATGCTCTGTACTATGACATTGGGCATCGGCCTTGGCAGACGACGTTGCTGGCATTTCATCGTCTCGGCCATGACTAGTGGCAGCAGCTTCAGCACGAGGTGGAAGTGGATCTTGATCTTTCCCTAATTTTGGAACCTCAACAATTTTGTTCTCCATATTTTAATAGGCACAACTAAAAGGCACCTCAGGTAAACAATGGAGATGGATGGATACTAGTATACAATTATGGATGGACTGCCGAGTGCCGACACAGAGGTAGCTACAGCCGTGGACTACTGTACTGTGTCTGCTGCTAATATAGACTGGTTAATAAAGAGATGTAGTATGTATGTATAAAGAAGAAAGAAAAAAAAACCACGGGTAGGTGGTATACAATTATGGACGGACTGCCGAGTGCCGACACAGAGGTAGCTACAGCCGTGGACTACTGTACTGTGTCTGCTGCTAATATAGACTGGTTGATAAAGAGATGTAGTATGTATGTATAAAGAAGAAAGAAAAAAAAACCACGGGTAGGTGGTATACAATTATGGATGGACTGCCGAGTGCCGACACAGAGGTAGCTACAGCCGTGGACTACTGTACTGTGTCTGCTGCTAATATAGACTGGTTGATAAAGAGATGTAGTATGTATGTATAAAGAAGAAAGAAAAAAAAACCACGGGTAGGTGGTATACAATTATGGACGGACTGCCGAGTGCCGACACAGAGGTAGCTACAGCCGTGGACTACTGTACTGTGTCTGCTGCTAATATAGACTGGTTGATAATGAGATGTAGTATGTATGTATAAAGAAGAAAGAAAAAAAAACCACGGGTAGGTGGTATACAATTATGGATGGACTGCCGAGTGCCGACACAGAGGTAGCTACAGCCGTGAACTACCGTACTGTGTCTGCTGCGACTGGATGATAAATAATGATATAAAAAATATATATATATCACTACTGCAGCCGGACAGGTATATATTATATAATGACGGACCTGCTGGACACTGTCTGTCAGCAGAATGAGTTTTTTATAGAATAAAAAAAAAACACCACACAAGTCACACGACGAGTGTTTAACTTTTTCAGGCAATCACAATATAGTATACTATACTGGTGGTCAGGTCACTGGTCAGTCACACTGGCAGTGGCACTCCTGCAGCAAAAGTGTGCACTGTTTAATTTTAATAATATGTACTCCTGGCTCCTGCTATAACCTATAACTGGCACTGCTTCCCAGTCTCCCCCACAATTATAAGCTGTGTGAGCACAGTCAGATATATACATAGATGATGCAGCACACTGGGCTGAGCAGTGCACACAGATATGGTATGTGACTGAGTCACTGTGTATCGTTTTTTTCAGGCAGAGAACGGATTATATTAAATAAAACTGCACTGTCTGGTGGTCACTGTGGTCAGTCACTAGTAAACTCTGCACTCTCTACAGTACTCCTAAGCTCCAGTAAATCAAGTGTCTCTGTTTAAAATCAATCTCACTCTCTCTCTTCTAATCTAAATGGAGAGAACGCCAGCCACGTCCTCTCCCTATGAATCTCAATGCACGTGTGAAAATGGCGGCGACGCGCGGCTCCTTATATAGAATCCGAGTCTCGCGATAGAATCCGAGCCTCGCGAGAATCCGACAGCGTCATGATGACGTTCGGGCGCGCTCGGGTTAACCGAGCAAGGCGGGAAGATCCGAGTCGCTCGGACCCGTGAAAAAAAACATGAAGTTCGGGCGGGTTCGGATTCCGAGGAACCGAACCCGCTCATCTCTAATTTTTTCTGACGGTTTAATCTACAACGGTATTATAAATGTCCCATAGCAAGTTAACGGAACACTTTGATGAGAGGCTGTGGTTTCACTGTGCCGTTTATAATTTTAGTGTGTTATTTTTATTATTCAGAGGTCTAATAATTCCTGTATCTTACTAATGAGACCCAGAAGGCAGGAACAGATGTCTAAGCATGTTTATTGTCTGTACTATTTAAGTTCAAAGTTCTTTGAACAAGCTGCAACATCGTCATATTGCCATAGAAACTATGTAGTATATGATTTATATTCCGATTATTCACCTTGGTAAAGTTAGCTTTTATTTGTATGTGTGATAAATATGATTATCTCTTTTCAGAGATGAAGGAAATTGTCTTCTATAACCTTTACTAAATTCTAATAGTATAATGTAATGCATCATTTTATGATGGGTAGTTTTCCTATATATGGCAGAAACACAGTGGTGCATTATAGAAGGGGCATTTTGTGTGGTAGTCTGGGAGTAAGACCCATGTTTTACTGAGTTATGCAATTATGACCTTGACAGAAGTTTGGGATGAAGCTTTTAAAATTAACTTGCAGTCATAGGGCAGTAGTCAATTCTTTTCACCCCCTTCCACACCCGTTCTGTTTCTGTTGACGGAAGTGGTATAATAATTTCAGCTCACTGGGGTAGCGAGGGTGCCCAACCCTTTACGCAGCTAAACCTGATTACTATGGGAGCAATATGAGCAATAACGGGGATCACTTTAGAAAGGAGATTGGGTGTGATATATCATTTGAATACCGCCCATAGAGTTTTTGCAAACACTTGTCATTAGGGACTTACTGTACAGTATGTATGTATCTAATTAAAATTTTAATTCAGGAAAAGAGTTTAAAGAATTCTGAATGGTTTGGTGGGCAACAAAGAACAAAAAATAATTGGAAACCAACCAATTATGAGAAAAGGGACCCGTTTGGCCGCCCAAACAGCACTTTTTGCTATCATGCCCATTAGTTTAGACAAGTTTAGCTGCTTTACGCGGCTAAACCCCACACTAATGGGCGTGATCGGTGTGATAAACAGCAGCAATTGAATATCACCCCTGCGATCTCCCGTCAGTTTAGACGGGAGATCAGGCAACAATATCAATTGAATTCCCACCCCAAGGCTTAAGCCGGGTATACAGTGAGACAATAGCAGCCTGATATGTCATTTCTGGTTCAAGTTCAGAACATCGGACCCTCTGGATTGGCATAATTCTAAACTGCTTCCGAACATCATTAAACCTGTTCAGAACATTAACAGGTGTACCCTCATGGGATTGCTTTGCTCGCCACGCTTCGGGCACAGTATTCCCATTAGATGTCTATGTGGATAGTGAAACTGATAGCCCGGGGGTCCCATGTTGTAAACTTGAGCAGCTGTTTCCGTCTGAATTGTAACGACCTATCGGCATATCATTCAGCGATATGCGAGTTCCCACAGTAGCATGTGTCGTCGGCCATGCTGCACGGCCAACCGGGTGATATCACATATGACCTGGTGTATACTAATGATGGACAGAACAGTGATCTTTCCGTCCATCATTACATCATTCTGATGTGTACTAAGGATCCGATATGTCGGCCTGTCAGGCCAACATATTGGCTGGGTACACATTGTGCAGTGTGTAGCCAGGTTTAGTACATAGACCCTAAAGTACAATCTACCAGGGACGTGCGGTGAGCTAAATGGCTCAGGAGGCACTGGCTAACCCCAGAGCCAGATTTACAGGCAATATATGAGCCAAAGGGTACATCTGGCCATTATACACAGGTGCAGCAGTATAAACTCCTGGAAATTTGGTGAGTTTTGATCAGAGATGTGCGGAAAAGATAAGCAGGTGAGGCACTGCCTCACCTGCCATAGACTTTTTACTCCAGAGTTTGGGCTATAAAAATAATTAGAATAATGCAAAGAAGATATTTCAAATAAATTATTAGTATTTTTCATATACTTTATTCAATCAAACCTCTGGTTTAAGCGTAAGTATGACAGGAAAGGCTCTGCCTCACCCCACCGCACGTCACTGCAATCTACCAAATCCTAGCTGTAATTTTTCAAACACAAACTGTGACAGTTAGGAGCTGGTTGGCTTGTACATTATATCTCGCCACTTTATCTCTCTCTCTTAAATAAACCCCTCAGTCTCCCCATAATGTTTCAAGAGATAGTAAAGCTTTGTATATGTCAATGGCTGTATGTTACTGAGCTACTTAGTAACATACAGCTGTATGAAAAACAGAAGTGTTTATATTTTATTTTTACATATCTGCGTGGGAATATCAGGTTAAATGTGATATTTGCACTTTCATGTTTCACCATGTCTAGTTTATGGAGACAGCCCCTGAAGAAGAATAGTAAGCATGCTTCTTGAAGTAGAACCATCTAGATGTACTGGGGCAGTGTTTCCAAGTGCTCATCTCATTTCTATATTTCTATTCAAGAAAATGAAAAACCGATGAAAGTCATTGGAGATGATGATTTGCTGGACCATGAACTCATAACGGAATTAAGGAAAGAATATGGTATGACCTACAATGATTTCTTCATGGTGCTAACCGATTTAGATATGAGGGTTAAGGTAAGAGGTTTTCCATTTTACTTCTATGTACAACTATCAAGGGGAATCGGTTTTCCAAAACATTATTGTTGTTGGTGTTGAAGTCATTATTGTCATGTGACAAAACACAATTTAGACCACTGTCGGTTTTATTATCCAGATAGAGAAGTCATATAAGGTCCTCCTTCTTTAAAAAAACAACAAAAAAACAACACACCATGAAGCTTGTGTTTGTGAGTCCTGTAGTCAGCAGCTAGAATTATGTTTTCACTTAGCACGTACCATGACATAGATGGCTTACTCTACCTCCCCTCTAATAAAAGACTTACTGTTTAAAATTCCTCGTACTGTAAGGATAAAAAATAAATAAAATTGGTGGGTAAGCTGAAATTTTTGTCAAAAGGCCAAAACTTTGCAAGGTCAAACCAACCAACCCACATTGAACAGTATGTTACATATTTTAATAGCAGAGAACATCTACTTTTTGAATGTCAAGAAAGAAATAAAGTGATTTCAGAATTTTGTCATAGCAACAATTCAGGAAAACATTATGGAAATGTCCGCAAGAAAAAAATAAAATGAAAAGGGCACAATGCCATTTGGGAATTATGTTAATGTCTTATATAAAATAAAAAGTGGACAAAAAAAAACATGTTACAGTGCTTTACTTTTCTTGTTTATAACTAAAAAGTGCCGTATACTCACATCATAATAAATTAGATGGATGTTACTGTATGTTTCTATGTTCATAAATGCTTAACCGGTCACCAAGACACCTTTAAAATCATCTATGATATTTTACATGTGTAAAAGTTCTACTCAGTTCTACTTGTTTCCTAAACCATAGTAACCCTCCGCCAGGAATCCATTTTTTTCCTTTTGAAAAGAACATAGATCTGTGTCTTTTCTCTATCTGTACTGTTCTCCATCTGATATCAAGTCTCAGACCAAAAAGCACAGTCTATATGAGGGGGTTCCTAGACTACACACCCTAACTACACGTGATGAGAGGTGCTATCATACCAAGACTTTTAGTGCCACATACAGAAAGAAAGAATACAGATGCACTTTCCAAACATTACTAATTAGAATAGTAATAGAAAGAAAGCAGTCTGTTATAATAACCAAGAAGCATTATCTCTCTCTAATGTAATATTATTACCAACTGACACGTGAAGTAAAACTGAGACCTGACACTAGGATCCTAGCACCTAGTAAAAATTCCCAGTATGAATAGAAAAGTCAGATTTTTTATTAAATATTGTATAATACCCCTTTCATGCAGAAATCCCGTATCTGAGCTGGAATAATGAACATGGTTTCAACTGTTGATATCCTTTCACAGAGGCAAGGACCTGGGAAAAAAACAGGTCATGTGCCGTTGTGAATTGGGTCTACCCAGGTCAACCCTGGTCATGACCAGGGTTTTCCTGCGTGCAAGGGGTATTTAAAAGGAGCTTATTGACTTTAACATAACCCAGGTAGAGTAACCCTCTTTCACACCTCAGGGTTTCCATCTCAGACCCAAGAAAAACCCTGGCCTGGTCCAGGGTTGCAGGGGTTTTTCCCCGATCCATGTTCAATGTGGTAGGGGTAATAGAGGCAGCTACAAAAACGTGAGGGCTCTGGATAAATTTGCGGTTTAACTGGTGCCTGAAAATAATTAATTATATATTATGACATGCTTTTTGTTATTTTGGATCACACAGCAATACTATGAGGTTCCTATTGCGATGAAGTCAGTATTTGACATAGTCGATACATTCCAGTCCAGAATCAAAGAAATGGAGAAACAAAAAAGAGATGGGATTACATGTAAGAAAGAGGAGAAAACAAGGTCACTAGAAAGTTTCCTCTCAAGGTAAGCTTCTTTATAGAACAAAGGAAAGTTACATTAATATATATGTTAATGTTTTTATTTTAAAAAAATACATAATTTTCCATAAATATTACAATACAATATATAATGTTGCTAACAAAATTTGATCAAATGTGGTTGATAGTCTACAAAACAGGAGGCGCATGATACGCCATATAATATATCAGCATCTTTCCAGCACTTCCTCCTCTTTCTGTGCTAATGATGATTTATTTAACTTAAAATAATACATCACTTGTGAATGAGACACCCAGTGGGGATGGTTTTCATAGTTATTCTTCTAACTGAAACAGTCATCTTTATTAATAGAGAGAGAGAGAGAGAGAGAGAGAGAGAGAGAGAGAGAGAGAAAGGGGGCACTCACCAGCTTTCAATTACATGTAAAAAGGGCTGAAAAATGTATTTCATACTTATTATATTCAGTGTATTGCCGGAGTGTCTCATCTCAATGTTTCAACAGCACAGCATACTGTAAGCACCAAAATGTGGGTGTGGTATGGCTGACCGGCGGTTGCCGGGATCCCGGCAGCATACCGACGCCGGGATCCCTGCAGGGAGGGGCGAGTGCTGCAAGCCCCTTGCGAGCTCGCTGCGCTTGCCACGCTGCGGGCTCGGTGGCGACTTGCGGTCACCGCGGGTTCTAGTCCCACTCTATGGGTGTCGTGGACACCCATGAGTGGGAATAGTCCCTGTTGGTCGGCATGCATAGGGAGGGGGCGGGTTGTTGGTGGAGATCATGTGACCGTCGGTCTCCCGACCGCTGGTCACATGAATACCATCCCCAAAATATAAAGCCCACCAAAGTCCAATATATTTGGTGCTTATGCTGTGCTGTTGTGCCTCCTGATGATGGTCCAGCTGGGCCGAAACATTGAGATGAGATACTCTGGCAATACACTGAATGTGATAAGTATGAAATACATTATTCAGGCTGTAATACGTGCAATGGAAAGCTGGTGAGTGCCCCTTTTTTTCTTCTCTACTTGTGGCTATCCTATTTGGACATTGTGGGTGACACTCCAGCAGCTGCTGCATATTTAAATGTCTAGGGAGAGTAGGAACCTGTGTAATTAATATGTGTCCAGAATTAAAGGCATGAGGTGGCAACCCTAAATTCAAAGCTACAGTATCTTGCTGCAGCTATTGAATATGCCCCTATACATCTGTAGCATATACAATTTTATGCTTTGATGGAGCATGTGAAAGTAGAATGTACACACTCCAATGTATGCGCTTAGTATGTGACAGCAGTGCTTTTAGATATAAAAATGCACAATGGCCCTCATTCCGAATTGATCGCAGCAGGAACTTTGTTAGCAGTTGGGCAAAACCATGTGCACTGCAGCAGTGGCGTCACAAGGCGGGTGCGGGGGGTGCGGCCCGCACCCGGGTGTGACACCTGGAGGGGGTGACACCAAATGTCAGCTCCTCCGTAGTGACAGGAGCCAGGTGCTGCAGTGTGAAATTCCGCTACAGCACCCGGCTCCTGTCATAGCAGAGGAGCCGACAGCACACTGAGACCGTCTCTGGGGGAAACCCAGCATCTCCGGAGATGCTGGGCACGCCCCCAGAGTGACGATGCCAGTATCCCCGCGAAGCCACGCCCCCTAGCTGTAAGGCCACGCCCCCTTTTTTGCCGCGATCGCGGCAGTACATCAGGGGTGCGCACCGGGTGTCACCACACCTGGTGACGCCTCTGCACTGCAGGGGAGGCAGATATAACATGTGCAGAGAGAGTTAGATTTGGGTGGGTTATTTTGTTTCTGTGCAGGGTAAATACTGGCTGCTTTATTTTTACACTGCGATTTCAGTTTGAACACACCCCACCCAAATCTAACTCTCTCTGCATATGTTATATCTCCCCCCCCCCCCCCCCTGCAGTGCACATGGTTTTTCCCATTAGCTAACAAATTTGCTGCTGCGATCATATCTGAATATGCCCCATGTCAACATAATGCATGTCGACCAATAGTGGTTGACCTTATGAGTGTCGACCTAAGTGTTGTTGCATACCTCCCAACATGACCCTCTCCAGGAGGGACAGAATGCTCTGCTTCTGGACTTTTCTCTTAATTTAAGATTGCCATCACCTGTGTTGAACAGGTTAGTAAATAAGAAAGGTGTTTCAATACAGGTGAGGGCAATCATAAAAGTCCAGGAGCAGAGCCTTCTGTTGTTCCTGGAGGGGGTCATGTTGGGAGGTATGTTGTCGACCTAAAGACCGGATACCCCTATGAATAGGATTGGTCAGCTCGTTATGCAGTGTGGTGTGTTGAGATAGGAGTGGAAACAGGAAAGGACACAATTTTTGGTCAAAAGTTATCCTCCCTTTTATACAGACTTTTGCAGCTTTACAATAAGCTACAGGTGTTCCAGTGCTTTTCATGTGGAAGCTTTCGCCTGGGTTTTCTTACAGCCAGCAGGCACTTGCGAAATACCCCTCTAAACATACAGCTTTTTTTTGTTGGAGATAGGGCATTAGGACATTTAGTAAATACAGTAGACAAACATTTTGATGTTAGCTACACTTTACTGTGATAATGCAGAAGTCAATAATCTGCACAGTACAGTAATGCTGATACTGCTGTACTAATAGGTAGCAGTGCATATTACAGCAGTCCCTAACATTTTCCTGTTCTCTACCAATACATTTCCATTGGGGGGGTTTTCTGAAAAGTTGGCCTTTGAACAGCTTGGAAGAATGTGCCCAGCAGTGTAGATATTGGCCCTCATTCCGAGTTGATCGCTAGCTGCCGTTGTTCGCAGCGCAGTGATCAGGCAAAAAATCGGCACTTCTGCGCATGCGTATGGTGCGCACTGCGCACGCGTGACGTACTTTCACAAAAGCCGATGTAGATTCACACAAGGTCGAGCGACGCTTTTCAGTCGCACTGCTGATCGCTGAGTGATTGACAGGAATGGGGCGTTTCTGGGAGGTAACTGTTTTCAGGGAGTGTACTGAAAAACGCAGGCGTGTCCGATACAAATGCAGGCGTGCCTGGGGAAACGGGGGAGTGGCTGGCCGAACGCTGGGCGTGTTCGTGACGTCAAAACAGGAACTAAATAGTCTGAAGTGATCGCAAGCTAGGAGTAGGTCTGCAGCTACTCAGAACCTGCTTGAAATTTTTTTTGTAGCAGCGCTGCGATCCTTTCGTTCGCACTTCTGCTAAGCTAAGATACACTCCCAGAGGGCGGTGGTTTAGCGTTTGCACTGCTGCTAAAAGCAGCTAGCAAGCGATCAACTCGGAATGAGGGCCATTATACAAGCAGACCATTGTAGAGTGATCTTACAGACTATATCTAACAAGGAGCTATTATCAAAAACAATATCCATTAGTTCATTGTGTTCTCTTGTACAAAGCTTCAGCCAAGCTGGAACTCCCTTGATTTAAAAATTGTATCGAAGTTTTCTAGACTGTTTATAATTGTATTTGTTCAGTAAAAGTACATTTTCATGTAATAACAAATATGTGCCCTTATCTCAAAGGAAGGAGGAACCTCACACATGCTGCCTGTCTGGGTATAGGCACCAGTCGTAGAGTAGGAACATGTGATTATTAAACTTTATTGGAACCACCTACTGTGTGGGAAGACTATTCTCCACAGGAAAAGGTCACAGCAATATGCACCTCACAGGTTTCTTCACTTTATTTTTCTCCCCGTGTTCTGGAGCAAGGAGTGAAGGTTTCTCCTTCCTGGTTCTGCTGACATACAGTATGCTTGTGATCCTGTTGTACTCATACCTCGTGTTATGTCTCATATGCAGAGACAGAGTGGCTTGCAGTACGGTCTACTGTAAGAACTACTTCCAATGTTTTCCGCAAATAAATCCTAAACCCTCATACAAAACAAGTACAAAACATACACAAGAACGTTCATATACTTCTATGACTTATATAGATTAACAAGGTAAATCATTGGAACTTGAGTCTGTTACATACTGTACAGTAAGGGGAATGATAGTTAAAGGCCAGTTGCCATAGAAAGAAAGGTTTTCTACAGACAATAGCTAATCACCTTGCTTGCTATGAAGTTGACAAAGAGTGAAAGGATCTGTTTCCTTCTGCTCCCTGTCACTATGTCAGACCTGTCCATTGTCTTCACTGTGCTCCAATGAAGTTATATGGGCTATAAGCACTGTACTTTGATTGAGAGGTGGACTGTGACAGCTTTGCTGATCTGTTCTTCACACTTGATTACTCTGCCCTTACCCACTGTACCTAATCCCCAGACTGCATGGCCATAACTGGGTGCATTCTGATATAAATTATTGAGGTGTGCCTTGGTGTGGCAGTGTCCGATGGGTGACAAGAAAATGGACAAGAATTGCTCCTGGCAACATGGCCAGAGATGACACCATCTGTGCAGTGCAGGTGTGGTATGGCTGACCAACGCCGGGATCCCGGCAGCATACCAACGCCGGGATCCCAGTGGGGAGGGGCGAGTGCAGCAAGGTCCTTGCGGGCTCGCCTCGCTGCCGACTCACAGTTCACCACAGGTTCTGTTCCCACTCTATGGGTGTCGTTAACACCCACGAGTGGATATAGTCCCTGTTGGTCGGCATGCCGACCATCGGGATAGTGAGGGGGCGGCATGTTGGTGGAGGTCATGTGACCGTCAGTCTCCCGACCACCGGTCACATGAATACCACCCGTGAAGTGCATGTCTGCTCTCCTATGCTATCAAAAAGCTTGAAATGATGACCGGAATGTCATAGAGTATTTTCTACCCCTCCTAATCTCTCTTTGGAGACTGCCTCTGGATTATTCCACAATTATGTGGAATAATGCTTTATTGAGGTGCTACAGGCAGGACTTTACTGGATGAGTTTAGGCATGATGTGCAGAGAATATGCCAGATAACTGGGTAGGCTGCATTGGAATCCTAGTGAAAATATGTAATTCTCTATCAGACAGTAAAACTAACATACTGCAGAAGCTGGCTGCCTCCAAACCCTCAGCAGACAACCTGAAAAACCTATTTAAGAATAATATGGGCAATGGTCAAATACCAGAAAAATCCAGAGGGAATGTTACTGTGGAATGTTTCGAGTTTTTGGTTCAAATGTGTTCAGAACTGCTATCCCTCAAATTTGCCATTGATTGAGCTTACTGACCCCCAATAACATCTACCCTGAAGCAGCATTGAGCTCTATGCAGACATGGCTCCTCAACTACTGGAACAAATGTGCCATCCTTAAGACTGCCTAAGTGAATACAACAATGTGCAGGTATTTTTCTGCCCTGATTTTTATGCTGGGATCCACTGCAAACAAACCTAATTTTTAGAGCTCAAACAATGGGATAAAACCGGCAATCCAATTACCCTGTTATACATGTTATACATATTATACAAGTTTTCCATTCTTAATTGGATCAGGCAATTTGATAAAATCGTTTACCACGCCTCCTATATGAAAGCAGCTCTGTAATTAAAGGTTAATAGTGGTTATTTGAGAAACAAAGCACTGTGAATAGCAATGCTTTAAAAGAAAATTAAAGAAAGGAAAAAGAGAAGAATAAGCATAGGAAGAGGGAGAAGAATGAAGAAAAACAGGAAAAACCAATAAAGTGAGAAAATAAAAATAAAATGTTTACAAGCTCTCTTTTGTAAATGTGCAGCTTTTCCGGTCAGTTTATATGAATGATTGCTGGTGTCCGTATTCTGACATTATTCTTCTCCTTTTCCTTTCGTTAATCTTCTTTTAAAGCATTGCTATTCACAGCGCTTTGTTTCTCAATTAACCACTTAATTGGATCAGACATTGGGGGTAATTCCAAGTTGATCGCAGCAGGATTTTTGTTAGCAATTGGGCAAAACCATGTGCACTGCAGGGGAGGCAGATATAACATGTGCAGAGAGAGTTAGATTTGGGTGTGGTGTGTTCAATCTGCAATCTAATTTGCAGTGTAAAAATAAAGCAGCCAGTATTTACCCTGCACAGAAACAATATAACCCATCCAAATCTAACTCTCTCTGCAAATGTTATATCTGCCTCCCCTGCAGTGCACATGGTTTTGCCCAATTGCTATCAAAAATCCTGCTGCGATCAACTTGGAATTACCCCCCCTTATTCACTGCTCCTCACACAGTCTGCTCCTCAGTGCTCATCGGTCAGCAGTGGCCTGTCTGTGGACTGAGACCGAAGCTTGTGATGAGTACAACTGATATATATCCACTGCTAAATGTAATTCAGTATGAGCTAGAGAAACCACTATTTACAGTATGTGTTCTTCTTGTTCACACTCCACCTGTGATAATAAGTGAGAGAATTCACGGTGACTGTTTTGCCATTAATAATCTTAGTTTTGTGGTGTAAACCATTTGGACTTCATAATCGGCTTTCTGTTCTTCTTGGAAATGGTGTAGGTCAGTGGTTACCAAACTTTCTTGAATCGCGGCGCACTAGAGTATCAGATTTTTTTTCACGGCACCCCTAGGGCAGAAGTTTCTTATTCATAAATTTAGGAAAAAAAATATTAAATGAAGTAAATTGTGTTTATATGTCATCCTTAGGGTCAATTGTGTGGTGAGGGACAATATTTGCTTCTGTTTGTCCACATATTTTATGTTTGAAAGCCACAAACACTGGTTTTGCCTATTACATTGACCATAAATAATTTTAATTGGTCCTGGACCACCAACCTGAGGCACCCTAGCCAGTGTCTCACGGTACCCCAGGGTGCCACGGCACACAGTTTGAGAACCACTGATTTAGGTAATTAAGCCTATACAAGTTTATGTAGTTGTGCTACTGAGGATGGATGGAATTATTTAGTTTGTTTTGTGTGTTTTCTATTCCTCCAAGGTTTAAAATCTCTCTAAAGTGTCCTCAGAGTATTGCTGCAAGTTACATACTTTACATTAAGATGGATATTAAATTAATGTTATGGAATAGCAATGGCATAAAAAAGAAACTTATTATATCCTTCATGGTCAGTTTTCCTTGTTTTAAAGTTTTTGCCCATGGATGTTCTTTTGGGGAATATGATATTATTTGTGTGATATAATGTTCTGCAATGTAACACAAGAGGTTTGTGTGTCAAATATTTATGTCCCTTCCCTCCTTGATAAAGATTTGTTGAATGTGCTGAATGTGAAATTTGGATCCTTGCCATGGTTCCAATTATCTTGTTAAGAAATTTCAACAACTTACTAGACCCTTTTTTTTAAGGAATAACAGTTTATCTTGGTCATTTCCCATCTATGGCCTCAAGTACCCTGCACTTTCAGTCATAAATAAGTGGTGGTGGAAGCATCCTGACTCCTGTATGTTTTCTTGATATTCACATACATCTCAAAGACATAAACAGAGATGGTTTCATGTGAGGTTTTACTTATAGGGCAATAGCAAAAGGTTCCTTTGTTGATGCAGTTGATTAGTACAGGGGTAGTCTTAGTGAAAGTCAGCGCAGCAAGTGTGCGGGTACGGGTGGGTACAGCGTACCCTTAAGAATTTAGCCGTGGGTACGCCGTACCCACGCCGCCGGGCTGCCGCTCCCTCTCTCTGCTGCTCACCGCGACGCTGCTACCTTCAATTCGGCGCAGGCCCGTGATCACGGATCGGCGCCTAATTGAAGGTAGACACTGAGGGGCAGGAGAGGCGCAGGCTGCGCTCTCCTCCCCTCACACACAAGAAGCAGCAGTGTGGTAAGCAGCAGGGGAATGGGGGGAGGGGGGGCATGTGTACCTGGCACTGGGGGCATATCTGGCACTGCGGGGACATATGTATCTGGCACTGGGGGCATATCTGGCACTGAGGGCATCTTTGTATCTGGCACTGGGGGCATATCGGGCACTGGGGGGCATTTCTGTATCTGGCACTGGGGCATATCTGGCACTGTGGGGGCACCTCTGTATCTGGCACTGGGGACATATCTGGCACTGTGGGGGCATCTCTGTATCTGGCACTCAGGGGCAATGTATATCTGGCACTGGGGGGCAATGTATATCTGACACAGTGGGGCATCTCTGTATCTGGCACTGGGTGCATATCTGGCACTGGGGGGCATTTCTGTATCTGGCACTGGAGGCATCTCTGTATCTGGCACTGGGGGGCAAAGTATATCTGACACAGTGGGGGCATTTGTGTATCTGGCACTGTGAGGCAATGTATATCTGGCACTATGGGGGCATTTGTGTATCTGGCACTGTGGGGCAATGTGTATCTGGCACTGTGAGGCAATGTGTATCTGCCACTCTGGGGGCATTTGTGTATCTGGCACTGTGGGGCAATGTGTATCTGGCACAGTGGGGCAATGTATATCTGGCACTGTGGGGCAATGTATATCTGGCAGTGTGGGGCAACGTGTATCTGGCACTGTTGGGGTCATATGTGTATCTGCCCCCCCCCCCCCCATATGTGTATCACGCCTCCATTTTCATTGGCCACACCCATTTTTTGGCGTGCGCGCGCACGCACACACAGTACCTGTAAGACATTTTTTCTACTTGCACCACTGGTGAAAGTGTATACAACCTGATCAAACAGGATTTATATCCCACCAATCTACAGACATGTATCTAGATGATATTATAGCCCTACCATACTACAGTACAAGTTAAGATGTACCCATGTAAAGAGTGTAAAGCACATGGTTGAATTCCACAGCTGTGGAGGGTATACTGGTGTATTTTTAGGTGCTGTACATCTAGGGGGTTTATTCAGATATGAACGCAGATGGCTGCATACGCAGCCAGATCTGCATTCATCTCTGCACATGCTGGGGGCCACCCAGCACAGGGCAATGCAGCCCCCAGCATGTGTGAGGCCACCCCTGATGCATCCGCAATTCCATTTTGGATGCATTGGATCTAAGTTGACCCTTGGCAGTGCAGTCAGGCAGCCATTTTATTGCCCCACACCGCCCCCGTTTTTCAGGCACTGCCCTGTGCAATACCATAGTCCCGCCCTGTCAATAACATTTTTGTTGCATCCATCAGGGATGCAACTGCAATGTGTACGACCGCGCAGCTGATGTGCGGGCGCTGCGCATGCTCAGTTTGCCACTACTGGCAAACTGCGCTGTGGGATGCCTTTACGGCCGGGTCTGAATAACCCTCCTAATACTTAATTTGTTCCTTGAAAAAATCTAGAATCTATGTTTGGGTATGTAAATGTGTATGTCTGTTATGGCTTTTAGTTTGGATTTTTTTTTATCAAGACATATAAAAATACTGTACGTTTCTTAAAACTACAAAAAAATTAAAAGGATGTGTGATCCTCATACTCTAATACTGTACCTATAATAATACCATGGCTCTCTTTACTTTTTCCACCACTCATTGGGCCTAATTCAAGGTTGATTGCAAAATAAAATGTTCCACTAATGGGCAAAACCATGTGCTCTGCAGTGGGGGCAGATGTAACATGTGCAGGGAGAGTTAGATTTGGGTGAGTTATATTGTTTCTGTGCAGAGTAAATACTGGCTGCTTTATTTTTACACTGCAGTTTAGATTTCCGTTTGCACACACCCCACCCAAATCTAAGGGGCCCTACACATTGAGCGATCCGCCGCCGAGCTGCCCAACAGCGGATACGGCCGACGGGCGACCTGGCGGCGGGGGTACAGTGACGGGGAGTGAAGTTTCTTCACTCCCCTCGTAACCCGGCTCCATAGAAGTGCAGGCAAATATGGACGAGATCGTCCATATTGGCCTGCATGCACAGGCGACGGGGCGCCAGCGATGAACGAGCGCGGGGCCGCGCATCGTTCATCGCTGGTGCCTCCACAGTCAAAGATATGAACGGTATTTCGTTCATATCTGTGAGTATTATCGCCCATTGTGTAGGGCCTATTACTATCTCTGCACGTTACATCTGCCCCACATGCACTGCACATGGTTTTGCCCATTAGAGGAATATGTTATTTTGCAATCAACCATGAATAAGGCCCATAGACCATAACTTCCCAACTTATTTCCCTCACTTTTTGCCCTTTAAGAATATAATGTGCTTCACTTTATTCCTCATACACAAATCTCCCCCAATCACCCCATACATACAAAACCACAATAAAAAAACTAATACTCTGCTAAACAAATGAATGTTTGATAGTACTGTCTATAGAGTTTAAAATACACTTATTACAATAGACAATTAAAAGGTAGCCCTACCAGACCTGAACATTTGTGCTTAAATAGTGTATAACTGACATATCTTAACAATAACAGTGAGGGCAATCAAAAGTGATGTAATGGGGCTCCATCATAATCTATATGAGCCAGGCTTCAGAATTTATGTTGTTTGTTTTATTGAGGTTAAAGGAGAAAATTACAACATAAGGTGAAAAGGGAAGAATAGAAAACAAAAGAATAATAGAAGCATTGTAAAATACAAATACAGCAGGCAAAAATAGACAGGAGGATTATTAACAATGGCAGAGTAAGTTCAAAGACAGCAATGTCTAAAGTAGAGATAAGCGGGATCGGTTCTCAGAGAACCAAACTCTACAGGACTTTGCCTTCCGAGTCCGGATCCGAGCCAGGCTCGGGTTTTCCCGTCTGACTCGGAAACCCGAACGCGTCAAAACGTCACCATCCCGCTGTCGGATTCTCGCGGGATTTGGATTCCATATAAGGAGCCGAGCGTCGCGCCCATTTTCACTCCAGTCTCGGAGAGTATTGAGAGGACGTTTCCTCAGTGTTCAGTGTTTGTGTGGGGGCGGGAAAGAGGGGTGGCGAGTCTTGTGCTGTGTTGTGCTGTTCAGTGTAGTCAGTGTATTGTGCTGCATCAGTCCAGCCAGTCACAGTGTTGGTGTCCTTTGCTGCCATATATCCAGTGTAGCTGTATAAAGTGGTGCTGTGTTGTGCTGTCCAGTCCAGTGTAGTCAGTGTATTGTGCTGCATCAGTCCAGCCAGTCACAGTGTTGGTGTCCTCTGGTGCCATATATCCAGTGTAGCTGTATAAAGTGGTGCTGTGTTGTGTTGTGCTGTCCAGTCCAGTGTAGTCAGCGTATTGTGTTGCATCAGTCCAGCCAGTCACAGTGTTGGTGTCCTCTGCTGCCATATATCCAGTGTAGCTGTATAAAGTGGTGTTTTGTTGTGCTGCATCAGACCAGTGGTAGTGTACTGTCCATCAGTCATTCCAGTGACGATATAAACGCTGCTGCTATATGTCCACTGCTAAAGTATTATAATAATTATAACAACAACCACAAGTCCCTTACAGTGTTGTTGTGTTGTGCTGCATCAGACCAGTGGTAGTGTCCTGTCCATCGGTCATTCCAGTGACGATATACGCTGCTGCTATATGTCCACTGCTACTGTATTATAATAATTATAACAACCACAAGTCTCTTACAGTGTTGCTGTGTTGTGTTGCATCAGACCAGTGGTAGTGTCCCGTCCATCAGTCATTCCAGTCATTCCTGTGCCGCATATTGTCTTATATAACTCCCAAAAAATAATGGAGAACAAAAATTTGTAGAATAAAATAGGGAAAGATCAAGAACCACTTCCTCCTAGTGCTGAAGCAGCTGCCACCAGCCATGACATAGACGATGAAATGCCATCAACGTCATCTGCCAAGGATGATGCTCAATGTGATAGTAGAGGGCATGTAAAATCCAAAAAGCCAAAGTTCAGCAAAAAGACCCAAAAAAAGAAATTTAAATGGTCTGAGGAGAAACGTAAACTTGCCAATATGCCATTTACGACACGGAGTGGCAAGGAACGGCTAAGGCCCTGGCCTGCGTTCATGGCTAGTGGTTCAGCTTTACATGACGATGGAAGCCCTCATCCTCCCGCTAGAAAAATTGACCTTCCCAACACTGGACGGCAAGAGGTGGCTCCTTCCACCATTTGCACGCACCCTGCAAGTGCTGGAAGGAGCACCCACAGTCCGGTTCCTGATATTGAAATTGAAGATGTCACTGTTGAAGTACACCAGGATGAGGATATGGGTGTTGCTGTCGTGAGGAGGAAATTGACGATAAGGATTCTGATGGTGATGTGGTTTGTTTAAGTCAGGCACCGGGGGAGACACCTGTTGTTCATGGGATGAAGAAGCCCATTGTGATGCCTGGGCAAACTACCAAAAAAGCCACCTCTTTGGTGTGGAATTATTTCTCCACAAATCCGGACAACAGGTGTCAAGCCATCTGTTGCCTCTGTCACTCTGTAATAAGGGATGTTAACCACCTAGGAACATCCTCCCTTATACGTCACCTGCTGCGCATTAATCAAAAGTCAGTGTCAAGTTGTGAAACTTTGGGTAAGAGCGTAAGCAGTCCACTGACACCTAAATCCCTTCTTCCTCCTGTACCCAAGCTCCTGCAAGCCACACCACCAACTCCCTCAACGTCAACTGCCTCCTCAGTCAGGAACGTCAGTAGTCCTGCAGGCCATGTCACTGTCAAGACTGAGGAGTCCTCTCCTAACCGAGATTCCTCCGTAGGATCCTTGAGTGGTATGCCTGCTGTTGCTGCTCCTACTGTTGTTGCTGCTGGGAGTCGATCGTCATCCCAGAGGAGAAGTAGGAAGACCACTTATACTTCTTCCAGTAAGCAATTGATTTTCCAACAGTCCTTTGTGAGGACGATGAAATATGACAGCAGTCATCCTTTTGTAAAGCGGATAACTGAGGCCTTGACAGCTATGTTGGTGTTAAACGTGCATCCGGTATCCGCCATTAGTTCATTGGGACTTAGAGAATTGTTTGAGGTACTGTGTCCCCGGTATCAAATCCCATCTAGGTTCCACTTCTCTAGGCAGGCGATACCGAGAATGTACAGAGACCTCAGAAAAAGAGTCACCAGTGTCCTACAAAATGCGGTTGTATCCAGTGTCCACCTAACCATGGACATGTGGACAAGTGGAACAGGGCAGACAAAGGACTATATGACTGTAAAAGCCCACTGGGTAGATGTATGGCCTCCCGCAGCAACAACAGCAGCGGCAGTACCAGTAGCAGCATCTCGCAAACGCCAACTCGTTCCTAGGCAGCCTACGCTATGTATCACCGATTTTCGTAAGAGGTACACAGCTGACAACCTTTTACGGAAACTGAGGAACATCATCGCAGAATGGCTTACCTCAATTGGACTCTACTGGGGATTTGTGATATCGGACAACGCCTCCAATATTGTGCGTGCATTACATCTGGGCAAATTCCAGCATGTCCCATGTTTTGCACATACAATTAATTTGGTGGTGAATAATTTTTTTTTAAATGACAGGGATGTGCAGGAGATGCTGTCGGTGGCCCCAAAAATTGCAGGCCACTTTCGGCATTCAGCCACTGCCGAAGACTGGATCGCCAGCAAACACTGCTAAACCTGCCCTGCTATCAACTGAAGTAAGAGGTGGTAACGAGGTGGAATTCAACACTCTATATGCTTCAGAGGATGGAGGAGCAGCAAAAGGCCATTCAAGCCTATACATCCACCTACGATATAGGCAAAGGAGGGGTAATGCACCTGACTCAAGCGCAGTGGAGAATGATTTCCGTCTTGTGCAAGGTTCTCCAACCCTTCGCACTTGCCACACGTGAAGTCACTTCAGCCACTGCCAGCTTGAGTCAGGTCATTACCCTCATCAGGCTTTTGCAGAAGCAGCTGGAGAAATTGAAGGAGCAGCTAAGACGGAGCGATTCTGCAAAGTATGTGGGACTTGTGGATGGAGCCCTTCATTCGCTTTGCCAGGATTCAAGGGTGGTCAATCTGTTGAAATCAGAGCACTACATTTTGGCCACCATGCTCGATCCTAGGTTTAAAGCGTTGTAACTCTCTTTCCAGCAGACACAAGTGTGCACAGGTGCAAAGACCTGCTGGTTAGTAAATTGTCAACTCAAGCGGAACGTGACCCGTCAACAGCTCATCCTTCAATTTCTCCCGCCACTGGGGCTGCAAGGAAAAAGATAAGATTTCCTAGCCCACCCGCTGGCGGTGACGCAGGGCAGTCAGGAGCGAAAGCTGACATCTGGTCCAGACTTAAGGACCTGCCAACGATTACTGACATGTCTACTGTCACTGCATATGATTCTGTCACCATTGAAAGAATGGTGGAGGATTATATGAGTGACAGCATCCAAGTAGGCATGTCAGACAGTCCGTACGTATATGGCAGGAAAAAGAGGCAATTTGGATGCCCTTGCACAAACTGGCTTTATTTTACCTAAGTTGCCCCCTCTCCAGTGTGTACTCCGAAAGAGTGTTTAGTGCAGCCGGTAACCTTGTCAGCGATCGGCGTAGGAGGTTACTTCCACAAAATGTGGAGAAGATGATGTTCATCAAAATGAATTATAAATTTAGCCGGGAAGACCTTGACCAGCAATTGCCTCCAGAAAGTACACAGGGACCTGTGATGGTGTATTCCAGTGGGGACGAATTAATACTCTGTGAGGAGGGGGATGTACACAGTGAAAGGGGTGAGGAATCGGAGGATGATGATGAGGTGGAAATCTTGCCTCTGTGGAGCCAGTTTGTGCAAGGAGAGATTGATTGCTTCCTTTTTTGGTGGGGGCCCAAACAAACCAGTCATTTCAGCCACAGTCGTGTGGCAGACCCTGTCGCCGGAATGATGGGTTTGTTAAAGTGTGCATGTCCTCTTTATACAACATAAGGGTGGGTGGGAGGACCCAAGGACCATTTCATCTTGCACCTATTTTTCTTCTTTGCATCATGTGCTGTTTGGGGACTAGTTTTTTCAAGTGCCATCCTGTCTGACACTGCAGTGCCACTCCTAGATGGGCCAGGTGTTTGTGCTGCACACTTGTGTCGCTTAGCTTAATCATCTAGCTACCTCATTGCGCCTCTTTTTCTTCTTTGCATCATGTGCTCTTTGGGGCCTATTTTTTAAATCTGCCATCCTGTCTGACACTGCAGCGCCACTCCTATATGGGCCAGGTGTTTGTGCTGCACACTTGTGTCACTTAGCTTAGTCATACAGCCACCTAGGTGCAACCTTTTGGCCTAAAAACAATATTGTGAGGTGTTCAGAATAGACTGGAAATGAGTGGAAATGAATGTTATTGAGGTTAATAATACCGTAGGATCAAAATTAACCTTTAAATTCTGTGATATTAGCTGTTTTTATGTTTTTTTTCAAAAATCATCCAGATCCAAAACCAAAACACGAAAGGGTGGTTTTGGCAAAACCAAGCCAAAACCAAAACACGAAAGTGGAATTAGAACCAAAACCAAAACACAAAACACGAAAAGTGCCAGCCGCACAGTTACATTTATGTTATGAAGAATGTCATACCAACCATTATGCTAGCCACCATAAAAAGATAGGGAGAAAAAAAAAGCATAACTACATAAATGAAGTGGACGAAAAAAAGTGGAAACAGAAGGGAAAGGGCTGGGAAGAGCAGTAAGAACAAGGTGTAACCTCGTATCTTCTGTGGGTCATTACGTAGAAAGTAAAACAGAGCTTTAGAAGTGAAGAAGAAAAAACATAACTGATTGGTGGAAAATGTAAAGAAAAATGGCGAGGGGGGTAATCGGAGCCAGCACCAGCATTCTAGTGGCCGGAAAGGTGTAGAATAGTAAACTGCTCCATGGAACCATGGGAGTTAGGATAACTATCATGTCCATAAAGTAGACATGCAGTATGGGGAAGATTCAGAGGTCCATGACAGCGACAACAAAAAGTAATAAAATGTCTATTGTATAAGAACTGTAAGTAGAGAAATGGAACATAGCAGAACATCACAAATGTAGATTAGAATATGGAAGAGACAGGAGTGAGGTGAAAATTAAAACAGAAAAATAAAACAAACAGGCAAGAAACAGGTAAACAACAATACCAGGAGCTCTAAACTAAGTAATATCTGTATAGGAGGGACATTGACCTCTCTCTGGGGTTCCAGAGGGATCTTCAGCAACCACTGTACACCCAACATCCATCAGAAAGGCTGGGTGGAGCTGGCTTATATGGAAAGCCTGTCATTCTGAAAGAGAAATCACCGGAAGGTCAAGTGTCTCCCAAAGGAGTCCAGATCACTGGAGTTTGGATGATATGCAAGGTCCCATTCATTAAAACCTGAAGTCTAAAGGGATAGCCATGAGATGGAACAGTTCTGTGCACTCACATGGTCACCACTCCGTTTCCGCCAATAAACATCCATATTATGGTTTGTGTGCTCCGTTGACAGATGGATCAATTCATACACACTGGCAAACTCCATCTGTGTGTTTATACCTGATCTGGTGCATGCGCAGTATGCTGACTTCTTTCTTTGGCACATGGAAACTACTGGGGAGGAAAGGGATCTAGGAGTCACTATTTCAGGTGACTTAAAGCAGGTAAGCAATGTAACAAAGCAATGAGGAAGGCTAGTCAGATGCTTGGCTGCATAGGGAGAGGAATCAGTAGCAGAAAGAAAAAAATAATAATGCTACTGTATAGGTCATTGGTACGGCCTCATCTAGAATACTGTGTTCAATTCTGGAGGCCATATCTTCAGAAGGATATTAATACAATAGAGACTGTACAAAGAAGGGGAACTAAAATGGTGCATGGCCTACATCAAGAAACATACCCAGAAAGACTAAAAATCTCAATATGTATAGTTTGGAGCAGAGAAGGGAAAGAAGGAACATGATAAAAACTTTCATATATATATCAAGGGTTTTAACAAAGTCCAGGAGGGAAACATTCTTCAAATGAAGAGAAGCAATAGGACATGAGGACGTGCACTGAGACTGGAGGGAGGTAGGTCCAGGGGAAATTTGAGGAAAAAATGACTTCACAGAAAGGGTAGTGGAGAAGTGGAATAGCCTCCCATCAGAGGTGGTAGAGGCTAAGACAGTAGAGCAATTTAAACATGTATGGGATAGACATAAGGATATCCTTACAAAGAAATAAGGCTCAAATAAGGTTTGAGGTAAAAATATGGTAAAAAAGGGTCAGACTAGAGGGTCCATGTGGTTCTTATCTGCCGTCAAATTCTCTGTTTCGATGCGCAGCATGCTGCATCCGCAAGATCCCTCTGTCTGCATTCCCACTTGTGTCCAACTCAGAATCACTGGAGATGTAATAACTATAACCAGTGCTATTTTACACTTACACGAGCATTGGCGTATATGAAAGCAGAGAACAATTGATTTAGCTGTCACCATACTATTGTATGGCGACGTAAAATCATTCTGATGTATTAAAAAATAATAAGCACACTTTTGCTGCTTATTGTTTTTTCACATATCAGCAGATATTGCCTGCCGCTACATGTGCTGACCTGCGCCAGCTGCTGGGTGCATGCACGCAGGATATTTCGCACATGCGCAGTGGGGCCGGCTGGGAGGTGACACAGCACATCAGCACGAGGCTGATGTGCTGTGGGTCTGGCAGGGATTGCTGGAATGGGAATATTTTCACTCCCCCACAATGGCGGCCGAGATGTTAACACATCTCGTTGGTATTTTTCCTGCTTTGCCATGGTAAGAGGTGAAGCAGGAAGCTGAATGGCAAGATATGTGCTGCTATAGTACATATACCCCTAGGTCCTTTATGCAAAGTTTAGAAATGGTAGCTTTACTAATAGTCAAGCCACAAAAAATGGCAATTATATAAACCATGAAATTTAAGAACCTGCCATAAAAATACCAGTAGATATGGCACTAACAGACGATATAGTACAAGTCCCATGTTGTCTGAGCTGTAGTGCCTGGTAGTACATTCAGAATTTAAAAAAAAATTAAAAAGACTCTCCCTCCTTCTCTACTCTGCTTTACACTGGTCCTCTAGGAGGAAGCAAGAACACATTTTCATGTTCTCGCTCCTAGAGCTGCCCGGGCCAATAGTAAGCAGCACAGGGACCCTCCTGGTAATGTACCTCTGGCTGGTGATTACTAGGGTTAAAATGCTCAAATATAGTGGATGCATTTATGGCACCACATGTTATTATTGGAACCACATGTGCCTGCATGCACTGGTGCACCAGCAAATGCTTGTACTTGTAGTGCCAAAAGAGCAGACACTTCAAGCGTTTGGACTCCTTAAAAGAATAAAAAAGTGGTAGCGTGGACTAGCTGCTGAGGAGAATGGCCACCTTCAAACGGAGCTCCAGAGTATAGGGGAATAAAACCCCATATGTGCCCCTGACCCGGGATTGCTGCTCTCTTCCTCCACCAGCCCGACCCTTGCTACACCCCCCGGAGTGGACGGACACTGGCTGCGGAATCGGAGAGCATCTCTCTAAACTCCCGCAGATTGCGGCCTGTCCGGACCCCTCAGGCCGGGGCCTCGATTTCACCTCTGCCCTGGCACGCTGCTTCGGAAGCCTGTACGCGTCTGTGAACTGCCTCTTCTGCGCCGTAGCGCCTCCGCCACCACCGGACCCCCTGCTGGTACCTTCCCGGGTGCCTCACCTCGCATCCCCGGCCGGAGACTGACGGTGAAGCCTGCAGACTGGCAGGCTGAAGAGACGCCCGGCGGCCATCTTTTTGAGAGGGCTTGGAGGGGGCCTGGGGATCTCGGCCCGAGAGTCAGACCACCACAAGTGTTGTGTGGACGCCCAGCGGCTGCTCCCCTTCGTGTGGCGGGTGCTGTGGCTGGGACTCCCCTGCTCTCCCGCACGTCCACTAGCTTAGGTTCCCTGCTTGCCGCCGTGGACATCCCGGCCACGTCACACCGGAGCTGCCGCCCGTCTCTCCATGTCTGGCTCTGGTGCGCTACGGCCTGAGGCTCCTGCTTGTCTTTCTATCTCCACAGTACCAACCCTCCCTGAATTGGGCTGGAGCCTCATTGTTATTGTTATTGGCCTCCACACCCTGCTGATTGGCACCACGGCAGTGGCGTCTATCCCACCCACGCCCCGCTTCCCCGCCTGGGCACCCTGCTACACTCGGGCCCTCTCCTCCAGTTGACATCTGAGGGCGCACTCAGTTAGTGGGTGACCACACTGCTTGACGACTGGATCCCACGGCTCTGCGCTGGATAGTCCTCAGCTGCTGTGTGGATACCTGCTTCCCTGGACTCCCGGTGCTGCAGGTCGGTTATGCACATGTTACAATCTTATGTTACTCCCGCTGTCTATCCTGCTCTGTGCCTCCATGCTGCCCATGTGACGTCTCTCCTCTGCACCCATGGAGCCGCTAATGCTTCTTCTTGTCTGAAACGGAACCACAAATTTCTATCTTCTTGACATTTTTATTGCTGTTTACTATTCCACTATTTGGACGGGCATCATGCCTCCTAAAAAATCCAAGATGTCCGCCCTCGCACCTCCTATTAAGTTTGTCTCTAATCGCACCCCTGAACCCGTACCAAAGGGGAAGCTCAGTACTATCTCCACATCTACCGTTGCACACTCCCTGCTCCCCGGGCTGGACCTTGCCTCGGATGCACCTCTTACCATCCGTACGCTTCACCAGATGCTCCAGGCCTTGCGAACGGACATCACCACCGACCTCCAGTCTTCTATTACTCGACTCGCGGGTGAAGTGACCGATATCGGCATCCGCACCAACAACTTGGAGGATAAAGTGCAGTAGTTGGTCTCTTCTCACAATGAGCTTCTTACCTCCCACAACTCGGCCTTGGCGGAACTGTCGGCCGTTAAAGACAAGCTAGCCAATCTTGAGGACAAATCCCGTAGAAGCAACATTAAAATCAGGGGTGTTCTGGAAACGGTTTTGACCAACGACCTCCAAGATTTCGCTCTCTCCCTCTTTAAAAAATTGCTACCCTCCACCGACACCCGAGACCTATTGATTGATAGGATACACCGCCTGCCGAAGCCTCGTTCCGCTCCAAGTAGCTCTCCTCGAGATGTCCTCCTCCGTCTCCATTTCTTTCACATCAAGGAGGATATCCTCAAGGCCACCCGCATGGCGGAGGACTCGGATGTCTTGGATAACTTACAATTATTTCTGGATCTGTCCCTCCACACTTTAAATAAACGCAGATCCTTCCAACCTATTACGAAGGCCCTCCGTGACCAGGAAGTACAATATAGATGGAGTATCCCGGTTAAGCTGCTGGTTCGGAAGGATGGCTCCACCTTCGTCATCTCATCACTGGACGCTGGCGTCAAAATCCTGACTGACTGAAACATCCCTGTTTCGGTCCCACTGTCCTCTCAAGGCCCCCCAGTGCAATCGGACTGGTCCAAGGTTGGCTGACGTTCTACCGGCATGATGCCTTTACCTTTTCTGGTTCTTGCTGATTGGATCCAGGACGCCTGATGCCGGGACGATTTCTGTTCTTTAGTCCTACCGTCTCTTCACGTTACTATGGATTGTCCCTGACGTGGGTTTTTGTTTTTGAAGGGACTTTCGTTACTGTGTTTCCTGGACTGGCACTGGGTTCTGATGTTACATTCGCAAGTATTGTTTATTTCTTGTCTCTATGTATGATGCCTGACGTATTTTCTATACTCCCATACTTCGTTTATATGCATACCTTTTGTGGTTCTCCCATGTGTTGTTATATCTCAGGTTCCGTGAGTGGGGCTTGAATTGGCCTCCACCCACAAGTTAACTATGTTGCCGACTTTTTTTTTTTTTTGCGGCACCTACTGTGGCCCGATATACTGGGCCTTTTGGGTTCTTTTTGTGTTTTCTTGATTTTTCCCACACCCTTTTTTTCCCCCTTTGTGCTTTTTCCCCTTCTCATGTTTCCCAGACAGGTACTTCCATGGCACCCATACGCGCTTTTGCTTTTCTGTTCATTGATGGTTAAGGTTATTTTTTTCAATGTCAAAGGCCTCAATTCCCCCCCATAAATGTAGACTGGCTCTTTCCACTTTTCATAATTATAGAGCTGATATTGTGGCTCTTCAAGAGACCCATTTTTCTTCTTTGTCCCCCCCTGTTTTTCGAGACCATAAGTACCCCAAGTGTTATACTGCTAATGGCCCCGCTAAACGTAACGGCGTGGCTATACTGTTTCATAGACACACCCCTTTTGCTCTACAGCGACAAATCCAGGATAAAAATGGGCGTTACCTCATCCTTGTTGGTACTATTGACCACACTTTAGTGACCCTTGTATCCTTGTATGCCTCTAATCCCCGTCAAATCCCATTCTTGCGGAAACTCCTCGAGGAATTATGTAAGATTAGACAGGGGGCGCTTATACTATTAGGAGATTTTAATCTAGTCCTCGATCCTAAAGTGGATAGGTCTTCCTCGCAAGGCTCTAGTTCCCCTCCTCAAGATATGGGCTCGTCCCTTGCTTTTAAGAAACTACTTGCGGAGTTCGACTTGTATGATGCCTGGCGCGTCTTCTCCCCTACAGAGAGAGATTATACTTTTTTCTCTGACGTCCTAAGTGGATGCTGGGGACTCCGTCAGGACCATGGGGTTTAGCGGCTCCGCAGGAGACAGGGCACAAAAGTAAAAGCTTTAGGATCAGGTGGTGTGCACTGGCTCCTCCCCCTATGACCCTCCTCCAAGCCTCAGTTAGATTTTTGTGCCCGGCCGAGAAGGGTGCAATCTAGGTGGCTCTCCTAAAGAGCTGCTTAGAGTAAAAGTTTGTTAGGTTTTTTATTTTCAGTGAGTCCTGCTGGCAACAGGCTCACTGCTACGAGGGACTTAGGGGAGAGAAGTGAACTCACCTGCGTGCAGGATGGATTGGCTTCTTAGGCTACTGGACACCATTAGCTCCAGAGGGAGTCGGAACACAGGTCTCACCCTGGGGTTCGTCCCGGAGCCGCGCCGCCGACCCCCCTTGCAGATGCCGAAAAGTGAAGGTCCAGAAACGGCGGCAGAAGACTCTTCAGTCTTCATAAGGTAGCGCACAGCACTGCAGCTGTGCGCCATTGTTGTCAGCACACTTCATAGCAGCGGTCACTGAGGGTGCAGGGCGCTGGGGGGGGGCGCCCTGGGCAGCAATGATAGTACCTTATTCTGGCTAAAAATACATCACATATAGCCCCTGGGGGCTATATGGATGTATTTAACCCCTGCCAGGTCTCAGAAAAACGGGAGAAGAAGCCTGCCGAAAAGGGGGCGGGGCCTATTCTCCTCAGCACACAGCGCCATTTTCCCTCACAGAAATGCTGGTGGGAAGGCTCCCAGGCTCTCCCCTGCACTGCACTACAGAAACAGGGTTAAAACAGAGAGGGGGGGCACTTATTTGGCGATATGTATATATATATTAAAATGCTATAAGGGAAAAACACTTATATAAAGGTTGTCCCTGTATAATTATAGCGTTTTTGGTGTGTGCTGGCAAACTCTCCCTCTGTCTCCCCAAAGGGCTAGTGGGGTCCTGTCCTCTATCAGAGCATTCCCTGTGTGTGTGCTGTGTGTCGGTACGTGTGTGTCGACATGTATGAGGACGATGTTGGTGAGGAGGCGGAGCAATTGCCTGAAATGGTGATGTCACTCTCTAGGGAGTCGACACCGGAATGGATGGCTTATTTAAGGAATTACGTGATAATGTCAACACGCTGCAAGGTCGGTTGACGACATGAGACGGCCGGCAAACAAATTAGTACCTGTCCAGGCGTCTCAAACACCGTCAGGGGCTGTAAAATGCTAATTTACCTCAGTCGGTCGACACAGACACAGACACGGACACTGACTCCAGTGTCGACGGTGAAGAAACAAACGTATTTTCCTTTAGGGCCACACGTTACATGTTAAGGGCAATGAAGGAGGTGTTACATATTTCTGATACTACAAGTACCACAAGAAGGGTATTATGTGGGGTGTGAAAAAACTACCTGTAGTTTTTCCTGAATCAGATAAATTAAATGAAGTGTGTGATGATGCGTGGGTTTCCCCCGATAGAAAATTATTGGCGGTATACCCTTTCCCGCCAGAAGTTAGGGCGCGTTGGGAAACACCCTTTAGGGTGGATAAGGCGCTCACACGCTTATCAAAACAAGTGGCGGTACCGTCCCCAGATAGGGCCGCCCTCAAGGAGCCAGCTGAGAGGCTGGAAAATATCCTAAAAAGGTATATACACACATACTGGTGTTATACTGCGACCAGCGATCGCCTCAGCCTGGATGTGCAGCGCTGGGGTGGCTTGGTCGGATTCCCTGACTGAAAATATTGATACCCGTGACAGGGACAGTATTTTATTGACTATAGAGCATTTAAAGGATGCATTTCTATATATGCGAGATGCACAGAGGGATATTTGCACTCTGGCATCAAGAGTAAGTGCGATGTCCATATCTGCCAGAAGATGTTTATGGACACGACAGTGGTCAGGTGATGCAGATTCTAAACGGCACATGGAAGTATTGCCGTATAAAGGGGAGGAGTTATTTGGGGTCGGTCCATCGGACCTGGTGGCCTCGGCAACAGCTGGAAAATCCACCTTTTTTACCCCAAATCACATCTCAGCAGAAAAAGACACCGTCTTTTCAGCCTCAGTCCTTTCGTCCCCATAAGGGCAAGCGGGCAAAAGGCCAGTCATATCTGCCCAGGGATAGAGGAAAGGGAAGAAGACTGCAGCAGGCAGCCCATTCCCAGGAACAGAAGCCCTCCACAGCTTCTTCCAAGTCCTCAGCATGACGCTGGGGCCGTACAAGCGGACTAAAGTGCGGTGGGGGGTCGTCTCAAGAGTTTCAGCGCGTAGTGGGCTCACTCGCAAGTGGACCCCTGGATCCTACAAGTAGTATCCCAGGGGTACAGACTGGAGATTCGAGACATCTCCCCCTCGCAGGCTCCTGATGTCTGCTTTACCAACGTCTTCCTCCGACAGGGAGGCAGTATTGGAAACAATTCACAAGCTGTATTCCCAGCAGGTGATAATCAAAGTACCCCTCCTACAACAAGGAAAGGGGTATTATTCCACACTATATTGTGGTACTGAAGCCAGACGGCTCGGTGAGACCTATTCTAAATGGGAAATCTTTGAACACTTACATACAAAGGTTCAAATCAAGATGGAGTCACTCAGAGCAGTGATAGCGAACCAGGAAGAAGGGGACTATATGGTGTCCCTGGACATCAAGGATGCTTACCTCCATGTCCCAAATTGCCCTTCTCACCAAGGGTACCTCAGGTTCGTGGTACGGAACTGTCACTATCAGTTTCAGACGCTGCCGTTTGGATTGTCCACGGCACCCCGGGTCTTTACCAAAGTAATGGCCGAAATTATGATTCTTCTTCAAAGAAAAGGCGTCTTAATTATCCCTTACTTGGACGATCTCCTGATAAGGACAAGGTCCAGAGAACAGTTGGAAGTCGGAGTAGCACTATCTCAAGTAGTTCTACGACAGCACGGGTGGATTCTAAATATCCAAAATCGCAGCCGTTTCCGACGACACGTCTGCTGTTCCTAGGGATGGTTCTGGACACAGTCCAGAAAAAGGTGTTTCTCCCGGAGGAGAAAGCCAGGGAGTTATCCGAGCTAGTCAGGAACCTCCTAAAACCAGGAAAAGTGTCAGTGCATCATTGCACAAGAGTCCTGGGAAAAATGGTGGCTTATTACGAAGCGATTCCATTCGGCAGATTCCACGCAAGAACTTTTCAGTGGGATCTGCTGGACAAATGGTCCGGATCGCATTTTCAGATGCATCAGCGGATAACCCTATCTCCAAGGACAAGGGTGTCTCTCCTGTGGTGGTTACAGAGTGCTCATCTTCTAGAGGGCCGCAGATTCGGCATTCAGGATTGGATGCTGGTGACCACGGAGGCCAGCCTGAGAGGCTGGGGAGCAGTCACACAGGGAAAAAATTTCCAGGGAGTGTGATCAAGTCTGGAGATTTTTCTCCACATAAATATACTGGAGCTAAGGGCAATTTACAATGCTCTAAGCTTAGCAAGACCTCTGCTTCAAGGTCAGCCGGTATTGATCCAGTGGGACAACATCACGGCAGTCGCCCACGTAAACAGACAGGGCGGCACAAGAAGCAGGAGGGCAATGGCAGAAACTGCAAGGATTTTTCGCTGGGCGGAAAATCATGTGATAGCACTGTCAGCAGTGTTCATTCCGGGAGTGGACAACTGGGAAGCAGACTTCCTCAGCAGGCACAACCTCCACCCGGGAGAGTGGGGACTTCATCGGGAAGTCTTCCACATGATTGTGAACCGTTGGAAAAGACCAAAGGTGGACATGATGGCGTCCCGCCTGAACAAAAAACTGGACAAGTATTGCGCCAGGTCAAAAGACCCTCAGGCAATAGCTGTGGACGTTCTGGTAACACCGTGGGTGTACCAGTCGGTGTATGTCTTCCCTCCTCTGCTTCTCATACCCAAGGTATTGAGAATTATAAGACGTAGAGGAGTAAGAACTATACTCGTGGCTCCGGATTGGCCAAGAAGGACTTGGTACCCGGAACTTCAAGAGATGCTCACAGAGGACTCATGGCCTCTGCCGCTAAGAAGGGACTTGCTTCAGCAAGTACCATGTCTGTTCCAAGACTTACCGCGGCTGCGTTTGACGGCATGGCGGTTGAACGCCGGATCCTAAGGGAAAAAGGCATTCCGGAAGAGGTCATTCCTACCCTGGTCAAAGCCAGGAAGGAGGTGACCG
Source organism: Pseudophryne corroboree (assembly GCF_028390025.1). NCBI lineage: Eukaryota > Metazoa > Chordata > Amphibia > Anura > Myobatrachidae > Pseudophryne > Pseudophryne corroboree. The sequence goes on from NC_086445.1 coordinate 807,771,942, forward strand.
CACAACATTATCACCACATGTGGCGAAAATATGTTGCGTGGTGTGAGGCCAGGAAGGCCCCATGAAGAAATTTCAACTCGGTCGTTTCCTGCATTTCCTGCAAACAGGAGTGTCTATGGGCCTCAAATTGGGGTCCATTAAGGTTCAAATTTCGGCCCTGTCGATTTTCTTCCAGAAAGAATTGGCTTCAGTTCCTGAAGTCCAGAAGTTTGTCAAGGGAGTACTGCATATACAACCCCCTTTTGTGCCTCCAGTGGCACTGTGGGATCTCAACGTAGTTCTGGGATTCCTAAAATCACATTGGTTTAAACCGCTCAAATCTGTGGATTTGAAATATCTCACAGGGAAAGTGACCATGCTGTTGGCCCTGGCCTCGGCCAGGCGAGTGTCAGAATTGGCGGCGTTTGTCTCAAAAAAGCCCATATCTGATTGTCCATTCGGACAGGGCAGAGCTGCGGACTCATCCCCAGTTTCTCCCTAAGGTGGTGTCAGTGTTTCACCCGAACCAGCTTATTGTGGTACCTGCGGCTACTAGGGACTTGGAGGACTCCAAGTTGCTAGATGTTGTCAGGGCCCTGAAAATATAGTTTCCAGGACGGCTGGAGTCAGGAAAACTGACTTGCTGTTATCCTGTATGCACCCAACAAACTGGGTGCTCTTGCTTCTAAGCAGTCGATTGCTAATTGGATGTGTAGTACAATTCAGCTTGCACATTCTGTGGCAGGCCTGCCACAGCCAAAATATGTAAATGCCCATTCCACAAGGAAGGTGGGCTCATCTTGGGCGGCTGCCCGAGGGGTCTTGGCTTTACAACTTTGCCGAGCTGATACTTGGTCAGGGGCACACCCTGACTGAGGAGGACCTGGAGTTCTCTCATTCAGTGCTGCAGAGTCATCCGCACTCTCCCGCCCGTTTGGGAGCTTTGGTATAATCCCCATGGTCCTGACGGAGTCCCCAGCATCCACTTAGGACGTCAGAGAAAATAAGAATTTACTTACCGATAATTCTATTTCTCGTAGTCCGTAGTGGATGCTGGGCGCCCATCCCAAGTGCGGATTGTCTGCAATACTTGTACATAGTTATTGTTACAAAAATCGGGTTATTATTGTTGTGAGACATCTTTTCAGATGCTCCGCTGTTATCATGCTGTTAACTGGGTTCAGATCACAGGTTGTACAGTGTGATTGGTGTGGCTGGTATGAGTCTTACCCGGGATTCAAAATCCTTCCTTATTGTGTACGCTCGTCCGGGCACAGTATCCTAACTGAGGCTTGGAGGAGGGTCATAGGGGGAGGAGCCAGTGCACACCACCTGATCCTAAAGCTTTTACTTTTGTGCCCTGTCTCCTGCGGAGCCGCTAAACCCCATGGTCCTGACGGAGTCCCCAGCATCCACTACGGACTACGAGAAATAGAATTATCGGTAAGTAAATTCTTATTTTTTCTGCCGTCCATAACAGTTACTCTAGGATCGACCTTATTCTTCTAGACAAGAGGACTCTCCAAAACACCCGTAAAGCTAAAATCCTTCCCATTACTTGGTCGGACCATGCCCCTGTATTGTGGTCCTGGGACTTGAGTTCGCATCTCCCCCCCCCCCCCCCCCCGCCCTTGGCGACTCCCGGAATATCAATTGACGAACCCTGAGACTCTGAAGGCCCTTACTGACTCTCTGTCGATGTTTATGCAGACCAATACCCCTGAGGATACTTCTATCTCCACGTATTGGTGCGCTCTGAAAGCCATGCTCCGAGGCACGTCTATCCAAAAAGGGGCTCAGCTCAAGGCTCGCTCTAAGAAAACGCAGGCTGACACAGTTGTCTTTACGGTCTTTGGAGTCTAAGAATCAAACCCGCCCTACTCGGGCTTTACGTAAACAGCTTCAGGAGGTGCGAGCCCAACTCCAGAAGCTTTTTATGCTTCGTATGCAATCGGCCCTAGCTCGCTTCTGCAGCAAATTTTATACGGCGGGAAACAAGGCCACCCATTTGTTAGCACGCAAGCTTCGTAGCCGCCAAGCCCGCAATCGTATTAAATGCCTCATTGCCCCTTCAGGCAAACCGTGTCTTAATCCCCTTGATATTGCTAATTTATTCTCCAAATTTTATGCCAAATTGTATAACCTGCGTGATGATTCTACTATACCTCAGCCCTCTGCGGCCTCTATCTCTGCCTTCTTGGATGGCATTTCCCTCCCCTCCTTGGATGAGGACGCCCTGACATCCCTGAATGCCCCTTGGTCTCTGGAAGAGATACAACTCGTAATTCGGCAATTGCCAAAGGATAAGGCCCCCGGCCCTGATGGCTTCATTAATAGAATAAAAAAGTAAAATTGCCCCTTAGTGTAAATAAGATACAAATTGTGCCCCCTTAGTATCATAGATATAGAAATGTGCCCCTTTAATATTAGAAATATCAAGCTACAGTATACTCCTCTTTTGTTGCAATACAGAAATTATTACTTGACAGTCTTCTAATGTGGAATAGTGGAATAGCCTCCCATCAGAGGTGGTAGAGGCTAAGACTGTAGAGCAATTTAAACATGCTTGGGATAGGCATATGAATATCCTTACAAAGAATTAAGGTTCAAAAAGGGTTGAGATTACCTAAAGGATAAAAAAAAAAGGGGCAGACTAGATGGGCCAAGTGGTTCTTATCTGCCGTCAAATTCTATGTTTCTATGGGGGTCATTCTGAGTTGATCGCTAGCTGAAAATGTTCGCTGCGCATGCGTATGCGGTGCAGTGCGCACACGCGACGTACTTTCGCAACGCCCAATGTATTTTTACACAAGGTCTAGCGGAGCTTTTCAGTCGCAATGGCCGCCGCAGAGTGATTGACATGAAGGGGGCGTTTCTGGGTGTCAACTGACCATTTTCAGGGAGTGCTCGAAAAAATGCAGGCGTGGCTGGCCGAACGCAGGGCGTGTTTGTGACGTCAAATCCGGAACTAAACAGTCTGAAGTGATTGCAAGCGCTGAGTAGGTCTGGAGCTACTCTAAAACTGCACAATTTTTTTTTGTAGCCGCTCTGCGATCCTTTCGTTCGCACTTCTGCTAAGCTAAAATACACTCCCAGAGGGCGGCGGCTTAGCGTTTGCACGACTGCTAAAAACTGCTAGCGAGCGGTCAACTCGGAATGACCCCCTATGTTTCTAGAATGGTCTCCTCAAACCTGCTGAAGTGTTTGCTCTGGTTCATGTTACCAGGATTAGAGAAAATGCTTTGTAGTGTTACTACAGTAATTGAATTAAAAGCACACGTAAGCACATTTATAGTTTCACAAATGCTCTTTTAACAAGTCATTGGTAATAAAGTAGTCATACTTTCTTTTATCTAGCATTCTTGAGATATTAGCAAGTAAATATACTCCCTGCAAAACAAAAAATTCTTTGGAATAATTAATTTTTAAGCAGTTTAATGTGTTTTTTGGTCGGCAACAGAAATGCTGTTTTTACCATGTAAGCGCAAATTAACATCAGGATACTACTCACTCCTGCAACATATGGTGAATCTGGGCAGCACATGTATAGCTAATACATATATATCATTATATGACTGCAAAAACATAACATGACAGTAAGAAAAACAAACTTGTAGAAATATATGATGTTATTAAACCAGTGGTGGACAGCGGCTGACCTGGCTCTCTGCGATCTCCTGATCAAGGGAGATTTCCCCTGGCAGCACTAAGTTTTACATTTTCCATTAAATCATTTATTGCTAGACCAAATCTAAAAAGAGAAAAATCATATATAACAAGGCCAAGGGAGGCAGAATAGTATAGGCAGCGGGATGCATTTGTTTAATCATCTTAGCACATATCTTTCCCTATGTATGTCTGACAGCATATGAAATAATATGATCATTTTGAATTCCTGATATAAGGTGGTTTTTTTTATGGGATGTGATGGAAGTGTAGGGCATGGGGCTCTGCGGCGATTGTGGGTGACACTGTGCACTGCATACACAGGGCCATGTAAAGGAATAAACGGGTCTAGGGTAAACATGCCACCGGTGTACCCTCAAGTCCATTTGCAAAACACATGGGTCAGCTGAGTTTATGAAGAACATGAACAATTAGTAATAAATCATAAAATAAATATTTGACCTCACTAAAATCATTATGTCTGATTCAGAGACTGAGGTTAGAAAGTGAGGACAGGCAGCCACGGCAGCTAGATTTGCTACATTATGCTAAGTACATACTTGCCTACTCTCCCAAATCGTCTGGTAGGCCCCCAAAAATTGGGTGGCACTACTGGCCCCTCACAAGTGTGTTCTTCCGGATTGACGCTACGCCACGCACCCACACATAACACCCCCGCACTTGGAAGGGGACGATGATGCGATTTGCGCAGAATCATGTAATCATGGCCCCGACCCCTGCCCATTAATGGCGATAATCTCAGCATTGTGTGTCAGGGGCGTGGCCACAATGATGCAATTTTTCATACACCCCCTGCTCCACCCCTTCGCGCTATCGCGCCCACTGGCACACACACACCCCCCCCCCCCCCATATGCCGCGCCAAGACATCACATTTTTTAGCTTTTGCGGTCCGAAAGGACTGCATTGTGGACGTAGAGAAGGGTTTCTTCATTGTCTGAGTGGCTGAGGGAAGAAAGGTTGACTTACCAGCGGTTGCCGTGGAGTTCCACGCATCCAATGCTTCCCCAAATAGAGCCTGACCTGTGAAGGGTAGGTTCTCCACACTTCTTCTGGATTCTGTGTCTGCCGACCATTGGCACAGCCAGAGTCCCCTGCGTGCTGAGACAGCCATGGAAGATGTCCTTGCATTCAGATGACCCAGGTCCTTTATGGCCTCCACCATGAAACCCGCAGAATCCTGTATGTTACGTAAAAACAATTAAATGTCACTTCCATCCATAGAATCTAATTCCTCTAGTAATGTGCCTGACTACTTTACTATGGCTTTAGATATCCATGCACAGGCAATAGTGGGTCTCAACACCACGCCTGAAGCAGTGTATATGGATTTGAGCGTAGTTTCAATCTAGCGGTCTGCCAGCTCTTACAAAGCAGTAGACCAAGGGACAGGTAAAACCACCTTTTTTGACAGTCTAGATACAAAAGCGTCAACTATAGGTGGGTTTTTCCCACTTTTTACTATCATCCTCAGGGAAAGGAAAATCAACGAGAACCCTTTTTGGGATCTGGAATTTTTTCTCTGGGTTTTTTCAGGATTTTTCAAATAGTGCATTTAATTCTTTAGACGCAGGGAAGGTCAGGGAGGCTGTCTTATTGTCTGTAAAGTAAGCCTCCTCAACCTGCTCAGGTGGTTTGTCAGTAATGTGTAACACATCCCTAATGGCCTCAATCATGAGGGGCACCCCTCTTGCAAGGGAAGCCTCACCCACCCCCCACCCCGCATATCCCCATCTCCGTCTGCCGTGTCAGAGTCGGTATCCGTGTCGACTTGCATAATCTAAGCAAGTGCACGTTTCTTTGGGAATACACCAGGGGATTTTGAGGAGGTGGGAACAGAACCAGACAAAACCTCTACAAATTTTTTCAAAACCTGTGTTCCAGTCTCATTATGGGCTATACTAGTAGAAATCTGGGATATCATTCCCTTAATGGAAGCCACCCACTGCGGCTCAGATTCAGAAGGCTGAGACAGTAAATTACATTCCTGAGTACATGGAATGGATTCCTCTGGTGAAGATACATACTCTGCAGCACAAAATACAGAGTGCTTGGACATGGTAATGTGAGAAATTTGCATACACACACAGGAAAATGTCAGACACAGTTTCCCCCAAGTACCTTCAGAGAAACACAGAGTTACTGGAGCCAGTACCCACACAGCGCCCCAGTAGGCAGTTATATAATAAGTACCTGGCGCTGACTGTGCAACCTTAATAGGCTACACCGTTGTGAATAAAACACTCTCCCCGCCTTCTACAACCCCCTGGTACCGCACTGGATAGCTGGAGTTATGAGAAGGATCAGCGCTCCTTGCAGCATCTCTGTGATGATGATCTGCAGGGAGAAAATTGCGCTGCTGAGCTGCTGGGTCCGCTCTGAGGAGAAGCTCCGCCCCCTAAGATGGCGCATCTTCCCGCACTTTTTAATTTTTTATACTGGCCTGAGGATTGTGTGCTGGCAGTAGACCGTGTCCCTGAAAGCGATCTGACCAGTGTAAGGGTATTGCGCTGGTCCAGGGCACCCCTCACTTCGCCGCACATCTGTATCGATGAACCTTCCGGAGCGCAGCTTCAGTGCTGGGCTCCCACCCTGATGCCGCCATTCTCACCGGCTCTCCGCTTGTCGGGTTGCCGGTGCTCTACTCACCACCTCGATCTTCTGGCTCTGTTAGGGGGTGGCGGCATGCTGCCGGAGTGAGTGGTCGTCTCAGGGGCTAATGAACATCACCCTCAGGAGCTCAGTGTCCTGTCAGCGGAGATAGTGGCCAGTAACCTCAGAGGGTTGGACACTACTCCCCCCCCCCCCCCTAAGTCCCATGAAGTAGGGAGGCTGTTGCCAGCAGCCTCCCTGTGCCTAACTTCTTAAAAAATAAAAATAAAACTAGAAAAGCTCTAGGAGCTTCCCTAGCTGTAACCGGCTCCATCGGGCACATTTTCTAAACTGAGTCTGGTAAGAGCGCCAGCCCACACTATCAAACTCTTAAAGTGCCCATGGCTCCTAGTAGACCTGTCTATACCCCATGGTACTAATGTGGAGCCTAGCATCCTCTAGGACGTAAGAGAAATGTTTTTACATAGTGTTGACAGGTTGAGATTTAACAACATTGATTAGACTGATTATGTCAATGACTTACATGATGAATGTAGTATAACCCAGGATAGAATTTAGAGTTGCACACAAGCTAGTTTGTGGATGGATGGATGGATCTCACAATCTGATGCACTGCACATGCATCCAAGCATACGCAACTTTGAGCAACTATGAGCAAATCATGCAGAGTTCAGTGACCTCTCACTTTCAGCTGAATGGGTGTAACTGGGTGTCAGCAGGGCGTTTGCACCTACGCTAAAGGGGAGATTCAATTAGCCCTGGGTTGTACCACATAGCTCCCGGGTAAAGGGGCAGGGCTATTCAATTAGAGCAGTGATTTTCAACCTTTTTTAACTCGCGGCACACAGAACAATATTTTAAAATTGCCAAGGCACACCATCAGTTCTCCATGGAAAAAAACACACACACATTGCCCTCACAGTAAAAAAAATCCACACATACATTGGCCTACACAGAAAAAAATATCACATTGCTCCCCACATAAATCCTATTAAATTATTCACATTGTTCCCCCATAAATCCTTTTGCTCCCCACATAAATCCTATTGCTCCCCACAGGAGAAATAAGATAACTAATATTAGCCCCTACTGGTCAGCTGTCCTCCTCCCTGTCCTTCAGTTGCGGGGGTTGTTCATAGTGGAGAGCGAATACTGAGCAGTGGGTGGTCGGGCAGGAGTGGATGTGGTGGGCAGGGAAAGTTTTGTATGCGGGTGGCAACTGGAAGATGTGTATGCAGGCGAGTGGGCTAGCTGGGTGGTGAGACGTGGTGGCTGTGACCTATGATGTCACACTGCCGTGTCTTCAAAGCATAGGTCACGACCGTGGCACGATTGATCCTCTAAGAAGAGCCCGGGCCAAGAGATCGCTCTGAAGGTGCAGGAAGCGGCTCTGACTCCGCGGCACACCTTGCAACTGGTCGCGGCACACTAGTGTGCCACGGCACACTGGTTGAAAAAGCCTGAATTAGAGTACAGCAATCAACCAACAATAACCCTGAGGCAGCCCTTTGTGCAGATTTCTTATATTATTGGCTCGTGATTAAAAGGAATGGTCTGCGATTAATTATTGGTCTGCATAATGCACATTGAAATTAATTAACTGGTGAGTTTTTAACGTAATTAAAATTAAATGTATTCACTGATCTACACCAAAAATTGAAATAAATTATATCTATTATTAGGTTTTCTGACAATTTGTCGTCAGTGTTAAAAGTGGAGATGGCTTTGGAACAAAAGTAACTTCTTTGTTATTTTTGTTTTAAACAGACTTGTGAGAAAGTGATGAATAACAGGATGTCAGTGAGTCATGCCATATACTTTTCTTTTGTTCTGAAATGCCTTTACTTTCCAGCATCAGTAGCTACTGTACTCTTGTTTTTTCCAGTATTATCCTGATTAAATATTCCAGTTCTATTACAGTAGTAGTCTCTTTGTTACATTAATGTCTACATATCTGAAGTAGTCAGTGCTTTTTGTGATGCTACTCAGCGTTACGCAGTCTTTACTAGTCTGCATTTTTTTTTTTTTTTTGGTCTAAGTTCTAAGTCTTGTAACTAGTTCTAGAAACAGGAAGGACGCAATGAAATCATTTCAGAAATGAATACACTAAGCATCCCCACACGTATCCAGAGTGCGGATGGTGCTAAAAATCTTCAGGTAGTGAAAGCTGCAGGTACACATAAACTGGCCTGATTCTGGTTGCACAGTCCTGATTTTGCAGGGCTACTTTGTGTTGTCAAGACCTGGTGCCTAATTCAGACCTGATCAGACCTGATCGGCTGAACTGCGCATGCGCCAGAGCATGCCAGACAGCCGACGGCCGTCTCAGCCCTGTGAGCACCTCTGCCTGATTGACAGGTGGGAGGGGCAGAGGCGGACAGAGGTAGGAGGGGCACGGTCCGGGCAACACAGGCGTGCCCGGACCGTGCGTGAGGGCGTGCCGCGGTGGCTACGTGACGTCACCCTCACAGCGACGAGTAGCTCCTGCCAGCGCGTAGGAGCTGCGCTGGAAGGGAGCTACTCCTAACGTACAAAAGCATCGCCGCTGTGCAATGCTTTTGTATTTGTTCGGGGGAGGGTGGTCGGGCCTGACATGCGGGGCGGACTAGCCCTGTGCTGGGCGTTCCCCCGCATGTCTGTGTGACTGATCGTAGATGTGCCAAATTTAGCACATCTACGATCAGGTCCGAATTAGGCCCCTTGTTCCATCCTTAGAAACAGGTATTCTCTCTCACCCTACTTTATTCATGAATGGTGGCGTCATATGAACCAGTAGTTTGCACAGCAAAACTGATGTGTTTGAGGGAAGGAGTTAGACATTGTCTAAGATGGCAGTATATCTGCCCCTTGCATACTGCCCATGCCACACTGGTGTGAATGATACACAGTCATGCCAATTTGACCCTGCCTACCTCCATAAGATCACTTTCACAATATTTTCCAGTAGCACTTAAAGTTCCCACTGCTCCCCTAATCATCACAAATATAAATCAAATAGTGGCACATATATGTAATGCCTGGTATGCAAACCATTTTAATGTTTGGTGTCCCTTCTGACTTGTTTCATTTCTTAACACTGCACACAGGTGCAAAATTTGCGCTGGGGCCCATCATCCAATCAGAGGTTTCCTTTTTATTGTGTAATTTGAACTAGTCATATTAAAGAGAAATTATTATTGGTAGTTGTGTTTTAGCACATATTTTGCACCTAAATTAAATGTTAGTTAAGAAACCATTCTGTGATTTTCATGCTTGCTTGGTCTTATATAATAAGACTTGTCTTAGACTTTCCCTTTAATTCACATGAAGAACACCTTGACTGTGTGTTTGGGGTTACCTTGCCGCAGGATAAAACATTGATGAATTAGTCTAGAAACCTATTATTGAACAAAGAGATAGGTTTCTGTGCATCTTTCTGAAATCATGCTACGGCTATAGTCATTTGTTACACGGTCACTGAATATAACACAACCTCCAGCATATTTCATAGTGAAGTAGTATGAGTTGTGTAGTCTATAGTTCCATCACAATATTGCCTTGCCATTATTGGGATAGAAGTCTATTTATCATTTAGTTGGATTATGATCTTTCTGTACAATGTTAATAAATGTTTGCCTTATTTTTTTTTATTTTCTTTTTCAAAATACATTTTAATTGCGAGATGACAGAGATACAGAGAAAACATAAAAAGCGCAGAGGTCTCAGTACACTATACATAAGAATAATATTAATAGAAAAGTCATAACAGTATTACAATGCACATAGAAACCGTTGCCAAGAATAAGGAAAAATCACGTTGAAAAGGAAAATTACATAATGTCATCTCTTTTTTATATTTGGTGAGTATAGAGTCAAAAAGATAAAGATAAATCAGAAAAGTGATGGAGCATGGAAAGATAGGATAGAAAAGAAAAGGCAAAGCGTAAAGAATAAAGGCCCATATAGACGGGGCCGATGCGGGAGAGATGTGTGCTGAGCGAACCGCTCAGCACACATCTCTCCCGCCGCTCAGCACAGCGCGATCTGTGCTGAGCGTGCGGGAGGAGACGGGGGGGGGGGGCGCTCATTTCACCCAGCGGGTGAAGTGAGCAGCCTGCTAGATTGGCCTGCATGCAGGCCAATCTAGCAGCAGCGATAGCGATGCGCGGGGCTGCGCATCGCTATCGCTGTAGGGGATACACACGGAGCGATAATGCTCAAATTCTAAGCAATCTAGTCAGATTGCTTAGAATCTCGCTCGGTGAGTACCCCCCTTAAGAGTAAAGGGGGGTACACATGGAGAGATCCATGCTTAAATTCTAAGCAATCTGGCTAGATTGCTTAGACATTAAGAACGGATCTCTCCGTGTGTATGCCCCCCAGCGATAGTGATGCGCTATTGCTATCGCCAGTGCTAGATTGGTTGCTCATTTCACTGCTGGGAGAAATGAGTGCCCCCGCCCCTCTCCTTCGCTCAGCATACATCGCGCTGTGTGCCGAGTGGGGGAGAGATGTGTGCTGAGCGGTCTGTGACAGATCGCTCAGCACACATCTCTCCCCATGTGTACGGGGCTTAAGAAGAGAAGGGAGAAGATAAGAAAAGAAGGAGAGTATGCATGAATGAGTGAATGATCCGACTGGTCAAACCAGTACTCAAATAGCTAGCCAAACCCACAGAGGGGTATCAGCTTGTACAGACAAAAGGTCCTATCCCCTCAGTTAAATGCAGGTGAGACCTTAAAATAAGAAGTCCAGGTATTCCAGACTTTAAGAAATCTTGTAGAAGAGCCTCTCAGAGTTATTGTGATATATTCCATTGAATGGATGTGCCAGATTTTGGCAATAATCTCATATATTCTAGGGGGCTTGGGAGACCTCCATTGGGCTGCTACGCAGCATCTGGTTGCAAGGACCATGTGAGTAAATATTTTGTTCTGGTGATGGGACGCTTCAGGAATATCCATTGATAGTAGAAAATAGCCAGGGCCGCAATCTCCTTCCATGTGGAAATCAGATTTGGGCAGTTCCACTAGATATGGAGAAACAGTCCATCAGTTTTTTACATCGCCAACATAAAGAGAAAATCTCAGGGTTCATTTTGTTGAGCCTAGTGGGGACGTAGTACCATCTATAGAAATATTTATACGCATTTTCTTTCAGTCTAACACAAATTGAGCTCGAGGCCACATTTGCATAAATTTCAGACCAGTCATCATTAGTTAGTATTTCTCCCAGGTCAGATTCCCACGCCCTTTCATGAGCATCTTTAGTTTCAATAGAGTGGGATAACAATGTGTACAAAGTTGATATAAGTCCTTTAGTGGAAGCTTTACAAAAAGCTAGGTGTGCTACAGAAGAGAGAGGCAGAGCAGTCATTTGTGGTATAACTGAAGAAAAAAATGTCTAATTTGTAAGTACTGATAGAAACATTTGTGAGAAATTGAGTATTTGGCTTGTAGTTCTGTAAATGTCAGGAAGGACACATTTTGTGTGACATCACTAAGCAGTCTGATTCCGCTAGTCTGCCAGCAATCAAAAGTAGCGGAGGAACAACCAGGACGAAAGTGTGGGTTGGGTTGTCAAACAGTGGAACCAGAGGGCTAGGATGTGGAGCTAGGTTAAACTGCCTATTGGCCAAGTCCCAGACATCTAATGTATGAGATACAATAGGACGATTAGCAACAGTCTTAGGCCGGGACGATCTGGGAAGCCATAGCAAAGAGGATACAGAGTGCAATTTAAGAGCATGGGATTCTATTGCAACCCATATCCTCGAACAGGTGGGTCTGTTCCATAAGATACATTGTGCCAATCTAGCCGCTAAATAGTAAGATTTAAAATTAGGAACATTTAGCCTTATTTTTTAATACTAGTACTAGTAGGCAGTGGACATTTATGTCTGATGTCAGTCCCTGGTTCAGCACACTTCCATTCAACTACCAAAAAAGCACAAATCTATCCCAATGGACTTGGACATAAACTTAACTCCGATGCTGATCATACATAGAGACTCCTCATAGCTTGCTTAGTTGTAACACTATTCAAGCTTGAGCTTCTGCACTTCTTTCTACTTGCGATGATTATACACTCTTGAGTAATCTTCCACAGGCTCTGTATTCAGCGCCCACCCCCAGGTTTGGACACGACAATTTTTGAATCGTCTTCTGCTGTCATTAATCTATCTCCTATTCTATCAATCACCTATACTATGGTGCACAACCCACTAAGCAGTGACCAGCCTAAGGGTCTTTTAACAATAAACAAAACAATCTGCAAGTTTCCTTAAAATATTCCTATTTGGCAAAAGAATATGCTCAAGGATTGTATTCTGCAGTCTTATTTTTCTTTTGATTATCTTTTTTCTTCGGCCTCGTTTCAGCTGCAGGGTTTTTAATCATTTTGCAGTAACTGATTTCACACACTATTACATATAGCTGATGTTTGTTTATTCAGTATATTTAATACTTCCCAATATTCAGCCACAAGAAATTAGTATTATCTATTCATATTTTTACAAAAGTAAAATATAATTTGTAAACAAACTTCTTTAAAACATAACATGGAGAGATTTTGTCTATGAGAGATTTTGACTGAGCGTTTTTCCTTGAACTGGCAGTAGGAGATTTTGACTAACTTTTCCAGCGATTTTGACTAAGTGTGCAAGCAGTTTTGGCTATGGGCGATTTTGGCTAAGTCATTTAAACAAGGGGATGCTTTTTCCTTTCCAGCAACATAGCCAAAATTGACTTGCCTGCACAGTCTATTTTCAGCAGCGATAGCGCCCTGGCGGGGACGCGCATCGCTATCGCTGGCTGTGTACACATGGAGAGATATGCACTAACTTTCTGAGCAATTTTGACTATATAGTCAAAATCGCTCAGCTATATCGCTCCGTGTGTATGGGCCTTAAGATTTTATTGGTTAAATCACTGTTGGGAATTTAATCATACAGTATTGAAAAAGCAATTTCTCATAGTGAAAATGTAGGGAATATAATGTTCTCCTCTAAAGGAAACAATTTCACTTCCTGGCATAATGTCTGATATTTTGAAAGTCTTAGGGGGTATCCTATTAGCCCTGTTAATTTTTGGGCCAAAAAATGTGCCGCTATCAGCCGATAATACACGGGATCGGGGATAAGTTCCCGGACCCATGTGTTATTGTGGGTCCGAAGGCTGCTTACCAGGATTTTATTCTGCCTGCCTGAGGCATGCAAAGCATAATACCCGGTAAGTGCCGGGATCAGGAGATGAGGATGCTGGTATCGGGGCTAATATAATAGCCCCCGGCAAACCTATTAGCAGCTGTAAATAACCACAGCTAATAGGATATACCCCTTAAAATGTTACAAATAAGAGAACACATAAATACTGTAGAAATGTTAGGGATGTTCATGTTCTAAGTACCAGTTTCCATAAATGCCTCTATTCTATAAAGTGACGTACTGCTGTACTGTATTTGTGTTCCTGAGCTTCCATGCAATCTCCCTAGCATATAATACATTTTATTATTATTATTATTATCATCATCATCAGAAGCAGTGGTAAAAACCTATTTGTGGCATACATTGTGGGAAGCCCTTACCTAGAAATAGTGTTGACAGCCCAATAGTCGTATATATACAGTAGAACATTAATAGTTTTTTGGATTCTTTTTTATAGATTTCGTTGGAGAAGACGACTACTTGTTATATCTGCTGCCAATGATGAAGAGTGGGCTTATCAGCAGCAACTTTACGCACTGACTGGACAGGCTTGTAACATGGGTAAGTCAGAATATTTAGGTTGCAATGTTATTCCACTTACTATTTACTCTTTAACTGTTCTTTTCTTTTTTTCTCTCATTGGTCCCTGCATGCCGCCATCTTTCATGACAGCTGTACACCCCACAAAAAATTAATTCTCATTTAGGGGCCTATTTATTAAATCATATTTGCAAGATATTCCCCCAAACATACCGATATTTGGGGTACACCCTTTTCTCTGGCGTCCTAGTGGATGCTGGGACTCCGTAAGGACCATGGGGAATAGCGGCTCCGCAGGAGACTGGGCACAACTAAAAGAAAGCTTTTGGTCTAACTGGTGTGCACTGGCTCCTCCCTCTATGACCCTCCTCCAGACTTCAGTTAGAATCTTGTGCCCGGCTGAGCTGGATGCACACTAGGGGCTCTCCTGAGCTCCTAGAAAAGAAAGTATATTTTAGGTTTTTTATTTTCAGTGAGATCTGCTGGCAACAGACTCACTGCTACGAGGGACTAAGGGGAGAAGAAGCGAACCTACCTGCTTGCAGCTAGCTTGGGCTTCTTAGGCTACTGGACACCATTAGCTCCAGAGGGATCGAACACAGGGCCCGACCTCGATCGTCCGGTCCCGGAGCCGCGCCGCCGTCCCCCTTACAGAGCCAGAAGCATGAAGATGGTCCGGAAAATCGGCGGCAGAAGACTTCGGTCTTCAACAAGGTAGCGCACAGCACTGCAGCTGTGCGCCATTGCTCCTCATGCACACCTCACACTCCGGTCACTGATGGGTGCAGGGCGCTGGGGGGGGGGCGCCCTGAGCAGCAATATTTAATACCTTGGCTGGCAAAAATTCACAATATATAGTCCCAGAGGCTATATATGTGAAAAATACCCCTGCCAGAATCCATAAAAAAGCGGGAGAAAGTCCGCCGAAAAAGGGGCGGGGCTATCTCCCTCAGCACACTGGCGCCATTTTTCCCTCACAGCTCCGCTGGAAGGATCGCTCCCTGGCTCTCCCCTGCAGTTTCAAGCTACAAAAGGGTAAAAAAGAGAGGGGGGGCACTAAATTTAGGCGCAGCAGTATATATATAAGCAGCTATAAGGGAAAATCACTCAGTTATAGTGTTAATCCCTGTGTTATATAGCGCTCTGGTGTGTGCTGGCATACTCTCTCTCTGTCTCCCCAAAGGGCTTTGTGGGGTCCTGTCCTCTGTCAGAGCATTCCCTGTGTCGGTACGGCTGTGTCAACATGTTTGATGAGGAGGCTTATGTGGAGGCGGAGTAGATGCCGATAAATGTGATGTTACCCCCTGCGGGGCCGACACCTGAGTGGATGGTTATGTGGAAGGAATTACGTGACAGTGTCGACTCCTTACATAAAAGGTTTGACGACATACCAAATATGGGACAGCCGGCTTCTCAGCTTGTGCCTGCCCAGGCGTCTCAAAAGCCATCAGGGGCTCTAAAACGCCCGCTACCTCAGATGGCAGACACAGATGTCGACACGGATACTGACTCCAGTGTCGACGACGATGAGACTAATGTAACTTCCAATAGGGCCACACGTTACATGATTGAGGCAATGAAAAATGTGTTGCACATTTCTGATGTTACCCCAGGTACCACAAAAAAGGGTATTATGTTTGGAGAGAAAAAACTACCAGTAGTTTTTCCTCCATCTGAGGAATTAAATGAAGTGTGTGAAGAAGCGTGGGCTTCCCCCGATAAGAAACTGGTAATTTCTAAAAGGTTACTAATGACGTACCCTTTCCCGCCAGAGGATAGGTCACGTTGGGAAACATCCCCTAGGGTGGATAAAGCGCTCACACGCTTGTCAAAGAAGGTGGCACTACCGTCTCCGGATACGGCCGCCCTAAAGGAACCTGCTGATAGAAAGCAGGAGGCTATCCTGAAGTCTGTATATACACACACAGGTATTATACTGAGACCAGCTATTGCTTCAGTATGGATGTGCAGTGCTGCAGCTGCGTGGTCAGATTCCCTGTCGGAAAATATTGATACCCTAGACAGGGCCACTATATTGCTAACCGTAGAGCATATTAAAGACGCAGTCTTATACATGAGAGATGCACAGAGGGATATTTGCCGGGTGGCATCTAAAATAAGTGCAATGTCCATTTCTGCCAGGAGAGGGTTATGGACTCGGCAGTGGACAGGTGATGCAGATTCTAAAAGGCACATGGAAGTTTTGCCTTATAAGGGTTGTTCGGGGATGGTCTCTCGGACCTCGTTTCCACAGCAACAGCTGGGAAGTCTGCATTTTTACCCCATGTTCCCTCACAGCCAAAGAAAGCACCGTATTATCAGGTACAGCCCTTTCGACCCCATAAGGGCAAGCGGGTTAAAGGCGCGTCCTTTCTGCCCAGAGGCAGAAGTAGAGGGAAAAAGCTGCAGCATACAGCCAGTTCCCAGGAGCAAAAGTCCTCCCCCGCTTCCTCCAAGTCCACCGCATGACGCTGGGGCTCCACAGGCGGATCCAGGTACGGTGGGGGCCCGTCTCAAAAACTTCAGCAATCAGTGGGCTCGCTCACGGGTGGATCCCTGGATCCTTCAAGTAGTATCTCAGGGGTACAAGCTGGAATTCGAGACGTCTCCCCCCCGCCGTTTCCTCAAATCTGCCTTGCCAACAACTCCCTCGGGCAGGGAGGCAGTGCTAGAGGCAATTCACAAGCTGTATTCCCAGCAGGTGATAGTCAAGGTGCCCCTACTTCAACAAGGACGGGGTTACTATTCCACAATGTTTGTGGTACCGAAACCGGACGGTTCGGTGAGACCCATTTTAAATTTGAAATCCTTGAACACATATATAAAAAAATTCAAGTTCAAGATGGAATCGCTCAGGGCGGTTATTGCAAGCCTGGACGAGGGAGATTACATGGTATCACTGGACATCAAGGATGCTTACCTGCATGTCCCCATTTACCATCCTCACCAGGAGTACCTCAGATTTGTGGTACAGGATTGTCATTACCAATTCCAGACATTGCCGTTTGGTCTATCCACGGCTCTGAGGGTCTTTACCAAGGTAATGGCCGAAATGATGATACTCCTTCGAAAGAAGGGAGTTTTAATTATCCCGTACTTGGACGATCTCCTGATAAAGGCGAGGTCCAGGGAGCAGTTGTTGGTCGGGGTAGCACTATCTCGGGAGGTGCTACAACAGCACGGCTGGATTCTAAATATTCCAAAGTCACAGCTGGTCCCTACGACACGTCTACTGTTCCTGGGGATGGTTCTGGACACAGAACAGAAAAAAGTGTTTCTCCCGGAGGAGAAGGCCAAGGAGCTGTCATCTCTAGTCAGAGGCCTCCTAAAACCAAAACAGGTGTCGGTGCATCACTGCACGCGGATCCTGGGAAAGATGGTAGCTTCCTACGAAGCAATTCCATTCGGCAGGTTCCATGCAAGAACCTTTCAGTGGGACCTGTTGGACAAGTGGTCCGGATCGCATCTTCAGATGCATCGGCTGATAACCCTGTCTCCAAGGACCAGGGTGTCTCTGCTGTGGTGGCTGCAAAGTGCTCATCTTCAAGAGGGCCGCAGATTTGGCATACAGGACTGGGTCCTGGTGACCACGGATGCCAGCCTTCGAGGCTGGGGGGCAGTCACACAGGGAAGAAACTTCCAAGGACTATGGTCAAGTCAGGAGACTTCCCTACACATAAATATTCTGGAACTGAGGGCCATTTTCAATGCCCTAAGTCAGGCAAAACCCCTGCTTCAAAACCAGCCGGTACTGATCCAGTCAGACAACATCACGGCAGTCGCCCATGTAAACCGACAGGGCGGCACGAGAAGCAGGACGGCGATGGCAGAAGCCACAAGGATTCTCCGATGGGCGGAAAATCACGTGTTAGCACTGTCAGCAGTGTTCATTCCGGGAGTGGACAACTGGGAAGCAGACTTCCTCAGCAGGCACAACCTCCACCTGGGAGAGTGGGGACTTCATCCAGAAGTCTTCCAACTGATTGTAAACCGTTGGGAAAGGCCACAGGTGGACATGATGGCGTCCCGCCTAAACAAAAAGCTAGAAAGATATTGCGCCAGGTCAAGAGACCCTCAGGCGATAGCTGTGGACGCTCTAGTGACACCGTGGGTGTACCGGTCGGTTTATGTGTTCCCTCCTCTTCCTCTCATACCAAAGGTACTGAGGATAATAAGGAGAAGAGGAGTAAGAACTATACTCATTGTTCCGGATTGGCCAAGAAGAGCTTGGTACCCGGAACTTCAAGAAATGATCTCAGAGGACCCATGGCCTCTGCCGCTCAGACAGGACCTGCTGCAGCAGGGGCCCTGTCTGTTCCAAGACTTACCGCGGCTGCGTTTGACGGCATGGCGGTTGAACACCGGATCCTGAAGGAAAAGGGCATTCCGGAGGAAGTCATTCCTACGCTGATTAAAGCTAGGAAAGAAGTGACCGCAAACCATTATCACCGCATTTGGCGAAAATATGTTGCGTGGTGTGAGGCCAGGAAGGCCCCAACGGAGGAATTTCAGCTGGGCCGTTTTCTGCACTTCCTACAGTCAGGGGTGACTATGGGCCTAAAATTGGGCTCCATTAAGGTCCAGATTTCGGCTCTATCGATTTTCTTCCAGAGAGAACTGGCTTCACTACCTGAAGTTCAGACTTTTGTTAAAGGAGTGCTGCATATTCAGCCCCCTTTTGTGCCTCCAGTGGCACCTTGGGATCTCAACGTGGTGTTGGATTTCCTAAAGTCACATTGGTTTGAGCCATTTAAAACCGTGGAATTGAAATATCTCTCGTGGAAAGTGGTCATGTTGTTGGCCTTGGCTTTGGCCAGACGTGTATCAGAATTGGCGGCTTTGTCATGTAAAAGCCCTTATCTGATTTTCCATATGGATAGGGCAGAATTGAGGACTCGTCCCCAATTTCTCCCTAAGGTGGAATCAGCCTTTCATCTGAACCAACCTATCGTGGTGCCTGCGGCTACTAAAGACTTGGAGGCTTCCAAGTTGTTGGACGTAGTCAGGGCCCTGAAAATTTATGTTTCCAGGACAGCTGGAGTCAGAAAGACTGACTCGCTATTTATACTGTATGCGCCCCACAAGTTTGGTGCACCTGCTTCAAAGCAGACTATTGCTCGCTGGATCTGTAGTACGATTCAGCTTGCACATTCTGCGGCTGGACTGCCGCATCCTAAATCAGTGAAAGCACATTCCACGAGGAAGGTGGGCTCTTCTTGGGCGGCTGCCCGAGGGGACTCGGCTCTACAACTTTGCCGAGCAGCTACTTGGTCGGGGTCAAACACATTTGCTAAGTTCTACAAGTTTGACACCCTGGCTGAGGAGGACCTAGAGTTTGCCCATTCGGTGCTGCAGAGTCATGCGCACTCTCCCGCCCGTTTGGGAGCTTTGGTATAATCCCCATGGTCCTTACGGAGTCCCAGCATCCACTTAGGACGTCAGAGAAAATAAGAATTTACTCACCGGTAATTCTATTTCTCGTAGTCCGTAGTGGATGCTGGGCGCCCATCCCAAGTGCGGATTGTCTGCAATACTTGTATATAGTTATTGTTTAACTAAAGGGTTATTGTTGAGCCATCTGTTGAGAGGCTCAGTTGTTGTCATACTGTTAACTGGGTATTGTATCACGAGTTATACGGTGTGATTGGTGTGGCTGGTATGAGTCTTACCCGGGATTCAAAATCCTTCCTTATTGTGTCAGCTCTTCCGGGCACAGTATCCTAACTGAAGTCTGGAGGAGGGTCATAGAGGGAGGAGCCAGTGCACACCAGTTAGACCAAAAGCTTTCTTTTAGTTGTGCCCTGTCTCCTGCGGAGCCGCTATTCCCCATGGTCCTTACGGAGTCCCAGCATCCACTACGGACTACGAGAAATAGAATTACCGGTGAGTAAATTCTTATTATATATTACACATCCAGTGTCGGACTGGGGCATGAAGGGCCCACTGGGGGAATGCAGTGATAGGGGCCCATACTTAGGGGTGTGGTCAACCTACAAAAGGGGTGTGACCAACCCCCACAGAGGCTTGAAATACACAATATACTTGTGCAGTGAAATGCAATGTATCATACCATGTATAATACAAGTGCACAGTCTGGAACCTGATCCCTAGAGGAAGGAGTGGGGCCCCAGGTAGTGGCGCCCACCGGTGGTTTCTCCTGTACCCCTGTGGGCCAGTCCGACCATGAACACATCGCCTGAATGTATCTACAGGGGACCGCAGCACATACTGTAAGTATATTCTCCGATCCCTCATTTTTGCTTGCAGTGGCACTCCCCATAAGTTTCTAAGGGGGCTGCTTCAATGGCAAATTTATATTGCATTCTAGAGCTTAGTACTAGAAGATTATACAGGTAAGCTGCCCTTACATAGGTCAATACAGCAAATTGGTAGCTGCTAGGAAAAATTGTAGCGCATTCCACTCCCCACCAAATGGAGGGTATACTGTACCTGTGATATAAAAATTCCCAGCGCTCACCATATGTGACAAATAATAATACTTCACACTCTTGTTAGGAGGTATAACAAAGTGTATTTATATTTATGAAATCAAAATAAGACCATAAAAAAACTGCGGAAATAATAAAAAAATTGAATTGTAGAGATATCTGGGTTCTAAATCAGTGGTCCTAATACTGGTATACAAACATATAACAAGACAAACTCAAAACCAACTAGCAAAGGAAATGTTAAAAGTTTTCCAGATGGGTCTTTAATTAATTGACCAACTCTGTGATTGATGTTGTCAATCACGCATGCAGGAGTGCTAACCATGTGCAGGCTATTGTAGATTTCTTGGGGAGACAGATCCCTCCCCGCTGACGTCCACTTACACATGCGCCGGTAGAAGCAGGAAGTAAAAGGATTTACTTTCAGAGCCTCTGTCCTGTCGACTTTTATTTCTTATTACCTTGAATTACAGTGATATGGAACCTTTACTATAAGGGGCTGTCCGCAACCTACAAAATTGTTATTTCCACTTTTGATGAGAGATGGATGTAATTAAAGTGGAATAATTCCAATGATCTCTATTATAAATGCTGTATGTTTATTTGTTTAGTTCTACTTTACATTCATGTTGCCATCACTTTAAAATAGTGATTTTTATTAAGCCAGATTACTGTATACAATAAACTTAATAATGATACATACTTGCTAATGATGCTGTGTGCTTGTGTCATGATGGCAGTACCACACTTATGGGCCCTACAGACATGACGATATGCCGCCGAGCTGCCCGACCACCGATACGGCAGACGGGTGACCCGGCGGCGGGGGGACAGTTACCGGGGAGTGAAGTTTCTTCACTCCCCCTGTCACACGGCTCCATAGAAGTGCAGGCAAATATGGACGAGATCGTCCATATTGGCCTGCATGCACAGCCGACGGGGTACCAGCGATGAACGAACGCGGGGCCACGCATCGTTCATCGCTGGTGCCTCTACACTGCACGATATGAACGTTATCTCGTTCATTAATGAACAAGATCGTTCATATCTTGCAGTGTTATCGCCCAGTGTGTAGGGCGCATTAGAGAAGTTTGTTTTTAATCTACAGAACATTTATAGTCTGACTCATCGAGTTCATAGTCAGTTGATTGCAATCCACATAAAACCTAATCATGAGACATTATTAGAAACATGTTCAGCAGTTCTGTAAACATGAAGGCATCCTTGTTATGACTGAAGTCTCAAGAAATTGTACAATTTAAAAGATCAGCTAGCCCTTTTTTTATTTAGGCACATAACTGTGGAAAGAGGGGAAAGGTAATTATTATTACAGTGACTTGTAAGGCCATCATCAGAGAGCTCCCGTTCTCTACCTGATCTGTGGGGATCTGTACCTCATGTTTTCTTAAGCTGAGTCCAGTGATAACCCCCTCCCTTCATTAATAAATATCTGCCTTGTCTCTAAAACTCATGATTCCTCAAAATGAGTTTTAGCGTTGTCATAAAACCCACAAATTAGAAACTGCCTAATTTGTGTAATACAGTAATTCATTGGGAATACTTCCCCTAACTCTTCACATATACTGCGCTCTCTAGATCCGAGCCTTAGACATGCAGGTTATACTGCAAAGATGCTGAAGGAAGCTATCCTAGAATTTAAATCTTCCAGATCAATAGTGTACTGAAAGCATCACCTGATTGAATGACCCACCTCCAGTCCAATTATGCCTCGTACACTTTACTGTACCTTAATGTCAGGCTCTTCCCTCTTACTGACTACTGCTAATACCACTTTCAGACAGAAAAGTCTGAAAGTCCTGGCAATTACCCGGCATTTCAATGCTGGGCAGTTTTGCCGGTCCCTGCCTACTACATCTATAAATATGTATCATGTGATGTACAATAGGTGTTAGTTTTATTTTATATTTCTTTACATTTATATTAAAGCATTTGGTAATGCTCATTCCATGACATGGCTGCCGCTGCATCCACTACAAAACAAAACAAAATGGGACCGTATATTTGGTATCAAATCATAGCACCTTCTTCATGTTAAAAATAGTTTCACATTTATTTTTTAATTATCTGCACAACCAGCCTAATTTCTGTGTATTTGCTAATAACACTGAGAGCTGCCATGGTCCTTATTGTATTAAGTTACAGGACACATTCACTCAATCACTCCTTTATCTGTTCAGGACACATGGGTGATGGGCATTGAGGCAGGGGTGAACAGATAACACTTAAAAGTCCAGACTTCCAGTCCATTGCAAGGCAAGCTCACACATGCACATGCACCCAGACTGGACAGTGAATTGGTATATTCATTCCTACTGCTGTGAGCTGAGTGTCGCAGAGAGCAGAGTGTCACTGAGAGCCAAGGGTCGATGTGAGCTGAGTGTCGCTAAGAGCTAATTAGCTGACAGCCGAGTGACACTGAGAGTGTCATTGAGAGCTAAGTATCACTGTGAGCTGAGTGTCACTGAGAGCTAAGTGTCGCTGTGAGCTGAGTGTCACTGACAGCTAAGTATCGCTGTGAGCTGAGTGTCACTGAGAGCCAAGTATCGCTGAGAGCTGAGTGTCACTGAGAGCTAAGTATCGCTGAGAGCTGAGCGTCACTGACAGCTAAGTATCGCTGAGAGCTGAGCGTCACTGACAGCTAAGTATCGCTGAGAGCTGAGCGTCACTGAGAGCTAAGTATCGCTGAGAGCTGAGCGTCACTGAGAGCTAAGTATCGCTGAGAGCTGAGCGTCACTGACAGCTAAGTATCGCTGAGAGCTGAGCGTCACTGAGAGCTAAGTATCGCGGAGAGCTGAGCGTCACTAAGAGCTAAGTATCGCTGAGAGCTGAGCGTCACTGAGAGTTAAGTATCGCTGAGAGCTGAGCGTCACTGAGAGCTAAGTATCGCTGTGAGCTGAGTATCACTGAGAGCTAAGTATCGCTGTGAGCTGAGTATCACTGAGAGCTAAGTATCGCTGTGAGCTAGGTGTCACTGAGAGCTAAGTTTCATTGGCCCAAATGTATTAAGCTTTAGCAAGAGGTAAATTGAAGACAGATAAATAGTGATAAATGGGCAGCCAATCAGCTCATAACTGTCATTTTTCAAACAGCCTGTGACATGGCCGTTAGGAAGCTGATTGGCTGGTCATTAATCTCTCTTTATCTGTCTCCACTTAATCTCTTGTTAAAGCTTAATACATTTGGGCCATTGAGAGCTAAGTATCGCTGTGAGCTGTGTGTCATTGAGAGCGAAGTATCGCTGTGAGCCGTGTGTCGTGGTGAGCCGAGTGTCACTGTTGTCAGGAATCTGCATTTTGTATCAGGTCACTTACCGGTGCTCTGATGCGCTGGCCTCCAGAGGTCACATCCTCAGCATGTTCCATGATTGCCTGCAATGTGCAGAGACTTTTTCCAGTATGTACCCCGCTTGCCATACAGCGTGTACCCCAATGTATTTGCACCATCTCCAGAGTACAGGCACCACCATGTTGCTATGGATCATCTGATTGCAAGTCCTCCAACCACAAGCATTGGTTAGTCACATGACTCTGCTGTCCAATGGATAACCAGTAAGGGGTAAAAAGGGCTAGACAGAGACCTAGCAAATTGCTGAGAACATCCTCGCTATCTCAGCTGTGTTCAAGCTCAATCTCCAGTGTTCATCTCAAGTTCCAGCAGTATTACCAGCACTGTGATTCAGCTCCAAGTATTTCGCCTATACTAAGACTGCAGCAGCGTTGCCAGCAATAAGTACTTGCACCTGTATTGTTATTCCAACACCACTGTCAGCTCAGTGTCTCCAGCACTAAGTATTTGCGTCTGTATTGTGATTCCAGCACCATTGCAAGCTCAGTGTTTCCAGCATCAAGTACTTGCACATGTACTGTGATGCCAGGAGCTACATTACCTCTCCAGTGTATTCTAGAGTGTGTCGCTCTTCCAGTTCCAGAACAATCCATCCAGTGTCTACTTGTGTGTACTGCAGTTCCAGCTGTCTCACTGGTGTCAGTCCGGTACAAGTTTATCAGCTTCCAGGTTGAATCCAGTACTAGCTGTCTTTCCAGTTCCAGTCCGGTTAAGTTTATCAGCTTCCAGGCTGACTCCAGTTCCAGCTATCTCTCCGGTTTCACTCTGGTACAAGTATTTCAGCTTCCAAGTTTTGACTCCAGTTCCAGTAATCTCATCGGTCCGGTTCAAAATAAACAGCTTCCAAGCAAACTCCAATTCCAGTTACCTCACCGGTTACAGTTCAATTAATACTTCTTTGTTGTCATCTGTTCCAGTTATTTACCAAGACTGTTTTCAAGTTTAACTCATTGCAGTATATCTTCTATGCAATTTACCAAGGCTGCTTCCAAGCTTAACTCATTGCAGTATATTATCTATGCCATTCTTCAATAAATATTTCTAAAGATATTCTCATCTCTCTGTGTACCTCATGTGCAAGACGTGCCTATGTCCACCGAGTTTCCTACACCTTGTGCCTACCACAGAACCAAACGTAGATTCAAACTTGGGTTCACAATTACCAGAGTTCTGACAACTGTGAGCTGAGTGTTGCTGAGAGCTAATTAGCTGAGTGCTGAGTATCACTGTGAGCTGAGTGTTGCTGAGAGCTAATTAGCTGAGTGCTGAGTATCACTGTGAGCTGAGTTTCACTGAGAGCTAAGTATCGCTGTGAGACGTGTCACTGAGAGTTGAGTGTCACTGAGAGCTAAGTATCGCTGTGAGACGTGTCACTGAGAGTCGAGTGTCACTGAGAGCTAAATATCGCTGTGAGACATGTGTCACTGAGAGTCGAGTGTCACTGAGAGCTAAATATCGCTGTGAGACATGTCACTAAGAGTCGAGTGTCACTGAGAGTTAAGTATCGCTGTGAGACGTGTCACTGAGAGCCGAGTGTCACTGAGAGCTTAGTATCGCTGTGGGCCATGTGTCACTGAGAGCTAAGTATTGCTGTGAGACATGTGTCACTGAGAGTCGAGTGTCACTGAGAGCTAAGCATCGCTGTGGGCCATGTGTCACTGAGTGCTAAGTATCGCTGAAAGCCGAGTGTCACTGAGAGCTAAGTATCATTGTAAGCTATGTGTCACTGAGTGCTAAGTATCGCTGAGAGCCGAGTGTCACTGAGAACCATGTGTCCCTGAGAACTGAGTGTCAATGTGAACTGAGTATCACTGAAAGTCGAGTATCACTGAGAGCTAAGTATCGCTGAGTGTCGCTGTGAGACGAGTGTTGCTGAGAGCTGAGCTAAGCAGCTCTAAAAAATCTCCATTATTGCACATCTTCACACACAGACCTACATGCCTTCCTCAAATAAGTACAAAAAAACAACAACAATAAAAACAAGCTGGTTAATCACTCAGTTTAATAAACTTCTTATCTCCATCTCATAGTTTGGAGCAGCGAATCAATCAGATACAGCGTAAATATATTCACACCAAGCAGAACCCTCTGATGTTGTATATGCACTGTATTGGTAAAGCCCTAGTTATTGAGCAAGGGTGCTCTACCCTCCCTTCAATTAAAACTAATGTACTCATTTCATCAGACTTTGTAGTGCTTTAGTAATGGTTCATACTCTATTAGGCCACTGAACATAACGCATCGGACTTTAAGAAATCATTCATTTGGTGTTTGCAAAATACAAGTTAGAAGCAAATGGCATCCACATGATATTTACGTTGCACATTTTTTCCAAAGACAGCATCTGGTTTGTGTATGTGTTCAGGGATATTTAATACTTATTTAAGTACAGTATAAAGAAAAAAAACAACTTTAAAGTTTGGGGGAGAACTGGAAACAGAATGGCACATGTAATACACACCTCGGAGTTCTCCTTCATGACTCATTTGGCTGGAATACAAAATAACAACATGCCTGTAGATAAAGGCCACTGGGTTTGCCAACCAAATGTACATTTTAAAAGGAACAAATACTGAAAAGCTTTCTAAACCTAAACTATATTGCAGTGGGCAGTTAATACTAAAGCTGTAACCCTCCTGTCTTTTATGGGTCTGTGAAATACAGAGGGGTCTTTCCTTGTTTTTGGCATGTCTCATAGTATAATGGCTATTGACGCTATGAGGGAGCCAGCATAACAGCCTACAGTAAGGACATGTGACATGTTCCCTTTCTCAGTGTTGCTTGTACTGCATAGTCTAACCATGTTCAGGTGTGAGTGTGTTCTACCCTCTCCCCACCCCCCTAACCCTCCCTACCCGCAGCCTAACCCTAACCTCCCCCCATTTTGCCTAATCCTAACCACCCCACAGAGGTGCCTAAGCCTAACCCTCATGCCCGCTACTTAACCCTAACCCTCCCACCCCCGTAGCCTAACCCTCCAAGGGAGGTGCCTAACCCTAACCCCCCCTCCCCACAGCCTGACTCTAACCCTGCGGGATGCAGCTAAACCTACCCCTCCAGTGGCTTGCCTCTACAGCGCCATGGTGTTTCCTCGGTCGCGATCCCAGATGTTGGGACTCCGGTGCCAAGACGTTGCTCCCTTTCTAGATGCCAGTTTTGGCATTCAAACTAGTGACGGGATCCCGGCATCTGGATTCTGACTGCCGGGTTCCCGACAGCCAGGATCCTGACTGCTTCCCTTTCTATTATAGCAAACGCATGACAATGCGCTAAGAGTAAAACTAGCATCAGTATTTCACTCAGCAACAGGGGAGATGGAAATAAGGCCTACAACCATAACTCTTAACTTGCAAGTGCTACAAACATTATATACTGTAAAAAATACAGTGGTTCCCAGACTCGGCTCCCAAGGACCCCCAAAAGCTCACGCAGCAGGTGCACAGGTGTATTCATTACTCACTGACACATTTTAAAAGTTCCACAGGTGGAGCTCATTATTTCACTTGTTATTCTGTGAGGAGACCTGGATAACGTGAACTGTTGGGGGTCCTTGAGGACCGAGTTAGGGAACCACTGTTTAAGATGATGACTAATTCCAGATTTGATGCTCCAACATGTCCCACCATTCCAGTTATACCCCTCACATTGCAAAGGCGGGTCGCACCCGGGAATTTTATACAGGTCCTTCCTGGGTGTGACCTGCCATGAAAACCCTTTCAGACTGGCAACCCGACCTAGCAATGTGCTGGGTTGAGTTGCCATTGGGGCGAGGTCGAAGGTGGCCCTGACGTTATCGGGGCATGTGCGGAGGCGGCACTTGGAGATGAGATCAATTCCATGCCACCTCCTCCGTGGTGTGAACGGGTCCCGGATCGCATTGAACTCGGTAACCGGTTCACGCCACACCTGACATGGAATAACCCGGGTAAAACCCTGCTTTATTACAGAGTTGAAATGCCGGATTGCTCAACCCGGGATATTTCAGCCTGGCCCTTTCACATTGCACCTCCACCTGGGTCGACCCGGTAATTTACCTGGTTATTTTTGCAATGTGAAATGGGTATTATTGTTGGTTCTACATCACCCTGTATCAACCACAAATCTTAATATCCCATCTATATGCTTTAATTTTAATTTGTCTTGAGGATATTGATTTATAGGGTATCTTATGTAACGGCAACTAAAACTATTTATTTTTGTTCTGGTTAATTAAGGTCATAACATGATAATGCATGTGTTAGTATTTTCCTAATTACCTTTATAATAAGTGAATTTCCCAGTGATTGTTACTGTAACATACTTAATTTGTTTACTTGATTTCTCACTATTGTAGAAATGCCATTTAATTTGGTTCTATTTATGTATATACAGTATTCTTTATGGGTATCCCATTACATTACCGCTATAAAGGGGTGCTATTCAAATCAGTCCACTCATATTTTCTTTTTCTGTTTTTTTTTTTTTCCTGAGGCTCTCTTGTGTGCATATTGTTCCCATTATTAGAGCTCAGACAACCTGTCACTGCCTAAAGAGAGAAACAGCAAGATCTGTAAACGCCATGATATTTTTAGTCATGTAGTTTACAGCAGCAGGGGTGTATCTAGGGGCATGAGCACCCCTGGCAAAGTAAGGGACTGGCGCCCCCCTCCCCAAGGGGCACAGAGTGGTAGTTCCAGGGAGGCGGTGCAGGCAGGTACACTGAGGGAGGATTTTCAGGTAGGGTGAGGATAAGAAAACTGAAGGGGAGTTATAGTGAGGGTGATGGTGAAGAGGTGCTGAGGGGGAGTTACAGGGAAGTTGAGGACAGGGATTCCGAGGGGGAGTTACAGGATGGGGTGAGGGCTGGGACGCTGAGGGGGGAGGTACAGGACGTGGTGAGGGCAGGGATGCTGAGAGGGGAGTTACAGGGAGGGTGAGGTCATGAATGCTGAGAGGGGAGTTACAGGGAGGGTGATGGCAGGTATGCTGAGGGGGAAATGCTGAGAGGTGAGTTACAGGGAGGGTGAGGGCAGGGAGTCACAGTGGCACCCTTGATGAAAGAAAGCACTGCAGCTTTGATAGCGGGGCAGGTGAGAGTAGGGTACATCCATTCGAGTTGATTACTAGACCATGCCCCCTGTATCTCGTCTGATCATTACAGCCACCTCCTCTCTCCAGTGGGAAATCCGCCCCCTGCGGTCACGTAGAGTGTTGATACACTAGTTCTAAGAGTCCTGGCTGCCAGAGCATGCTTTATGAGAGCTACTGTGTGTTTCTACCCCTTGGCTACAGGTGGCACCACAAGGTGGCGTCCCCTTCTTAACTGGCACCCCTGACAAGTGCCATCCTGGCCAATGTATAGACACGCCCCTGTACAGCAGCACACATAATATAATCTTTTAATATAAACTGCTTTAAGGAGGCTATTTAATTTAGTAATAAATGGGAAATCGTGAACATGTTTTTTGCAAAAATCTTCTCCAATTTGGCTTGCTAATGTGTGCGTATTTGAGCCATTGAGGGCACGCGTGTGCACTAAATTTTATGTGTTATTGAGCAAGGACAAGCCAGTAAGACCTCCTGTGTATTTTTGATCTGCGCATGCATGAGTGGCAAAGAATTCAAATGTGCAATAAACTTTTTAAAGACTTCACATGAACTGTAGGTAATCATAACGCCATCTGCTCGGGGTGGGCCCCCTCCTCTCCATGGCACCGTAGGCTCCGGCATTGTGCCGGAGTCAACTGCGCATGCATAGGTCTCCAGAAACAAGATGCTCGCCATGTTCTGGAGACAGAATTTGTACTTCGCATGCACGGTGACCAATTTTTAAGTGATTATTTTTGCCGTGGTGGCTGCGGCTGCAGTGTCCGATGTTGGACTACGGAGAAGTGAGTATTAAATTATGGGTGCAATGTGTGCGGTGTGGGCCCCCTGGACCCAGGGGCCCGTATGCACCGCATACATTGCACCCATGATAGAAACGCTTATGTGCTCAGCCCATAGTTGCCTACCCTCTCTAATGCTGCAGGAGACTCCCTGAAATAGCAGCAATCTCCCTGACTCCCTGAATAGACCAGTAATCTCCCTGATTGCACCGTATCCCCATGATGTAGCTGTTACACACATACATTCAGATGGGATCATCAGTGCCATTTCCCTGCATTGGTTGTACAGCACAATAGGGGTGATTCAGACCTGATTGCACGCAGGCGTTTTTTTGCAGTGCTGCGATCAGGTAGTTGCCGCCTACAGGGGGAGGGGGTAATTGCTGTGCAGGGTGCGAATGCATGTGCAGAGAGCTGCACGATCCGGCCTGGAGCTGACGTCAGGAACCCTCCCTTACAACGGCTGGACACGCCTGCGTTCTACCGGACACTCCATAAAAACGGTCAGTATGGCCACTTCCTGCCAATCTTCTTGCGATCGCCGGTTGCGTTCGCTTTCTTCGTTAGATCAGTCGCTGTCTGGCGATCCCCGTCGCTGGCGGCTGACGCGCATTGCGGAACATACACATGCGCAGTTCAGACCCGATCGCACCGCTGCAAAAAAAGCTAGTGTGATCGGGTCTGAATGACCCCCAATGATCCCTATGGCTGCATATATTCAAATTGTAAAGCGCAACGGAATTTGCTGCGCTATATAAGAAACTGTTAATAAATAAATAAATATATTTTAAATACAGTTTCTCATGGCCACTTACAGTATATGGAATCTCTTGAATACCACAATGCACAAACAAATCCTGAAAAATATCAGTGTCTTTTCTTCAACGAGTAGATCTTACTAACTTTGGGGCTCATTACATTTGGATGTAAGTCAATACATAGGTATTACTGATAGGTATTTCTTTCACAATCTCCCTGAAATGCATCGCTCAGCCACTTTTGTTAGCTATAGGCGCTGCAGCTTAATCTCTCAGCAATTATGTTGATAGTACACATGGAAAACCGTTCATATTTGTGATCTCCAGCCATAAACTTCAACAACTGATAACTTCAATACTGTTCCTTGGCTGCTCGTCCCCAGCCTAGAAATGCTAATCCAGCCGACATGTGTTATCCAGACACATGTTACTGCATCAAACTTTAGAGTTATAAAAAAATTTAACAAATTTCTTCTCAAACAGGGAGGTCACTAGAGCTGGTAGCGTCAAGATTAGCATCCACGTGTATATACATCAAAACTGCCATTTCAGCAAAATGGACAGATGCATTAAGCTGAAGTCATGCCGTCTTTTTCCCTGAAATAGAAAACAGTCTTTTGTATTGGAAGCTGCCATCTGGCACTCTTTAGTGTTCCATGGGTTACTGAAAGTGAAGTTAGTTTCCAACAGAGTCGCATACAAAGCTGACTATGTCATACGTAAGAGGCATGTAAATATGACTGCTCAGAACCCTAGCTTAGAATGGACACACTAGTAAGGAACATCTCTTCACAATGGGGAGAGGAGACAGTTTGTGTATATTAGGCTAGGATCCAATGTGCACTCTTGAACCCTGCATTTTTTTTCAGTAAGCAAAAATACAGCTTCTAGAAGCTATTGATTGGACACATGCCATACTATTCAGTAGAAAATCCTGTTTGCCCCATCTGGAATAGCCTAAGGGTTAGAACACACGGCTGTCATTGTAGAGATCATTGACCCCTGTGGTAAACATTCTTAGGCTTATGCTATATTACACAGCATGTAAAACATGTTTTATATTGTTTTTCTTTTCATATGTTTAGTCAGACTAGCAGATATTGAATAGTAACCTAATTTATTTATTTTATTCTAGTGCATTAGATCCAGCAACAGAATTATATTAAACATAGTGTTATGGTCATACAGAAAATATATTGACATTATCTCTCCAAGACTATGACAGTTTGGCAATACTAGAAAAGGCTACATCTTTCTTTATAACAGTACATCTCTTACTTACATTGTATACAGAAAATACGCCTAATGGTGCCCACACACGGTGTGATTCATGCTATTTGATCTGTTTACTTCAAGTAGCATTGCGTCTATTTCAAATCACACTTAGAGGGTCATTCTGACCCGATCGCACGCTGCAGTTTATCGCAGCGGTGCGATCGGGTCAGTATTGCACATGCGCCGGCGCATGCCAGACGGCCGAAGGCCGTCATTGCCTAGCGATTGCCTCTGCCTGATTGACAGGCAGAGGCGGTCGCTGGGCAGGAGGGGGCTGGATGGCGGCGTTAAGCTGCCGTTTAGGGGGCGCGGTCCGGCCAACGCAGGCGTGGCCGGACCATTGAGGGGGGCGGTCCGCGGCGGTTGCCTGACGTCACACGCAGCCGCTACGACCTGGGCAGCGAAGAGGTTCTCCCGGCCAGCTGCAGGAGCTGCGCTGGCCGGGAGTTACTCCTGAAATGCAAAAGCATCGCACAGCATTTCTGCGGGGGGGCTGGCACTGACATGCGGGGCGGACTAGCCCCGTGCTGGGCGTCCCTCCGCATGTCTGAGGTCTGAGTACCTGTTCGTAACTGTGCTAAATTTAGCACAGCTACGATCAACTTGGAATGACCCCCTGTGTGTCTTGTCCCTTGCGATGCGATGCGATGCGATGCGATGTGCGCTCCCATCTAGTCCATATCTCAAGGCAAAATAGTATTTGCAGGCAGGTATTTTTGTACTACAGTGCATATAGTACATTGTAGTGTATTTATAATTGGATATAGTACAAATCGCATGTAGTAAATAGCATACCCACTTAGTACAAATCGCATAGCACACATTGTATAGGCTCAAATTGCACCTAGCACAAATAGCACAGTATGTGGGCCCCATAACACAGAATACTAGTAATAAATTAGGAAAGACTACAACACAGCACGGATTACCTTTGTCTGGGAACTTATAAAGATAACTTGACGCACATATAATGTTCTAATTGTTCTTACAAAAATAGAAATAGTATACTTTCATTTAAAGTTTGTTTTTAATAGAGTTAAAAAAAACAATATTATAAGACATCTAAATTTAATTTGCTAATGCAGCATATTAACTGGGGTTCCCGTATAATACCGGACATAAGATTTACCATCTCCATAATCTATATTGTGAGAAACACATTAGTGAAAGCCTGCAGGATTCATGGTTGTAAAAGAGAGGCAACATCCCCATCTAATGGCTGAGAATGGTAAATATTATAGTTGTCAGCCATCTGCACAATATATAGGAGAGTCAAAATCACTCAAATATTCCTTAGGCTGAAATAGAATTGAATCCATTATAGGTTATTTTTGGATTTTTAGTTCTATGAAATAATAGTTGCCTATTAAGCATATTATGCTTTGTATAGATTATTTTTTGGGGGTTTTATGTTTCTAAAGTAATTTTTTTTTAAATGTTTATTGAAGTGTCTCATGTAATACAAAGTATACTTACATTACAATAGTGCAGTAACAATGGGCAATGCCGCCAGTAGAAAATAACACAGTCATAGTGCTACCACAACATAATCAATACAATAGTACAGGCAGGGCCGGATTAAGACTTGGGGGTGCCCGGGGCACAATAGACAGGGGGGCCCGATGGAAGGTGGGGGATGTATCAATTGTGCATACCTCCCAACATGTCCCATTCCAGGAGGGACAAAATGCTCTCTACCTGGAATTCCCACTCTACCTGGACTTTCTGTGTTGAAGTATTTCATTGATAAGAAAGGTGTTTCAAAACAGGTGATTGCAATCATAAATTAAGAGGGAAGTCCAGGTACAGAGCATTTTGTCTCTCCTGGAATAGATCATGGTGGGAGGTATAGATTATGTATATTAAATGTAAATTAATGTTGTACAGTATATTAGTTTTAACTAATAGTTTAAATATGCCTGGGTACTGTTTATAGCTCCACCTAATTGAAATACAACTATTTTAGAAACTTTTCTTGTAGTGGAACAAAGACAACTTAACCTTAAAATACAAATAGAAAAATAAAATAATTTATCTTGTCACATGCAAGAATAGCAGCAGCTTCTGTACCACTTACACACTGAGATAGGACTCAGGAGGACTCTCTGTGTGTGTCTCTATCTCCAGACCCAAATGGTTTAGCTGCATAACTGTTTACACAGGACTCAAACAACCAGGTGGGGAGGAGAAGCTGTGATCGCAGTGTCACTTACAGCTTTTTCCACCATCCTATCTCTCCTCTGGTCAGAAAGCTCTGTCAGTAGCTCATGAAACATGATATTCCTGTGTCTCTGCCTGCACTGCATACTGTCCTGCTCGCATTCTGGCTGCTGGTTCTGCTGCTGCTTAAGAGGGAAAGCTAGCGATGTCAGTGTGCTCTGGCCGGGGGGCCCCCTGACAAAGGGGGGCCCGGGGTACAGTATGCCCGGCATCCCCCCCTTAATCTGGCTATGAGTACAGGAACAATACATAATGTTCCAGCAGATAATTAGTGCCATCTTTAAATATAACAAATTCCTTGCTGGATACATGTACTGGTATTGATATATACAATGGCTGGTGGAGCAAGATATCTAAAGTACATTTTAATAGGGAATTTGAAACATACTGTATGTTCATTTTTATTCTGTTATTGATGAAGTATTAATATTATGTGGGTCTTTTAATATTATAGGGAAGTTACTGTACTTTCACATAATCAGTCCCAAAAGTTAATAGCACTCACCCTTATTAAATAGACAAATTATCCCCAACCAGTCATGACAATAAGCTAATAGCATATACACAATATAAAATAATAATAAAAATCATATTTAATACATAGGCTTATTCCATATCAGGATTTTTATGGGTTGTGTTTGCTTTAAAGTAGTGATGAGCGGGTTCGGTTCCTCGGAAACCGAATCCACCCGAACTTCACCCATTTTACACGGGTCCGAGACTTACTCGGATTCTCCCGTATGGCTAGGTTAACCCGAGCGCGCCCGAACGTCATCATCCCGCTGTCGGATTCTCGCGAGATTCGGATTCTATATAAGTAGCCGCCAGGGCCGTTTCTTGGGGCAGGCGAGCAGTGCAACCGCACTGGGCGCACGCCGCGGCACTAACTGTGGCTCCCTGCTTCCCTCTCCTATTTCTCCCCGAGTAACCCGCTCGGGGGGCAGAGTTTCACGGAATGACGCGGTGCGTCAATACGTCACGACGCAACCCCGTCACTCCGCGAAACTCCCCCCCCGAGCGGAGTACAGAGGGGGATCCAAGTTAGGAAGAGGGAAAGGCCGGCGCGAGGAGCGACTGGTGAGGCGGGCCGAAGCGCGATAATCGCCTCTGTAAGTATTCTCTCTCTCTCTCAATGTGTAAAATGGGGACACCTGCCGTAATGTGTGAAATGGGGACTCTTGCCTGCCGTAGTGTGGGGATTTAATGTATCAAGGGCATTGCGGTGTGTGGCATAATATGGTGCAGGGGGCATTACTGTGTGGGGCTTAATATGGTAGAATTTTTTTTTCCTGTGGTGGTCGTGATCTGTTGGAGCAGGGTCAAAAACTGGATTGTGAAGTAGTCTTTTCAGACGAGGCCATGCCCATTTAAATGAGGCCACACCAATTTAGATGAGGCCACGCCCCCTTGCCGGGTGCGCCCCCAAGTTGTTGTTTTTTTATCTAGGTGTGTGTGGGGGGGGGGGGGGGGGGGCACATTTTTTATATGTCATGGGGGGGGCGCATTTTTAAATCTCGCACTGGGAGCCAAATTGGCTAGAAACAGCCCTGGCAGCCGCGCGTAGCCGCCATTTTCACTTGTGCATTGGAAATGTTAGGGAGAGGACGTGGCTGGCGTCCTCTCCGTTTATTGTTGAACTTGATTGTGCTTTATTGCTTAATTGTGGGGAGGACTGGGGAGCAGCTGTATAATATAGGAGGAGTACAGTGCAGAGTTTTGCTGATCAGTGACCACCAGTTTTATCCGTTCTCTGCCTGAAAAAAACGCTCCTTATCTGTGCTCAGTGTGCTGCATATATCTGTGCTCACACTGCTTAATTGTGGGGACTGGGGAGCAGCTGTATTATATAGCAGGAGTACAGTGCAGAGTTTTGCTGACAGTGACCATCAGTATACGTTGTCTGCCTGAAAAACACTCCATATCTGTGCTCAGAGTGCTGCTTTATTGTGGGGACTGGGGACCACCAGTATAATATTATATAGGAGGAGTACAGTGCAGAGTTTTGCTGACCAGTGACCACCAGTATACGTTGTCTGCCTGAAAAACACTCCATATCTGTGCTGCATTGTAGACAGTATATAGTAGGAGTACAGTGCATAATTTTGCTGACCACCAGTATATAATATATAGGAGTACGGTACAGAAGGCCACTGCTGTACCTACCTCTGTGTCGTCAAGTATACTATCCATCCATACCTGTGGTGCATTTCAGTTTTGCACAGTTTGCTGACCACCAGTATATAATATATAGCATTACGGTACAGTAGGCCACTGCTGTACCTACCTCTGTGTCGTCAAGTATACTATCCATCTGGTGCATTTCATTTTTGCACAGTTTGCTGACCACCAGTATGTAATATATAGCAGTATGGTACAGTAGCCACTGCTGTACCTACCTCTGTGTCGTCAAGTATACTATCCATCCATACCTGTGGTGCATTTCAGTTTTGCACAGTTTGCTGACCACCAGTATATATTATATAGCATTCCGGTACAGTAGGCCACTGCTGTACCTACCTCTGTGTCGTCAAGTATACTATCCATCCATACCTGTGGTGCATTTAATTTTTGCACAGTTTGCTGACCACCAGTATATAATATATAGCAGTACGGTACAGTAGGCCACTGCTGTACCTACCTCTGTGTCATCAAGTATACTATCCATCCATACCTGTGGTGCATTTCAGTTTTGCAGTTTGCTGACCACCAGTATATAATATATAGCAGTACGGTACAGTAGGCCACTGCTGTACCTACCTCTGTGTCGTCAAGTATACTATCCATCCATACCTGTGGTGCATTTCAATTTTGCACAGTTTGCTGACCACCAGTATATAATATATAGCATTACGGTACAGTAGGCCACTGCTGTACCTACCTCTGTGTCGTCAAGTATACTATCCATCCATACCTGTGGTGCATTTCAGTTTTGCACAGTTTGCTGACCACCAGTATATAATATATAGCAGTACGGTACAGTAGGCCACTGCTCTACCTACCTCTGTGTCGTCAAGTATACTATCCATCCATACCTGTGGTGCATTTCAGTTGTGCGCAGTATATATAGTAGTAGGCCATTGCTATTGATACTGGCATATAATTCCACACATTAAAAAATGGAGAACAAAAATGTGGAGGTTAAAATAGGAAAAGATCAAGATCCACTTCCACCTCGTGCTGAAGCTGCTGCCACTAGTCATGGCCGAGACAATGAAATGCCATCAACGTCGTCTGCCAAGGCCGATGCCCAATGTCATAGTAGAGAGCATGTAAAATCCAAAAAACAAAAGTTCAGTAAAATGACCCAAAAATCAAAATTAAAAGCGTCTGATGAGAAGCGTAAACTTGCCAATATGCCATTTACGACACGGAGTGGCAAGGAACGGCTGAGGCCCTGGCCTATGTTTATGGCTAGTGGTTCAGATTCACATGAGGATGGAAGCACTCATCCTCTCGCTAGAAAAATGAAAAGACTTAAGCTGGCAAAAGCACAGCAAAGAACTGTGCGTTCTTCTAAATCACAAATCCCCAAGGAGAGTCCAATTGTGTCGGTTGCGATGCCTGACCTTCCCAACACTGGACGGGAAGAGCTTGCGCCTTCCACCATTTGCACGCCCCCTACAAGTGCTGGAAGGAGCACCCGCAGTCCAGTTCCTGATAGTCAAATTGAAGATGTCACTGTTGAAGTACACCAGGATATCCTCATCCTGGTGTTGCTGGCGCTGGGGAGGAAATTGACAAGGAGGATTCTGATGGTGAGGTGGTTTGTTTAAGTCAGGCACCCGGGGAGACACCTGTTGTCCGTGGGCCGAATATGGCCATTGACATGCCTGGTCAAAATACAAAAAAAATCAGCTCTTCGGTGTGGAATTATTTCAACACAAATGCGGACAACAGGTGTCAAGCCGTGTGTTGCCTTTGTCAAGCTGTAATAAGTAGGGTTAAGGACGTTAACCACCTAGGAACATCCTACCTTATACGTCACCTGGACCGCATTCATCAGAAGTCAGTGACAAGTTCAAAAACTTTGGGTGACAGCGGAAGGAGTCCACTGACAACTAAATCCCTTCCTCTTGTAACCAAGCTCCTGCAAACCACACCACCAACTCCCTCTGTCAATTTCCTCCTTACCCAGGAAAGCCAATAGTCCTGCAGGCCATGTCACTGTCAAGTCTGACAAGTCCTCTCCTGCCTGGGATTCCTCCGATGCATCCTTGAGTGTAACGCCTACTGCTGCTGGCGCTGCTGTTGTTGCTGCTGGGAGTCGATCGTCATCCCAGAGGGGAAGTCGGAAGACCACTTGTACTACTTCCAGTAAGCAATTGACTGTCCAACAGTCCTTTGCGAGGAAGATGAAATATCACAGCAGTCATCCTGCTGCAAAGCAGATAACTCAGGCCTTGGCAGCCTGGGCGGTGAGAAACGTGGTTCCGGTATCCACCGTTAATTCAGAGGCAACTAGAGACTTGATTGAGGTACTGTGTCCCCGGTACCAAATACCATCTAGGTTCCATTTCTCTAGGCAGGCGATACCGAAAATGTACACAGACTTCAGAAAAAGAGTCACCAGTGTCCTAAAAAATGCAGTTGTACCCAATGTCCACTTAACCACGGACATGTGGACAAGTGGAGCAGGGCAGACTCAGGACTATATGACTGTGACAGCCCACTGGGTAGATGTATTGCCTCCCGCAGCAAGAACAGCAGCGGCGGCACCAGTAGCAGCATCTCGCAAACGCCAACTCGTTCCTAGGCAGGCTACGCTGTGTATCACCGCTTTCCAGAAGAGGCACACAGCTGACAACCTCTTACGGAAACTGAGGAAGATCATCGCAGAATGGCTTACCCCAATTGGACTCTCCTGGGGATTTGTGACATCGGACAATGCCAGCAATATTGTGCGTGCATTACATCTTGGCAAATTCCAGCACGTCCCATGTTTTGCACATACATTGAATTTGGTGGTGCAGAATTATTTAAAAAAACGACAGGGGTGTGCAAGAGATTCTGTCGGTGGCCCGAAGAATTGCAGGCCACTTTCGGCATTCAGCCACCGCATGCCGAAGACTGGAGCACCACCAAACATTCCTGAACCTGCCCTGCCATCATCTGAAGCAAGAGGTGGTAACGAGGTGGAATTCAACCCTCTATATGCTTCAGAGGATGGAGGAGCAGCAAAAGGCCATTCAAGCCTATACATCTGCCCACGATATAGGCAAAGGAGGGGGAATGCACCTGACTCAAGCGCAGTGGAGAATGATTTCAACGTTGTGCAAGGTTCTGCAACCCTTTGAACTTGCCACATGTGAAGTCAGTTCCGACACTGCCAGCCTGAGTCAGGTCATTCCCCTCATCAGGCTTTTGCAGAAGAAGCTGGAGACATAGAAGGAGCAGCTAAAACAGAGCGATTCTGCTAGGCATGTGGGACTTGTGGATGGAGCCCTTAATTCGCTTAACCAGGATTCACGGGTGGTCAATCTGTTGAAATCAGAGCACTACATTTGGCCACCGTGCTCGATCCTAGATTTAAAACCTACGTTGTATCTCTCTTTCCGGCAGACACAAGTCTGCAGAGGTTCAAAGACCTGCTGGTGAGAAAATTGCCAAGTCAAGCGGAACGTGACCCATCAACATCTCCTCCTTCACATTCTCCCGCAACTGCGGGTGCGAGGAAAAGGCTAAGAATTCCGAGCCCACCCGCTGGCGGTGATGCAGGGCAGTCTGGAGCGAGTGCTGACATCTGGTCCGGACTGAAGGACCTGGCAACGATTACTGACATGTCGTCTACTGTCACTGCATATGATTCTGTCACCATTGAAAGAATGGTGGAGGATTATATGAGTGACCGCATCCAAGTAGGCACGTCAGACAGTCCGTACGTATACTGGCAGGAAAAAGAGGCAATTTGGAGGCCCTTGCACAAACTGGCTTTATTCTACCTAAGTTGCCCTCCCTCCGGTGTGTACTCCGAAAGAGTGTTTAGTGCAGCCGCTCACCTTGTCAGCAATCGGCGTACGAGGTTACTTCCAGAAAATGTGGAGAAGATGATGTTCATCAAAATGAATTATAATCAATTCCTCCGTGGAGACATTCACCAGCAGCAATTGCCTCCAGAAAGTACACAGGGACCTGAGATGGTGGATTCCAGTGGGGACGAATTAATAATCTGTGAGGAGGGGGATGTACACAGTGAAAGGGGTGAGGAATCGGAGGATGATGATGAGGTGGACATCTTGCCTCTGTAGAGCCAGTTTGTGCAAGGAGAGATTGATTGCTTCTTTTTTTGGTGGGGGCCCAAACCAACCAGTCATTTCAGTCACAGTCATGTGGCAGACCCTGTCGCTGAAATTATGGGTTCGTTAAAGTGTGCATGTCCTGTTTATACAACATAAGGGTGGGTGGGAGGGCCCAAGTACAATTCCATCTTGCACCTCTTTTTTCTTTCATTTTTCTTTGCATCATGTGCTGTTTGGGGACAATTTTTTTGAAGTGCCATCCTGCCTGACACTGCAGTGCCACTCCTAGATGGGCCAGGTGTTTGTGTCGGCCACTTGTGTCGCTTAGCTTAGTCACACAGCGACCTTGGTGCGCCTCTTTTTTTCTTTGCATCATGTGCTGTTTGGGGACAATTTTTTTGACGTGCCATCCTGCCTGACACTGCAGTGCCACTCCTAGATGGGCCAGGTGTTTGTGTCGGCCACTTGGGTCGCTTAGCTTAGTCACACAGCGACCTTGGTGCACCTCTTTTTTTCTTTGCATCATGTGCTGTTTGGGGACAATTTTTTTGAAGTGCCATCCTGCCTGACACTGCAGTGCCACTCCTAGATGGGCCAGGTGTTTGTGTCGGCCACTTGGGTTGCTTAGCTTAGTCACACAGCGACCTTGGTGCGCCTCTTTTTTTCTTTGCATCATGTGCTGTTTGGGGACAATTTTTTTGAAGTGCCATCCTGCCTGACACTGCAGTGCCACTCAAGGATGGGCCAGGTGTTTGTGTCGGCCACTTGGGTCGCTTAGCTTAGTCACACAGCGACCTTGGTGCGCCTCTTTTTTTCTTTGCATCATGTGCTGTTTGGGGACAATTTTTTTGAAGTGCCATCCTGCCTGACACTGCAGTGCCACTCCTAGATGGGCCCGGTGTTTGTGTCGGCCACTTGTGTCGCTTAGCTTAGTCACACAGCGACCTTGGTGCGCCTCTTTTTTTCTTTGCATCATGTGCTGTTTGGGGACAATTTTTTTGAAGTGCCATCCTGCCTGACACTGCAGTGCCACTCCTAGATGGGCCAGGTGTTTGTGTCGGCCACTTGGGTCGCTTAGCTTAGCCATCCAGCGACCT
Source organism: Pseudophryne corroboree (assembly GCF_028390025.1). Classification (NCBI taxonomy): domain Eukaryota; kingdom Metazoa; phylum Chordata; class Amphibia; order Anura; family Myobatrachidae; genus Pseudophryne; species Pseudophryne corroboree. The sequence continues at coordinate 807,813,211 of NC_086445.1, forward strand.
CGGTGCACATTTTAGGACTAAAAATAATATTGTGAGGTGTGAGGTGTTCAGAATAGACTGAAAATGAGTGGAAATTATGGTTTTTGAGGTTAATAATACTATGGGATCAAAATGACCCCCAAATTCTACGATTTAAGCTGTTTTTGAGGGTTTTTTGTAAAAAAAAAAAACGAATCCAAAACACACCCGAATCCGACAAAAAATTTTCAGGGAGGTTTTGCCAAAACGTGTCCGAATCCAAAACACGGCCGCGGAACCGAATCCAAAACCAAAACACACAACCCGAAAAATGTCCGGTGCACATCACTACTTTAAAGTATAGTCTGTTGTTATTGTTACAACAGGTACATATTTCTCTTTATTACTTTATTTGGCTTCAAATAACTGTGCAAGCCCGCTGTGTTTCTAATACCCCTTTCACATCTCCAATGCCGGATCCCATCTGGGAATTAGAAACGGGTCCTTCCCGGGTGGGATTCGGCATTGGAGACTCTCCTACCTCTTTCGGCTGGCTTCCAGACCCGGCATATTGCCAGGTTGGTTGCCATAGCGGCGGGGGCGGAGCCGGCAGCGGAGGCTTAGGTGGAGGCGGCGTTGGGAGATGAGCTCATCTCAGCTCCGCCTCTCCCTAGCTTGTAAATGGGTCCCGTGTCGCATCGACCCAGGAATCCGTTTACAGAGCCACTGACCCGGTATTCAACCCGGGAATAACCCTTCTTATAACCCGGGTTGAATTACCGGGTCAGACGACCCGGGAAATTCGACATGGCGCTTTCACACCGCACACTGACCCGTGTGGTCCCGGCAATATGCCGTGTCAATACCGGGTTATTTTTGCGGTGTGAAAGGGGTATAATGGGCCAGTTACTGTAGATTTCATTCTGAAATATACTCTATTTGCTTCATTTACAGTATACAAGAATCAGGCACAGATTAACTATGCAGTCCACTATACCATTAGCTACCTATATTAGTGATAGTAAAAAGTACCTAATGATTTCAGACACGGAGACCAAGTGAAAGAATGATATCAATGATTCAAAAATTAGGGAAAGAAGGCGGAAATAATGATTATTTTTTTCTGAGTGGGATTCCAGCACTGGCTTTATGACAAGTGACATTTGTGTTGCTATCAGATGTATATTTGCGTGACTATTATTGTGCTTACCCCATACTTGCAAAATTGAGTTACTAGAGGTGAGATGTAGGCATCCAATGCTGAAAGTTGGGCAATGAAAATAGTGTTATCATGGCCCCACCTTGTGCAGTGCAACGTCCAGAATTATGGCTTTGAGCATTAGGGGGCAAAGCCACGATTGAGTCTCCCGAACATTCAGGGAGAGTAGGCAAGTATGGCTTACCTGCCCACATGTACCTTTATGGTAGAAAAGCATACTGCAACTTTAAAAATGACACAGTCCTTATGCAGGTAGAAGAAGGTCCTGTAGCCAGTTCTTCACCAAGTGGAGCAAAGGGATAAGATTTCCTGTGGACATTGGCCAAAATTTCCCCCATACCAAAATTGAACATATCTCAGTTTAAGCATGACGATAGGTGGTACTAGACATGGCGCTGGTCACTCGTATGTCCAATATGGCTTTTGCCTGAGCCTATGCGTTGTTGTTTTTTTACCCATATGGCACACATTTTTCTGCATTTTGTGTCTTAATTCAAAACTAGTGTACTAAGTACTAGGGCAAAGTATTTCCCCTCTGTACCCTACACTACACCACTGAAACCTCTATACCCTACACTACACCATTGACACCTCTATACCTTACACTACACCACTGACCCCTCTATACCCTACACTACACCACTGACTCCTCTATACCCTACACTACACCATTGACACCGCTATACCTTACACTACACCACTGACCCCTCTATACCCTACACTACACCACTGACCCCTCTATACCCTACACTACAATACTGACCCCTCAATACCCTACATTGCACCACTGACCCCTCTATACCCTACACCACTGACCCCTCTATACCCTACACTACACCACTGAACCCTCTATACCCTACACTACAATACTGACCCCTCTATACCCTACACTACACCACTGACCTCTCAATACCCTACATTACACCACTGACCCCTCTATACCCTACACCACTGACCCCTCTATAATCTAGACTACATTTCTGACCCCTCTATACCCTACACTACACCATTAACACCTCTATACCTTACACTACAATACTGACCCCTCAATACCCTACATTGCACCACTGACCCCTCTCTACCCTACACCACTGACCCCTCTATACCCTACACTACACCACTGACCCATCTATACCCTACACTACAATACTGACCCCTCTATACCCTACACTACATCACTGACTATCTAAACCCTACACTACACCACTGACCCCTCTATACCCTACACTACACCACTAACCCCTCTATAACCTACACTACACCACTGACCCCTCAATACCCTACATTACACCACTGACCCCTCTATACCCTACACCACTGACCCCTCTATACCCTACACTACACCACTGACCCCTCTATACCCTACACTACAATACTGACCCCTCTATACCCTACACTACACCACTGACCCATCTATACCGTACACTACACCACTGATCCCGCTATACCCTACACTACAATACTGATACCTCTATACCTTACACTACACCACTGACCCCTCTATACCCTACACTACACCACTGACCCCTCTATACCCTACACTACACCACAGACCCCTCTATACCCTACACTACAATACTGACCCCTCTATACCATACACTACACCACTGACCCATCTATACCGTACACTACACCACTGACCCCTCTATACCCTACACTACTGACCCCTCTATACCCTACACTACACCACTGACCCCTCTATACCCTACACTACACCACTGACCCCTCTATACCCTACACTACACCATTGACACCGCTATACCTTACACTACACCACTGACCCCTCTATACCCTACACTACAATACTGGCCCCTCTATACCCTACACTACACCACTGACCTCTCAATACCCTACATTACACCACTGACCCCTCTATACCCTACACCACTGACCCCTCTATAATCTAGACTACATTTCTGACCCCTCTATACCCTACACTACACCATTAACACCTCTATACCTTACACTACAATACTGACCCCTCAATACCCTACATTGCACCACTGACCCCTCTCTACCCTACACCACTGACCCCTCTATACCCTACACTACACCACTGACCCCTCTATACCCTACACTACAATACTGACCCCTCTATACCCTACACTACACCACTGACTATCTAAACCCTACACTACACCACTGATCACTCTATACCCTACACTACACCACTGACCCCTCTATATTCTAAACTACACCACTAGCCCCTGTATACCCTACACTATACCACACCACTGACCCCTCTATACCCTACGCTACACCACTGACCCCTCTATACCCTACGCTACACGACTGACCCCTCTATACCCTACGCTACACCACTGACCCCTCAATACCCTACGCTACACCACTGACCCCTCTATACCCTTCGCTACACCACTGACCCCTCTATACCCTTCACTACACCACTGACCCCTATATACCCTACACTGCACCACTGACCCATCTATACCCTACACTACACCACAGATTCCGCAATACCCTACACTACACTACTGACCCCTCAATACCCTACATTACACCACTGACCCCTCTATACCCTACACTACACCACTGACCCCTCTATACCCTTCACTACACCACTGACCCCTATATACCCTACACTGCACCACTGACCCATCTATACCCTACACTACACCACAGATTCCGCAATACCCTACACTACACTACTGACCCCTCAATACCCTACATTACACCACTGACCCCTCTATACCCTACACTACACCACTGACCCCTCTATACCCTACACTACACCACTGACCCCTCTATACCCTTCATTACACCACTGATCCCTCAATACCCTACGCTACACCACTGACCTCTCTATACCCTACACTACACCACTGACCCCTCTATACCCTACACTACACCACTGACCCCTCTATGCCCTACGCTATACCACTGACCCCTCTATACCCTACACTACTCCACTGACCCCTCTATACCATACACTACAATACTGACCCCTCTATACCCTACACTACACCACTGATCCCTCTATACCCTACACTACACCACTGACAGCTCTATACCCTACACTACGCCATTAACACCTCTATACCTTACACTACACCACTGACCCCTCTTAACCCTACACTACACCACTGACACCTCTATACCCTACACTACACCACTGACTCCTCTATACCCTACTCTAAATACTGACCCCTCCATACCCTACACTACACCACTGACCCCTCTATAACCTACATTACACTACTGACCCCTCTATACTCTACACTACATTTCTGACCCCTCTATACCCTACAGTACACTACTGACCCCTCTATACCCTACAACACACCACTGACCCCTCTATACCCTACACTACACCACTGACAACTCTATACCTGGGTGGTATTCATGTGACCGCCGGTCAGCTTACCGACAGTCACATGACCTCCTCCGTGAGCCCGACGGCTCACTATCCCGATGGTCAGCATGCCGACCAATAGGGACTATTTCCACTCGTGGGTGTCCACGACACCCATAGAGTGGGAATAGAACCCGTGGCGACCGCAAGTCGCCACCGAGCCCGCAGCGTGGCGAGCGCAGCGAGCCCGCAAGGGGCATGCTGCACTTGCCCCTCCCCGCCGGGATCCCGGCGTCGGTATGCTGCCGGGATCCCGGCGTCGGTAAGGTGACCGGTGGTCAGGAGACCGCCGGTCACCAGTACTACACCCCTATACCCTACTCTAAATACTGACCCCTCTATACCCTACACTACATCACTGACCCCTCTATACCCTACATTACACCACTGACCCCTCTATGCCCTACACTACAATACTGACCCCTCTATACCCTACACTATACCACTGACCCCTCTATAGCCTACACTACACCACTGACCCCTCTATACCCTACACTACACCACATGACTGACCCCTCTATACCGTACACCACTGACCACTCTATACTCTACACTACATTACTGACCCCTCTATACCCTAAACTACACCACTGACCCCTCTATACCCTATACTACACTACTGACCCCTCTATACCTTACACTACACCACTTACTCCTCTATACCCTACACTACACCACTGACCCCTCTATACCCTCTGGGCCGGTGCGGGTGTCACCAACCATGGTGCCACCACCGGACCCTGAAAAACCAGCTAGAGAAGGAGAGTCTAAAAAAGCAGACGGGAAAGTGGGCAACAGAACTCCCATAGAGGGAAGGAGAGAGAATAGAGAGAAACACCAGAGAAAGTAAAAAACAAAGGGGAAAGTGGGCAAAGGATGCTGACAAGACACACAACATGGGGGGCAGTGGCGGTACTGTGGGAGGCAGTGGAGTCGGCTGCCGGTGGGCTTCTGACCTGCAGGGGGCCCTTCTCCTCCAATGCCTCCCACTGCCCGACAATCCATCGCCGCATCTGACTGTAGTGATAGAGGAGCTGTGTCAGTGTCATGACATGGCAGCAGCAGCTGCCTCCTCGTATCCACAGAGACGATCTTGCAGCTAGGCAGAGCTCCAGTGCACAGCTGCTTACAGAGACTTCCAATAGAGCTGGCCAGCTGAAGGACCCTTCTCCGTCCAGCTGATAGCAACAGTTATCAGCTGCCTCAAGCTGCTGCACTCTGTGTGTGGTATATTGGGGGGTGGGGATTTCCGGGGCTGTCTTTAATAAATGTTGGCAGTTTGTGTGTGTGAATGTTTTTAAGTGATGTGCGTTTGTGTCTGTGTTTTTTAAAGAAAAGTTGTGTGTGTAAGTGAAAGTGGTGTGTATTTGTGTGTGTAATTGTGTGTGTGTAAGTGAAAGTGGCATGTGTGTGTAAGTGAAAAGCATGTGTGTGTGTAAGTGAAAGAGGTGTGTGTAAGTGAAAGAAGCATGTGAGTGTGTGTAAGTGAAAGAGGCATGTGTGTGTGTAAGGTGTGTAAGTGAAAGAGGCATGTGTGTGTAAGTGAAAGAGGTTTGTGTGTGTAAGTGAAAGAGGTGTGTGTGTGTGTGTGTGTGTGTGTGTGTGTGTGTGTGTGTGTGTAAGTGAAAGAGGTGTGTGTGTGTAAGTGAAAGAGGTGTATGTGTGTAAGTGAAAGAGGCATGTGTGTGTAATCGAAAAAAGCGTGTGTTTTAAGTGAAAGAGGCATGTTTATGTGCAAGGAAAACGGGTGTGTGTATAAGTGAAAGAGGTGCGTGTATCTATACTACTATTGTGAAAGACACCTGAGTACGCTGCTACTGTTCACCCCGAGTACCAGATATCTACATATGGCATGTATATATATATATATATATATATATATATATATAGTGTATGTATGTGTGTGTGTATATATATATATATATATATACATATTGTAACACTGTAGGGGTGCAAGGCGCCTTTTCCTGGGGAATATGGCCGCACGCAGCAGCTGAGGAACAACACAAGTCCAGTTTCTGGTACAACTGACCCCGGCCAGTTTTATTGAAACAGAAAATAAAACAAACCCCAAAATGAAAATACCTTGCCTGTCCGGCACTAACTAAACATAAGATGTTCCTAACTGTCACTAAACAAAACACAGAGTTCTTCAGTACATACTGTATAGCTTACTTGCATCAGAAAGCGTGCCTCTCACACACAGATCCTGCAGCCTTCCCAGGCAGTCTGCCCATACTAATCAGGTTAGCAGCACTACAACACACTTACACAGCTGAAACCCTGATTAGCCCTCTGTGAGGCCAAAGACCCGAACTGGGCCCAATGTCTAGAACTCGCCTTATCTCTCTCTCAGAGCCTTTACCCAGCTTTTACAGCAAACTGAAAAGGTTCAGACAAAACAAAAAGCATTTTTCCTAGAAGTTAACATTTTCTAAAACATGTAAGACAAGAACCTGGGACAAATATACCTGCCCTCAAACACTATCCCAGTGTTCTTGTCACATATCCCCCTCCCCTGTTTCGACCTAGGGGCCGGAACACTTGTAGCCCCCAAACAGAAGATGCGAGACAATGCATCTGCGTTGGCCAATTGTGTTCCCGGTCTATGTTCGACAGTAAACTTAAAGTCCTGCAACGCTAGAAACCATCTAGTTACACGAGCATTCTTGCCTCTATTTACATACATCCATTTTAAAGGGGCATGGTCTGTCACTAGTCTGAATTGTCTACCCAAGAGGTAATATCTCAAGGTATCTAGTGCCCACTTAATGGCCAAAGCCTCCTTTTCCACAATGGCATACCTTTTTTCATGCTCATTGAGTTTCCTACTCAAATAAATGATAGGGTGTTCGTCCCCATCTCTGGTTTGGGACAGCACAGCACCTATCCCTACCTCTGAGGCATCTGTCTGTACCACAAATTCTTTTGAAAAATCTGGTGTTATCAACACCGGTTGTGAACCCAAAGCCCCTTTTAACGCTTGGAACGCCTTTTCTGCATCAGGGTTCCATTTCACCACATTTGACTGCTTCCCATTGGTAAGGTCTGACAACGGCACCGCTGTGGTCGCAAAATTAGGAATAAACCGTCTATAGTACCCAGTAATTCCCAAAAAAGCCCTTACCTGTTTTTTATTCACTGGACGAGGCCAGTTTTGAATAGCATCAACTTTATTCAATTGGGGCCTAATCAGACCTCTGCCTATGGTGAAGCCCAAGTATTTGACCTCCTCCATTGCGAGGCAGCACTTCTTTGGGTTAGCAGTTAACCCTGCCTCTCTGATTGAGTCCAGTACTGCTTGTACTTTAACCAAATGTGACCCCCAGTCTGTACTGTGAATTACCACATCATCCAAATAGGCAGCTGCATATTTTCTATGGGGCCTCAAAATTTTATCCATCGCCCGTTGAAAGGTTGCTGGAGCCCCATGCAACCCAAAGGGTAACATCTTATACTGGTACAGCCCCTCCGGAACCGAAAAGGCTGTTTTTTCTTTGGCGCTATCAGATAAAGGTATTTTCCAGTAACCTTTGGTCAGGTCCAATGTGGTGAGAAACCTGGCTGTTCCCAGCCTTTCTACAAGCTCATCCACACGGGGCATGGGGTATGCGTCAAACTTGGACACCTCATTTAACTTACGAAAGTCATTACAGAAGCGTATGCTACCGTCGGGCTTCGGGATGAGCACTATGGGACTGGACCACTCACTGTTAGACTCCTCTATGACTCCAAGTTCTAACATGGTTTTAACTTCCTTAGAAATAGCTTCTCGCTGAGCTTCAGGAATCCTATATGGCTTTAAATGAACCCTGACCCCTGGTTCTGTGACAATGTCATGTTTTATTATGGTCGTTCGGCCAGGCAGCTCTGAAAATACCTCCCTATTTTGGATGAGAAATTCTTTAACCTGATTGTTCTGATCAGCTGATAATGTCTCTGACACCTTCACTGCGGGAAGCAACCGGGGTGAAGACACCGAAGGGCAAGGCTCCGCTGACAGAGACAACCTATCTTTCCAGGGTTTGATTAAGTTAACATGGTAGATCTGTTCGGGTTTTCTCTTTCCCGGCTGGTATACTTTGTAATTAACCTCATTCACTTTTTCCCTAATCTCAAATGGACCCTGCCATTTAGCTAGGAATTTGCTTTCCACAGTGGGTACCAAAACAAGAACTCTATCTCCAGGAGCAAATTCCCGTATCTTGGCACTCCGGTTATAGACCCTCTGTTGAGCACTTTGGGCCTGTTCCATGTGCTCTCTGACAACAGGTACCACGGCTGCAATCCTATCCTGCATTTGTGTTACATGCTCAATAACGCTTCTATAAGGAGTGGGCTGTCCTTCCCACGTCTCTTTGGCAACATCCAACAGCCCTCTGGGGTGTCTACCATACAACAAATCAAATGGAGAAAACCCCGTAGAGGACTGAGGAACTTCTCTGATGGCCATTAACAAGTAGGGCAACAAACAATCCCAGTTTTTTCCATCTCTCTCAACAACCTTTTTTAACATACTTTTTAATGTTTTATTAAACCTTTCCACCAACCCGTCAGTTTGGGGATGGTAGATGGACGTCCTGAGGTGAGTGACCTTAAATAACTTGCACAATTCTTTCATGATCCTTGACATAAATGGAGTACCTTGGTCAGTCAAAATTTCTTTTGGTATTCCCACTCTACTAAATACCTGCACCAGCTCCCTAGCTATCGCCTTGGTTGTGATAGTGCGTAAAGGGACAGCCTCAGGATATCGAGTGGCATAGTCCATAATTACCAGGATATACTGATGGCCCCGAGCAGACTTTAACAAGGGCCCCACGAGATCCATGGCTATTCTGTCAAACGGGACCTCTATAATAGGCATGGGAACTAGTGGGCTCCTGAAATGGGGTCTAGGGGCATGATACTGGCATTCAGGACAGGAAGAACAATATTCAGACACTTCTTTATAAACCCCTGGCCAAAAGAACCTTTGTAAAACTCTTTCAGTGGTTTTTTCTGCCCCTAAATGTCCTGCGGTAACGTGACTATGAGCTAAATCTAGTACCGTTCTCCGATAAGGCTGGGGAACTACCAGCTGTTCCACCACATCCTCACCCCTTTTGACAATGTGGTACAAGAGCTCATTACAGATGGCCATGTGGGGATACGTAACCCTGTCACCTGGTACCACAGGTTCCCCATTAACAATCTTAACATTCTCTCTAGCCTTTATTAAGGTAGGATCCTTTAACTGTTCAGACGCAAACAGATCCTTCTTTACCTCCAGGTCAGGCACGCTTTCAGTTCTAACTACTATGTCTCTGTTCCCGGCAAGAGGGTCCTCACTGGACTCCCCATCTGTCACTTCCCCAGCCAAACTAGCAAAAGGCAAAGGGCCAGAAAGTTCCGAAGACCCACGTACATCCAAAAAATCACCGGTATTATCAACTGGCTTTTTACTTCTCACATCTGTTGATAACCGTGATTCCCACAGTTTCCAAAAATGAGGAAAATCCCTCCCTATTATGGCCTCATGCACCAAGGTAGGGACCAGTCCCACTTTAACCATTGCTGACCCACAACAAGTTTCTATATTCACCTCAGCAGTGGCATAATATTGGGTATCCCCATGTATGCAAGTTACCCCAATAGGTATTTGCTGGACCTTTAAGGGGTTCACTAACCCAGCTTTCACGAGGGTAACTAAACTTCCTGAATCTAGCAAGGCCTCTACCCGGTTACCTTCTAAGAACACATCACACATTTGTTTTTCCAGCTCAGGTGAAGGTACCACAGTACAGGCTAACCTAGCAAAGAAAGACATTCTGCGACATTCAAAGGCAGCATCACATTGCATGGGTTCTTGCGTGACTGGGCAATTGGCAATAACATGACCTGGCATACCACACCTAAAACATTTAACCACACGATTACCAACCCATTTGGGCAGCATAGACCGTTCTAGCCCCATTGGCCTGTTTCCAGGGCCAGTGTTTACAGTCTCTCCAGCCTTGCGTTCTCTTAACCGCCCAGCAACGTTTTCCCACGGAACAGTCTTACCAGTCTTTACTGAAGGGCGCTGTCGAGGATCTATGGGTTGCTGGGTGGTCATCAGTAGTTCCTCTGCTGCCAAATACCTCTCTACCATGTCCACTAATTGGTCAGCAGTACCCGGGTTTCCATGGCTCACCCACTTGCGCAGGACCATGGGCAAAGATCTCAAGTAGCGGTCCATGACGACTCTTTCCACCATCTGGGGACCAGTTAATGTCTCTGGCTGCAGCCATTTTTTTGTTAGCTGAATAAGGTCGTGCATCTGGGAGCGCGGAGGCTTCTCCATGGCGTACAGCCAACGGTGCACCCGTTGCGCTCGTACTGACAGCGTGACTCCCAGGCGGGTCAGGATCTCAGTCTTTAGTTTATCATAGTCCCGAGCCTCAGCAGGGCTTAAATCAAAGTAAGCTTTTTGGGGCTCACCTGACAGGAAAGGTGCCAGCAGACTGGCCCACTGTGCTTTCGGCCAGTTCTCACGCTCGGCAGTCCTTTCAAACGTGGTCAGATAGGCCTCCACATCATCAGCCTCTGTCATTTTCTGCAGGAAGTGACTGGCCCGTATAGAACTAGAGCTGGTTGGAGCACTGACGGCCACATCTCCAACCCGAGCTGCAAGTCTCTGCACCACTTCTGCTAAGGCCTCTCTATCCTGACGCTGTAGTCTCCAATTTTCCTCCATTGCCACCTGCTGCTGTCGGTTGGCCTCCTGCTGAGCCGCTGTAGCTTGCAGCAAGGCTTTAAGCAGATCCTCCATGTCAACAGATTTTTCAGGCGGCTTTGCAGCTGCTTTCACCCAGGACATATATCAAACCCTCAGGGGTGAGTCTCAGTAACTTCACACTGGGCTGTATCTGCATAAACCACCGTTTTCTGCAGGCCTCACAAAGCTGCTGCTTTCACTTATGCGCAGAACGGCCTGCCCGCATTCTCCACCAAGTTGTAACACTGTAGGGGTGCAAGGCGCCTTTTCCTGGGGAATATGGCCGCACGCAGCAGCTGAGGAACAACACAAGTCCAGTTTCTGGTACAACTGACCCCGGCCAGTTTTATTGAAACAGAAAATAAAACAAACCCCAAAATAAAAATACCTTGCCTGTCCGGCACTAACTAAACATAAGATGTTCCTAACTGTCACTAAACAAAACACAGAGTTCTTCAGTACATACTGTATAGCTTACTTGCATCAGAAAGCGTGTCTCTCACACACAGATCCTGCAGCCTTCCCAGGCAGTCTGCCCATACTAATCAGGTTAGCAGCACTATAACACACTTACACAGCTGAAACCCTGATTAGCCCTCTGTGAGGCCAAAGACCCGAACTGGGCCCAATGTCTAGAACTCGCCTTATCTCTCTCTCAGAGCCTTTACCCAGCTTTTACAGCAAACTGAAAAGGTTCAGACAAAACAAAAAGCATTTTTCCTAGAAGTTAACATTTTCTAAAACATGTAAGACAAGAACCTGGGACAAATATACCTGCCCTCAAACACTATCCCAGTGTTCTTGTCACAATATATACATACATATACGCCTATATGTATAGGGAGGAGGCACCAACATTTTATCATGGCTCCGGGCGACTGGGGAGAACTTACGCCACTGATGGGGAAGGGGTAGTGAGTGGTGGACTAGGGGAAAAGTACATGTCTAACACACGTACACTCATCAGTGGTAGTATGCATGATCTATATGACTGCTCAGTAGGCTACACAGCTTCTGTCTTCTTGTGGCAGCCCCATGACATGACTGGGGCTGCTGGACCACAGGAAAACCCCAGGGAAATCACTCAATAGCCACAGGTAGAAGGGTAAACACAGCACCACAAAACAAGAGGAGGCAGTATATAGCATGGGTAGGCAGAATGGACAAGGGAAAAAGGTGGGATAAATCAAGGGGGGGAGGAAGCACCATAGAGTGTGGGGAGGGCAGTACAGAGCACAGGGAGTTAATATGTAGCAGGACAAAGGCAGCCACTATACGGAGCATGAGATAGACAGTATTGTATGTAGCTGGGAAGGCAGCACATAAAAGTTGATAGGATGGAGCAGAGGAGAGACAGTTTGTAGCAGAAAGGGCAGCATGGACCAAGGGGCGGATGGAGCATAGGAGAGGCAGCAGCTGCATGGACCAGGAGAGCAGGCGGAATTAAGCTGAGACTGAGGAGCCTGGCAGGCTGAAGCTGAGAAAGCCGGACACCACCCATCCGGGATTGCTAATGCTTTGAACTCCGGAGCATTATTAATCTTGGACAGAGGATAACCATCGGCGTGATGTAATGGAGGCAGAAATCACCGAAGCTGTGGGATACCGGCCAATCTCAGACTTTTTTTTAAAGGGGCAAACACTTACAAAGCAAAACCATGCCTTGTAAGTGATTGCCCCTTTAAGAAAATGTCTGCAATCGGCTAACATCCTGCACATCCAGCGATCTCGGACTCCATTACATCCCGCCGCCTGTCTGCAGATGCTTGCTTCCTTCCAGGCTACAGTGATCCAGGAAACGGCTGCCCCTGCTAAACAGAGTATATGTCTGTAAATCCATTCATTCTTTTGCTCTTATTTGAATATCATTCACCACAAATTTTGGGTTTTGCATTTGGATGCAATATAAGGTGCATACGCATCTTATTTATACATAAACATCAGGATCTGTGGAGTCCATCAGAAGATTTCCAAGTTTGCATGTATTGTAGAGCCACCAGCATGTGGTGTACAAGCAGACCTCACAGCTGATGAATGCCTAACCTATGGGTGGCTAGTTCATTTGGTGCAAAGACATGACAATCAGAATACATATTGACTAGATTATATAAGGGGTGAATATGGTGCCTGCCTGGGGCCCAGACTGCCTGGATCTTAGTCTATACATTCTAGGGATGTAAAGAATTGAATTATAGGTAGTGTAGACAGGGGCCTTTAAGGGGGGTACACACAGAGCGATCGCTGCTTAAAATCTAAGCAATCTGACTAGATTGCTTAGATTTTAAGCAGGATCGCTCTGTGTGTAGCCCCAACAGCGATAGCGATGTGCAGCCCCGCGCATCGCTATCGCTGGTGCTAGATTGGCCTGCCGTGCAGGCCAGTCTAGCAGGTCGCTCATTTCACCCGCTGGGTGAAATGAGCGGCCCCCCGTCTCCCCCCGCACGCTTAGCACACATCGCGCTGTGCTGAGCGGCGGGAGAGATGTGTGCTGAGCGGTTCGCTCAACACACATCTCTCCAGCATCGGCTAGTGAGTACTGGCCTTTAGTTGCTTGCAAAATAGAACGTGAGTGATTACACGGAACAATAGCAGAGATCTTTTGGCATTTGGGTTGTTTACCAACAATTTGGGTGCATACTTGCCTACTCTCCCAGAATGTCTGGGAGACTCCCGATAATCGTGTTACACTCCTGGCCACCTGGAAAAGTGGGCAAGTCCCTCGCACCCCTGCACTTACCCCCACAGTCGTCTGCACCTGTCTGCACCAAGAGGAACAGTGGGGGTGGGTGGGGTGATGCACCCTTTTACTGAGGCCACACACCCTTTTTGTCCGAGCGTGGCTCCGCTGCACAGAGGAGTCCCAACTGGGTCACCATAAAAGTTGGGAGGTATGGTGAATTGCATCATCGTAGCCCCGCCACCTGCTTTGCAATACCAGTAATGTAGGCATTGCATAGCCAGGGGCGGGGCTGCAGTTTGATACCTCTCCCTTTTTGTGACATGAGAATCAGAAGGATGTGGGCACCTGGAAGGGGTGGTTATTTACGAAGCGTCAGATGTAAAACCCAGTGCTTCTCCACTAAAGGACTTATATCCACCCTGTCCTCCTTACTATTTCCCTCAGTTGCAGGGTCTAAAGACTCCCATGAACTGGCATGGGAATCCGATCTGGGGGAAACCCTAGAGGTGGACAAGTGGTCCTCAATCTATTCTAGAGTGGCCTCTAGTTCTATATGTGTAAGACTGAAGGAGAACGCCTATAAACTTCTATAGGTGGTATTATGTCCCAACTAGACTTAACAAAATGAATCCCGAGATTTCCCCACTGTGTTGGAGATGGCAGAATATGGACGGCACTATCCTGCAAATATGGTGGACGTGCCCAATTCTCGCTCCCCTATGGAGGGAGATGGCGACATTGGCCTCTGCAGTCCTATCTACCCCAATCCCTTTTAAAGCCGGCTATTTCCTTCTGTCAATGGACATTCCTGAGACTACATGCCCCCAACATAAATTATTCTCCCACATGGTCCTTGCGACCAGATGCTGTATAGCAGCACGGTGGCGGTCCTCTGGGATCCATAAGATAGATGAGATAATAGCCAAAATTTGGCATATTTATTCAATGGAACATATTACAAGTATTCTGAAGAACTCGTCTGCTACATTTATAAAGGTTTGGAGTCCATGGTCCCTATTCTTTAACTCACCTCTCGCCTTCGCTTAACTTGATGGCAACCGAACTAGAGTATATTAGAACAGTTTATTGTTCCAATTCTCCTAGATCAATCTGTAGGAACTTTGGATGACCTGTCGGATTGTTCTCTTCCATCCCTTTTACCCCCCTACTCTTTATCTTCTCTTCTCTATGGTTCTTTTTCTTTCCTGTTTTCTTTTTCTACTGTCATTGTTACCTTGAGTTTTAGTTACCCTTGTGACTCCTTTTCTTTAATTGTTTCTTTTGGTTTCTTATTATATTAAAAAATGTGAGAAAGATTGTAAGTAGTATCACCTACAAACCTTTCATTGGCATTGACATATTTTTAGAA
Source organism: Pseudophryne corroboree (assembly GCF_028390025.1). Classification (NCBI taxonomy): domain Eukaryota; kingdom Metazoa; phylum Chordata; class Amphibia; order Anura; family Myobatrachidae; genus Pseudophryne; species Pseudophryne corroboree. The sequence continues at coordinate 807,828,549 of NC_086445.1, forward strand.
TTATGCCCAATTGGCCTACTAGAACATTTTACTTTGGCTTTGATGTATGCTGTTTGTTTGCATCCTCTATGGCCTCTGTGTAGGTCATCTGTGTTTTTCATTTATGTACAGGTCTTCTCACGAATAAAATAATAAGAATTTACTTACCGATAATTCTATTTCTCATAGTCCGTAGTGGATGCTGGGGACTCCGAAAGGACCATGGGGAATAGCGGCTCCGCAGGAGACTGGGCACAAAGTAAAAGCTTTAGGACTAGCTGGTGTGCACTGGCTCCTCCCCCTATGACCCTCCTCCAAGTAGAGATGAGCGCCTGAAATTTTTCGGGTTTTGTGTTTTGGTTTTGGGTTCGGTTCCGCGGCCGTGTTTTGGGTTCGACCGCGTTTTGGCAAAACCTCACCGAATTTTTTTTGTCGGATTCGGGTGTGTTTTGGATTCGGGTGTTTTTTTCAAAAAACCCTAAAAAACAGCTTAAATCATAGAATTTGGGGGTCATTTTGATCCCATATTATTATTAACCTCAAAAACCATAATTTCCACTCATTTTCAGTCTATTCTGAATACCTCACACCTCACAATATTATTTTTAGTCCTAAAATTTGCACCGAGGTCGCTGGATGACTAAGCTAAGCGACCCTAGTGGCCGACACAAACACCTGGCCCATCTAGGAGTGGCACTGCAGTGTCACGCAGGATGTCCCTTCCAAAAAACCCTCCCCAAACAGCACATGACGCAAAGAAAAAAAGAGGCGCAATGAGGTAGCTGACTGTGTGAGTAAGATAAGCGACCCTAGTGGCCGACACAAACACCGGGCCCATTTAGGAGTGGCACTGCAGTGTCACGCAGGATGTCCCTTCCAAAAAACCCTCCCCAAACAGCACATGACGCAAAGAAAAAAAGAGGCGCAATGAGGTAGCTGACTGTGTGAGTAAGATTAGCGACCCTAGTGGCCGACACAAACACCGGGCCCATTTAGGAGTGGCACTGCAGTGTCACGCAGGATGTCCCTTCCAAAAAAACCTCCCCAATCAGCACATGACGCAAAGAAAAAAAGAGGCGCAATGAGGTAGCTGTGTGAGTAAGATTAGCGACCCTAGTGGCCGACACAAACACCGGGCCCATTTAGGAGTGGCACTGCAGTGTCACGCAGGATGTCCCTTCCAAAAAACCCTCCCCAATCAGCACATGACGCAAAGAAAAAAAGAGGCGCAATGAGGTAGCTGTGTGAGTAAGATTAGCGACCCTAGTGGCCGACACAAACACCGGGCCCATTTAGGAGTGGCACTGCAGTGTCACGCAGGATGTCCCTTCCAAAAAACCCTCCCCAATCAGCACATGACGCAAAGAAAAAAAGAGGCGCAATGAGGTAGCTGTGTGAGTAAGATTAGCGACCCTAGTGGCCGACACAAACACCGGGCCCATTTAGGAGTGGCACTGCAGTGTCACGCAGGATGTCCCTTCCAAAAAACCCTCCCCAATCAGCACATGACGCAAAGAAAAAAAGAGGCGCAATGAGGTAGCTGTGTGAGTAAGATTAGCGACCCTAGTGGCCGACACAAACACCGGGCCCATTTAGGAGTGGCACTGCAGTGTCACGCAGGATGTCCCTTCCAAAAAACCCTCCCCAATCAGCACATGACGCAAAGAAAAAAAGAGGCGCAATGAGGTAGCTGTGTGAGTAAGATTAGCGACCCTAGTGGCCGACACAAACACCGGGCCCATTTAGGAGTGGCACTGCAGTGTCACGCAGGATGTCCCTTCCAAAAAACCCTCCCCAATCAGCACATGACGCAAAGAAAAAAAGAGGCGCAATGAGGTAGCTGTGTGAGTAAGATTAGCGACCCTAGTGGCCGACACAAACACCGGGCCCATTTAGGAGTGGCACTGCAGTGTCACGCAGGATGTCCCTTCCAAAAAACCCTCCCCAATCAGCACATGACGCAAAGAAAAAAAGAGGCGCAATGAGGTAGCTGTGTGAGTAAGATTAGCGACCCTAGTGGCCGACACAAACACCGGGCCCATTTAGGAGTGGCACTGCAGTGTCACGCAGGATGTCCCTTCCAAAAAACCCTCCCCAAACAGCACATGACGCAAAGAAAAAGAAAAGAAAAAAGAGGTGCAAGATGGAATTGTCCTTGGGCCCTCCCACCCACCCTTATGTTGTATAAACAGGACATGCACACTTTAACCAACCCATCATTTCAGTGACAGGGTCTGCCACACGACTGTGACTGAAATGACGGGATGGTTTGGACCCCCACCAAAAAAGAAGCAATTAATCTCTCCTTGCACAAACTGGCTCTACAGAGGCAAGATGTCCACCTCATCATCATCCTCCGATATATCACCGTGTACATCCCCCTCCTCACAGATTATCAATTCGTCCCCACTGGAATCCACCATCTCAGCTCCCTGTGTACTTTGTGGAGGCAATTGCTGCTGGTCAATGTCTCCGCGGAGGAATTGATTATAATTCATTTTAATGAACATCATCTTCTCCACATTTTCTGGATGTAACCTCGTACGCCGATTGCTGACAAGGTGAGCGGCGGCACTAAACACTCTTTCGGAGTACACACTTGTGGGAGGGCAACTTAGGTAGAATAAAGCCAGTTTGTGCAAGGGCCTCCAAATTGCCTCTTTTTCCTGCCAGTATAAGTACGGACTGTGTGACGTGCCTACTTGGATGCGGTCACTCATATAATCCTCCACCATTCTTTCAATGGGGAGAGAATCATATGCAGTGCCAGTAGACGACATGTCCGTATCCGTAATCGTTGTCAGGTCCTTCAGTCCGGACCAGATGTCAGCATCAGCAGTCGCTCCAGACTGCCCTGCATCACCGCCAGCGGGTGGGCTCGGAATTCTGAGCCTTTTCCTCGCACCCCCAGTTGCGGGAGAATGTGAAGGAGGAGATGTTGACAGGTCGCGTTCCGCTTGACTTGACAATTTTCTCACCAGCAGGTCTTTCAACCCCAGCAGACTTGTGTCTGCCGGAAAGAGAGATCCAAGGTAGGCTTTAAATCTAGGATCGAGCACGGTGGCCAAAATGTAGTGCTCTGATTTCAACAGATTGACCACCCGTGAATCCTTGTTAAGCGAATTAAGGGCTCCATCCACAAGTCCCACATGCCTAGCGGAATCGCTCCGTGTTAGCTCCTCCTTCAATGTCTCCAGCTTCTTCTGCAAAAGCCTGATGAGGGGAATGACCTGACTCAGGCTGGCAGTGTCTGAACTGACTTCACGTGTGGCAAGTTCAAAGGGCATCAGAACCTTGCACAACGTTGAAATCATTCTCCACTGCGCTTGAGACAGGTGCATTCCACCTCCTATATCGTGCTCAATTGTATAGGCTTGAATGGCCTTTTGCTGCTCCTCCAACCTCTGAAGCATATAGAGGGTTGAATTCCACCTCGTTACCACTTCTTGCTTCAGATGATGGCAGGGCAGGTTCAGTAGTTTTTGGTGGTGCTCCAGTCTTCTGTACGTGGTGCCTGTACGCCGAAAGTGTCCCGCAATTCTTCTGGCCACCGACAGCATCTCTTGCACGCCCCTGTCGTTTTTTAAATAATTCTGCACCACCAAATTCAAGGTATGTGCAAAACATGGGACGTGCTGGAATTTGCCCATATTTAATGCACACACAATATTGCTGGCGTTGTCCGATGCCACAAATCCACAGGAGAGTCCAATTGGGGTAAGCCATTCCGCGATGATCTTCCTCAGTTGCCGTAAGAGGTTTTCAGCTGTGTGCGTATTCTGGAAACCGGTGATACAAAGCGTAGCCTGCCTAGGAAAGAGTTGGCGTTTGCGAGATGCTGCTACTGGTGCCGCCGCTGCTGTTCTTGCGGCGGGAATCCATACATCTACCCAGTGGGCTGTCACAGTCATATAGTCCTGACCCTGCCCTGCTCCACTTGTCCACATGTCCGTGGTTAAGTGGACATTGGGTACAGCTGCATTTTTTAGGACACTGGTGACTCTTTTTCTGAGGTCTGTGTAAATTTTCGGTATCGCCTGCCTAGAGAAATGGAACCTAGATGGTATTTGGTACCGGGGACACAGTACCTCCAACAAGTCTCTAGTTGGCTCTGCAGTAATGATGGATACCGGAACCACGGTTCTCACCACCCAGGATGCCAAGGCCTCAGTTATCCGCTTTGCAGTAGGATGACTGCTGTGATATTTCATCTTCCTCGCAAAGGACTGTTGGACAGTCAATTGCTTGGTGGAAGTAGTAAAAGTGGTCTTACGACTTCCCCTCTGGGATGACCATCGACTCCCAGCAGCAACAACAGCAGCGCCAGCAGCAGTAGGCGTTACACGCAAGGATGCATCGGAGGAATCCCAGGCAGGAGAGGAATCGTCAGAATTGCCAGTGACATGGCCTGCAGGACTATTGGCATTCCTGGGGAAGGAGGAAATTGACACTGAGGGAGTTGGTGGGGTGGTTTGCGTGAGCTTGGTTACAAGAGGAAGGGATTTACTGGTCAGTGGACTGCTTCCGCTGTCACCCAAAGTTTTTGAACTTGTCACTGACTTATTATGAATGCGCTGCAGGTGACGTATAAGGGAGGATGTTCCGAGGTGGTTAACGTCCTTACGCCTACTTATTACAGCTTGACAAAGGGAACACACGGCTTGACACCTGTTGTCCGCATTTCTGGTGAAATACCTCCACACCGAAGAGCTGATTTTTTTGGTATTTTCACCAGGCATGTCAACGGCCCTATTCCTCCCACGGACAACAGGTGTCTCCCCGGGTGCCTGACTTAAACAAACCACCTCACCATCAGAATCCTCCTGGTCAATTTCCTCCCCAGCGCCAGCAACACCCATATCCTCCTCATCCTGGTGTACTTCAACACTGACATCTTCAATCTGACTATCAGGAACTGGACTGCGGGTGCTCCTTCCAGCACTTGCAGGGGGCGTGCAAATGGTGGAAGGCGCATGCTCTTCACGTCCAGTGTTGGGAAGGTCAGGCATCGCAACCGACACATTTGGACTCTCCTTGTGGATTTGGGATTTCGAAGAATGCACAGTTCTTTGCTGTGCTTTTGCCAGCTTGAGTCTTTTCATTTTTCTAGCGAGAGGCTGATTGCTTCCATCCTCATGTGAAGCTGAACCACTAGCCATGAACATAGGCCAGGGCCTCAGCCGTTCCTTGCCACTCCGTGTGGTAAATGGCATATTGGCAAGTTTACGCTTCTCCTCCGACAATTTTATTTTAGGTTTTGGAGTCCTTTTTTTACTGATATTTGGTGTTTTGGATTTGACATGCTCTGTACTATGACATTGGGCATCGGCCTTGGCAGACGACGTTGCTGGCATTTCATCGTCTCGGCCATGACTAGTGGCAGCAGCTTCAGCACGAGGTGGAAGTGGATCTTGATCTTTCCCTAATTTTGGAACCTCAACATTTTTGTTCTCCATATTTTAATAGGCACAACTAAAAGGCACCTCAGGTAAACAATGGAGATGGATGGATACTAGTATACAATTATGGACGGACTGCCGAGTGCCGACACAGAGGTAGCCACAGCCGTGAACTACCGTACTGTACTGTGTCTGCTGCTAATATAGACTGGTTGATAAAGAGATGTCGTAGTATGTATGTATAAAGAAGAAAGAAAAAAAAACACGGTTAGGTGGTATACAATTATGGACGGACTGCCGAGTGCCGACACAGAGGTAGCCACAGCCGTGAACTACCGTACTGTACTGTGTCTGCTGCTAATATAGACTGGTTGATAAAGAGATGTCGTAGTATGTATGTATAAAGAAGAAAGAAAAAAAAACCACGGGTAGGTGGTATACAATTATGGACGGACTGCCGAGTGCCGACACAGAGGTAGCCACAGCCGTGAACTACCGTACTGTACTGTGTCTGCTGCTAATATAGACTGGTTGATAAAGAGATGTCGTAGTATGTATGTATAAAGAAGAAAGAAAAAAAAACCACGGTTAGGTGGTATACAATTATGGACGGACTGCCGAGTGCCGACACAGAGGTAGCCACAGCCGTGAACTACCGTACTGTACTGTGTCTGCTGCTAATATAGACTGGTTGATAAAGAGATGTCGTAGTATGTACGTATAAAGAAGAAAGAAAAAATAACCACGGTTAGGTGGTATACAATTATGGACGGACTGCCGAGTGCCGACACAGAGGTAGCCACAGCCGTGAACTACCGTACTGTACTGTGTCTGCTGCTAATATAGACTGGTTGATAAAGAGATGTCGTAGTATGTATGTATAAAGAAGAAAGAAAAAAAAACCACGGTTAGGTGGTATACAATTATGGACGGACTGCCGAGTGCCGACACAGAGGTAGCCACAGCCGTGAACTACCGTACTGTACTGTGTCTGCTGCTAATATAGACTGGTTCATAAAGAGATGTCGTAGTATGTATGTATAAAGAAGAAAGAAAAAAAAACCACGGGTAGGTGGTATACAATTATGGATGGACTGCCGAGTGCCGACACAGAGGTAGCCACAGCCGTGAACTACCGTACTGTACTGTGTCTGCTGCTAATATAGACTGGTTGATAAAGAGATGTCGTAGTATGTATGTATAAAGAAGAAAGAAAAAAAAACCACGGTTAGGTGGTATACAATTATGGACGGACTGCCGAGTGCCGACACAGAGGTAGCCACAGCCGTGAACTACCGTACTGTACTGTGTCTGCTGCTAATATAGACTGGTTGATAAAGAGATGTCGTAGTATGTACGTATAAAGAAGAAAGAAAAAAAAACACGGTTAGGTGGTATACAATTATGGACGGACTGCCGAGTGCCGACACAGAGGTAGCCACAGCCGTGAACTACCGTACTGTACTGTGTCTGCTGCTAATATAGACTGGTTGATAAAGAGATGTCGTAGTATGTATGTATAAAGAAGAAAGAAAAAAAAACCACGGTTAGGTGGTATACAATTATGGACGGACTGCCGAGTGCCGACACAGAGGTAGCCACAGCCGTGAACTACCGTACTGTACTGTGTCTGCTGCTAATATAGACTGGTTGATAAAGAGATGTCGTAGTATGTACGTATAAAGAAGAAAGAAAAAAAAACCACGGTTAGGTGGTATACAATTATGGACGGACTGCCGAGTGCCGACACAGAGGTAGCCACAGCCGTGAACTACCGTACTGTACTGTGTCTGCTGCTAATATAGACTGGTTGATAAAGAGATGTCGTAGTATGTATGTATAAAGAAGAAAGAAAAAAAAACCACGGTTAGGTGGTATACAATTATGGACGGACTGCCGAGTGCCGACACAGAGGTAGCCACAGCCGTGAACTACCGTACTGTACTGTGTCTGCTGCTAATATAGACTGGTTGATAAAGAGATGTCGTAGTATGTATGTATAAAGAAGAAAGAAAAAAAAACCACGGTTAGGTGGTATACAATTATGGACGGACTGCCGAGTGCCGACACAGAGGTAGCCACAGCCGTGAACTACCGTACTGTACTGTGTCTGCTGCTAATATAGACTGGTTGATAAAGAGATGTCGTAGTATGTATGTATAAAGAAGAAAGAAAAAAAAACCACGGTTAGGTGGTATACAATTATGGACGGACTGCCGAGTGCCGACACAGAGGTAGCTACAGCCGTGAACTACCGTACTGTGTCTGCTGCGACTGGATGATAAATAATGATATAAAAAATATATATATATCACTACTGCAGCCGGACAGGTATATATATTATATAATGACGGACCTGCTGGACACTGTCTGTCAGCAGAATGAGTTTTTTATAGAATTAAAAAAAAAACACCACACAAGTGAAGTCACACGACGAGTGTTTAACTTTTTCAGGCAATCACAATATAGTATACTACTAACTATACTGGTGGTCAGTGTGGTCAGGTCACTGGTCAGTCACACTGGCAGTGGCACTCCTGCAGCAAAAGTGTGCACTGTTTAATTTTAATATAATATGTACTCCTGGCTCCTGCTATAACCTATAACTGGCACTGCAGTGCTCCCCAGTCTCCCCCACAATTATAAGCTGTGTGAGCTGAGCACAGTCAGATATATAATATATACATAGATGATGCAGCACACTGGGCTGAGCAGTGCACACAGATATGGTATGTGACTGTCTTGTACTCCTGGCTCCTGCTATAACCTATAACTGGCACTGCAGTGCTCCCCAGTCTCCCCCACAATTATAAGCTGTGTGAGCTGAGCACAGTCAGATATATAATATATACATAGATGATGCAGCACACTGGGCTGAGCAGTGCACACAGATATGGTATGTGACTGAGTCACTGTGTGTATCGTTTTTTTCAGGCAGAGAACGGATATATTAAATAAAACTGCACTGTCTGGTGGTCACTGTGGTCAGTCACTAGTAAACTCTGCACTCTCTTCTACAGTACTCCTAAGCTCCAGTAAATCAGGTCAATCTCTCTCTCTCTCTCTCTCCTAATCTAAATCACTGTACTCCCTAACAGCTGCTCCCCGTCCCCAATCCTCCCCACAATTATAACTAAGTCACTCAGTCTTTACTCTTTTCTACTATAACGGAGAGGACGCCAGCCACGTCCTCTCCCTATCAATCTCAATGCACGTGTGAAAATGGCGGCGACGCGCGGCTCCTTATATAGAATCCGAGTCTCGCGAGAATCCGACAGCGTCATGATGACGTTCGGGCGCGCTCGGGTTAACCGAGCAAGGCGGGAAGATCCGAGTCGCTCGGACCCGTGAAAAAAAACATGAAGTTCGTGCGGGTTCGGATTCAGAGAAACCGAACCCGCTCATCTCTACCTCCAAGCCTCAGTTAGGATACTGTGCCCGGACGAGCGTACACAATAAGGAAGGATTTTGAATCCCGGGTAAGACTCATACCAGCCACACCAATCACACCGTACAACTTGTGATCTGAACCCAGTTAACAGCATGATAACAGAAGGAGCCTCTGAAAAGATGGCTCACAACAACAATAACCCGATTTTTGTAACAATAACTATGTACAAGTAATGCAGACAATCCGCACTTGGGATGGGCGCCCAGCATCCACTACGGACTATGAGAAATAGAATTATCGGTAAGTAAATTCTTATTTTCTCTAACGTCCTAGTGGATGCTGGGGACTCCGAAAGAACCATGGGGATTATACCAAAGCTCCCAAACGGGCGGGAGAGTGCGGATGACTCTGCAGCACCGAATGAGAGAACTCCAGGTCCTCCTCACCCAGGGTATCAAATTTGTAGAATTTAGCAAACGTGTTTGCCCCTGACCAAGTAGCTGCTCGGCAAAGTTGTAAAGCCGAGACCCCTCGGGCAGCCGCCCAAGATGAGCCCACTTTCCGTGTGGAATGGGCTTTTACAGATTTTGGCTGTGGCAGGCCTGCCACAGAATGTGCAAGCTGAATTGTACTACAAATCCAACGAGCAATCGTCTGCTTAGAAGCAGGAGCACCCAGCTTGTTGGGTGCATACAGGATAAACAGCGAATCAGATTTTCTGACTCCAGCCGTCCTGGAAACATATATTTTCAGGGCCCTGACTACGTCCAGCAACTTGGAATCCTCCAAGTCCCTAGTAGCCGCAGGCACCACAATAGGCTGGTTTAAGTGAAATACTGAAACCACCTTAGGAAGAAATTGAGGACGAGTCCTCAATTCTGCCCTGTCCGTATGAAAAATTAGGTAAGGGCTTTTATAGGATAAAGCCGTAAATTCTGAGACACGCCTGGCTGAAGCCAGGGCTAACAGCATTACCACTTTCCATGTGAGATATTTTAAGTCCACAGTGGTGAGTGGTTCAAACCAATGTGATTTTAGGAATCCCAAAACTACATTGAGATCCCAAGGTGCCACTGGAGGCACAAAAGGAGGCTGTATATGCAGTACTCCCTTGACAAACGTCTGAACTTCAGGAACAGAAGCCAGTTCTTTTTGGAAGAATATTGACAGGGACGAAATTTGAACCTTAATGGACCCTAATTTGAGGCCCATAGACAGTCCTGTTTGCAGGAAATGCAGGAAACGACCCAGTTGAAATTCCTCTGTAGGGGCCTTCCTGGCCTCGCACCACGCAACATATTTACGCCAAATACGGTGATAATGTTGTATGGTTACATCCTTCCTGGCTTTGATCAGGGTAGGGATGACTTCATTCGGAATGCCTTTTTCCTTCAGGATCCGGCGTTCAACCGCCATGCCGTCAAACGCAGCCGCGGTAAGTCTTGGAACAGACATGGTCCCTGCTGGAGCAGGTCCTTTCTTAGCGGTAGAGGCCACGGGTCTTCCGTGAGCATCTCTTGAATTTCCGGGTACCAAGTCCTTCTTGGCCAATCCGGAGCCACGAGTATAGTCTTTACTCCTCTCCTTCTTATGATTCTCAGTACTTTTGGTATGAGAGGAAGAGGAGGGAACACATACACTGACTGGTACACCCACGGTGTTACCAGAGCGTCCACAGCTATTGCCTGAGGGTCCCTTGACCTGGCACAATATCTGTCCAGTTTTTTGTTGAGGCGGGACGCCATCATGTCCACCTTTGGTTTTTCCCAACGGTTCACAATCATGTGGAAGACTTCTGGGTGAAGTCCCCACTCCCCCGGGTGAAGATCGTGTCTGCTGAGGAAGTCTGCTTCCCAGTTGTCCACTCCCGGAATGAACACTGCTGACAGTGCTATCACATGATTCTCCGCCCAGCGAAGAATCCTTGCCACTTCCATCATTGCCCTCCTGCTTCTTGTGCCGCCCTGTCTGTTTACATGGGCGACTGCCGTGATGTTGTCCGACTGGATCAACACCGGCTGACCCTGAAGCAGAGGTCTTGCCTGACTTAGGGCATTGTAAATGGCCCTTAGTTCCAGGATATTTATGTGAAGTGACGTTTCCATGCTTGACCACAAGCCCTGGAAATTTCTTCCCTGTGTGACTGCTCCCCAGCCTCTCAGGCTGGCATCCGTGGTCACCACGACCCAATCCTGAATGCCGAATCTGCGGCCCTCTAGGAGATGAGCACTCTGTAACCACCACAGGAGAGACACCCTTGTCCTTGGAGACAGGGTTATCCGCTGATGCATTTGAAGATGCGATCCGGACCATTTGTCCAGCAGATCCCACTGAAAAGTTCTTGCGTGGAATCTGCCGAATGGAATCGCTTCGTAAGAAGCCACCATCTTTCCCAGGACCCTTGTGCATTGATGTACTGACACTTGGCCTGGTCTTAGGAGGTTCCTGACTAGGTCGGATAACTCCTTGGCTTTCTCCTCCGGGAGAAACACCTTTTTCTGTACTGTGTCCAGAATCATCCCTAGGAACAGCAGACGTGTCGTCGGAATCAGCTGCGATTTTGGAATATTTAGAATCCATCCGTGCTGTCGTAGTACTACTTGAGATAGTGCTACTCCGACCTCTAACTGTTCTCTGGACCTTGCCCTTATCAGGAGATCGTCCAAGTAAGGGATAATTAAGACGCCTTTTCTTCGAAGAAGAATCATCATTTCGGCCATTACCTTGGTAAAGACCCGGGGTGCCATGGACAATCCAAACGGCAGCGTCTGAAACTGATAGTGACAGTTCTGTACCACAAACCTGAGGTACCCTTGGTGAGAAGGGCAAATTGGGACATGGAGGTAAGCATCCTTGATGTCCAGAGACACCATATAGTCCCCTTCTTCCAGGTTCGCTATCACTGCTCTGAGTGACTCCATCTTGAATTTGAACCTTTTTATGTAAGTGTTCAAGGATTTCAGATTTAAAATGGGTCTCACCGAGCCGTCCGGCTTCGGTACCACAAACAGCGTGGAATAATACCCCTTTCCCTGTTGTAGGAGGGGTACCTTGATTATCACCTGCTGGGAATACAGCTTGTGAATGGCTTCCAATACCGCCTCCCTGTCGGAGGGAGACGTTGGTAAAGCAGACTTCAGGAAACGGCGAGGGGGAGACATCTCGAATTCCAATTTGTACCCCTGAGATACTACCTGCAGGATCCAGGGGTCCACTTGCGAGTGAGCCCACTGCGCGCTGAAATTCTTGAGACGGGCCCCCACCGTGCCTGAGTCCGCTTGTAAGGCCCCAGCGTCATGCTGAGGACTTGGCAGAAGCGGGGGAGGGCTTCTGTTCGTGGGAAGAGGCTGTTTGCTGCAGTCTTTTTCCCCTTCCTCTGCCCCGGGGCAGATATGAGTGGCCTTTTGCCCGCTTGCCCTTATGGGGACGAAAGGACTGAGCCTGAAAAGACGGTATCTTTTTCTGCTGCGAGGTGACTTGGGGTAAAAAGGTGGATTTTCCAGCCGTTGCCGTGGCCACCAGGTCCGATAGACCGACCCCAAATAACTCCTCCCCTTTATACGGCAATACTTCCATATGCCGTTTGGAATCCGCATCCCCTGACCACTGTCGCGTCCATAATCCTCTTCTGGCAGAAATGGACATCGCACTTACTCTTGATGCCAGAGTGCAAATATCCCTCTGTGCATCTCGCATATATAGAAATGCATCCTTTAAATGCTCTATAGTCAATAATATATTGTCCCTGTCCAGCATATCAATATTTTCAGTCAGGGAATCCGACCAAGCCACCCCAGCACTGCACATCCAGGCTGAGGCGATTGCTGGTCGCAGTATAATACCAGTATGTGTGTATATACTTTTAAGGATATTTTCCAGCTTCCTATCAGCTGGTTCCTTGAGGGCGGCCGTATCAGGAGACGGTAACGCCACTTGTTTTGATAAGCGTGTGAGCGCCTTATCTACGCTAGGGGGTGTTTCCCAACGCGCCCTAACCTCTGGCGGGAAAGGGTATAATGCCAATAATTTTTTTAGAAATTAGCAGTTTTTTATCGGGGGAAACCCACGCTTCATCACACACCTCATTTAATTCATCTGATTCAGGAAAAACTACGGGTAGTTTTTTTACACCCCACATAATACCCTTTTTTGTGGTACTTGTAGTATCAGAAATGTTCAAAACCTCCTTCATTGCCGTGATCATGTAACGTGTGGCCCTACTGGAAAATACGTTTGTTTCCTCACCGTCGACACTGGAGTCAGTGTCCGTGTCAGTGTCTGTATCGACCTGAGGTAACGGGCGTTTTATAGCCCCTGACGGTGTTTGAGACGCCTGTACAGGTATTAACTGATTTGCCGGCTGTCTCATGTCGTCAACAGTCTTTTGTAAAGTGCCGACACTATCACGTAATTCTTTCCATAAGACCATCCAGTCAGGTGTCGACTCCCTAGGGGGTGACATCACTAACACAGGCAATTGCTCCGCCTCCACACCATTTTCCTCCTCATACATGTCGACACAGCGTACCGACACACAGCACACACACAGGGAATGCTCTGATAGAGGACAGGACCCCACTAGCCCTTTGGGGAGACAGAGGGAGAGTTTGCCAGCACACACCAGAGCGCTATATATATATAGGGATAACCTTATATAAGTGTTTTTCTCTAATATAGCTGCTGTATATATTAATATGCCAATTTAGTGCCCCCCCTCTCTTGTTTTACCCTGTTTCTGTAGTGCAGGACTGCAGGGGAGAGTCAGGGAGCCTTCCTCCAACGGAGCTGTGAGGAAAAAATGGCGCTTGTGTACTGAGGAGATAGGCTCCGCCCCTTTTTCGGCGGCCTTTCTCCCGCTTTTTTGTGGAAAACTGGCAGGGGTTAAATACATCCATATAGCCCAGGAGCTATATGTGATGTATTTTTAGCCATTTAAGGTATTTTCATTGCGTCCCAGGGCGCCCCCCCCCAGCGCCCTGCACCCTCAGTGACCGGAGTGTGAAGTGTGCTGAGAGCAATGGCGCACAGCTGCGGTGCTGTGCGCTACCTTATTGAAGACAGGACGTCTTCTGCCGCCGATTTTCCGGACCTCTTCACTCTTCTGGCTCTGTAAGGGGGCCGGCGGCGCGGCTCCGGGACCCATCCATGGCTGGGCCTGTGATCGTCCCTCTGGAGCTAATGTCCAGTAGCCTAAGAAGCCCAATCCACTCTGCACGCAGGTGAGTTCGCTTCTTCTCCCCTTAGTCCCTCGATGCAGTGAGCCTGTTGCCAGCAGGTCTCACTGAAAATAAAAAAACCTATTTAAACTTTTACTCTAAGCAGCTCAGGAGAGCCACCTAGATTGCACCCTTCTCGTTCGGGCACAAAATCTTAACTGAGGCTTGGAGGAGGGTCATAGGGGGAGGAGCCAGTGCACACCAGCTAGTCCTAAAGCTTTTACTTTGTGCCCAGTCTCCTGCGGAGCCGCTATTCTCCATGGTCCTTTCGGAGTCCCCAGCATCCACTAGGACGTTAGAGAAATATATTTAAAAAAAAAAAAACCCAGTGCTTCTGAGCATGTTTATGCTCAATATTTAAAAGACATGGCTAGTAAAAGCATTGCCCTTTAAATATCAGGTGTAAACACGCTCAGAAGTGCCAGGTTTTGCAACCGGATGCATAGTAAAATAAATCCCCAGTTTTGCAGACCAGTTACACCCATCAGTCTGAAGTGGGGATGCAGCTGTGAGTCGCTTGCAATTACTGGAAGTTTCGTACTCTCAGGATGAACATGTGCGTAGTGTGATAAATGGACATGTCTGCAACTCTGAATAAGAGCCTGATTAATACCTTCAGTGGCATTATTATGATGTCTGCACTCACTTATTTTAATAAATCAATTATGTAGAAAACTATCCTACTTTTTACAGACTAGCATGAGTCTATTTGAGTAGTACGGATGGTGTAATGGTTAGCATTTACTGCTTCACAGCAATGAGGTCATATTTTTGATTCCCACCAGTGACGTGTGGTGGTGTGAGGCAAGTGAGGAAGAGTTTTGACTGTATAAAGTAAATGAAAAATACAAAGAATATGTCAGAAATATATTTTTTTTGTATTATTGTCCTTGGGGGTCATTCCGAGTTGTTCGCTCGCAAGCTGCTTTTAGCAGCTTTGCACACGCTAAGCCGCCGCCTACTGGGAGTGAATCTTAGCATATTAAAATTGCGAACGAAAGATTTGCAATATTGCGAAAAGACTTCTCTGTGCAGTTTCTGAGTAGCTCGAGACTTACTCTGCCAGTGCGATCAGTTCAGTGCTTGTCGTTCCTGGTTTGACGTCACAAACACACCCAGCGTTCGCCCAGACACTCCTCCGTTTCTCCAGCCACTCCCGCGTTTTTCCCAGAAACGGTAGCGTTTTTTCACACACACCCATAAAACGGCCCGTTTCCGCCCAGAAACACCCACTTCCTGTCAATCACATTACGATCACCAGAACGAAGAAAAAACCTCGTAATGCCGTGAGTAAAATACCTAACTGCATAGCAAATTTACTTGGCGCAGTCACACTGCAGGCATTGCGTATGCGCATTAGCGACTAATCGCTCCGTTGCGACAAAAAAATAACGAGCGAACAACTCGGAATGACCCCCCTTGTCCGCACATCTCTGATCAAAACTCACCAAATTTCCAGCAGTATTTACTGCTGCCCCTGTGTATAATTCCCACATGTACCCTTTGGCTCATATACAGTATTGCGTGTAAATCTGGCTCTGGTACTAGCCAGTGCCTCCTGAGCCATTTACCTTGCCGCATGTCCCTTATTCCCACCATGGCCCTAACTGTGTGGAATCTGTATATTCTCCCTGAACTTACAGGGGGTTTTCTCTGGGTACTCTGGTTTCCTCCCACAAGCCAAAAATATACTGGTAGGTTAACTGATTCCCAACAAAAATTAACCCATGTGCGTGTACATGTGTTTAGGGCAGTCTATACGGGCTAAGTGATTCTTATCTGCCATCAAATACGGGATCCGGACTATACCGTAGGTTGACATACATTAGGTTGACAGTCATTAGGTCGACCCCATATGGTCGACATGCACAAGATTGACATAGACAAAAGGTCAAAATATGAAAGGCTGACACTAGAAAAGGCTGACAGGTTGAAAAGGTCGACATGTTCATATGGTCGACTTGACTATGGTCAATACACATATGGCTGGCACGTGTTTTGTTGGGGGTTTTCATGTTTTTGGACTTTTTTTTCCTTGACTATCCATGTCACAAATCATAACCTTTAGTAACCTTGTGGCAAGCAAAACGAGACACCATCCCAGAGTAAAAAACTATCCACACTAACCCCAACAATGCAAAAGAAAAGTGTTTTGCGTCGACCATTGTCAGGTCAACATTTAGACCCTGTCGACCTTTTGTCCGTGTCGACGTTTTCCAGTATTGACCTTTCATATGTCAATCTTTTGTCCATGTCAACCTTGTGCCTGTCGACCATATGGGGTCAACTTAATGACTGTAGACCTACTGAATGTAGATCTTCTATACCATACCCGTCAAATTCTATGTTTCTATTACAGTTTTTGCTGATCATGAATAATTGAATAAACTTAAGTGAACAAATGTCATTTTTAATGCTTTTTTCAACCTGAAAAAACATGTATTTAATATATCGCTACAAAGGTAGTACAACATAGTTAATATTTTCTCTTTTTTTTCAGGACTGCGCCATATGGCCATTTTGAAAATGGTTGGCATTGGAGTTGACGGTAGTGGTGTTTTAGAACTGTACCCAATCAATGGTAAGAAATTGATATAATAATTGTTCATGGATTTCTGTTTTTGTAGATTTATTAAAAAAAAATATTTTTTAGTCAGATTAATTCTTTAGATTATCCTTTATCAAAGATATAGCTGTAGGATATAAAGTTAAGGAATAGCTTAGCTGAAATTCTTAGGACTTATGGGCCCTACACACTGGGCAAGAATACTGAAAGATATGAACGATCTTGTTCATTAATGAACGAGATACCGTTCATATCTTCCAGTGTGGAGGCACCAGCGATGAACGATGCGCGGCCCCGCGCTCATTCATCGCTGGTGCCCCGTCGTTTGTGCATGCAGGCTGCTATGGAGCCGGGTGATGGGGGGAGTGAAGAAACTTCACTCCCACCGTCACTGAAACCCCCCCGCCCCCCCCCCCCCCGGGTCGGCCGTATCCGCCGTCAGGCATCTTGGCGGCGGATCGACAAATGTGTAGGCCCATTAGAGTTCTGCAGAAAAGGGATATTTTTCTGTCACATTTATTAAATTAGCCTAAAGAACATATCCTTTTTTTTATATTAACTTTTGGGATAACAGGTCCCATACCTGAAATTATTCCATCTGTAAGTGGAGAGCAGGCTAATATGTGAAACTCACTATATGGGTAATCAAGCAGAGGATAAGCCAGTTCAGTAACTAAGGCAGTGGTTCCCAAACTTTCTTGAATTATGGCGCCCTAGAGTATCAGCATTTTCGTTAACAGCACTCCTAGGTCTAAAGTGTTTTATTTTTAGTTTAAATTTGGGAAACAAAAAAATATGAAATAATAAATCAATTGTATCTGATATTCCTTAGGTTCAGTTATGTGGTGGTGTAAATAGTTGTATTTCTGATTGTCCACATGTTTTATGATTGGCTGCCACTAATACTGGGTTTGCCTATACTTTGACTATAAATAATTTGATTTGGTTCTGGACCACATGCCTAGGCACCCAGGGGCAGATGTAATAACCTGGAGAAGGCATAAGGAAGTGATAAACCAGTGATATGTGCAAGGTGATAATGCACCAGCCAATCAGGTCCAATATGTAAATTAACTCTTCTCACAATGTACCACTTGCACACACTTCAGCACACTTTTTCCTACCAAGCAGGAGCTTCTCCCCTCCCCCCTGTCCTGTCTAGGGCAATGTTCCATTCTCTCTCTGCATGCAGCCAATCAGGTAGGAGACCACAGGCTACCTGGATACATTGTTTCAGATGTGGGCTGCATTAACCCTCTGTTGAGCTATTTAGCTGTGGCCTGCATGTGTGCCTCAATATAAAAGGGCAGGCTGGGGTCTGTAGTGCCACAGCTGTATGCTGCATGCCTCTAGATCACACAGGGGCATGCTGGCACTTGTGGTGCCACAATCCACTTTCAGGGGTGCCACACAAGGCATTGTAAACAGACCCCTATTGTCAGAATACAGTAGTAAGGTGAGATCACAGTTACAAACCACAATAACCAGACAAAGGAAACAGGAAGTTTCATGGTATAATTACATACCTCCCAACTCTTACCCTACCTGAAGAGGGACACACGCGCGGAAAAGGGGGCGTGGTCTACGAAAAGGGGCGTGGCTTCACGGAGAACCCGCGATCGCGAGTCACGCCCCCGTTTTCGTCACTGAAGGGGCATGCCCAGTGCTCTGTGAGCTGCTGGCATGCCCCCTCTCCCTCTGTCTCCAATGAATAGACGCTGTGCGCATGCGCACAGCGTCTACTCACCGCTGCTCTGCTAAGCAGGGCAGCGAGAGACAGAGCCTCCCAACTGCCCCCCCACCACCGCGGGACACTGCGGCCCGCGGGTGGGACAGCGGGACAGTCCCCAAAAAACGGGACTGTCCCGCGAAAATCGGGACAGTTGGGAGGTATGTAATTAGCCCAGTGCTAACTCTGACTGATAATGTATAGGGTACAGATTAAGCTCAATTGTTAATTAGAAAACCACGAGTAAAGGTGTGTACACATGGTGAGATTTATCCTTGCGGTTTTGATTATATAGTAAAAATCGCAAGGAAAGTCAGTGCAAATCACAAGGTGTTAGACACCTTGCGATCCCGGTGCAACCCCGATGCGTGGTCCCACGGGGTCAATATCATTAGGTTAGATAGACTGTGCAGGCACATCAGTTTTGACTATCTAGTACTAAAGTATAGTCAAAATTGGCACTTAGTCAAAATCGCAAGCACACATAGTCAATATCACATAGTCCATATCGCATAGGAAAATATCATCATGTGTATGCACCTTAAGTCTTTCAGGAACTGCAGTTCATAGAATAAACAGCCTCATTGACAGACTAACAAGACATAGCATCCATGGCTTAGGCCCTCCATAGGTTCTGTATCTCACACCTGTTTTTTAATATTCTTTACAAAAATCATCCAGAATTAAGAAGATGGGCTCAATTCTGTCATCAGTTCCTTTATGAGTGGTATAAATGGCAGGTTCTGCATGCCAGAATATTGACTGGAACTAGATTTAAGAATGAAAAATTCTATTGAACAAAAGATGCTGGCACTGAGTACCATTGCGTACCATCAGAAATTAGGTACTGTGTAGGAGGAAAACTTTTATGGGATGAGAGAGAAACTGTTACCCAACACAGAACAGCCATAATTATTATGCAGATATGGGCCATCTGGACCAATTTCCAGTTTGGCCATTGATATAGTGACCAAACTGGAAGTGACCCTGTCATACAGACCTAGATCCCTGTTTCTAGCTCACGTCCTGCAGGCCTAGGGCCTGCAAAGGGTGGATGGAAGCACACATAGGCCAATGGAAGTCAACATTTACCAACACGCCCATTAATGATCCAGTGGCTTTTGATGATTATTACCAGGTGACGTCTTCCCTGTAAGGCTCATACCCTTGTATACCCTTGTATAATGGCAGCACTAACTTTTGTACCACCCTGAGCTAATATTAAGTGAACAATTTGTGGTTGTCATTACAGGAAGTTCCAGTGTGGAAAGAGAGGATCTTAAATTCAACTTGGTGAAAGATATAAGAAACTATTTTCAGATCAGCCCAGAATATTTCTCTATGCTCCTTGTTGGTAAAGATGGTAACGTAAAGTCCTGGTATCCTTCACCCATGTGGTCCATGGCAATTGTCTATGATTTAATTGACTCAATGCAGCTGAGACGACAGGAAATGGCCATTCAGCAATCACTGGGCATGCGCTGTCCAGAGGATGAATATGGAGGGTATGGTTACCATGGTTACCCTCACCAAGGGTACGAGGACGGTTATCAGGATGATTATCGACACCATGAAGGATATTACCATAGATATCATGATTAACACAATGATTGGTTACCAGTGATGAAAATATGTTCAATAGGGATTTAAAATGTAAATTATATTTGTAATTTTCCACAGCTATAAAGACAGTGTATATATTTACTCTGTGTGTGTTTTTAAGAAACTTTTTTTCTTTGCATGTATTTGTTTTTATGAATGACTTATACATTAGCAGTTATTGTTTGCCTCTAAGATGTGTACAATTTCTAACTGCTACGGTATCCTATAATTATAACTTAAATGACAAAATGTTGAAGACCAGCAATCATATACACAATAGAAAGGCAGCAGTTTGTAGGCCGAACCGATGTTCATTAGCAGTCAGCCTATTGAGTCTCACATGGATCTTGTAAGTAAAACCTTGGTAAACAACCAAATTACCATGAAAATCCATCATAATTTGGTAAATTTTCATGGTTCTTTTTCAAAAGGGTCATCTCATATGAATAGTAGTTATGAAGTACCTCGGTGATTGCTAAAAGTGAATTGTGGGCCTGCATTCTCAATACTGGGACAATAATATCTTCTGCCACTATAGGTGACAGATGATCTTCAAGACATTCACTGAAGCTCTTTCACATGGGTGTGGTATGGAGGGTCGACCACACTTAGGTTGACAGTGTCTAGGTCGACCACTGTTGGTCGACAGTAACTAGGTCAACAGGGATTCTAGGTCGACAGGGCAAAAGGTCGACATGAGTTTTTTAAAAGATTTTGGTGTTGTTTTCTCTACAGTGACCAGGAACCCCAATTAGTGCACCGTGTCCCCTCGCATGGCTCACTTCGATCGCCATGCTTTGCTTGCCATGCTTCGGGCAAGGTGCCTCGATCCGCTACCGTTGTGCTCGGCACAGGTTACTATTCCCAATCGTAATCCACGTGGATCGTAAAGTATGAAAAAGTTCAAAAAAAAGAAAAAAATTGTGATAATCTCATGTCGACCTTTTGACCTGTCGACCTAGAACATGTCGACCTTGGAACCCTGTTGACCTAGAAACCCCCGGCAACCTAGTTACTGTCGACCAATAGTGGTCGACCTGGACATTCTCGACCTAAGTGTGGGATACCCTTTCACATCCTATGCAACAACTATTATTAATAACAGTTACTTATACAGCGCAGCATATTCCGCTCAGCTACAGCCCATTTCTTTTTTAATTTAATAATTGCAAGCGTTGTGACACTCATGTGTTGTTCAGGTGGTACTTTTGGTGTATATTTTGTTTTCATAGTAGATTCAAAAGCCCAGAGACTATCATTTTAGTGATGCTATATCATGCACAGATCACAGGTCATCTAGACTGCTTGATTCCTATATAATACCTTAGCTCAGTTTGGGACAAAATTCCATCCCAATGAACTATATAATAATCGCACATGGCATGCCCTGATACTGATGTGCATTCTGGGAGCGGGCCTCACCGCAGGGGGGGAGAGATGGAAATCATGGTTAGTATAAGTGTAGGCTGAAGGGAGAGGAAGACTAGTTATATAGCAAAATGATGGAACAACTTAACAGTAATGTGAGGGCCGTTGGTTGTGTGCACCCAAATGGAGCAACACTTGAATTGCTCCGTCAGCAGCCATGTAGTGGCTGCCAGTGTGCAAAGTACCTGAATTCCCCGCATAGAGGTGAGGAGCAGCATTAGCCTTTTATTATATAGAATAAGAGAGTCTTGTGTCCCTGTGCAGTCTATGCTTCAGGAACCATTGTTTTCCATGTCTCTCTTATATGTATATGCCTGCAATCTACAGTACTTTAATGTGACTATACTCAAACACTGTGCCAAACTGGCAGGTATATAAAAATATTTACATGGATTGTATTAAGGGCTGTGTGAAGAGTAACCGAAGATTTCTAAATAAATATCTTCAAACGTTTTCCTAACTCCAGGAATAAATATACTACACCGGTTCTGATAAAACTATAGGGTATATGCTTTATATTCAACAGTTTGTGCTAAATATAAGAATACTTTCCCTGGAGATGTTAAACCACCTGTTTGGATGGCAGATTTGTAGCTCCCATTTCTATAGAAAAAAAAAGTTGTAAAATAAAGAATTCAATGTGCAATGAAGTATATGAAATCAATAAAGATTTTTTGTTTTATTTACAACTGAACCTTCGTGATGTGATGTTTCTTTTATCTGAAATTCAAAAGTGACATTACAGACCACAAGATGACTTTAGGGCAGGGGTGGGCAATTATTTCAGCTGAGGGGCCACTTGACACTTTCCTGTCAGTATTCGAGGGCTAAACACAATATAGCATCACCCCCCCCCCCCCCCACCCCACGTGCTAAAAATATAGGGACGTGGCTTCATGTGGAAGGGGCATGGCCAAACAATAATACTGATTCCTATTAGGCTGCACAATAATATTCAAATTACGCCACACAGTAACGCCACTTACACACATTACACCAGGTAGAGCCCCTTTTACACACATTACAGTAGGTAGAGCTCCTTTTCACACAGTATGTAAGGTAGAGTCCCCTTTTTTCACATTACAGCAGGTAGAGTCTTCTTTTTTCACATTACAGCAGGTAGAGTCCCCTTTTTTCACATTACAGCAGGTAGAGTCCCCTTTTACACATTAACATTTTATTTGGGATAATCATTGCACAGCAAGCAAATTACCCAGTGTCTTATGGCCGCTGGAAAAGGTGTGACACTGACAGAACACGGGGGGGGGGGGGGGGGGTGACGTAGTGACAGAACACGGTGGGGGTGACACAGTGACAGAACATGGGGGGGTATGACACAGTGACAGAACACGGGGGTGCAACACAGTGACAGAACACGGGGGGTGACACAGTGACAGAACACGGGGGGTGACACAGTGACAGAACACGGGGGGGTGACATGGTGACAGAACACGGTGGGGGTAACACGGTGACAGAACACGGGGATGTGACACAGTGACAGAACACGGTGGGTGTGACACGGTGACAGAACACGGTGGGGGTGACATAGTGACAGAACGGGGGGGTAACACGGTGACAGAACACGGGGGGGTTACTCAGTGACAGAACACGGGGGGGTTACTCAGTGACAGAACACGGGGGATATTTTGCCCACCCCTACTTTAGGGGCAAATAGACCAACTAATCCACTAGGGAAATAGCATTCAAATTCAAATAATGAATAAAAGGATTAAGATTACAGTTAGCAGCTGGTGTTTAGAGAACAAAGGTCTATCTTGAGGTAATCTAGGTAAAAATGACAAAACCTGTGCATATACAAAACGGATAACTCAGAGTCGACTAAACAGAAACAAATATAATTTATTAAAACATGACCTTAAATATTGCAAAAAGATACTTATATAAACATATAGGAGGGAATATAATCATTTACATGGCAAAATCAAGCTGGTTTTGCCATGTAAATGATTGCCACCTTAAAAAAACAGGAGAACTCTCACAAAATCTCTCACTTCCATATTCTCACACCCTATTACATCCTGAACCCCCCTGTCTAATATTCTATCAAAGAAATTCTAAATACAGTTCTAGGTACTAATAAGTATAATAAGGCACACTTATTATAAACAGTGTTGCAGAATATAGTTCGCACAGAATACACTGGTTAAAATTATTTCCACTGGGATCCTAACCCCAACTTTAAAGGATGATATCATGTCACATTTATATGTTGTGTCAGTGTCACTCCATCTGGCATGCCTTCCTAATTCCCTACTGTCTTTTCCTTACAGCCTAATCCATTGTTTCTGCCCATTGTTTCTGCTCTCCTCCTTATATTCTTTTACCTTCTTTCTGTTCCCCAATCCTCTCCTCCTTATAGCTTCCATCCGACCAGGCACCTCCCTCCCTGCAGCTCCTCCCCCCGCCGCTGCAGACATACCCCCCTTCCCCCGCAGCCAGCTCCCCTCGCCGATCTCTGCTCCCCACGCGGCCCGCAGGCACCTCTTTCCCTGCAGCGCCTCCCCCCGCCGCCCCAGACATGTCCCCCTGCAGCTAGCTCTGGCCGCTGATCACTGCTCTCCCCACTGCCCAGCTTACCCCCGCCGCCGTCCCGCTCCCAGCCGCCGCCATCTGAACTACTGGCCGCTGCTGTCAGCGCATCCGCAGCCGCTGACAGCAGCGGCAGGATAGGACCCTGTGTACGGCCAAATCCAACAGTTGGATTTTCCCGTCCACTGAATAGGGGTTGTCGGATCCATTCTGACAACTGCATGTCAGAATGGATCCGACTCTTACTGAATATACCCCTTTGTATACTTATCAATTGTGTCTGCTCTCTTGTGCTCTCCTCCTCATATTCCAATACTTTGTCTCTTCTCTCATGTACTCTCTGAGGTGGAGTCAGAGCAGGGGGTGGGGCTACATGGCAAGTCTGTGCAGTCAGCACCAGCAGCAATGGGATTTGAAGAGGAGGCAATACCAGCAGCAATGGGACTTGAAGAGGAGGCTGCAGACCCAGGGGGCCCAATTCATAATTGGATGCTTGACTGATTCAGTTGCAGCTGTCCGATTGTTTCTTTAGTGAGCATGCGCTGAAGCTGCAGTGCGCATGTCCCACAACTCCGGACATAGGCCCTCATTCCGAGTTGTTCGCTCGGTATTTTTGATCGCATCGCAATGAAAATCCGCTTAGTACGCATGCGCAATGTTCGCACTGCGACTGCGCCAAGTAACTTTGCTATGTAGAAAGTATTTTTACTCACGGCTTTTTCATCGCTCCGGCGATCGTAATGTGATTGACAGGAAATGGGTGTTACTGGGCGGAAACACGGCGTTTCAGGGGCGTGTGGCTGAAAACGCTACCGTTTCCGGAAAAAACGCAGGAGTGGCCGGAGAAACGGTGGGAGTGCCTGGGCGAACGCTGGGTGTGTTTGTGACGTCAAACAGGAACGACAAGCACTGAACTGATCGCACAGGCAGAGTAAGTCTGAAGCTACTCTGAAACTGCTAAGTAGTTAGTAATCGCAATATTGCGAATACATCGGTCGCAATTTTAAGAAGCTAAGATTCACTCCCAGTAGGCGGCGGCTTAGCGTGTGTAACTCTGCTAAATTCGCCTTGCGACCGATCAACTCGGAATGAGGGCCATAGTGTTGTGAAAGCCACAGACTGATTGACAGGCTGCAGGCATTTTCGGTGGGAACAGGGTGCATCTCAGAAAATAGAGGTGTGCCGTTTCTGAGGCATGTCGAAGCCAGCAACTACGTCCTGGGGCGCACACTCGCTGGCCTTGGCATCTTAGCTGCAGTGGCTATTCTGCCAAATTTTGCTACTTAGGGGCCCCCAGTCATAAGAGCCCCAGGCCCCCAGAAGCCTTAATCCAGGTCTGGGAGATGCAGCATACCTCCGCTAGTGTGGAGGGCATGGCTTGTTAAGTGGAAGCAAATCTGCCCTCCCTCCTATCCCACTCAGTGGCGAGTCCTGGTTTGTTGCATCCCTGTAACAAGAGAAGTTAATAGCCGGCTCCTGAACTTTGCATTTGGGCTTCATCCACAGCTCCAGATTGCAGCACGGTTATTTCTCTGACGTCCTAGTGGATGCTGGGAACTCCGTAAGGACCATGGGGAATAGCGGGCTCCGAAGGAGGCTGGGCACTCTAGAAAGATTTATGACTACCTGGTGTGCACTGGCTCCTCCCACTATGACCCTCCTCCAAGCCTCAGATTTTGTGCCCGGCCGAGGTTGGATGCACACTAGGGGCTCTCCTGAGCCCTTAGAAAGAAAGTATAGATTTAGGTTTTTTATTTTCAGTGAGACCTGCTGGCAACGGGCTCACTGCAGCGAGGGACTAAGGGGAGAAGAAGCGAACTCGCCTGCTTGCAGCCGGATTGGGCTTCTTAGGCTACTGGACACCATTAGCTCCAGAGGGATCGACCGCAGGCCCAGTCCTTGGTGTTCGGTCCCGGAGCCGCGCCGCCGTCCCCCTTACAGAGCCAGAAGCAAGAAGAGGTCCGGAAAAACGGCGGCAGAAGACATCAGTCTTCACCAAGGTAGCGCACAGCACTGCAGCTGTGCGCCATTGCTCCTCATGCACACTTCATGCTCCGGTCACTGAGGGTGCAGGGCGCTGGGGGGGGGGGGGGGGGTGCCCTGAGAAGCAATAATAACACCTTGGCTGGCAAAAACTCCACAATATATAGTCCCAGAGGCTATATATGTGGAAAATACCCCTGCCAGAATATGGAAAAAAGCGGGAGAATAGTCCGCGGAAAAGGGGCGGAGCTATCTCTCACAGCACACTGGCGCCATTTCTCCTTCACAGATCCGCTGGAAGGAAGCTCCCTGGCTCTCCCCTGCAGTCTACACTACAGAACAGGGTAAAAACAGAGAGGGGGGGCACTAAATTTAGGCGCAGTATATAATATATAGAAAAAGCAGCTATAGGGGACATAACTCAGTTAGTCCCTGCATTATATAGCGCTCTGGTGTGTGCTGGCATACTCTCACTCTGTCCCCCCAAAGGGCTTTTGTGGGTCCTGTCCTCATTCGGAGCATTCCTTGTGTGTGTGCGGTGTGTCGGTACGGCTGTGTCGACATGTTTGATGAGGATAATGATGTGGAGGCGGAGCAGATGCCTTTAGAAGGGATGTCACCCCCTGCGGGGCAGACACCTGAGTGGATGAGCTTATGGAAAGTAATGAGTGCACGTATAGACTCCTTACATAAGAAAATTGACGACATGCCAAATGTGGGACAGCCGACTTCTCAGCTCGTGCCTGCCCAGGCGTCGCATGGGTCGTCAGGGGCTCTAAAACGCCCGCTACCGCAAGCAAGATGTCGACACTGATACTGACACCAGTGTCGACGACGATGAGTCTAACCTGATGCCCACTAAGGCCATTCACTGCATGATTGAGGCAATGAAAGAGGTGTTACACATTTCTGATATAACTACAGGTACCACTAAAAAGGGTATTATGTTTGGGGAGAAAAAACTACCCGTAGTTTTTCCCCCATCAGATGAATTAAATGAAGTGTGTGAAGAAGCGTGGGCTTTCCCTGATAAAAAATTGGTAATTCCTAAGAAGGTACTAATGGCGTTCCCTTTCCCGCCAGAGGATAGGTCACGTTGGGAAACACCCCCCAGGGTGGATAAAGCGCTCACACGTTTGTCTAAAAAGGTGGCACTACCGTCTCCGGATATGGCCGCCCTC
This sequence comes from Pseudophryne corroboree, assembly GCF_028390025.1. Taxonomy (NCBI): domain Eukaryota; kingdom Metazoa; phylum Chordata; class Amphibia; order Anura; family Myobatrachidae; genus Pseudophryne; species Pseudophryne corroboree. Next base: position 807,855,573 of record NC_086445.1, read on the forward strand.
AAGGAACCTGCTGATAGAAAGCAGGAGGCGATCCTGAAGTCTGTATATACACACTCAGGCATTATACTTAGGCCAGCTATTGCGTCAGCATGGATGTGCAGTGCTGCCGCTGCGTGGTCAGATAAACTCAGAAAATATTGACACATTAGACAGAGACACGATCCTGTTAACCATAGACCATATAAAAGACTCAGTCTTATATATGAGAGATGCACAGAGGGAAATCTGCCGGCTGGCATCTAAAATAAGTGCATTGTCCATTTCTGCTAGGAGAGGCTTATGGACTCGCCAGTGGACAGGAGATGCAGATTCTAAAAAGCACATGGAAGTGTTGCCATATAAGGGTGAGGAATTATTTGGGGATGGTCTCTCGGACCTAGTTTCCACAGCAACGTCTGGGAAGTCAGCATTTTTACCCCATGTCCCATCACAGCCTAAGAAGGCGCCGTTTTATCAGGTTCAGTCCTTTCGGACCCAGAAAAACAGGCGTGGAAAAGGCGGGTCCTTTCTGTCCAGAGGCAGAGGTAGGGGAAAAAGGCTGCAACAAACAGCAGGTTCCCAGGAGCAAAAGTCCTCCCCCGCTTCTTCTTCCAAGTCCGCCGCATGACGGTGGGGCTCCACAGGCGGAGCCAGGTACGGTGGGGGGTCGCCTCAAGAATTTCAGCGATCAGTGGGCTCGCTCACAGGTGGATCCCTGGATCCTGCAAATAGTATCTCAGGGGTACAAACTGGAATTCGAGGCGTCCCCACCCCACCGGTTCCTAAAATCTGCCTTGCCGATTGCTCCCTCAGACAGGGAGGCGGTGCTAGCGGCAATTCACAAGCTGTATTCCCAGCAGGTGATAATCAAGGTACCCCTACTTCAACAAGGCCGGGGTTGTTATTCCACACTATTTGTGGTACCGAAACCGGACGGTTCGGTGAGACCCATTTTAAATTTAAAATCCTTGAACACGTACATAAAAAAATTCAAGTTCAAGATGGAATCGCTCAGGGCGGTTATTGCAAGCCTGGACGAGGGGGATTACATGGTATCCCTGGACATCAAGGATGCTTACTTGCATGTCCCCATTTACCATTCTCACCAGGAGTACCTCAGATTTGTGGTACAGGATTGCCATTACCAATTCCAGACGCTGCCGTTTGGCCTGTCCACGGCACCGAGGGTATTTACCAAGGTTATGGCGGAAATGATGATACTCCTTCGAAAAAAGGGAGTTTTAATTATCCCGTACTTGGACGATCTCCTAATAAAAGCGAGGTCCAAGGAACAGTTGTTGGAGGGAGTAGCACTATCTCAGGAGGTGCTGCACCAGCACGGCTGGATTCTGAATATCCCAAAGTCACAGCTGGTTCCGACGACACGGCTACTGTTCCTGGGTATGATTCTGGATACAGTCCAGAAGAAAGTGTTTCTCCCGGAGGAGAAAGCCAGGGAGTTGTCATCTCTAGTCAGAGACCTCCTGAAACCAAAACAGGTATCAGTGCATCGCTGCACACGGGTCCTGGGAAAGATGGTGGCTTCTTACGAAGCAATTCCCTTCGGCAGGTTCCATGCCAGAATCTTTCAGTGGGACCTGTTGGACCAGTGGTCCGGATCGCATCTTCAGATGCATCGCTTAATAACCCTGTCTCCAAGAACCAGGGTGTCTCTACTGTGGTGGCTGCAGAGTGCCCATCTTCTAGAGGGCCGCAGGTTCGGCATACAGGACTGGGTCCTGGTGACCACGGATGCCAGCCTTCGAGGCTGGGGGGCAGTCATACAGGGAAGAAACTTCCAAGGACTATGGTCGAGTCAGGAGACTCCCCTTCACATAAATATTCTGGAACTAAGGGCCATCTACAATGCCCTAAGTCAAGCAAGATCCCTGCTCCTACACCAGCCGGTGCTGATCCAGTCAGACAACATCACGGCAGTCGCCCATGTAAATCGACAGGGCGGCACAAGAAGCAGGATGGCGATGGCAGAAGCCACAAGAATTCTCCGATGGGCGGAGAATCATGTACTAGCACTGTCAGCAGTGTTCATTCCGGGAGTGGACAACTGGGAAGCAGACTTCCTCAGCAGACACGACCTCCACCCGGGAGAGTGGGGGCTTCACCCAGAAGTCTTCCAGATGCTGGTAAACCGTTGGGAAAAACCACAGGTGGACATGATGGCGTCCGGTCTCAACAAAAAGTTAAAAAGATATTGCGCCAGGTCAAGGGACCCTCAGGCGATAGCTGTGGACGCTCTAGTGACACCGTGGGTGTACCAGTCGGTTTATGTGTTCCCTCCTCTGCCTCTCATTCCAAAGGTATTGAGAATAATAAGAAAGCGAGGAGTAAACACAATTCTCGTGGTTCCGGATTGGCCAAGACGAGCGTGGTACCCGGAACTTCAAGAGATGCTCTCAGAGGACCCGTGGCCTCTACCGCTCAGACAGGACCTGTTACAGCAGGGGCCCTGTCTGTTCCAAGACTTACCGCGGCTGCGTTTGACGGCATGGCGGTTGAACACCGGATCCTAAAGGAAAAGGGTATTCCGGAAGAAGTCATTCCTACGCTTATTAAGGCCAGGAAAGATGTTACGGCAACGCATTATCACCGCATATGGCGGAAATATGTTGCATGGTGCGAGGCCAATAAGGCCCCAACAGAGGAATTTTAACTAGGTCGATTTCTGCATTTCCTGCAAGCAGGAGTGGATATGGGCCTAAAACTAGGCTCCATTAAAGTACAGATCTCGGCTCTGTCGATTTTCTTTCAAAAAGAACTAGCTTCAGTACCTGAAGTTCAGACATTTGTGAAAGGAGTGCTGCATATTCAGCCCCCATTTGTGCCTCCTGTGGCACCTTGGGATCTCAACGTGATGTTGAGTTTCTTAAAATCACATTGGTTTGAGCCACTAAAAACCGTGGATCTGAAATATCTCACGTGGAAAGTGGTCATGTTATTAGCCTTGGCTTCAGCCAGGCGAGTGTCAGAATTGGCGGCTTTATCATGTAAAAGCCCTTATCTGATTTTCCATATGGATAGGGCAGAGTTGAGGACTCGTCCCCAATTTCTCCCTAAGGTGGTGTCAGCATTTCACCTGAACCAGCCTATTGTGGTGCCGGCGGCTACTAGTGAATTGGAGGACTCCAAGTTGCTAGACGTTGTCAGGGCCCTGAAAATATATGTTTCCAGGACGGCTGGAGTCAGAAAATCTGACTCGCTGTTTATCCTGTATGCACCCAACAAGCTGGGTGCTCCTGCTTCTAAGCAGTCTATTGCTCGCTGGATTTGTAGTACAATTCAGCTTGCACATTCTGTGGCAGGCATACCACAGCCAAAATCTGTAAATGCCCATTCCACAAGGAAGGTGGGCTCATCTTGGGCGGCTGCCCGAGGGGTCTCGGCTTTACAACTTTGCCGAGCAGCTACTTGGTCAGGGGCAAACACGTTTGCAAAATTCTACAAATTTGATACCCTGGCTGAGGAGGACCTGGAGTTCTCTCATTCGGTGCTACAGAGTCATCCGCACTCTCCCGCCCGTTTGGGAGCTTTGGTATAATCCCCATGGTCCTTACGGAGTTCCCAGCATCCACTAGGACGTCAGAGAAAATAAGAATTTACTCACCGGTAATTCTATTTCTCGTAGTCCGTAGTGGATGCTGGGCGCCCATCCCAAGTGCGGATTGTCTGCAATACTTGTAAAATAGTTATTGTTAACTAAAGGGTTATTGTTGAGCCATCTGTTGAGAGGCTCAGTTGTTTTTCATACTGTCAAACTGGATATAGTATCACGAGTTGTACGGTGTGATTGGTGTGGCTGGTAAGAGTCTTACCCGGGATTCTAAATCCTTCCTTATTATGTCAGCTCGTCCGGGCACAGTGTCCTAACTGAGGCTTGGAGGAGGGTCATAGTGGGAGGAGCCAGTGCACACCAGGTAGTCATAAATCTTTCTAGAGTGCCCAGCCTCCTTCGGAGCCCGCTATTCCCCATGGTCCTTACGGAGTTCCCAGCATCCACTACGGACTACGAGAAATAGAATTACCGGTGAGTAAATTCTTATTTTCCCCTTGCTGGGATAAATAATAACCACAACATTTGGTGCAGTCTGCTCTTTACCATACACCAGCCACGCCCACAGCCGTAGGGTTTTACTCAGGAGTCACTTCCAGAGTTTGTGAGTACTCACAGTTATTTTTGCAATTGAAGCTTAGTGCATGGACAGTCAGGATGCAGTTATGTGACCTGTGGTCACAATACTTCCCACTACATCCCGCCCCCTTAGAATCCCAACAGTCGGCATGCCGCCTAGCAGGGACTATTCCCACTTGTAGAGAGGGAATAGGACCTGAGGTGAGCACAGCGAGCCTGCATGGGGCTTGTTGTGCTCGCGCCTTCCCCCACCCTGCTGGCTATCTTGATGCCGGGATCCCAGCGTCAGTTTGCATACCCAACCCAGACAGTCTGCTTTGAGACCTGCCCGCTACACTGTTGTAGAGATCCTGCATCTACTGTTGCATAATCACATTTAACCCACTGTGGTGTCACCTGTGAAAAAGCCTTTTTGAATAATTTAGTAAAGACACTATTCAAGTTGTTTACTGCATACTTCCCTACTCTCCTGGAATGGCCGGGAGGCTCCTGAAAATCAGGTGACCCTCCCGGCCCCCCGGAAGAGCATGCAAGTCTCACGATTTCTGGGGTCCCTCTGCCCGGCCGCCCATTTAGCGAATAAAGTGGGCGGTCCGGGCAGTCGATGTTGAATCGCATCATCACAGCCACGCCCCCTGCAGTATAATGCCAGTAAAAGCGGCCTTACACAGCGGGGGGGGGGGGCTTGGCTTAAATGCCGTGATACACCAGCCATGCCCCTACCCCACCTCCGCCCCGTTCCGCCTCTGACCTGCTCCCCTCTGCTCGTCACGTCACTGCCCCGCCCCTTGCTAAGCCGACCTGGCTGCTCTCTCCCGGAGAGAGCAGCCATACAGTCGGTAAGTATGGCTTACTGGTCCCAAATATTGCAAGAACTTTGGGGACTTATCAACAAACAATCTTACAGGTTTATGGACTGTGATATTTTTATGCTTACGTTTTATCCTAGCTTCATACTAAACTGTGTAAGGACGGAGGACACACTATATGCACATACTGTATGTCTGTTGTATGTGTGTGTATGTTCAGTTAATTTTAGTTTTATTTTATTCCAATTTATTGATTAAATATTCATGTGATATTCACTCGCTTGCACTCACTCTTGTGCTCTTTCAAGTTTCTGCTGGGGAAGAGTTCGGCAATAAATAACACAGACAAATGAAGATGAATGCTGCTGCTGCTGCTTCAGGTACTAAGAAACATTGGAGGTAATTCAGATCTGATCGTAGGAGCAAATTTGTTAGCTAATGGGCAAAACCATGGGGGTAATTCCAAGTTGATCGCAGCAGGAAATTTTTTAGCAGTTGGACAAAACCATGGCCCTCATTCCGAGTTGATCGCTCGGTAATTTTCTTCGCATCGCAGTGAAATTCCGCTTAGTACGCATGCGCAATATTCGCACTGCAACTGCGCCAAGTAATTTTACAATGAAGATAGTATTTTTACTCACGGCTTTTTCTTCGCTCTGGCGAACGTAGTGTGATTGACAGGAAATGGGTGTTACTGGGCGGAAACACAGCGTTTTCGGGGCGTGTGGATAAAAACGCTACCGTTTCCGGAAAAAACGCAGGAGTGGCCGGAGAAACGGGGGAGTGTCTGGGCGAACGCTGGGTGTGTTTATGACGTCAAACCAGGAACGACAAGCACTGAACTGAACGCAGATGCCGAGTAAGTCTGAAGCTACTCTGAAACTGCTAAGTAGTTTGTAATCGCAATATTGCGAATACATCGGTCGCAATTTTAAGAAGCTAAGATACACTCCCAGTAGGCGTAGGCTTAGCGTGAGCAACTCTGCTAAATTCGCCTTGCGAGCGATCAACTCGGAATGAGGGCCCATGTGCACTGCAGGGGAGGCAGATATAACATGTGCAGAAAGAGTTAGATTTGGGTGGGTTATTTTGTTTCTGTGCAGGGTAAATACTGGCTGCTTTATTTTTACACTGCAATTTAGATTTCAGTTTGAACACTCCCCACCCAAATCTAACTCTCTCTGCACATGTTATATCTGTCCCCCCCCCCCCCCCCCCCCTCCTCCCGCAGTGCACATGGCTTTGCTAACAAATTTGCTGCGGCATTCAGAGCTGAATTAGGCCCATTAACAGGTATCTGAGTCCTCATAAGGCTGTGTTCAGTCTGGATTAAATAGGAGATGACATACATAAAACAGTATATGCTCTACAACACTAGCATAAGTACCTGGCTTATGTCAGAAGTAGTGATGTGCACCGGACATTTTTCGGGTTTTGTGTTTTGGTTTTGGATTCGGTTCCGCGGCCGTGTTTTGGATTCGGACGCGTTTTGGCAAAACCTCACCGAAATTTTTTTGTCGGATTCGGGTGTGTTTTGGATTCGGGTGTTTTTTTCAAAAAACCCTAAAAAACAGCTTAAATCATAGAATTTGGGGGTCATTTTGATCCCATAGTATTATTAACCTCAATAACCATAATTTTCACTCATTTCCAGTCTATTCTGAACACCTCACACCTCACCATATTATTTTTAGTCCTAAAATTTGCACCGAGGTCGCTGGATGGCTAAGCTAAGCGACACAAGTGGCCGACACAAACACCTGGCCCATCTAGGAGTGGCACTGCAGTGTCAGACAGGATGGCACTTCAAAAAAATAGTCCCCAAACAGCACATGATGCAAAGAAAAAAAGAGGCGCACCAAGGTCGCTGTGTGACTAAGCTAAGCGACACAAGTGGCCGACACAAACACCTGGCCCATCTAGGAGTGGCACTGCAGTGTCAGGCAGGATGGCACTTCAAAAAAATTGTCCCCAAACAGCACATGATGCAAAGAAAAAAAGAGGCGCACCAAGGTCGCTGTGTGACTAAGCTAAGCGACACAAGTGGCCGACACAAACACCTGGCCCATCTAGGAGTGGCACTGCAGTGTCAGGCAGGATGGCACTTCAAAAAAACTGTCCCCAAACAGCACATGATGCAAAGAAAAAAAGAGGCGCACCAAGGTCGCTGTGTGACTAAGCTAAGCGACACAAGTGGCCGACACAAACACCTGGCCCATCTAGGAGTGGCACTGCAGTGTCAGGCAGGATGGCACTTTAAAAAAATTGTCCCCAAACAGCAAATGATGCAAAGAAAAAAAGAGGCGCACCAAGGTTCGCTGTGTGACTAAGCTAAGCGACACAAGTGGCCGACACAAACACCTGGCCCATCTAGGAGTGGCACTGCAGTGTCAGGCAGGATGGCACTTAAAAAAAATTGTCCCCAAACAGCACATGATGCAAAGAAAAAAAGAGGCGTACCAAGGTCGCTGTGTGACTAAGCTAAGCGACACAAGTGGCCGACACAAACACCTGGCCTTCCGTACCGTACTGCTATATATACTGGTGGTCACTGTGTCAGCAAACTGCAAAACTAAAATGCACCACAGGTATAGAATGTAGATGGATAGTATACTTGACGACACAGAGGTAGGTACAGCAGTGGCCTTCCGTACCGTACTGCTATATATACTGGTGGTCACTGTGTCAGCAAACTGCAAAACTAAAATGCACCACAGGTATAGAATGTAGATGGATAGTATACTTGACGACACAGAGGTAGGTACAGCAGTGGCCTTGCGTACCGTACTGCTATATATACTGGTGGTCACTGTGTCAGCAAACTGCAAAACTAAAATGCACCACAGGTATAGAATGTAGATGGATAGTATACTTGACGACACAGAGGTAGGTACAGCAGTGGCCTTGCGTACCGTACTGCTATATATACTGGTGGTCACTGTGTCAGCAAACTGCAAAACTAAAATGCACCACAGGTATAGAATGTAGATGGATAGTATACTTGACGACACAGAGGTAGGTACAGCAGTGGCCTTGCGTACCGTACTGCTATATATACTGGTGGTCACTGTGTCAGCAAACTGCAAAACTAAAATGCACCACAGGTATAGAATGTAGATGGATAGTATACTTGACGACACAGAGGTAGGTACAGCAGTGGCCTTCCGTACCGTACTGCTATATATACTGGTGGTCACTGTGTCAGCAAACTGCTAAACTAAAATGCACCACAGGTATAGAATGTAGATGGATAGTATACTTGACGACACAGAGGTAGGTACAGCAGTGGCCTTGCGTACCGTCCTGCTATATATACTGGTGGTCACTGTGTCAGCAAACTGCAAAACTAAAATGCACCACAGGTATAGAATGTAGATGGATAGTATACTTGACGACACAGAGGTAGGTACAGCAGTGGCCTTGCGTACCGTCCTGCTATATATACTGGTGGTCACTGTGTCAGCAAACTGCAAAACTAAAATGCACCACAGGTATAGAATGTAGATGGATAGTATACTTGACGACACAGAGGTAGGTACAGCAGTGGCCTTCCGTACCGTACTGCTATATATACTGGTGGTCACTGTCAGCAAAACTCTGCACTGTACTCCTCCTATATAATACAGCTGCTCCCCAGTCCCCACAATTAAGCAGTGTGAGCACAGATATATGCAGCACACTGAGCACAGATATGGAGTGTTTTTCAGGCAGACAACGTATTACTGGTGGTCACTGTCAGCAAAACTCTGCACTGTACTACTCCTATATACAGCTGCTCCCCAGTCCCCACAATTAAGTAATACGCAAGCACAAAATATTTGCAATGCATCAACATAAACGGAGAGGACGCCAGCCACGTCCTCTCCCTAACATTTCCAATGCACGAGTGAAAATGGCGGCGACGCGCGGCTGCTTATATAGAATCCGAATCTCGCGAGAATCCGACAGCGGGATGATGACGTTCAGGCGCGCTCGGGTTAACCGAGCCATACGGGAGAATCCGAGTATGGCTCGGACCAGTGTAAAAAGGGAGAAGTTCGGGGGGGTTCGGTTTCTGAGGAACCGAACCCGCTCATCACTAGTCAGAAGCAACAAGTGTGTTAACTTATTTAGTAGAAAAACGAATTTTTCATTAATCTATTTGTACACAAGTTAATACTATAATGGAGTGGCATGCATAATGTGTGGACCACTTTTTCCCAAACTTTCTTAAATCGCGGCATTAGAGTATTCTGCTTTTATTTCATGCATCCCTAGACAAAAAGTTTCTTATTGAGAAATTCAGCAAAAATTATTACATTAAGGGGTCTATTTACTAAGCCTTGGATGGAGATAAAGTCGCTGGAGATAAAATACCAGCCAATCACCTCCTAACTGTCATTATTCAAACACATCCTGTGACATAGCAGTTAGGAGGTGATTGGCTGGTACTTTATCTCCATCCAAGTCTTATTAATTAGACCCCTAAGTCAATTATGCTTATTTGTCATCCTTAGGTTTAATTTATGATGGACAGGGTTGCACTTCAGTTTGTCCACATGCACCATAATAATTTGATCCTGGTTCTGGACCGCCAACCTCTAGCACTCCTCCAAGGGCCCCGCAGCACCCAGTTTGGGGACAACTGGTGTGAACAGTGTTATTAATACATGTGAAAGTCAAAATCACCATATAAGATATAATACAAAATACTGTGGCAGCATGTGGATATTAACTCTTCACAGTTCTCCTCGCTGCTTCCTATATAGAGAGTAGAAAGCCTCAACAGAAGCACTGCTTAGGAGGAGGAGGCTCTGTATTTCTATGACACTGCTATATACAAACTGATATACATATATTGCTTGTAGGTCAGAGGTTCTCAAATGCGATCCTTAAAGCCCCCCAAAAGTCCAGGTTTTAAGTGTATCCATGCTTGGCCACAGGTTACTTAATTAGTACTATACCTAAGTCAATGTGATTAAACCATCTGTGCTGAGCCATGAATATACTTAAAACCTGGACCGTTGGGGTGCCTTTAGGACTGCGTTTGAGAATCTCTGCTGTAGGTAATGGGGATGAAGTTCCACCACTGAGCCTAGCTATTCTAGCAAGCCTTCAAAACACCACACTCAGGAGTGTTTTAAAGCATGGGCTTACAGAGCCATCGCCTGGAGTGCCATAGCCTGGAAAGGCACAGCCCTGCGCCCCAATGTACTGGATGAACCTCTGGCCTGGCCCACACTGGGTTCATCTTCCAGTTCAGATGCAGCCGGGATTCCCCCAGACACTCCGGTGTTATGATTCCAGCACTCTGGTCTGAGGAGATCTTTTTGCGAGGACCGGAGCACTGGAACGAAATGCTGGGGAAGGGAGCGGGAATGGAAAATAGCCCCTGGCGCCCTAACTCCGTTGTCTCACCTGTGCTGTCGGAAATCCCCTGCGAGACTATGGTTGCTTGAGCCCATGGCAGCCGCGTTTGAAGGGCGGATTATGTCTGCCCAACTCCGATGCCCCCCCAGGTCTTAATGAGAGACAAAGGGAAATCCGAGACAGGGTGATAACAAGGGGCCCTCTGACTAAACAACCAGGCCAGGGGCTACAAGCTAACTTAAAACTAGAATATGTGCGGAAACACTGCCAGGGAAAAGGACAACCAAAATATCCACTTGTCCACTTCTCCTACCCAGCACCGCCGAGTTCCAGAGAGGACTTGTGGAAGCGGAACCCTCTGCAAATGCTCCAAAAACAGAATATATAAAGCGGCTGAGCCGCAACACACGGCAGAGCCGCAACTCACGGAACACCACTCGATATACAAAGGTGATCAGTCAGGACAACTGGGGACCAAACGACTTCCTGGGATGAGATGACAACTCCCGAATACAGGACTTCTGAGGACAGGAATGACCGGATACAGCAGGACTTGAACAAACTCTCAGCAAACCAAAGCAGCATGCAGGAAGCTATTACCGGCGTCTGTGAGAAGTACTGGGAAGGTATTTAACAGGGAGTCCTCCAATCAGCTGCTTAGAGCCTGATTGGGAATAAATGCCGTGCAGCTGCCTTGCTGCACGGCCAGAGGACAAGTGTGTGTGCTTGTTAATTAGGCCCTGCAACGGGGTCCGCGGTCCGCCCGTGGCGTCCCCGTTGCTAGGGTCCGTGCGGCTCAGCGCGCCCGGCGTCTAGCATTGCTAGGGAGCCGGCGGCTGAACTCGCACGGCGTCCCTAGTTGCTAGGCGCCGGGCCGCGCGGACATGCGGACCCCGGCGCCTAACAGTACTCCCCCCTTGAGGAGGGGTCAAGGAACCCCTAAAGCCAGGCTTCTGAGGAAATTCCCGAAAAAATGCCCTCTTGAGCCTAGGGGCATGAAGATCCTTATCTAGGACCCAAGACCTTTCCTCCGAACCATAGCCTTTCCAATGAACTAAAAAATAAAGCCGACCCCGGGACAATTTGGAATCAAGAACTTTCTCTACCAAGAACTCCTGTTGTCCCTGTACATCCACTGGAGATCTACCCTGAGAGATCCTCCGAGGAAATCTACTGGAAGAAACGTATTGTTTCAACAGGGAACAATGAAACTTATTTCCAATCTTGAGAGATCTTGGTAAACGTAGCCGAAAGGCAACTGGGTTGACTCTTTTAATAATAAGAAATGGTCCAATAAATTTGGGTCCCAGTCTAGCCGAGGATTGTCGAAGCCTGATGTTGCGAGTTGACAACCACACCTTGTCTCCCACCTTAAAAGTGCAAGGACGTCGGAGCCTGTCAGAAAATTTATTTTCTCGAAAGGCCGCTTTTCTGAGAGCAAGGTGCACTTTTTTCCAAATTGCTCTGAGATGGGAGGTCAATGCCAGCGAGGAGACTGGAGAATGATGAAAAAAAGAATTAGCTCTGGGGTGAAAACCAAAAACTGAAAACAATGGAGACTCTTTAGTGGAGGAATGACAGGAATTATTGTAAACAAATTCAGCCAAAGGAAGAAACTCGGACCAATCATTCTGGAGTTTGGCTGAATACAAGCGCATATATTGTTTTAATGACTGGTTAACTCGTTCGGTTTGCCCGTTGGATTGTGGGTGATAACCGGATGTTAATGACAGTTTCATCTTTAATGAAGCACAAAAACATCTCCAGAATTGTGCGATGAATTGTGGACCCCGATCAGAAACAATATCAGTGGGTAACCCATGAAGCCTAAACACATGGCGGAGGAACAAAACTGCCAACCCTTGAGCAGAAGGCATTCGGGGAAGAGCAATAAAATGAGCCATTTTACTAAAACGGTCCACTACCACCCATATGACTCGGAATCCGGCTGAAAGGGGAAGGTCAACCACAAAATCCATGGAAATATGAGACCATGGCCTGAGAGGGACACTTAAGGGCATAAGTTGCCCGATAGGCAAGGAACGGGGAACCTTATGCTGTGCACAAACCTGACATGAAAAAACAAATTCCCTAACGTCTTTAGACATACTAGGCCACCATACTGAGCGAGAGACTAACTCCAATGTCTTAGTGATTCCCGGATGCCCTGAAACCTTGTTGTCATAGAATTCAGTTAAAACAGTAGCTCTCAAAAATTCAGGAACGTAAAGACGACCAGCAGGAGTAAATCTAGGAGCTTGGTGTTGAAGCTGGTTTAACTGGGTAAATAAATCCTGTGTGAGGCCTGCCCGGATGACCGAAGATGGAAGTATTGGGGTAACAACAGGATTGTTATTGTGAACCGGAAGGAAACTACGTGACAGGGCATCAGCTTTAGTATTCTTGGAACCAGGCCTGAAAGTGATTATAAATTTGAAACGAGTAAAAAATAATGCCCAACGTGCCTGCCGGGCATTAAGCCGTTTAGCTGATTCAATGTATTGCAGGTTCTTATGGTCAGTCAATACCGAAATAGTATGCTTTGCTCCTTCCAGCCAATGCCTCCACTCCTCAAAAGCCCACTTTACCGCCAGTAACTCCCGATTACCAATGTCATAATTGGATTCAGCGGAGGAGAACTTCCTGGACATAAAGGCACAAGGATGTAAGTCCAAAGACACCGGATCCTTTTGAGAAAGGACAGCCCCCACTCCAACCTCTGAGGCATCAACCTCCACAACAAAGGGCAATTCCGGATTAGGATGTCTGAGGACTGGAGCTGAGACAAAGGCTTGTTTCAGAGCCCGGAAGGACAACTTAGCTTCATGCGACCAGTTGGTAGGATCCGCTCCTTTCTTTGTCAGAGCCACAATGGGAGCAACCAGGTCAGAAAAAGAATGAATGAACCTCCTATAATAATTTGCAAACCCTAAAAAGCGCTGAATTGCTTTTAAATTGGTGGGTTGCGCCCAATTAAGGATGGCCTGAAGCTTCTTAGGTTCCATGGAAAATCCCTGAGGGGAAATTATGTACCTTAAAAAAGATACTTTCGTGACGTGAAATTCACACTTCTCCAGCTTGGCATATAAATGATTCTCACGTAACTTTTGAAGAACCAGACGCACCTGGGTGATATGTTGTTCCATCGATTCAGAAAAAATCAAGATGTCGTCTAAATAAACGACCACGAATTTCCCTAGGAAGTCACGGAGCACATCGTTAATGAGGTCTTGAAAAACTGCTGGAGCATTAGACAGGCCGAACGGCATCACCAGGTATTCGTAGTGACCCGACTGAGTACTGAAAGCTGTCTTCCACTCATCTCCAGATTTAATTCGGATGAGGTTGTAAGCTCCTCTCAGGTCAATTTTAGAAAAAATCACAGCAGAACGTAACTGATCAAAGAGTACAGAAATCAACGGCAAAGGATAGGTGTTTTTGACTGAGATTTTATTCAAGGCTCTAAAATCTATGCATGGTCTAAGCGAGCCATCCTTTTTCTCCACAAAGAAAAAACCAGCACTTAAAGGGGATTTTGATGGTCTAATAAAACCTTTCTGTAAGCTCTCCTGAACATAGTCATTCATAGCCGAAGTTTCTGGCCCGGACAATGCATATAATCTCCCCTTTGGCAATGCGGCACCAGGGATTAGCTCAATAGCACAATCATAAGGCCGATGGGGAGGCAGAATGTCCGCATTGCCTTTGGAGAATACATCGGCAAACTCCTGGTATTCCACAGGAATGAGTTCTGGAATGATAGCTGCTACTCTAACTGGAAACGAAATACATTCCTTAGCACAAAAAGTACCCCATTGTGAAATCTCCCCGGACCGCCAATCAATGGTGGGATTATGAAAGGCCAGCCAAGGGTGACCCAGAACAACTGGAACTGCTGGGCAATGTGTTAGATAGAACTCGATCTTTTCGGAATGTAAAGCTCCTACTGTAAGTACTACGGGAGGTGTACGGTGAGTAATAACCCCGTTGGAAAGCGGACTCCCATCTAAGCCATGCATGGTGACACACCTACCCAATGGTAACTGAGGAATGCCTAAGGCCTTAGCCCAAGTTAAATCCATAAAGTTTCCTGCAGCTCCACTGTCAACAAAAGCCGACACCAAAGAACTGAGGCTGCCAAAGGAAACCTTAACTGGGACTAAAAGATAGTTATTCGAGGAGATAAGCTGCAGACCTAGGTGAACCCCCTCACAATTCACCTGGTCAAAGCGTTTCCCGACTTGTTCGGACAGTTACGAGCAAAATGTCCCTTACCACCACAGTACAAACAAAGACCGGAATTTTGCCTTCTGGCCCTTTCCTCAGGAGACAGCCGGGAGAGACCCATCTGCATGGGCTCCTCTACGTCTTTTGGAATGGAATAAACACAAGGACTTGACCTTACAGGTGTTCCTCTTTCAGCCCTCCGCTCTCTGAGACGACGATCAATCTTAATAGAAAGCTCCATGAGTTTATCGAGAGTCTCAGGAGCGGGGTACTGGAGGAGACTGTCTTTAATAGACTCTGATAAGCCGAGGCGAAACTGACTGCGCAGGGCTGGGTCATTCCAGCCACAGTCGTTCGACCAACGGCGAAACTCAGTACAATAAACCTCTGCAGGATTTCTTCCTTGTTTGAGAGCGCGCAGCTGACTTTCAGCGGACGCCTCTCTATCTGGGTCATCATACAAAAGCCCTAAAGACTTAAAGAAAGCGTCTACTGACAACAACGCAGGATCCTCTGCCCTTAAACCGAACGCCCAGGTCGGAGGATCCCCCTGGAGTAAAGAAATAATAATCCCAACCCGCTGAGATTCAGAACCAGAGGAAGTAGGTCTTAAACGGAAATAAAGTTTACAGGATTCTTTAAAACGAAAAAATTATTTTCTATCGCCAGAAAAACGGTCAGGCAAATGCATCTTTGGTTCAGGGACTACCTTTGGGGAGGCTCGCAAAAGATCTTCCTGCGACCTCACCCGAAGAGAAAGATCCTGAACCATCTGAGTAAGTTCTTGAATCTGATTGACTAAGAGCTGGCCAGGGTTTGGCCCTAAACCTGTCGGATTCATGAGGCCAAAAAATTTTAACAAAAACTGAATGAGAGGAAAAAATTAAAGCCCTGTTTAATTTTAATTTTTTGGTATGGCCGGTAATAATGTTATGATTCCAGCACTCTGGTCTGAGGAGATCTTTTTGCGAGGACCGGAGCACTGGAACGAAATGCTGGGGAAGGGAGCGGGAATGGAAAATAGCCCCTGGCGCCCTAACTCCGTTGTCTCACCCGTGCTGTCGGAAATCCCCTGCGAGACTATGGTTGCTTGAGCCCATGGCAGCCGCGTTTGAAGGGCGGATTATGTCTGCCCAACTCCGATGCCCCCCCAGGTCTTAATGAGAGACAAAGGGAAATCCGAGACAGGGTGATAACAAGGGGCCCTCTGACTAAACAACCAGGCCAGGGGCTACAAGCTAACTTAAAACTAGAATATGTGCGGAAACACCGCCAGGGAAAAGGACAACCAAAATATCCACTTGTCCACTTCTCCTACCCAGCACCGCCGAGTTCCAGAGAGGACTTGTGGAAGCGGAACCCTCCGCAAATGCTCCAAAAACAGAATATATAAAGATAAAGCGGCTGTGCCGCAACACACGGCAGAGCCGCAACTCACGGAACACCACTCGATATACAAAGGTGATCAGTCAGGACAACTGGAGACCAAACGACTTCCTGGGATGAGATGACAACTCCCGAATACAGGACTTCTGAGGACAGGAATGACCGGATACAGCAGGACTTGAACAAACTCTCAGCAAACCAAAGCAGCATGCAGGAAGCTATTACCGGCGTCTGTGAGAAGTACTGGGAAGGTATTTAACAGGGAGCCCTCCAATCAGCTGCTTAGAGCCTGATTGGGAATAAATGCCGTGCAGCTGCCTTGCTGCACGGCCAGAGGACAAGTGTGTGTGCTTGTTAATTAGGCCCTGCAACGGGGAACGCGGTCCGCCCGTGGCCTCCCCGTTGCTAGGGTCCGTGCGGTTCAGCGCGCTCGGCGTCTAGCGTTGCTAGGGAGCCGGCGGCTGAACGCGCACGGCGTCCCTAGTTGCTAGGCGCCGGGCCGCGCGGACATGCGGACCCCGGCGCCTAACATCCGGAAATGAACATCCAGAAATCCAATGGTACTGTGCCGGTGATTTCACCCTGCCACTCCCAGCCCACCCTGCTCTATATTCTGCATTGTAGGCTGCGGGTGAGCTCCCAGCTCATAAAGAACAGCGTGAGGCCTTGAAGGCTGGAGCAGCTGCAGAAGGTGGTGCCTGAGGTTATGGGGGTAGTGAGTGCATGAGGCTATGCGGGAAGTAAATGGGTGAGGCTATGGGGGCATTGAGTGTGTGCAAAGGGACAAAGGGCTTTCTCGTCCTTGACCCGCACTTGGTCTAGATCCAGCCCTGACCACATTGGAAGTAATCTGGAGAATGCTGTTTTAGGGGTCTATTTACTAAGCCTTGGATGGAGATAAAGTCGCTGGAGATAAAGTACCAGCCAATCGGCTCCTAACTGCTATGCCCAGGGCCGGCTCCAGGCACGTTCGACTAGAGCGGCCGCGCGGGGCGCCACCCTTAATGGGCGCCGCGCGCTGGCGCCGCCATCTTTGTGCCTGGAGACAGCCTGCAGTGCTCCCTGTATGCGGCTGTGCGGCGTCGGCGTCTGACGATAGACGCCGGGCAGCCGCGCACACGAGTTTTAGAAGAGCCGCCCGTGTCCTCAGCGGCACTCCCCCTCCCGCCACCACCGCAGGTATCGTGAAGCAGTATATGGATTGGGCTCTGTGTGGGGGCACTGTGGGGGCATATCTTTCACTGTGGGGGCAATTATGTGTCTGGAAATGTGGGGGCATGTCTGCACTGTGGGGGTATATCTTTCACTGTGGGGGCGTTTATGAATCTGGCACTGTGGGGGCATTTATATATCTGGCACTGTGGGGGCATTTATGTATCAAGCACTGTGGGGGCATTTATGTATCTTGCATTGTGGGGGCATTTATGTATCTGGCACTGTGGGGGTATATCTGCACTGTGGGGGCATTAATGTATCTGGCACTGTGGGGGCATATCTGCACTGTGGGGGC
Organism: Pseudophryne corroboree; assembly: GCF_028390025.1. Lineage (NCBI taxonomy): Eukaryota > Metazoa > Chordata > Amphibia > Anura > Myobatrachidae > Pseudophryne > Pseudophryne corroboree. The sequence continues at coordinate 807,872,980 of NC_086445.1, forward strand.
ATATCTGCACTGTGGGGCATTTATGTATCTGGCGCTGTGGGGGTATATCTGCACTGTGGGGGCATTAATGTATCTGGCACTGTGGGGGCATATCTGCACTGTGGGGGCATTTATATATCTGGCACTGAGGGGGCATATCTGCACTGTGGGGGCATTTATGTATCTGGCACTGTGGGGGTATATCTGCACTGTGAGGGCATTAATGTATCTGGCACTGTGGGGGCATATCTGTACTGTGGGTTCATTTATGTATCTGGCACTGTGGGTTCATTTATGTATCTGGCACTGTGGGGGCATTTATGTATCTGGCATTGTGGGGGCATTTATGTATCTGGCACTGTGGGGGCGTTTATGTATCTGGCACTGTGGGGGCATATCTGCACTGTGGGGGCATTTATGTATCAGGCACTGTGGGGGGGCATTTATGTATCTGGCATTGTGGGGGCATTAATGTATCTGGCACTGTGGGGGCATATCTGCACTGTGGGGACATTTATGTATCTGGAACTGTGGGGGCATATCTGCAGTGTGGGGGCATTTTATGTATCTGGCACTGTGGGGGCATATTGGCACTGTGGGGGCATATTGGCACTGTGGGGGCATTTATGTATCTGGAACTGTGGGGGCATTTATGTATCTGGAATGGTGGGGGCATATCTGCACTGTGGGGGCATTTTATGTATCTGGCACTGTGGGGGCATTTATGTATCTGGCACTGTGGGGGTATATCTGCACTGTGGGGGCATTGATGTATCTGGCACTGTGGGGGCATATCTGCACTGTGGGGGCATATCTGCACTGTGGGGGCATTTATGTATCTGGCGCTGTGGGGGTATATCTGCACTGTGGGGGCATTAATGTATCTGGCACTGTGGGGGCATATCTGGCACTGTGTGGCCATTTATGTAGCTGGCACTGCTGGGGGGGGCATGTCACGTGTAGCTGGCACTGCTGGGGGGGGGCATGTCGCGTGTAGCTGGCACTGCTGGGGGGGGGCATGTCGCGTGTAGCTGGCACTGCTGGGGAGCATGTCGCGTGTAGCTGGCACTGCTGGGGGGCATGTCGCGTGTAGCTGGCACTGCTGGGGGGCATGTCACGTGTAGCTGGCACTGCTGGGGGGCATGTCACGTGTAGCTGGCACTGCTGGGGGGCATGTCACGTGTAGCTGGCACTGCTGGGGAGCATGTTATGTAGTGTTCCCGCTAGGCGTCTGTGGCTAGGCAATGTGTCTCAGTTATCTCCCTGGTGCAATGTGTCTCAGTGCTGTGCCTGGCGCAAAGTGTATAGGAGGTTCTACCTGGTGCAGTGTGTATTAGCTGCACTACTGTGTGGTGTAATGCAAATTGCCACTATTATGTGGCCACGTACCTTCCCCACGAAGTAACTCCCCTTAATTTTTGCTGCGCGCCTTCGGCGCGCACTGTCCGTGCTTTAACATATAGGTATGGGAACAACAAGCAGTATGTACATCATTTTGCCCTCCTAACTTAAAAATGTGCCCTCCCTGTGATCAACACCATGCCCTAAAAAGTGAACACTATCATGTGTAGCTGGCACTGCTGGGGGGCATGTCATGTGTAGCTGGCACTGCTGCGGGGCATGTCATGTGTAGCTGGCACTGCTGCGGGGCATGTCATGTGTAGCTGGCACTGCTGCGGGGCATGTCATGTGTAGCTGGCACTGCTGGGGGGCATGTCATGTCTATCTGGCACTGCACATTATGTGTATCTGGCACTATACTGGAGACATTGTGTGTAAGGAACACTACTGTGGCTATGTGTAAGGCTGCTAATTGTGTGAAAATATGTTTATAGTTTGATGATATGAAGTTACGAGGCCACGCCCACTTTTCCAGAGGCCACACCCACTTTTACGGGAGCGCGCGCCTTCGGCGCGCGCATGGGGGGGGCGGCGCTTTTAAATTTTCCCGCTCAGGGTGCTAGTAGGCCTGGAGCCGGCCCTGGCTATGCCACAGGCTGTGTTTGAAAAATGACAGGAGCCGATTGGCTGGTACTTTATCTCCAGCAACTTTGTCTCCATCCAAGGCTTAGTAAATAGACCCCTTAATCTTCACATAATTAAAATGTTAATTACCATTCTATTTAAAGTGGTTTGCAACCTGTCTGTTTTATACTACAGCATTTTCCTGAGGACATAAGGATACGCTATCCAAAAACCAAATTTACTGCACTGCATCTGAAACAAGTTGGATGTATGAAGCTTGTTTTATATAGAGGAGAATTTGGCACCAGAATCACCCTACATTAGTTTCAGAACAGAAGACTCAATCACAAAGCTCAACAAGTCCAAAACATTTTCCCTCCTCCCAGAGTCACCATGTCCACTCACATCTTCCTCACCATCAGTAACACCACTTGCTCCAAAGCCCATTACCTTGGTGCCACACTTAACTCCAAATTCTACTATATTCCTCACTTCTAGTCCCATCACCCACACTTAGCAATATTGACAGGATGTGCCCTTTACTTACCCAATATGCTACCAAAACTGTTATTGATTCTCTCATCATCTGTCGCCATGTCGACTAATGAAACCTCCCACTATTTGGCTTTCCCCTCACCAATCTTATCCCTTTTTCAATCCATCTTAAAAGCCACAGCAAGACTAATATTTCTCCAGAATGCAATGTAAAGTACTTATCATTACCTACAAGGCCCTAAACTACACAACCCTTTCATAAAGCTCAAAACTCATAATAAAATTAGAGATGTGCGCAGACCCCTCCGTGTTTTGCTTTTGACAAAACCCCCCCTCACGTGTTTTGGTTCGGTTTTGGTTTTTGCCCCCTTATATCTACTTCTGAACTGCACCTCATCTCACTTCTACCTGCAAGACTTCCACTGTGCCACTACCCAATCATGGATGTCTGTACCACGTCACATCACTCCATCCCACAATCTTTAAATCTTTAAATGCTCTCTGAAAACCCATCTATTTATTAGAACTTACCATACTTCGACCTCTACTATCCACACTAATGCACTCTCACAACTATCAGAATCCTCTTCCAATTTGATTGTAAGGTTTCTCCAAACTCTGTTTTCATCTCTGCATCTATATTGTCCACCATGTATGCCGCTGTTTTATGTATATCTTGTTCATCCCTGGCACTGTGGCGTCTTACAAAACTATTATCATAATAATAATAATCACTACACATTCCCACTACTTAATGACCCTGCTGCGCATTCCATTATTTCTCAGTCTAGGGGGTAAATTTACTAAGATGGGAGTTCTATTTAAGATGGAATGTTGCCCATAGCAACCAATCAGATTCTACTTCTCATTTATCTAGCACCTTCTAGATGATGGTACCTGGAATCTGATTGGTTGCTATGGGCAACATCCCATCTTAAATAGAACTCCCATCTTAGTAAATTTACCCCTTGGACTTTACACTTTCCTCCATTTACAATGACACAAATGGTCAGGTCACTGCCTTGCACAATATCACTCAGCACAATCATGTTTTGTTGCTGGGAACATTCAGATGATCTAAATTGGAAACAAACAAGGTACAATGATATACAGTATAAGCAATAGAAGTAGATATACTGTAATACAATCAAGTGGTCCCACACTAATCAGCACACCTTAAAAACTGGCCTGCACATTAGGGGAAGATGGCAGGTATGTAGCCACTGTCATTTGCAGGGCTTTCAGACTCTGTATGTGTTATTGTTTATAATGCAATCAAAAATAGCAACAAAGGATTCAGTGGTGGCACATGTTACTGCTTACATCTGATAGGAGTGGACAGGCTACTCCTGCCGTACACTACAGACAATGGGGTATATTTAATTAGGGTCGAAAACTGACGTCTGTCGAAAAGACGGCAGTTTTCGACTTTTTAACGTTGAATCCCAGCTGGTTTTATTCGACAAGTCTGGGAATTCGACTTGCCGAATAGTACGTGAATCGGCAGTATAGCTGGTGATTCACGTACTTTTGAGGGAAACAGGGCCAAATTCGTCAGGATTTGGCCCCGTTTCCGACCATCTCCGTCCGACATAAAAAAATGTCGGACTGAGATGAGGGACCTTACAGGAGAAGAGGGGGGAGAGCCACGGGGAGACGGGGGACAGCCCACGGGCACACAGGGAAGAGCAGCGCTACAGCACAGCGCTGCAGCAGGATGTCTCACAGCCGCGTCGCTCACGGTAGCTTCCACCCGGCCCCAGCAAGTGAGGTCACGCTTGCTGGAGCCGGGTGGACACTGCCGTGAGGTCAGGCGGCTGTGAGACATCCTTCTGCAGCGCTGCTGTAGCGCTGCCCTCCACCGTCTGCCCGCGGCTGTCCCCGCTGGTCTCCCCTCTCTCCTCCGCTCACAGGTCTCATGTCAATTCAACTTTTAAAGTTGAATTGAGATGGGCTTGAATAGGGGTTGTCGGATCCATTCCGACAAACGCATGTCGGAATGGATCCGACCCTAATTGAATATACCCCAATATAACCTAACTAATGAAGCCTTTTTCAGGTTTGTTAGCAAACCAAAAAAATAAGCAATTGGACAAAACCATGCTGCACTACAGGTGAGGCATATATAACATATGCAGAGAGAGTTAGATTTGGGTGGGTTATAATGTTTCTGTGCAGGGTAAATAATGGCTGCTTAATTTCTACACTGCAATTTAGATTTCAGTTTGAACACACCCCACCCAAATCTAAAGGTCCCTAAACACTGGCAGATAACACTGCACGATATGAACGCTCTCGTTCATTAATGAACGAGAACTCGTTCATATCGTGCAGTGTGTAGGCGCCAACGATAAACGATGCGCGGCCCCGCGCTCGTTCAGCGTTGGTGCCCCATTGCTTATGCATGCAGGCCAATATGGACGAGATTGTCCATATTAGCATGCATTGCTATGGTGCTGGGTGACGGGGTGAGTGAAGAAACTTCACTCCCCCCCGTCACCTCCCCCCCCACCACCGGGTCTCCCGTCTGCCGTATCTACGGTCGGGCAGCTTGGCCGCTGGTCGCCCAGTCTGTAGGGCCCTTAACTCTCTCTGTACATGTTATATCTGCCTCACCTGCAGTGTAGCATGGTTTTGCCCAATTGCTTACTTTTTTGATTTGCTAACAAACCTGAATAACTCCCATTATACTGTTCCATTTTTCTAAGTGCTGCTTTCTGATTAGATGTACAGCAGCTGTTCACTGACCTTTGTGTTGAAATGAGCTCCCTAGCAACATCACTTGTACACATTTTGGCTCTACTGTGTTACATTACTTTATTCATATTCAAAATTCCTTTCTAACTGTTCACTGACTTAACACTCTAATCAGCCCATAGCCTGGTCAGACTTACCCTTTATGGAAACACAACTAAAGATTCTTTGTTCTGCTGTGTGATAACAAGTTCATGAACTTTAGTACAGTGAAATATTATTAAAAGAAAAAGAACATTAAAGAAGGGTAACGCATTCATCAATTTGAATGGTTCTATCATACATGCCGAAACAGTAGTACCCCTTTTCCACTAGCTGTTTTTACCCGTGTTTTTGCACGGGGGCGCGCATCGACACGGATTTTTAGTAGGTGGAAACGGGTCAACACGGGTTGAGTGACCCGGGAATCCAACCCGGCTATTTACCTGGGTAGAACACGGTAATGACACGGATAGCGGTGCAGTGGAAGCGGTCATTACACGTGTTTTCAGACCCGAGTAACGCTCTGAGACGCTGATTGGTGCTTCTGGGGCACTGGAAGATGATGTCATCCCTGGGAGACACGCTGGGCACATGCAGGCATTGAGGCAGCAAACAAAACACTCTGAAGTCGCGCTGGGTACATACAGATATTTTTATTGCGGCAGCTTCCAAACAAACAGACAATATACAGCAGCAGAAGCTCCAGCACAGCAACATGGCTAGCCATATCTGGTCAGACACAGAGATCAAGGAGCTGCTTAATATTCGGGGAGAGGAAGAAATAAGAAGGCAGGTGACTGGAACAGTTAAGGATGCTATCGTCTACAAGAACATATCCCTTATGCTGGCAGAAAGGGGCATCCAAAAAACCCAGCAACAAGTCGTTAACAAATTGAAGGCACTACGCAGACAATTCACCAAAGTACACAACCATAACCGCAAGAAAAGTGGTGCTGGGCGTATGGAATGGCCATATTATGACCTATGCTATAGTGTCTTCGGCAAAACTGCGATAACAAATCCCATAGCACTATCGTCATCCAGCTCTGCCAGTCGCCAGATGTCAGTCGACGAGGACTGTGAGGAAACACAGCACAGCCTTCCCAGCTCACAATGCAGCCCATCATCCCCGCTGCTTATATCGGACAGCAGTTTCGAAGACTCGACCGTCAATGATGATTCCATCAGTGCCACTATTGAGGACGTACCACAGTCTCAGGCGGAGACGTCGCAACCCCCCAAGACCACGACTTTGCACTCAAATAGTAAGTATTACCATTACAAATACAGTTGCAGCAGTCCCTATATGTAAAGGCATGGTAATGTTGCAGAGTATAGCTAGTGTGCAGGTGGGAGAAGGCCACAAACACGTATATGCTACCACTGCTATTTTTTAATAGAATCATGGTAATGTTGCAGAGTATAGCTAGTGTGCAGGTGGGAGAAGGCCACAAACACGTATATGCTACCACTGCTATTTTTATATTGTTGCTTACATTCTGTTTCATCTCCTTCACAGTCTACAACGTTCCACAGCGGAAAAAGAAACTGAACAAAACAGAACAAACGGTTAAAGCAATGAAGTCCATTATCGTGGATCACCTGCGTGAGGCAGATAGTGAGCTCAATGCCCAGGAAGATGCACGGCTTGAGAGATTCCTTGCGTCAGAAAAAGAAATGCATCAAACTTTTATGAGTCAGTTAATGACCATGCATGATAGGCAGATGACATTTTTTGAACGCACGTTTGCACGTACCATAGGGAATACCACACAAACACAACAGCAAGACACAGCCTACCCACAGCACCCATATGGTCCATACAACTATGAGCCTCCCTCAAATCCCCCAACACAAATCCCGCAATCCTCAGAATTTCGGGTATATAGACAACTGCCTTAGAGCAGCGGGTTATAAAACAATGTTTGTGTTTTAAGGTTATGTTTGCACTGTATCCTCAACCCTGATACCTACAAATGCAAACATTATTTTGATTTTACAGAGTGCCCTGTTGGCACTTTAAAGTTTTATATTGTTACCTCAGAAAATGGGCAGTGGGATCCAGATATTTGGGCTACCTTTTTATATTGTTACCTCAGAAAATGTGCGGCAGTGCGATCCAAATATTGGGGGTGACCCGATATCTGCCAAACCAAACATTAGGGTTTTTTTTTTACAGAGTGCCCTGTTTGCACTTTACTCTTTTACCTCAGGGCAGGTGTCTTCACCATGTGGCCCTCTAGCTGTTGTGGAAACACATAGCAACACATGCTGGTACATGTTGTTCCACAACAGCTGGAGGGACACATGTTGAAGACCCCTTGCGTTATGTGGAATTTTACAGTGACATGTTTGCACTTAAATATTTTATAATGTTACCTCAGAAAATGTGCGGCAGTGCGATCCAAATATTGGGGGTGACCCGATATCTGCCAAACCAAACATTAGGGTTTTTTTTTTACAGAGTGCCCTGTTTGCACTTTACTCTTTTACCTCAGGGCAGGTGTCTTCACCATGTGGCCCTCTAGCTGTTGTGGAAACACATAGCAACACATGCTGGTACATGTTGTTCCACAACAGCTGGAGGGACACATGTTGAAGACCCCTTGCGTTATGTGGAATTTTACAGTGACATGTTTGCACTTAAATATTTTATATTGTTACCTCAGAAAATGTGCGGCAGTGCGATCCAAATATTGGGGGTGACCCGATATCTGCCAAACCAAACATTAGGGTTTTTTTTTTTACAGAGTGCCCTGTTTGCACTTTACTCTTTTACCTCAGGGCAGGTGTCTTCACCATGTGGCCCTCTAGCTGTTGTGGAAACACATAGCAACACATGCTGGTACATGTTGTTCCACAACAGCTGGAGGGACACATGTTGAAGACCCCTTGCGTTATGTGGAATTTTACAGTGACATGTTTGCACTTAAATATTTTATATTGTTACCTCAGAAAATGTGTGCCAACTGTTTAAAAGGAAAAATATAATAACAACTTTTGAACCAAATTTTTATAACTGAAAAAACGAAATAAACAAAAATTGTTTGCACACAAAAACTTGTCTGTTTTCTCTACTGCAACATTGTTTGAAGATTAGCTGCAATGGTGGCCCTTATGCACTCGCTGGCAGCGTCATGCCCCCCCACCAAGCCTGGTGCATCATGTACAGCGACCCCCGCCCCATGATCATGTATATTCCACTCGGGGAGAAAGTTTTCCTTTTGAATCTCACATATGTTATGGAGAATGCAGCAGGCCGCTACTATATCTGGCATTATTTTCAAGTCCACATCATTCCTCTTCATGAGGCAGCGCCAGCGTCCTTTTAAACGCCCAAACGCATTCTCCACTGCCATACGGGCCGAACTTAGGGCATGGGTATATGATGTCTGTTCGGGGGATAAGTGAACATGCTGGGTGTAGCCCTTCATTAGCCAGCGCTGTAATGGGTATGCTGCATCACCAATGAGATGGACCGGGATGTCCACACCATGTACGATCACCGATTTCTGTTAATAAAACATTAATATTATTACAGGGGTAAAACTTGACTATTGGTTTATGGGCGAACATTAGTTTAAGTAGTAAATAATCTTACCTCTCGAGGGAAAAGCCATCCACCAAGCTTGTCCTCAGCAATACTGTAAAGATCGGAGTTGGCGAGAACCCTTGCATCATGTGACCGTCCGGGCCACCCTATGAAGACATCTGTGAAACTAAAAATAAAGGTTTATGCATTATCATAAAACAGGCCAAGCCTATTTCAAACACATTAGTGAAACAGTGCTTACCAGTATTTGTGGTCCACTACAGCTTGCAGAACAATGGAATGCCAACCCTTACGATTGTAATAGTCTGCTGGGTTGTCATGGGGGGCGATGATGGGGATGTGGGTCCCATCTATGGCACCAGCACACTGTGGGTAGCCACGCTTCTTAAACCCTTTTATAGTCTCATCTAGCCGCTGTCCTTGTGGCAAGGAAATAAAGCGATGGTACATGGTATCCAGCAATGCCCGCGTGACCTGGTAGACAATCTTGCAGACCGTGCCAATCCCTACTCCAAATAAACTGGAAACTGTGCGATACTCTCCAGGGGTAGCATACCACCAGAGAGCAATCGCTAATCTCCTGGCTGGCTCAATGGGCTTACGGAACCTGGTGGTCTGCATGGTTATTGCGGGGGACAGTAGTTCCAAAACATACTCGAATGTAGCGCGAGACATCCTGAAGTTTGCCATCCACTGCTCCTCCTGATATGCTAGAATAGTCTGCATGAATGCTTCCCCATGTCTGCGATCTCTCATCCACATTCTTCGGCTTGGTGTACAGTTCATTGTTATGAAAGAAATAACAACAGTGGATGATATACGCGCTCTCCTCCTTTTCAAATATTTGCGTCGATAGGTAGCCCTCTCTGCAAAGAATTGAGCTCTCCTTCTCCAGCTCTGCAGTAGGTAGCACAAGGTGAAAAGCTGCATCAAGCTGTCTGTAGCAGAAAGCAGCAGTAAACTGCAAACAGTCTGCGACTCCATGCTAGACACAGCTACTGCACCGGTGTCCATTGCTGCAATGCTGTGAGCAGGCCCCACCCCTCCGTTTTGGTCCTTTTGATGACATCATCTTGATGAGACAGTAAAAAGTCAATTTGTAATGACAGCAATAGGCTTTTACAGAGCTTACCCGGGTTAGGTGGAAACAGATCAGACACGGGAATAACCCGTGTCGAAGTGTAGTGGAAATGGGGGAGCCGACACGGGTTGTAGCCGTGTTAAACATCCCGGATCGGACACGGTACGTAGGTGGAAAAGGGGTATTAGAAGTAACGGACCCACTCATCATTACTGCACCACAGAAGCTATCACTGATATCTCCTCACAGATATCTTCTGTGCACAGCTGCAATGTTGCACGCTGTCCCCATACAGTAGTATATGTATGCAAAATCATCAAGCTTGACTACAGTTACTAACGTCATCGTCCTATTAGATGTAGATATGTAATGGAAATAGGGATCCATTTGAATCCCTCTGCTTACTACAGTGGGCCTGATTCCGAAGTGGTTGGAGTTGCTATCACTGCTATTTCCTCTACATAACTGTGTAGGGCATAATATGGTGCAAGGGGCATTGTTGTGTGGGGGATAAAATGGTGCAAGGGTTATTACTGTGTATGGCATAATATGGTGTCAGGCATAACTGTGTTGGGCATAATATGGAACAAAGGTCATTACTGTGTGGGGCATAATATGGTGCAATGGGCGTTATGGTGTGTGGCATAATGTGTAAGGGGCATTATGGTGTGGTGTATAATGTCAAAGGGGCATTATGGTGTGTGGCATAATGTGTAAGTGACATTACGGTGCGGTGCATAATGCATAAGGGGCATTACAGTGCATTGCATAATGCGTAAGGGCATTATGGTTTGAGGTTATGTGTAAGGGACATTACAGTGTGTGGCATAATGCGTAGGGGGCATTACGGTGTGATGCATAATGCATAAGGGGCATTATGGTGTGAGGCATAATGTGTAAGGAACATTTCGGTTTGTGGCATAATGTGTAGGGGGCACTATGGTGTGGTGCATAACATGTAAGGCGCATTACATTATATGGCATAATGTGTAAGGGGCATTACGGTGTGATGCGTAATGCATAAGGGGCATAACGTGTGATGCATAATGCAGAAGGGGCATTATGGTGTGAGGCATAATGTGCAAGGAACATTACAGTTTGTGGCATAATGTGTAAGGGACACTATGGTGTGGTGCATAACATGTAAAGGGCATTACGGTGAGATGTGTATGGGTCATTTTGGTGTGAGGCATAATGTGTAAGGGACATTGGCATAATTTGTAAGGGACATTATGGTGTGTGGCATAATGTGTAAAGGGCATTATGGTGTCAGGCATAATGTGTAAGGGGCATTATGGTGTCAGGCATAATCTGTAAGGGACATTTCTTCCTGTGGCGGCCAATGTCTGGGGGTGCAGGTGCAAAAATGGGGTGTTAGGTAGTTTTATTCCTGTGAGGTCACACCCCTTGCAGTGAGGCCATGCCCCCTTTTTGGTGCATGCAAATAGTCAATATACCACATTTTTTAAATATGAGGGGGGATTTTTACTGAGATTCATAGCCCCTTATCCCGTCCAGCGGGAGTAGCGCCCCCTCCAAATAACTTACCTTGTCCACACCAGTCCAGGAGACCGATTGGGACACCCCACAGCAGCCACCAGTAAATTCAGAAGTGGCACAGGTGCACATCGGCAGCACTGCTTTAAACAAAAATAAAAAAGTCTCTCTATCTCTCCCACCTTATAAAGATGGGTGTACCCTCTTTTGAAAGAGATCATCCTCTTTCAAATGATGTGCCCACATAAAGGTTTATGGGGCAGATGTATTAACCTGGAGAAGGCATAAGGAAGTGATAAAGCAGTGATAAGTGCAGGGTTATAAACGCACCAGCCAATCAGCTCCTGTCAATTTGGATATTGGGGCTGATTTGCTGGTGCTTTATGACCTTGTACTTATCACTGCTTTATCACTTCCTTAAGCCTTCTCCAGGTTAATACATCTGTCCCAATGTCTGGTAATCACACTGATCACTAGACATTAACCCTCTGTACTATAAAAAAATGATTTAGTCCAGGCATGGGGGAAGTCAACCTGGCTACAAATAATTAAGGGGCACCCACTTTAGAAAGATGGTGATCCCTTTTTCAAATGTTGGTGCCCCTTAGCACTTATTGTCTGTTGATCATTTGTGATCCCCAGGCAATGATAGCCCATGCTATGCAAAATATATACATTTTCCATATACGTGCCCTATAACCTCCCATAATGACAGCTGCAACCAAGTAGGCACCCATATTTCAAAGCAGGCAGTCCTCACTTTCAAATGATTTGGCCCACTAGTAGCTTTTGTCTGGTGATTACATGATCACCAGACAATATTACCCTGCGCTATGGAAATTAGACGTTTCCCTACCCTATCACGCCCATAATTATACCTGTAAATGTGAGTTCACTTATATATGAAAGAGGTGAGTCCCATCTTTCAAATTATGTGATCAACAGACAATATTGCTCACTGCTATGTAAAAAAATAATTTTCCATAGATGAGGAAAGGGCACATTGCGCCCAATCTCCCCCATACTGGCCCACATACACAGGGTGTTTTGAAAGAGGGGAGTCTCCTCTATCAAACAATATGCTCCCCTAGTATTGTTTGGTGATCACCAGGGAATAGGTGAAACAGTGCTCAAACAATAAAGCTCAAATCTTGTGTGAAGTGAAGAAAAAAAAAGTGGTCCCTCATTTAATGTGGTACAGTAGGCCTCATTGGGCTACCATATTATTTGAACATATATGAAGCGTTTAAATTGAGACAGCAAAACTTGGAAAATATAAATACATTTTTACTACTTAGGAAAAAGGTGGATTATGGGTGAAACAAGAACCACAAATTATTTCTTTGTGATGTTTATACCATTTGGGCTAAATTTTTGTTGATGTCTGTGAATGAGTAAAAAGACTAAGGTCATTTTCTGAAAATACAAAGTCTTTTGAAAAAAAATAAATCATTGATATAGATGTTGGAATATAATGTAATGCCGTCCGAGTTTGTCGGAGATGCGGGAATCTGGCCGAACTCACTTTTTTTTAAAGCGGCTGTCATTTACAAAGCAAAATCATGTTTGTAAACGACTTCCGCTGAAAAAAAAAAAAGTTCACACTGAATCCCACACATCCGGCAAACTTGGACGGTATTACATCCCGCTCCATGGCCCTCATTCCGAGTCGTTCGCTCGGTATTTTTCATCGCATCGCAGTGAAATTCCGCTTAGTGCGCATGCGCAATATTCGCACTGCGACTGCGCCAAGTATCTTTGCTATGAAGATAGTATTTTTACTCACGGCTTTTTCATCGCTCCGGCGATCGTAATGTGATTGACAGGAAATGGGTGTTACTGGGCGGAAACACGGCGTTTTATGGGCGTGTGGCTGAAAACGCTACCGTTTCCGGAAAAAACGCAGGAGTGGCCGGAGAAACGGGGGAGTGGTTGGGCGAACGCTGGGTGTGTTTGTGACGTCAAACCAGGAACGACAAGCACTGAACTGATCGCACAGGCAGAGTAAGTGTGGAGCTACTCTAAAACTGCTAAGTAGTTTGTGATCGCAATATTGCGAATACATCGGTCGCAATTTTAAGATGCTAAGATACACTCCCAGTAGGCGGCGGCTTAGCGTGTGTAACTCTGCTAAATTCGCCTTGCGACCGATCAACTCGGAATGAGGGCCCATATCTGGGTTCCTTCCCAGTGAAGGTCGGCGGTGGCAGTGCGCCCAATGCGGCCAATTTGCAACTGTGAAATATTGCATCAGGTGGACATGTTGGATGATCCAGCATTCCAACTGTCTGACCAATATCAGGTGGATTGACTAGGTAATTGTATAGTGTATGCCCAGCATTAGACGAAGACTAGAGTGAGTCTCAAGTAAAAGGTCCCAACAGTTATATATTTTGTGTTTAAATTGTGGAGACATATGGATATCTAGGTCAATTCATCTTTCTCCTGCTGCAGATGCAGTGTTTTAGACAAAACGCTGTGACAATGTCTGGCGCCCAGAGCTGTAATTAGAGTTTTTGGTGCCCTGTGCCAGAAAGAGAATTGGCGAACAACCCCTCCCCCCCCCCCCCAATTATTCCAATAGGAACATAAGGCGCACGCCACACGGGAAAGCCCATGCTATGGTCATGCTGACCGCGAGTAACCTCACCGCTGACCGCAAAGTTCCCACCATTAAAGATAATGGAGCGGCTATGTGCTATGCGCGTCTGACAGCTCAGACGCGCACAGCCAATCAGGAGAGTGCCACGACGTGGTGCTCCCTGATTGGCTGAAGGGACCCTCTGTGACAGGAGTCACAGGGGGTCCTGGCAGTCGGGGAAAGGGGTCCCATGTGTAAACATGGGACCCCTTTCAGTGCGTGGTCCGGGTAATGCGGTTTGTTTTTTTGCCGTGGATTACAAAAAAGAACAGGACACAAGCTACACTGGATTTTGGTGAGTATAATTTTATTTTCAGGTACACCGTGGATTCTACTTGGAGAAGTGGACAGAGTCGGCGTGTGAACATAGGTAAGTATGTGTGTGTCGGCATGTATGTAATAAAGTTTTACTTTCACGGTGTGCGTGTACTGTTTTTATTTGGGTATTTTTTTTGCAGTAGAACTACAGGTACCAGCGGGCCCATCTTTCCCCCGCATGCTGGTACTTGTGGTTCTCCAAGTATCAGCTTGCGGGGGAGGCTTGCTGGGACTTGTAGTTCTGCTGCAAAAAACAATATTCTTTTATTTGACACAAGAACAAGACTATCAGCCCCCCATCCGCAGCCCATGGATGAGGGGACAGCCTCGGGCTACACCCCTGGACCTTGGGTGGCTGGAGGGGGGACCCCTTGATTTAAGGGGTCCCCACTCCTCCAGGGTACCCAGGCCAGGAGTGACTAGTTAGTGATTTAATGCCACGGCCGCAGGGACCGATATAAAAGTGTCCCCCAGCTGTGGCATTATCTCTCTGACTAGTGGAGCCCGGTGCTGGTGTTAAATATACGGGGGACCCCTACGTTTTTTGTCCCTCGTATTTTTGGCACCAGGACCGGACGCAGAGCCCGGTGCTGGTTGTAAAAATACAGGGGATCCCCTGTCAATTTTCCCCCCGTATTTTTACAACCAGGACCAGCTCAAAGAGCCCGAGGCTGGTTATGCTTAAGAGGGGGGACCCCACGCAATTTTTTTCTGGGTTTTTTAAAACATTTTTGTGCCGTCCAAAAAGTCGAATCCAGGACGCACACTATCCGTCAATTGGTCCGTTTTTCGTCAGCGGGACTGTCGAATCCGTTTTTTATTGAATATGTCGAATTTGGGTCCCGGTGGCCGGGATTCGACTGTCGAATTGTGTCGAATTTAAAAATGGTTGAATTCCAGACGGAGTTCGACCGCAATTGCATATACCCCTATATGTGTCTTTTTCTCATTGATAAACTTGTAAGATAGAAATGTGATATCAATTGATTCTTTTTTGCTCTTTTGTTCTTTCCTCTTTTCCTTCATTGACATCATCAGCTATGACCTGTACCCCTGATGAAGTCCATATTGGACGAAACGCGTTTGGTTTTATGAAAAAATTTACATTATGAAGTATTGTTTTATTGATTTATTGTACAAATGAACATTGTGTCTATGAAGTATTATACAATTGTACAATAATTTTACATTTATTGTTGTATTAAATTTCTTGTCTTCTGGGTCACGCTGGTATAGATTCTTTATTTGAATAACGTTATTGTTGTGCACCCTCTGAATATTGTAGTTATAGTTTATCTATATCTCCCACCAGCAGGGAGATTTTTCACGAGGTGCTGCCTAATTTGAATACAGCGCGAGATAAGGGTATATTTCTCTTCTTTTTTTTTTTTTTAAACACATTTTATTGGGTGGATCACAAAATTGTTACAAAAGAAGCAGAACATACCAGGCAAAGTAGGTAAACAAAGTACAAATGTAACTGCAGTGGGTTGTAACATCAACAGGTTGAATCCTTTTTTTTTTTAAGGCAATTTAAAAGGGTAACTCTCGGCAACGGAGTGGCCGTCCGTCAAAGAGAGTTGATAGTAGAAGTTAGAAGAAAATAATACTCAGAGAGAAAATAGAAGGGGTCAGGGGAACAGGGGAGAAAGAGCAAGTCCAGTCAGTAAGAAAGAAGGGGAGTAGAGAGGGGTGGAGGGGTGGCCTCCAAAGACTAGAGGTTGGTAAAGCAGCAATGCACGGTATCAAGTTACAAATGGGGAGGAAGCCTGTTGTAAGGCTAGCCAGGGGGACCATATTTTATCAAATTGTTTAGAGGTGTTACGAATAACAGCGGTCATGTATTCCATTTTATGTACATACCAAATTCGGGAGAGTATCACCGGCATTGGGGAGGGAGTCGGGCTTTTCCAGTCCGTGGCTATTTGGCATGTCATTGCCGAAACTACATGTCGAAATAGCTTGTTTTGGTGTCGGTTAAGAGTAGGGAGGGTCATAGGGAGCAGAAAGTATTGGGGGTCAGGAGAAATGGAGGTTTCAAATAAGCGCGAGAGCAAGGTAATGAGCTCACTCCAAATTTTAAAAATTTTTGGACAGGTCCACCATATGTGTATAAACGAGCCAACGTCTGCACAACCCCTCCAGCATCTATCCGTGGTGTCGGGGAGCATAGTATGTTGACGGGAAGGGACATAATAC
This sequence comes from Pseudophryne corroboree, assembly GCF_028390025.1. NCBI lineage: Eukaryota > Metazoa > Chordata > Amphibia > Anura > Myobatrachidae > Pseudophryne > Pseudophryne corroboree. The sequence goes on from NC_086445.1 coordinate 807,889,444, forward strand.
CAGCGGTAGAGCAATTTGTAGATATTTTCTTTAATTTTTACACATATGGAACTGGAAGCTGCATTATCCCAGATATCCACCCAGTCTTCGTTGTCTATAGTAAAACCCAGCTCTTTTTCCCATGCCAACTCGTGAGGGGCCCGGGATGAAGTAGGGTAGTCGCTAATTAAAGCGTAAATATCGGAAATGACGCCCTTAGTGTTGGTGCGTTTCCAGCTAATGTATTCGAAGGGGGATAATTGTCTATTGAGAAGGATAGTGGTAATGGTGGAGTGGAAATGTCTAATTTGCAGATAGCGAAAGAAGTCAGAAGAAGGGATTATCCATCTCGGATATCTGCAAATTGAGGGAAGGCAGCATTAGAAGTGATATCATTAATATACAACATACCGCTCGAGCGCCAGGATGTATCCAAGGATCTACACGTACCCGGGGGGAAGGCTGGATTATGAAATAATGGAATTAGCGGGGACGGGTGTCGGGCCAAAGTGAACCGTCTATTTGCCAAGTCCCATGTCGCTAATGAACGACTTACCACGGGATGTGAAAGGATCGTGCGGGGGCGCTGGTTCCGGCGAAGCCATAGTAGGGAGGATAGTGTGGCCAAACCCATCTCCTCTGCCTCAGTCCTCACCCAAACTTTCCCCGTCCCGCCCTCGTTGCACCATTGTGCACATTGAGAGAGTTGCGCAGCATAGAAGTATTTTCTAAAGTCCAGGATACCCAGCCCTCCGCCTCCGGAAGGGCGTTGAAGCAGTTTAAGTCTGATGCGAGGGCGTTTACGGTTCCAGATAAAAAAGGACGTTTGGCATTGCAAGGTCTAAAAAACATAGGTAGGAACATAAATCGGGAGAGTCTGAAACAAATACAGAAGTCGGGGGAGCACACTCATCTTGACCGAATTTATTCTGCCTATCCATGAGATGAAGTAATTGGACCACTCCAACAAATCATCTTTGATTTTCTGCAATAAGCGGGGGTAATTTGCTTGGAAAAGTTGGTGGTGATGATGGGTCAAGTACGTACCGAGGTACTTGATTTTCTTTGTATACCAGTTACAGGGTAGGATAGTTTGTAATTCTTGTTTGAGAGCTGCCGGGATATGAAAGTCAAGGACCTCTGTTTTGTCAACGTTAATTTTATAACCGGAAAACTGAGAATACGAACGGATTTCAGTTAAAAGAGAGGGAAGGGATTGGGCTGGATCTGTGAGAGAAATCAGGACATCATCAGCATATAACGCAATCTTGTGCTCGGATAGGCCCGTAGACACTCCGTGGATAGTGATGTTATTACGAATCTTTGCTGCCAGAGGCTCCATGACTAGTGCGAAAATTAAAGGAGAAAGTGGGCATCCCTGCCTGGTGCCATTGGCAATCCCAAAACTGGCGGATAAAACACCGTTAACCAAAACCTGGGCCGATGGGGAGCGGTAGAGTGCTTTAATCCCCTCTAAAAATTTACCAGAGAATCCCATTTTGCCAAGGACTGCGAAGGCAAAAGACCACGAAATGCGGTCGAAAGCCTTCTCCGCATCGAGAGCCAGAATGAGGGAGGGAGACTTCCACTTTTGAATGGAGTAGATTAGGTCTATGGCCCTTCTAGTGTTGTCAGACGCCTGGCGTCCAGGAATGAAGCCGACCTGGTCCGGGTGGACCAAACCGGGCAACAGGGGAGCCAGACGGTTGGCTAATATTTTCGCATATATCTTCAGATCAACATTCAGTAGCGAGATTGGTCTATAATTTGAGCAACTAGTCGGGTTTTTGTCAGGCTTTGGGATTACCACTATGTCGGACCGGGTCGTCTCCGGCAGAAAGGAGGCTCCCTCAAGAATATCATTGAATAAAGAGGAGAGATGCGGGGCCAACTCTTTCGCAAACAGTTTGTAATATTGGGCCGTGAAACCATCCAGTCCCGGAGCGGCTGACGAACGCATAGAGCGTATAGCAGCTATTGTCTCCTCATCCGAGATCCGACTATTAAGGGTATCTAACTGAGTGTCAGATAGGGCTGAAAGGGGGGTGTCAGATAAGTATGAGTGCACTCCTCCAACTCCGTCAGGAGACAGAGGGGACGAATCAGACAAGTTATAAAGGGAGCAATAAAACAAACGGAAATCTTCGGTCATCACCTCAGGGTCATATGTGTAGGTTCCCCTCTGTGGCGAGTACAACTTATCTATTGCGCCCAGCGCCCGTTTACGGCGTAGTTTATTGGCTAGTAGGGAGTCTATTCTATCCATTTTATCATAAAAGCGTTGCTGTAGCTTCCGGAGAACTAGTGCTGCACGGTTAGAAAGAAGGGTATTAAGTTGTCCCCGGAGAGAGTCAATCTGAGAGAGCAGAGAAGCGTTGGGGGTTGCTTTATGTCGAGTTAGTAAGGTGGCTATTTCTGATTCGAGTGAGTTGATCTCCAGCGCAGCTTTTTTCCTAATTGCCGACGATTTCGCCAGCAGAGCGCCGCGAATCGTGGCCTTGTGAGCTTCCCACAGGACACTAAGCGAGATGTCAGGAGATATATTTTCGGAGAAATAGTGTGTAATTGCTAATCGGATTTCTTCCAGTGCAGAAGGGTGTTGCAAAAGCGAGTCGTCAAGACGCCATTTATATTTCCTATGAGGTGAGCGGTATATATCTATGAGGAGGTAAACCCCAGCATGGTCCGTCCATGTCAGTGGTGTGATACCCGCGTCAGTAATCAGTAGTACAAGGGCAGAGGAGATGTGGATCATATCGATCCTTGAATAGTGTTGGTGCGGAGCCGAGAAATGGGTAAAATCTTTAGTGTGGGGGTGTTGGGATCGCCAGGTGTCACAGAGGCCGTGGTGTTTCAGGGTAGCAGTGAGAGTACGGGAGGCCCGAGGCAGGGATGTCATGGAGGCGTGAGGTGGAGGGCCGGATCTATCTAACAATGATGATGGTATTAAAATCACCGCCCATAATAATGTTTCCCTGTGCTTCTCTGGACAGGCGTTTAGACAGAGAGTCAAAAAACAGAGATTGGTCTTGGTTGGGAGCATATGTGGAGACCAAAGTGAGAGTCACAGAACGGAGCGTACCCATCACCATAAGAAACCGTCCGTCTGGGTCCATCACTGTCCTAGAGTGGATAAACGGGATATTACGGTGAATTAAAATGGCTACACCACGTTTTTTACAGCCCGCCAAGGCAAAGTAGGACTGGGAGAACCATTTACCCCTAAGCCGGGTATGGGAACCAGTAAGATGTGTTTCCTGAAGAAAGGCTATGTCGACTTTCTCTCGCCTGCAAGCACTCAAAAACACAGTACGCTTCCTAGGGGAGTTCAAGCCATTTACATTGACCGAAAATATTTTAAGAGACATGGCTATTCACATGAGGGAGTACGACATATTGCAAAACATGACCAGATAAAGTACTATATGTGCCAGTTGGGGGCCACCCCTCGGGACAGAGAGAAAAAGGAGCAAAAGGGTCAGAAAGAAGCCACAAGAAAGAAGAGGAAGAGAAAAACGTAAAGAAGAAAAAAAACCAAACGGGGAAAAATCCCTGAAATTGTGGGTCCCATTCAAGGACCGCAGGAAAAGAAAACTGCATAAACAACAATGTATACAACAAAAAGGGAGTGTTGGGGGGTAACTGAGGTACCATGTGAGAGAGGCTAGACTACCCGGACCATGAGGATTGGGTATGGCCGTGGCCACTTTACAGCTTTAAAGAGCATTATATTTAACGTATAGGACTGTGTCCAGACACATAAAAAAAAAAAAAATTAGGAAGGGGGGGAGGGCGGGGGAGAAAAAAAGGAGAGGGGGAGGGTAAAATGACCGGGAGGGGGGGGGGGGGGGGGGGGTGACAGGGGGGGGGGGGGGGCAATGGACTAAGGAAGGGAATAAGACCTACATAAAAATGCATTATAACGTAGATAGCGTATATGGGCCCTCATTCCGAGTTGTTCGCTCGCAAGCTGCTTTTAGCAGCTTTGCACACGCTAAGCCGCCACCTACTGGGAGTGAATCTTAGCTTATCAAAATTGCGAACGAAAGATTCTCAAAATTGCGAATAGACACTTCTTAGCAGTTTCTGAGTAGCTCCACACTTACTCGGCAACTGTTCAGTCAGTTTCGTTCCTGGTTTGACGTCACAAACACTCCCAGCGTTCGGCCAGACACTCCTCCGTTTCTTCAGCCACTCCCGCGTTTTTCCCAGAAACGGTAGCGTTTTTTCGCACACACCCATAAAACGGGCAGTTTCCACTCAGAAACACCCACTTCCTGTCAATCACATTACAATCACCAGAACGAAGAAAAAAACTTGTAATGCCGTGAGTAAAATACCTAACTGCATAGCAAATTTACTTGGCGCAGTCGCACTGCGGACATTGCTCATGCGCATTAGCGACTAATCGCTCCGTTGCGAGAAAAATATAACGAGCGAACAACTCGGAATGACCCCCATGGGGAGGAGAAGGACAAAAAAAAAGGGGGGTATTACCACGTGAGTACAAACTAATATAACTTAACAGTAACAACAATAACAAAAACAGTTACGACATGGGATTTTGTATGGAGGTCAGATCCTCCGCAGCCATTGCTCCTTACGGGGCATGGAGGCACTGCTCAGACATTTTGAGGGCAAACCGCAGCGGGAGGTTCCCACAGGTCAGGGAGAATCTCTGTCCACAGTGCGCTGGCGGGTCACCCTTGTCCAGTCAGGTAGGGGAGGCTGAGGGTGTGGTGATTTAGAGGATGAGGTCACCGCATCGACTGCAGATGACACTGGGAGGAGATCAAGCTTTGCCAGTAACTCCTGTCCTTGGGTCAGAGTTTTGACAGAATGGACGGAGTTGTTGACTGAAACATGAAGTTGAAAGGGGAATCCCCATCTATATCTTATGTGGTGCTGTCGCAGGACCCGGGTGACCGACTGGAGGTCCCGTCGTTTTTGGATAGTGGAGGGAGCCAGATCCTGAAAGACTTGTAACTGCATACCTTTAAACAGGATCTCTGGGGAGTCTCGGACAGCGGACAGGATTTTCCCTTTTGATCGGAAATAATCAAAACGGACAATAACATCCCTGGGCGGTTGAGTGGGAGGTTTTGCACGGAGTGCTCTATGAGCCCTATCACAGAGACACTCTTTGTCTGTGAGGTCTGGTACGAGGTGTATGAAGAATTCTCTCAGGAATGACGGCAGCGATGAGCCGAGGACTGATTCCGCAACATTGCGTATTCGTAAGTTATTCCTTGGTCCTCTTGTCGTTCTTTAAGTGTCTACATTTCTTCGTACAATCTAGTGAGCTCTCTGTCAAGGTGGTGTTGGGAGCAGCAGAGATCATCAGTCTTTGTTTCCAATGCATCCGTTCGGTTACCGAGAGCTGTTAGGTCCGATTTAAATTCTGCAATAGCGTTAGAGAGTTCCTGTTTAAACGCAGATTGAACTCCCTCCAGTAGGCTCGACATTACCGCCTGAATCTGAGGGTCAATACCCACCTCCGGCGAGCACGGAGAAGGAGGGGAGTTTGTGGGCATGTTGGGGTTCTGCGGGCCCTTCGACTTTGAACCAAAAAAGTTAGTTGGGGCTTGCGTAACTTTCTTGTTTTTGGACATAATGATATGAAAAAAGGAAAAAGAGAGGGGAAAAAATAATTAAAGAAAGGACACAGTCTGTAAATTGTATAGCAGGTGAGCGGCCCAGGCAGGTCAGGTTGCTGACTTACGGCTCCATCCCAGGCTCCTGTGGGAGTGAGAAAGCAAGTATTTCAAGCTTTAAAGAACTCGAAGGGTGGAGGAGGGAGCGGCAGCGGTTTCGTAGAGAATAGCCGAGGTCCAAATTGTGAATTATTCCAGGCTTCAGTCAGTGTAATTTAAGTAGATAACAGCAGCGGCCACCAGAGGGGGACGGTGTGTCAGCTTCAGGTACACCAACAAAGGAGTCGGGAGGAAGGTGCCAAAGATAATTATATATAATATCCAGCTGTATGTATATGGCACGTGTAAGATTTTATTATATTGTATTATATCATAATAATAATGATTCGAGGATACGAGGATCCGTGTATCACAATAATGGAGCCGTAACTCTTCCAGGAGCTATCCCTGCAGCTGGGGTTAAATCGCAGCCCAACCTCTCATCAAGTGGTCTAGGTACACATGGTGAAAAATAAAGCCTTTACTGCAGTCTCAGCTGCGGGCGGTAGTGTGAGCAGGTTCTGTAATCTTGCAAGGGTGAGTAGAGTGAGGTGCAGTGCAGCATTACCTTTACTCAGGCTGCTTGCCAGGGAGCAAGATGGCGGCTTTGGATTCCTGTCACAGGCCTTAGGGGAAGGGAGAGGAAATTCCCCACAGATTCGGTGGTGGTGTTAGTGGATCTGGTCCCCACGGCCACAGCCGCCTCCGCCGGGTCAGGTGCCCGCAATCAGGTCAATCACAGCGGCAGCCGCGGACAGACTGAGCGGCGCAGCCGCGGACCTGCTCTCCCGCGCCGTCCGGCCACCTAGTGGGGTCGCAATCCGCTCCGGGGGAGTCCTGGTATCTGGCGCTGTGGGGCAATACGTATCTCGCACTGTGGGGCGCTGTATCTGTCACTGTGTATCTGGAACTGTGGGGCACTGTGTATCTGGCACTGTGGGCAATTGTGTATCTGGCACTGTGTAAAAAGGGGACTCTGCATGCGTATTGTGCAAAAATTGAATGAAGGTGTGCTAAGAGACGACACAAAGGGTAGGTGATAGTGTGCTGAGAGGCGACACAGGGGGTAGGTAATAGTCATGTTGGCACGCCCCATTTTCAGTGGCTACACCCCTTCTGGTGCGTGGCCACGCCCATTTTTTCGCCCGCGCGCCTTAGGCGCGCACACATACTTCTTTTGTTGTTGTTTTTTTTTTTTGGGGGGGGGGGGGGGGAGCCACTCTTCATCTTGCCCTGGGCTCTGAAAACCCTAGTTACGCCTCTGATTGCCACACACAGGACTCAAACCCACAACCTGCTGCATCCCAGCCAAACACGCCACCCACGAGCCACTTGATCCTGCATAAAACCTATAAGATTTATGACTATATAAAGCTATCTTTTACCCATAAAAAAACAGCACCATAATCGATCCATGCAGTGTGCAGCCACACATCCAATCCCTTGCAGCCACACAGTACATAAAAATGTCCAGCGGCAATGCTGATCACCCCTTCACAAAGTACAAGGTAAGCTTCAGATTGTTAAAACGATCCAGCTTGGAATTCTCTAGCTTTCTATGCAAGGGCAAATACCTCAATTAATAGTGTACAATTGCAATGTCATAGGCAATGGGTTTGAATCCTGGGCATATCAGCATCTTGAAATGTATTAGTGACAAAAGGGATGGGGGTAGGAGACAGAGGTGGTCAGGAGAGTCTGGGCTTCAAAAAAGGGGAAAGATGTAATTTGAAGTAATTTGATCATTCATAATTGACAAGTGCAGGCAGACGGGGAGAGCAGCGCTACAGCAGCGGCTACATAGCCGCTACTGTAGTGCTGCTCTCCCCCGTCAGCCGCGGCTCTCCCCCCCATCTCTGCCTCTCCCCGTCCCCAAATCACAACCGCCACTCACGGCAGCGTCCACCCGGTTGAAGCAAGCGAGGTCTCGCAGCTGTGTGACACATCCTCCGGCGCTGCTCTCCCCGTCTCTGGCATGGCTCTCCCCGTCTCCGGCGCTGCGCTCCCCGTCTCCGGCGCTGCTCTCCCCATCTCACTTTGGCTTTTTTTAAAGTCGAATTGAGATGGTCAAAAAGGGGGCCAAAACCTGTTGGTTTTGTCCCCGTTTTCGACACAAGTACGTGGATTGGCAGCTATTCCGCCGATCCACGTGCTTTTCGACAAGTCGAATTCCTCGACTTGTTGAAAAATTTAGGGTTAGATTGAATAGGTCAGAACCCCTTCTGACCTGAAAAAGTAAAAAAAAAAGACGTCTTTTCGACAGACGTCAGCTTTCGACTTCAATTGAATATACCCCTTAATGAAGTATAGCCCTCCAGGTATTTCATGTATATTATTTAGCACAGTGACATACTGCCTCATGTATATATGTGCGGAGAGGACTGATGGGCATATAAGGTGATCTGAACTACATACAATGTTGGGGGCATGTGTGGAGGTCTGAGTGGCATGTTGGGGACATGTGGGGAAGTCTGAGTGGCATGTACAGTGGGTATTTGAGGGATCTGAGAGACATGTTGGTAGCACAAGAGATGTGAGTGGCATGTAGGGGCATGTGCAGTGGGTATTTGAGGGATCTGAGTGACATGTTGGTAGGACGAGAGGTGTGAGTGGCATGTAGGGGCATGTGCAGTGGGTATTTGAGGGATCTGAGTGACATGTTGGTAGGACGAGAGGTGTGAGTGGCATGTTGGGAGTATTTTTATATCTATAAAAGATGGGAAAATGTACATGATTGTTATCTATTGTTGCTTTTGAACTTGATATATTAATTTGGACAGGTAAAAGCTCATTGTTTAATTGTGCAACTTACATTGCAAAGGATAGATCTCCCCCCTATTGAGCAGGAACATTTAGGATGGTCTTTAAACTTTATTATAGCTGACAGTACTATCAATAGCGGCCTTCTATCACCCAAACATAGGTAATGCAATGGTTCTCAACTCCATGTTAAAAACACCTCTGAGGAGGACTATTATAATGGTCAATGGAATACCAGAAGAAAGCTCTGATGGAGGGGAACTAAAGTGTCCATATAAGTCCGCATGATTGAATACATTTCTACAGTCTAACCAGTGTTCTAGCTCAATTATGTGTGTGTCCCACTTTGTACAACTGTCCTCTGCAAACCCCAAAAGCTTCAACCACAGGCCCAATACCGTCATCCTAAGTGAAAGAACAAATACACATTTGACATCTACAAATGTGTCTTAAGAGTTACTGTTACATTTAAATATATTATATTTTCAATTTAATTGAATATTTTAGATATAACCAACCACCTACAGTATGGTCCACTTGTCATTGTATTGATTCAGCAGCAAATCCAATTGGCTTCGGATGGTAGGGACTACTGACAGTGGTTGAAAATACAGATGTGACTATCCCACCTAGAGTTGTAGCTGTGGATAAGGGTGGTCCCAGTGCAACGGTCACACCTCCACACCTACAGCTCTAACTAATAAACAGTATTAAAAGTGTAAATGCAGGCCACTGAGATGCTCTCTTAACTGCGTGGTGGTCTCTTGGGATGCTCCTTGTGCTGTATGGAGGTTACTGGTATGCTGTCCCTACTGTATGGCGTCACATTGATGCTCTATACTCTATGGCGGTCATGTATATGCTCTCTGTATTATATGTCACTCACTGGGATACCCTCTGGATTGTATTGGAGCTAGGCCTAACAGTCTACTAACATTTGTGTAGACCCTGCCAGCAGCTGATTTGGTCCTTTCTATATGAGGCCAGTTTTCTCTAAGTCCACTTTAAGTTCCCAATCTGCCCCAGCACTCATCAGTATGCCTTTATACCCCAATCAGGCAACTCCACTAATCTGTACAAAAGAGCCAGTGGTAACTGTTCCACAATGATTGGTGATAGTGATTCTGGGTAACATAGAGAAGATATCACTGGGATGAAGTAACATGTGTGCTGTCCATTTCCCACTGCAGAATGTTTGTTCATTAAATCCACTTTCCAATCTTTGGCTTAGATTATATTTATTAATGAAATTACCATCCTCTTTATTAATGAAATTACCATTTCCTCTATATTATTGTAAATAAATCATAAGATTACATTTCAGCAGTTACTAGTAGTGTGATCTTACACTATTTTATAACATAATATTAATAATAATAATAATTATATAATAATAATAATAATAATAATAATAATAATAAGTATTATTATTATTATCATCATCATTATTATTATAATGACTACTAATTAATAACACATTTGGAAAACTAGGCTTTTCTGTGCATACTAATCCGCAGGATAAGAGCCCTTGACATCAATAAAGGGTGACATTGGGCCTAATTCTGATTTAGAAGTAAAGAAGAAAAAAAGCAAATAACTGTGCACTTGGGACAAACCATGCTGTACTGCAGGGGGGGGCAGATGTAACATGAGCAGAGAGAGTTAGATTTGGGTGTCCAAACTGAAATCTAAATTGCAGTGAAAACATAAAACAGCCAGTATTTACCCTGCACAGAAACAATATAAATGTATTTGCTCCCCTTGCATGACAACAGGGTTTGTTCCAGATAAGTGCACTTGCTGTGTGTGCTAGTGACTAAATAGCCCAAACAGAAATGATAAAGTAACATCACACTGACACAATACTTGTATTGCTTCACAGGGTCTCCATAATAGTCCCAGCCAGGTTCTAGCTGTCATCAGGGCCGGCGCTACCACTAGGCAGCTTTAGGCAGCTGCCTATGGGCGGCGACCACTGGAGGGCGGCACCGCACAGTGACTGAAAGAGAACACTTTCTTTATCATGCCTCGCCTCAGCCCAGCGAAACTTCGTTCTCCTGTCTCCTTCAATCTGTCTTTCTTCAACGTGAGTGACATGACTGTCTGTGTGAGTACCTGATTCATTCTGCAACCCTGCCGTGCCGCCCCCCCCCCCCCCCCCCCCCCCCACACACACTTCTGCGATAGCCCGCATAGTGTGTTATATTCAGGCTGCTGCCGCCCGCCGCATGTATGTACTCCTGAGTCCGGGGTCCCACATTATCATTATGAGCAGCTACCACTGCCACTCCCCCCCGCAATGGTCCGGCGTCCCCCCCCCCATCCCCTCTGCATTTGGGCACATGAAGCTTCAAGCAGTCACCCGCTGGCCTGCTCCGCTCCGCTGGTGCATCGTGATACCGCTCCTGCGCCGTCTCCCCCCTGCGATCGACTGCAGCTTGTTGTCCGCGCCCCCCCCCCCCCCTCCATGCAATCTCGCGACTCGCTCCCGCATCTGACGCTCACCGAATGGTACTTGCTGCTCCCCCCACAGCTATTGTGCTCCCGCTGCCACCCCCCCCCATCTTGTCCGTAGGATCATCTCTTCTCTCCCCCCCCCCCCCCCCCCCCCCCCGCAATAGGGCTCCCACGTGTTGCCGCCACCCCTTTCCTTCATCTTGTTACCAGCTCCCCCCTGGCCCCACAGCTATTGGGTTCCTCCCCCCCCCCCTTCCCCAATCTTGTTCCTACGTTCTTCTCCTCTTCCCCCCCCCCCCCGCAATTGGGCTCTTACATGTTGCCGCCCCCCCCCCCCCTTTCCTTCATCTTATTACCAGCTCCCCCTCTCGATCAGGAGCACCCACGGATCAGGAGGGGTTCACGGTCCGGACAGCAAGGCCGGAAGAAGCGCCGCACCGCAGCTACCAGCAAGCACCATGACGGACAAGGAGGGAGGGTAAGTGCGGACGGTGCAGATATTTTGCGTCTCTTGTGCAGGAAACTCTAGAGGTGAGATCACAGCCGCCCTGTCACATAAGGAGGAGCGTCAGTGTGTGGCACCCTTGGTGCTCTTCTTCATCACCCAGCGTCCCGCAGAGCGGCAAAGGTTGCATGCATCTCACCCTGTGCTGTCCCCTCTTTCTCCCTGTCTCTCTCTTTCTCCCGGCTCTGTCTCCCTGTCTCTGCGTCTCTCTCCCTGTCTCTCTGTCTCCCTCTTTGCGTCTCTTTCCCTCTCACTGGGCGGGATTTACTAAAGGGAAAATGCTGTAAAACCCCTGTTTTACCGCATTTTCATATGTACTAACCCCCGACCGCTGCGTTTTCGCCCCATAGGGTATCGCCATCTTTTTATGGCGATACCCTACAGAAGCCTATGGGATTCTTACCGCTGCCACCGAACCCGCATCTGGGTTCTGCTTTCCGGGCATGCGCACACTGTCGGTCAGTATGCCCGGAAAAGCAGAACCTGGATGCGCATGTGCAAAATGGCCAGGGGGAGCGCAGCGATGAGAGAGCACAGTGGCCGCGGCGGTGAGCAAGAGGGAGAAGGGGATGAGAAAGCAGACGGGGGAGCGTCGGGCAGCGGAGCGGGGAGTGAGAGCGCAGAGAAAAGTGCAGTTATCGCGATGGCGGAGGTTAGTACATCCCGCCGTCAGTGTCGCACACAGTAGGAAGGGGGACATGGCTCAGAAAAGGAGGAAGAGGGTGATATCACTCACACAGGAGAAGTGTGTGTGTGTTGCGGGGGGAGGGGGTGCATGGCTCACACAGGGGAAGGAGTCAATAAAATACAAATAATTTTTTGCAAGGGAGGAGGGCACAACATTTTTCTGGCCTCTGGGCAATTGAGCTGAAGTTACGCCACTGCTTACCCTGCTGCCTTTCTCTCTAGTCCCTACTGTATGCCCATGCTATCCTTCTCTCTGTCACTCTCCCTGTCCCTATGTCCCCGCTGTCACTTTCCCTATCCCTGTCACTCTCCCTGTCCCTATGTCCCTGCTGTCACTTTCCCTGTCCCTATGTCCCTGCTGTCACTTTCCCTGTCACTCTCCCTGTCCCTATGTCCCTGCTATCACTTTCCATGTCCCTCTCCCTGTCCCAGCTGTCACTCTCCCTGAATTTTGTCTCATTCCATGTGGCATACTGTGAATTTTGGATCATACTGTGTGCTTTAATGTGAATTTTGGCTCATTCAGTGTGCTATAATGTGAATTTCGTCTCACACTGTGTGCTATAATGTAAATTTCGGCTCATTCTGTGTGCTATAATGTGAATTTCGTCTCACACTGTGTGCTATAATGTGAATTTCGTCTCACACTGTGTGCTATAATGTAAATTTCGGCTCATTCTGTGTGCTATAATGTGAATTTCGTCTCACACTGTGTGCTATAATGTGAATTTCGGCTCATACCGTGTGCTATAATGTGAATTTCGTCTCACACTGTGTGCTATAATGTGAATTTCGGCTCATACCGTGTGCTATAATGTGAATTTCATCTCACACTGTGTGCTATAATGTGAATTTCGGCTCATACCGTGTGCTATAATGTGAATTTCGGCTCATTCTGTGTGGTATAATGTGAATTTCGGCTCATACCATGTGCTATAATGTGAATTTTGGCTCATACTGTGTGGTATAATGTGAATTTCGGCTCATACTGTGTGGTATAATGTGAAAGGGGCACGAGTACTAGATAGTATAAGGGGTCCTACTATTGTGGTGTGGTGCATAATGTGTATAAGGGGTATATGGTATTGTAAACTACACTGAAGGACACGCCCCCTTTTGAGTGGCCATGCTCCCTTTTCCAGAGGTGCGCGCATAATTGCAATCATCACTTTTCCATACCCCCACTTCAAAATTTCCACTTCGACCACTATATATATAGTGTGTGTGTGTGTGTGTGTGTGTGTGTGTGTGTGTGTGTGTGTGTGTGTGTGTGTGTGTGTGTGTGTGTTTGTGTGTGTTATATATATATATATATATATATATAAAATATTTTTACATTTTTATAAACAGGAAAGGGGATACGGGACACAAAATAAATATGGACTCCACTGTGTGGTTTAATGTAAATGGGCTCTACTGTGGTGTAACATGAATAAGAGGCACTACTGTGTGATGCAACTTCAATAAGAGGCACTACTGTCACGTAACGTGAATAAGGAGGGGGGTGAGGCTTAAGTTTTGCCTAGGGTGCCGAGAAACCTTCCACCGGCCCTGGCTGTCATTGTTATAGACAGGACACTTCATAATAGAGCTTTGGCTGATGTGATGTCGTACGTTCCAAATGCCTCTTTTGATAGGAAGTTTTGAAGGAGTGCGACAGCTAATATCTTCGTGCTGAAGATTTTTGTCTTGTGAGCTCTAATTTATTTTCATTGTCATCTTTTGACATGGAACCGCTGTTACATCGCGATGGAGGTAAGTGGGCATTACAGTTATTTCAGTTGTTTTGACTCAGCAACAAAAAAAACCAAAACATTTTATTTGGCCAAATAGTGACTTAGCCACATTTACACATCAGCAGAAGTCAGGACACAAAGTTATATAATATACAACTCACCTCTGGCTACGGGTTATATAGTAATTATAACATTTCTACTTTATTTGGTATTCTGTAAGGCCTAGGTGACGGTTTCATATAGTGATTATATACAGGTACAGATATAGGGGATGTCAGCTGCTGAGACTCCCCTCTCTGTAATAGATTCCTCACCATTACCTTTAGTACTAGGCCTTTATATAACCCAGGCGGCTTTGTGCACTTTTTATTGAAGTGAATATTATGCAAATCTCTGTGTGATGGATACAAATATTACCACATGACTTTCTGTATCCAGTGGCATAGCTAATAAGTAACACTGCCTGACTGATAAAGGGCGATATTGTGGATTCACATTAAATTATCGCAAATGCAATAATTCGTATTCTATTACCAGCGATAAGTCTCCATAGGGCTTCTCGTCACTAGCTCAGAGCTGGTAATAAGTAGTGAAAAATCCCTATTTTACGCATAAAATGTTGGGGTTTGGTTCAGAACCCTGAATGACTAATTAGACAATTAGAAGGGTTTTTTTTTTTTTTAATTAGCTAATAATGACATGTCAGTTTTGGGGTCAAAATCTGCAAAGTGATTGAAATTGGGGCACAAGGTATGGGACAGGCATATTGGGGTGTGTTATGAGTGGGACAAGTGTTTTTAGACTTGCAGGTTGGAGTAATCAGTCTGTTTCCACACTTTTTTCTTTAAATCGCCTAAAATGAGCCAAATATATACTTATACCCATTTTTAGGTACCCCAAATAAGATCACTTAATTTGCTGGAAAAAAATAGCTTTCTATCATTTTTTAACGTATAAAAAAAATGCAAATAACAGCCATTTGACTACATTAAATTACACCAAATAGTTTTATTATAACCAATAATAGACTTCTTTAATGTTTTCCTATACTAGTTTTTTTTTTTTTTTTTGGGGGGGGGGGGGGGGGTACAGGCAGATTACCCCAGTTTTTCCTATAATTATCACCGCTTTCGCCGACTAGAATTATCGCACGAATCCTGTTATCGCTGTTTTGTAATAAAATAGTTGCAATAAATGGGAGCGTGCAGGGTGCGATAACCGATAGAGATATTAGATGTAGAAAACACAAAAGGGTAAACAAATGTGCCAGTAATAGTCCCTGCCTAATCATCATCTCTCACCCAATATATATATAATGGTACCCTTATAAGCAGATACTGAACATCAGGGCTGCCATTAGAACTTGTTGAGTCCAGGATAAATGAGACAGACAGAGCTCCTCCCCCCACCGCCTCACACCCCCTGACACCCCCACCCATGGTGTATGCAGACATGTAGCATGGAGCGCAGGCTCCCAGAGGAATCACGTTATTGTCCTCCTCACAGTACAGGAATGCGCTGCATACTCCTCCCTCACACTTAAAATATAAAAAGAAAGAAAAAGTAATAAAAGGATGAAAATATGAAAATGAGTAATATTTGAAAAGTGCTTAGAAGTAAAAAAAAATAATAATAATTGAAGAACAAAGATTTTCTTTCAATTATTCTGATCAGATATTGCAACAGTACCAGCACTGCCATGATTACATAGGCTTACCCATACAAGGCCGTCTTATAGCCATAACCGGCAGGGGTATAGCCAGGGATAGCGGTGTTATTGCCAGTGATGAACCTGTTAAGTGAGAAATAGCCCTAATGATTTAGTAAAGACAAATTGTGCTCATCAGGTTCAGTTATATGGTCTACAGCATGGTCTTCCTCCATACCACCATGCCACTATTAATTGGGGAAGGAAGCAGGGCCGCTGATGAGAGGGGAAATAGAGGCACAGAGGGTGACGTGGGCAGGAGCACAGATGGGAGGAGGGATCAGAGGCACACATAGGTAGGGGGCAGAGGCACAGAGGATGACGTGGGCAGGAGCACAGATGGGAGGAAGGATCAGAGACACACATAGGTAGGGAGGCAGAGGCACAGAGGATGACGCGGGCAGGAGCACATATAGGAGGGGGGATCAGAAGCACATATATGTAGGGGGACAGAGGCACAGAGGATAACGTGGGCAGGAGCAGAGATGGGAGGAGGGATCAGAGGCACACATTGGTAGGGGGGAAGAGGCACCGAGGATGACATGGGTAGGAGCACAGACAGGAGGGGAGATCAGAGTCACACATTGGTAGGGGGGGCAGAGGTACAGAGGATAACATGAGCAGAAGCACAGATGGGAGGAGGGATCAGAGGCACACATAGGTAAGCGGACATAGGCACAGAGGGTGACATGAGCAGAACAGATGGGAGGATAGATCAGAGGCAGACATAGGTAGGGGGCAGAGGCACAGAGGATGACGTGGGCAGGAGCAGAGATGGGAGTGGGGATTAGAGGCACACCTAGGTAGGTTAGCAGAGGCACAGAGGATGACGTGGGCAGAAGCACAGATGGAGGGATCAGAGGCACACATAGGTAGGAGGGCAGAGGCACAGAGGGTGACATGAGCAGAACAGATGGGAGGATAGATCAGAGGCAGACATAGGTAGGGGGCAGAGGCACAGAGGATGACGTGGGCAGGAGCAGAGATGGGAGTGGGGATTAGAGGCACACCTAGGTAGGTTAGCAGAGGCACAGAGGATGACGTGGGCAGAAGCACAGATGGAGGGATCAGAGGCACACATAGGTAGGAGGGCAGAGGCACAGAGGGTGACATGAGCAGAACAGATGGGAGGATAGATCAGAGGCAGACATAGGTAGGGGGCAGAGGCACAGAGGATGACGTGGGCAGGAGCAGAGATGGGAGTGGGGATTAGAGGCACACATAGGTAGGTTAGCAGAGGCACAGAGGATGACGTGGGCAGAAGCACAGATGGAGGGATCAGAGGCACACGTAGGTAGGAGGGCAGAGGCACAGAGGGTGACATGAGCAGAACAGATGGGAGGATAGATCAGAGGCAGACATAGGTAGGGGGCAGAGGCACAGAGGATGACGTGGGCAGGAGCAGAGATGGGAGTGGGGATTAGAGGCACACCTAGGTAGGTTAGCAGAGGCACAGAGGATGACGTGGGCAGAAGCACAGATGGAGGAGGGATCAGAGACACACATAGGTAGGAGGGCAGAGGCACAGAGGATGACGTGGGCAGGAGCACAGTTGGGAGGAGGGATCAGAGGTACACATAGGTAGGGAGGCAGAGGCACAGAGGTTGACATAGGCAGGAGCACAGATAGGAGGGAGTATCAGAGGCTTACATAGGTAGGGGGGCAGAGACACAGAGGGTGACGTGGGCAGGGGCACAGATGGGAGGAATCAGAGGCACACAGGTAGGAGGACAGAGGCACAGAGGGTGACATGGGCAGGAGCACAGATGGGATGGGGGATCAGAGACACACATAGGTAGGAGGGCAGAGGCACAGAGGATGACGTGGGCAGAAGCACAGATGGAGGAGGGATCAGAGGCACACATAGGTAGGAGGGCAGAGGCATAGAGGATGACGTGGGCAGGAGCACAGATAGGATGGGGGATCAGAAGCACATATATGTGGAAGGGCAGAGGCACAGAGGATGACGTGGGCAGTAGCAGAGATGGGCATGGGGAGCAGAGGCACACATAGGTAGGTTAGCAGAGGCACAGAGGATGACGTGGGCAGTAGCACAGATGGGAGGAGGGATCAGAGGTACACATAGCTAGGTTAGCAGAGGCACAGAGGTTGATGTGGGTAGGGGCACAGATAGGAGGGAGGATTAAAGGTGTACATAGGTAGGGGGGCAGAGGCACAGAGGGTGACGTGGGCAGGGGCACAAATGGGAGGGGGGATCAGAGACACGCATAGGTAGGGAGGCAGAGGCACAGAAGTTGATGTAGGCAGGAGCACAGATGGTAGGAGGGATCAGAG
The DNA here is from genome assembly GCF_028390025.1 of Pseudophryne corroboree. Classification (NCBI taxonomy): domain Eukaryota; kingdom Metazoa; phylum Chordata; class Amphibia; order Anura; family Myobatrachidae; genus Pseudophryne; species Pseudophryne corroboree. The sequence goes on from NC_086445.1 coordinate 807,907,264, forward strand.
GAACACATAGGTAGGGAGACAGGCACAGAGGATGATGTGTGGACAGGAGCACAGATAGGAGGGGAGATCTGAGGCACACATAGGTAGGGGAGCAGAGGCACAGAGGATGATGTGGGCAGGAGCACAGATGGGAGGGGGGATCAGAGGCACACATAAGTTGGGAGGCAGAGGCACAGAGGATGACATGGGCAGGAGCAGAGGTGGGAGGAGGGATTAAAGACACACAGGTAGGGGAGCAGAGGCACAGATTACAACATGGGCAGGTGCACAAATTGGAGGGGGGATCAGTGGCATACATAGGTAGGTTAGCAGAGGCACTGCCTGGGACCTTCTGAGTGCCTCTTTTGTTGTCTAAATGGGCTGGCCAATGGAAGCAGGAGCAGGAGAGCTGTGAGGGGGGGGACGTACAGAAAATCAGAATTAAGTGAATATTCCTGAGACAGGGGGCAACCTTTGCCTGATCTTTGTCCTGCACACATGAGCAACCTGACTGGGTGACCCACCTATGCCACTGATCCCAGGTGCACATGGCTTCTTATTCACAGGTATTAATTTGATCTGAAAGCAGTCAGTATTGTCTGTGAGCCCCCTGTGAGTCTGAGTCCTATACATGAGCACCACCTGTAGCCCCAAAAGTGATTGGACATTGAGAGCAAATAGATTAATGAGATTTTATTGACATCAGTACTTTGTAGGTCCACCACATACAGTGATTAATGCAGACACCTTTCTTGGCAATCTGTCTACAAGTCCCTGGACAACAGCAGGCGGCATGTTTTTCCATGCTGCCTTAAGTACAGTGACCAACTGTGACACTGAAGGTCGAGGTGGTCTAGAATGCAGCCGTCACTTTAATTCATCCCAGAGGTTGTCAATGGTGTTAAGATCTGGATCTGAGCTGGCCAGTTCTTCTGAGTTACCAAGTCTTCCAGTGTCACTCTGAAAACATGACATTGCACAGCCTACAATGATCCCCTTATCAGACTCTGTTAGCTTCTTACGACAAACCATTTTATTAGCAAATGATCTAATCAGTGCCCCTCTACCCATTTTATACCTTCACGAACACGTTTCTGCTGCAGGAGCACACCATTTCACCTGTGCCAGGGGATTGTCCAATCACTATCGTCTACATAGTGTAAGATAATATAGGGCTGTATAAGCCTGATGTCATATAAGTGCCTAGGTGTGGGGGAGGGAAATGCATAACATGGTATAGTTATGGATAAAAATTGAGTTTGTTTGATTGACAGTGTACTGAGTGGGCCAAGATGTAGGTGGGTTTATGGACTGATTGTGAAGGTCAACTTCCTCTTTCCATTTTGATGTCCCTGCATTCTGATGATTCTGTTTGTCTTTCAGGTGCAGTAACACTGCAGCATACAACACCATCTGTAGATGAGGTATGGAGTGCCGAGCAGGTGCTGGCAAAATATGGTGACCAAATACCACCTAATGGGGAGATTGGTGAGTATGACTCTGACATTTCTCATAAATATGGTTCAGGTTTGCTTTATAGCACTAGCGGCAGCTCATCAGGTTCTCCACTACACACGCACTAGCGGCAGCTCATCAGGTTCCCCAGTACACACGTACACCAGTGGCAGCTCATCAGGATCTCCAGTACACGCACACTAGTAGCAGTTTTTCAGGTTCCCCAGTACACACGCGCTAGTAATCTGATTCATCATGTTGCACAGACTTTGAAGGGTAAATGCATTTTATATTTGCCATGTACGTTAAGCTGAACAATGTTACTTGGTATTCCTATGATCATATGCAGCTTATGCAGCTGAATGTGTTTAGTACATGGACTCAGGTCTGGTTGCCATAAACAGGTGGTAGCCTACATATTTGTGAGTCTATGGTGAGATGCATAACGCAGGTTAATCGCAGTGTCCATGGTGCTACAACGGAGCTTGAGGATAGCCGCATGTGGACACATCTATAGCTGGCCCAGGCTTTCTAGTTCACAGACTGCATATAGAAATTAAATTTACCATGCTGCCTAACTTTGCTAATTACCAATACAGGTTGAGTATCCCATATCCAAAATGCTTGGGACCAGAAGTATTTTGGATACCGGATTTTTCTGTATTTTGGAATAATTGCATACCGTAATGAGATATCATGGCAATGGGACACAAGTCTAAGCACAGAATGCATTTATGTTTCATATACACCTTATACATGCAGCCTGAAGGTAATTTAATACAATATTTTGAATAACTTTGTATATTAAACAACATTTGTGTACATTAAGCCATCAGAAAACAAAGGTTTCACTATCGCTGTCTTACTCAAAAAATTCCGTATTTCGGAATATTCCATATTTTGGAATATTTTGATATGGGATACTCAACCTGTATAACAATACTTCCCATGGTAAGGAAGCCACTCTATAACTGGTTTAAGCATTGAATTGCTATGTGTAACATGGCTGTAAATGAACCACATGTATTTTTTTCTTCTATAGCTGACAGAGTATTTAATGGCGTCACTTATGGAGGCTTTGCCGGCATCGTTGTTATTGTAGCAATTATCCTGTATTATTGGTAAGTTACTAACAATCTACAGATGATGTTACTGTTTATTTACCTAGATATTATTATATTATCTAATAGTAACAGACATTCTGATTGGCAGGCAGTTGTATGTGTATATAGCCTATTCCATGGGATCCGATCGGGGTCCCGGCAGTTGAAATACCAATGCCAGAATCCCGACACTACTTGGAATGCCAGCACCGGGGTGGATTAGGCTGCGGGTAGAGTGATAAAGAACAGTAGGGCATTTATTCCATCGACATAAAACTTCTGTGAATTTCAATAGTGGAGACATTCTGCAGGCTTACATTACTATGTTTAAAGATGCTTCCATTAGGCATCTATAATTGGGTAATTACGATCATGTACTGTATTTAAAAACTTGGAAGGTCAGAGCAGTGATGCTCTAAAATCAGCCTGTAGAGAACTAGAGTATTTGGGAAATTTGTTGCTTGTACTTATCTCTTCAAAGGATCATAATATTTAGCAAAAGAGTCTACAAAATGTTTTAGTTGGTGATAGGCCCAGGACTTATGATCAGGAAGGTTGTTTGTCATGCAGTGCCTAAAACTGACACATCTGTCCCTGAGCCACCAGCTGACCAATGTGGAGCCATCTTGTCCTGTTACAAAGGAGTGATCTTGTCCTGTTTCAAGGAGTGATCTTGGTCCCAGGAAGGGACATTGGATTATACATAAATGATGTGGGGGAGGAGAGGGGAGGGGGGATAAACAGAAGGTATGTGTTTAAGTGTTTTAAGATTGTTTCCAACAAGTAAGCATCTGAGTTATAGGGCGGGATGTATTAAAATACATTGTTGGCCTTTGTCGCCCACCACAGCGATACTAATCACATATGTACAAACACGCTAATGAGGGGGGGTCGGCAGTTTTGGCGCTGGGCAGTGGGTGCGGAAGAAGCCCATAGGCTACTATATGGTATCGCCATAAAAAGATGGCGATACCCTTAGCGTCGAAAAAACACGGCGACCAGGCTATAGTACATATGACAGTGCAGTAAAATCCCTGAAAAATGGGGGTTTTACCACATTTTCCCTTAAGTACATCCCGCCCCTTAGTGAAGTGGGGAAGTATAGGAAAATCAATGTCCAGGAACTACCTGTAGATAGAAAAGAGGTCACTTCTATTGTGGATCATTGTGCCCTAACATGTCAATATGACCAAGCCAGTGGTCTCTCTAAATGGACAGCATAATAGTTAAAAAAGAAAATCTGTCTATGAAAGTTGAAAATATTAATTAGTACACATGAAGACAAACACATAGGTATAGAAACAGACAAATTAATGAACATAATTTGGCAGGTTATATAAAGCACCCATGATGAGTTAGTAGGAGAAACATACGGATGACCATTGACTGCTCTGCCACCATGGTCAATAGGTTTCACTATTGGTAATAAACCATTGATGGGGAGCCATTGATGGTTATGCTATGCACATGGTGGGACTGGTTCTCATCATCAGTGAGCCCTGGCCATGGCATATCTCCTTGACTAGTGGAGCCCGGTGCTTGTTTTAAAAATATGGGGGACCCTACGTCCTTTTCCCCGTTCTATGTTTGGAACCAGGACTGGTCCAAGAGCCAAGGGCTGGTTCTTTAAATACAGGGGGGCCACACACTTTCCCCCCGTGTATTTTTAGAAAAAGGACCAGCTCAAAGAGCCTGAGGCTGGTTATGCTTAGGAGGGAGACCTCACAGATCACTGATCTGTGCAGGCTTCTCAGAACATGCTGCTCAAGAAGACTTCAATTTGAAAAGTGCATTCTGAGCCAATTCATGGTTGTGTATGCAGAAACTAATGTTGGCAGGGCCGGCTCTAGGCATGTTCGAATAGAGCGGCCGCGCAGGGCGCCACCCTTAATGGGCGCTGCGCGCTGGCGCCGCCATATTCGAACATGAAGCCGGCCCTGGTCACTGCAGGCGCTTGTGTGCGCTATACGCGCTGAGCGGCGCCGGTATCTAACGTCAGACGCCGGCGCAGCGCACACAAGCGCCTTGGACGCTTCCTGGCCGGCCACCCTCCCGCCCGCACCTGCAACCGGCCGCCCGCCCACCCGCCAGCACCCGGACCCGGACAGCAGTACTCACCCTCCAACGCCGCAGGTATTTGGAGGGGGGGTGAATCATTTAAGGATGGCACTGTGGGGGCATTTATGGATGGCACTGTGGGGGCATTTATCTGGCACTGTGGGGGCATTTATCTGGCACTGGGGGCATTTGTCTGGCACTGTGGGGGCATTTATCTGGCACTGGGGGCATTTGTCTGGCACTGTGGGGACATTTATCTGGCACTGTGGGGCGCACTGTGGGGGCATTTATCTGGCACTGTGGGGACATTTATCTGGCACTGGGGGCATTTGTCTGGCACTGTGGGGACAAATATCTGGCACTGGGGGCATTTATCTGGCACTGGGGGCATTTATCTGGCACTGGGGGCATTTGTCTGGCACTGTGGGGACATTTATCTGGCACTGTGGGGCCCACTGTGGGGGCATTTGTCTGGCACTGTGGGGACATTTATCTGGCACTGTGGGGCGCACTGTGAGGGCATTTATCTGGCACTGTGGGGATATTTATCTGGCACTGGGGGCATTTGTCTGGCACTGTGGGGGCATTTATCTGGCACTGTGGGCATTTATCTGGCACTGTGGGGACATTTATCTGGCACTGTGGGGACATTTATCTGGCACTGTGGGGACATTTATCTGGCACTGGGGGCATTTGTCTGGCACTGTGGGGACATTTATCTGGCACTGTGCGGACATTTATCTGGCACTGTGGGGGCTTTTCTGTATCTACATATCTGGCACTGTGTGGCCATTTATGTATCTGGCATTGCTGGGGGGCATGTCATGTGTAGCTGGCACGGCTGGGGAGCATATCATATAGTGTTCCCGCTAGGCGTCTGTGGCTAGGCAATGTGTCTAACGTGCTCTGCCTGGCGCAAAGTGTCTAACGTGCTCTGCCTGGCGCAAAGTGTCTAACGTGCTCTGCCTGGCGCAAAGTGTCTAACGTGCTCTGCCTGGCGCAAAGTGTCTAACGTGCTCTGCCTGGCGCAAAGTGTCTAGGAGGTTCTACCTGGTGCAGTGTGTATTAACTGCACTACTGTGTGGTGTAATGCAAATTGCCACTATTATGTGGCCACGCACCTTCCCCACGAAGCAACGCCCCTAAATTTTTGCTGCGCGCCTTCGGCGCGCACTTTCCATGCTTTGCCGTGTAGGTAGATGGGCACCAAGCATTACAGTATGTACATCATTTTGCCCTCCTAACTTAAAAATGTGCCCTCCCTGCCCTAAAAAGTGAACACTATCGTGTAACTGGCACTGCTAGGGGGGCATATTGTGTGCAGCTGCCACTGCTGGGGGGCATATCATGTCTATCTGGCACTATACTGGAGACATTGTGTGTAAGGAACACTACTGTGGCTGTTATGTGTAAGGCTGCTAATTGTGTGCGTAGAGGGTGTGTGAAAATATATTTATTTATAGTCTAATAATATGAAGTTATGAGGCCACGCCCACTTTCCAAGAGGCCACGCCCACTTTTCCTGGGGGGCGCGCGCGCATTGGGGGGGGGGGGGGCTTTTACATGTTTTCGCTCAGGGTGCTAGTAGGCCTGGAGCCGGCCCTGAATGTTGGTAAATGTCTGTGTTCTATTTATTCGTACATGTCTGTTCTACCGTGTGTTTCATATCTATTTGAGCAAACACTGCCGTGTTTTGTGTTTAGTAAATTACTGAGATGGAAATTACGTCCATGATTTCCAACTCAAATAAACAGGGTGCTTAGTAAATTTACACCGGAATCTTACAATTTTTATTTTTTCGAAGACTAAAAAAAAACATTATAGAAGACATACAGTATTCAGAGTAATGTTAAAATAATGCTAGAACTTATATCCTAAGTTGTAGTTCAACAGTCACTTGTCACTGTGTTGTGGTGAAGGGGAGGGGGCATTCTGCTTCTTCGTTATACAAAGGAGACAGTGTGCTGATAAATTTGGGTGGGATCTCTGGGACCTAGTATTATTGGCGGACCTGAAGGGTCCCTTCCCAGGAATAGGGATATGATCTGTAACTAACCACTTTTATTATTTTTGCAGCTGGAGAAAAAAGAAATAAAGGAGTCATACAGGTAATAAAACCTATATACTGGTCCTACATAATTATACCACGGGACATGTTGTCTCTTTGTAAAGAGTTACCACCATACATGACATATATCTATCTCTATATAGTAAGTGTTAGATATGTTATGAAAATAATAGTAAAATGATGTCTACTTATTTGTCTCATTCTCTTAGATGTTGAGAAAGCTGAGGATGAGGCTAGAAGTCCCAACCCCTTACCCACAATGTCCTAACCCCCACCACCTTGTTCCCACTCCCCACCACCTCCATGTCTACCGATTCTCCCCCAACTCTTCCTACATACTCACCTCCTCCACTTACCCTATAATCCCCCCCATAACTGCCCAGCACCCTCTCACCCACACATCCCGATCTCCCACCACCTCAACCTTTACCACTTCCTTCCCCAACCTCACCCCCCACTAGTATCCCAACCTCTTACCTACAATATTCTACCACCACCTTGTTCCCCACCCCCATCACCATCTACCGATTCTCCCCCAACTCTTCAACCATCTAATCAATGATATTGTCACAGTCCATGAATGGACTTTGTGGGCGACTCGCTTCTCACCTCTCCAGCAACTGTGTCTATGGTTACCCAGCAGCAGAAGGGCTTGTCACAGGTCAATGCAGGAAGGGGGAGTCTAACAACTGTGACAGATCCAAATGGTCTGTTCAAAAAACTGGTGCCCCACATACCTAACTAACTTTTTCATCAGACCAGCCAACTTACTTATCAGAACATAAAACAAGAAAAACAGGAAGACAATACCGCTGTGATAAACACCAATCTATACAAATATCACAAAGCCTTTGATTTAAGGGGTGAAAGATGTCAGTGGTACCCCTTGCTGGTCACTATTACTGTGCTCAACCCTTCTGGATTGCTCCACAGACTCCCTTGGTGCTCACTCAGAGCCACGTGTTACAGCAGCATCACTTGAATCAGACTGACCTGCTTTTCTTATATTGTTATTAAATTAATATTACATATACATCATATCAAATGTATCTTGATCTCTCACTGCCCTACAAGTATTATAATACTTCTGTACTAATATTGAGAGCAACTACTAACAAACTAACCAACCAACCAACTAATGAGGACTGTGTGAACTTGGCTTGGTCTATACTAGTGAAGATTATGGCCCTCATTCCGAGTTGATTGCTCGCTAGCTGCTTTTAGCAGCATTGCACACGCTAAGCCGCCGCCTACTGGGAGTGAATCTTAGCTTAGCAGAATTGCGAACGAAAGATTCGCAGAATTGCGAATAGAAATTTCTTAGCAGTTTCTGAGTAGCTCCAGACTTACTCAGTCATTGCGATCAGTTCAGTCAGTTTCGTTCCTGGTTTGACGTCACAAACACACCCAGCGTTCGCCCAGACACTCCCCTGTTTCTTCAGACACTCCCGCGTTTTTCCCAGAAACGCCAGTGTTTTTTCGCACACGCCCAGAAACACCCACTTCCTGTCAATCACAGTACGATCACCAGAACGATGAAAAAACCTCGTTATGCCATGAGTAAAATACCTAACTTTTGTGTAAAATAACTATGCGCATGTGTTCTGCGAACCATGCGCAGTAAGCGACTAATCGCAATATAGTGAAAATCGGCAATGAGCGAACAACTCGGAATGACCACCCATGTTTAATACTGCTTTTTTGGATTATAACACTCAGCAACTAACAGCCTAATTACTGTTGGGACTCTAGAATATATTAACCCATTATTTAAATTTATTGGTGGCATCTAGTGGCTAGATTTAAAATGTGGATGTTTTGAACATATGCTGGTAATAATATATGTATTTTATATTAAAACTACTTTTTTATGACTTTTTTGATCTTAAAATAAAAAATATTTTTTTTATTTTAATTACTGTACTACCAGCGCTATCTATCTTTTTTTTGTATTCTATACTAGGGGGTAAATGTAATAGGTCTAGAACCGACCCTGGACATACCTCCCATCTATCTGCTCAGCGGGCGGGGTTTCTGTAAGACACAGCTGCAATGTGACATCGGGCCTAATTCAGACCTGATCGCTAGGCTGCGTTTTCGTACAGGGGGCGATCCAGTGTAAAATGCGCAGGAGCGTTGCACGAGTACAAATCAGATCGCCGCTCAGCGATGGGTTTGTGCAAAGGATCCATTTGCACAGATGTTCGCAAGGAGATTGACAGGAAGAAGGCGTTTGTGGGTGGCAACTGACCGTTTTCTGGGAGTGGTTGGAAAAACGCAGGCGTGTCAAAGCATTTGCAGAGAGGGTTCCTGACGTCAATTCCTGTCCTGAACAGGCTGATGTGATCGCAGCGGCTGAGTGAGTCCTGGGCTGTGCAAAGACTGCACAAGATCTGTTTGTACAGCTCTGCTACACATGCGTTCGCACAACAGCTAAAGTAAACTCCCCCTGTAAATGACTATCTGTTCGCAGCAATGCAAAAATGGCCTGCTAGCGATCAGGTCTGAATTAGGCCCATCGTGATGTTACGTTGCAGCCTCGTACACACTGATGTGAGGTGCAAAGGATGTGAGGAGCACGGTTGGTATTCAGCTCTCCTGGCACTTTCCTGGCTAAGACCAGCCTGCACTGGGTACCCCCAACACCAAGCTCTCCAAGCTGGACAACCTGAGTCTGACCTGCAGCTACATAGCCTGGTAAGTATGAGTCTTCCATGTGTAAGGGGCATTACTGTGTGGAATAATATGTTACAAGGGGCATTAATGTGTGCGGCATAAGGGTAGATGTATTAAGCCTTGGAAAATGATAAAGTGGAGAGCGATAAACTACCAACCAATCAGCTCCTAATGGTAATTTTTATTGATCTTAAATTAAAATTGAATGGATCCTGGACACAGAGAGGGTAATGGAGCTGGAAGAGCCATTCTCAAAGACAGATACATTGGGGCTAATGCAGATTTAAGCACGCTAGCCATATCTGCACCCACACTGTATGCGCAGACCTAAATGCGTATTATTGGCTGTATGCAAAGTAGTACACACATCTGTGGCCGGATCACCACTATAGCTACACTGTATGTAAAGTAGTACACACATCTGTGGCCGGATCACCACTATACCTACACTGTATGTAAAGTTGTACACACATCTGTGGCCGGATCACCACTATACCTACACTGTATGCAAAGTAGTACACACATCTGTGGCCGGATCACCACTATACCTACACTTGGTTTCTATCATCATTTTCAGTGTGTACTTGCACCAGCCCTATCCTTGGCAGAAAAGATTAATTGGAAAACAGGTGTTATTAAGCGTAAGCACAAGTCACCCTAGGCTGCAGTTCTCTAAACTTGGAATGGAAAAGTTGCCCAAGGCAACCAATCAGCTGCTACTTCTACTTTTATAGAATATACTTAGTCCGTAGAGGATGCTGGGGTCACCATTAGAACCATGGGGTATAGACAGGATCCGCAGGAGACATGGGCACTTTAAGACTTTGAAAGGGTGTGAACTGGCTCCTCCCTCTATGCCCCTCCGCCAGACTCCAGTTATAGGAACTGTGCCCAGGGAGACTGACATTTCGAGGAAAGGATTTATTGTTAAACTAAGGTGAGATTCATACCAGCTCAAACCTCAAGCATGCCGCACAACGTGGCATTCAACAGAACACAAGCCAACAGCATGAACAAATGCAGCAACATGCTGACAATAACGTAACAAAACATGTGTGTAACCACAACTAATAACTGCAGATACAGTACGCACTGGGACGGGCGCCGAGCATCCTCTATGGACTAAAAGTAAAGGATTTACCGGTAGGTGTTAAAATCCTATTTTCTCATACGTCCTAGAGGATGCTGGGGTCACCATTAGAACCATGGGGTTATACCAAAGCTCTAGAACGGGCGGGAGAGTGCGGATGACTCTGCAGCACCGATTGACCAAACGTAAGGTCTTCATCGGCCAAGGTGTCAAACTTGTAGAACTTTGCAAATGTATTTGACCCTGACCAAGTAGCTACTCGGCAAAGTTGCAATGCGGAGAAACCCTGGGCAGCCGCCCAGGATGAGCCCACCTTTCTAGTAGAATGGGCCTTCACCGATACCGGTAACGGCAATCCAGCCGTGGAATGAGCATGCTGAATCGTGTTACAGATCCAGCGTGCAATGGTCTGCTTGGAAGCAGGACACCCAACCCTATTGGGAGCAAACAGGACAAACAGAGCCTCTATTTTCCTAATCTGAGCCGTTCTTGCGATATAAATCTTCAAAGCTCTGACCACATCCAGAAATTTTGACTCAGCGAAGGCGGCAGTAGCCACAGGCACCACAATAGGTTGGTTCATGTGGAAAGAGGAAACCACCTTCGGTAGAAATTGTTGACGTGTCCTCAATTCAGCTCTATCTTCATGGAATATCAAATAAGGGCTCTTGTGAGACAAGGCTGCTAACTCAGACACCCGCTTTGCAGATGCCAAGGCCAACAGGATGACTACTTTCCAAGTGAGGAATTTCAACTCCACCTTCCGTAAAGGCTTAAACCAATGTGATTGAAGGAACTGCAACACCACATTTAGATCCCATGGTGCCACTGGAGGCACAAAAGGAAGTTGGATGTGCAACACGCCTTTCACGAAAGTCTGAACTTCTGGAAGGGAGGCTAATTGTTTCTGAAAAAACCGATAAGGCCGAAATCTGTACCTTAATTGAGCCCAATTTTAGGCCCGCATCCACACCTGCTTGTAGAAAATGGAGAAAACGTCCTAGCAGAAACTCTTCCATAGGAGCCCCCTTGGATTCACACCAAGAAACATATTTTCTCCAAATACGGCGGTAATGTTTAGATGATACCCCTTTTCTGGCCTGAATAAGTGTGGGAATGACTTCTCTGGGAATACCCTTACGGGCTAGGATTTTGCGCTCAACCGCCATGCCGTCAAACGTAGCCGCAGTAAGTCCTGATACACGCACGGCCCCTGTTGTAACAGGTCCTCGTGCAGAGGAAGAGGCCAGGGATCTCCTATGAGTAATTCCTGAAGATTTGGATACCAAGCCCTCCTTGGCCAGTCTGGGACAATGAGGATCGCCCGGATCTTTGTTCTTCTTATGATCTTTAGAACCTTTGGAATGAGAGGAAGTGGAGTGAATACATACACCGACTGAAACACCCACGGTGTCGCCAGTGCATCCACTGCAATTGCTTGAGGGTCCCTTGACCTGGAACAATATCTCTGAAGCTTCTTGTTGAGACGAGATGCCATCATGTCTACTTGAGGAACTCCCCAACGACTTATCACCTCTGCGAAGACTTCTTGGTGGAGGCCCCACTCTCCTGGATGGAGATCGTGTCTGCTGAGGAAGTCTGCTTCCCAGTTGTCCACTCCTGGAATGAAGATCGCTGACAGAGCGCTTGTATGCTTTTCCGCCCAACGAAAAATCCTTGTGGCTTCTGCCATTGCCGCTCTGCTTTTCGTTCCGCCCTGGCGGTTTATATACGCTACTGCTGTTACATTGTCCGACTGGATCAGTACAGGCAGATCTCGAAGAAGATGTTCCGCTTGCAGAAGACCGTTGTAAATGGCCCTTTACTCCAGAACATTTATGTGGAAACAAGTTTCCTGACTTGACCATCTTCCTTGGAAGTTTTCTCCCCTTGTGACTGCCCTCCAGCCTCGGAGGCTTGCATCCGTGGTCACTAGGATCCAGTCCTGTATCCCGAACCTGCGCCCCTCTAGGAGGTGAGAGCTGTGCAGCCACCACAGGAGTGATACCCTGGTTTTGGAAGACAGGATTATCCTCCGGTGCATGTGTAGGTGGGACCCGGACCACTTGTCCAACAGGTCCCACTGGAACACTCTGGCATGGAACCTGCCAAACTGAATGGCCTCGTAGGCCGCAACCATCTTCCCCAGCAACCGAATGCATTGATGGATGGACACTCTTGCTGGTTTCAGAATTTGTCTGACCAGACTCTGAAGTTCCAGAGCCTTTTCCACTGGAAGAAAGACTCGCTGTAGTTCTGTGTCCAATATCATTCCCAAAAATGACAACCGCGTCGTCGGAATCAACTGTGATTTTGGCAAGTTTAGGAGCCAACCATATTGCTGAAGAACTGTCAGGGAGAGTGCAACTTTTTGCACCAACTGGTCCCTGGATCTCGCCTTTATCAGGAGATCGTCCAAGTATGGGATAATCGTGACTCCTTGCTTGCGAAGGAGAACCATCATCTCCGCCATCACTTTGGTTAAAATCCTCGGAGCCGTGGACAGACCAAACGGCAACGTTTGAAATTGGTAATGACAATCCTGAATTGCAAACCTCAGGTAAGCCTGATGTGGAGGATAAATGGGGACATGTAAGTAGGCATCCTTTATGTCCACCGACACCATAAAATACCCTTCCTCCAGACTGGAGATCACTGCTCGGAGAGACTCCATCTTGAATTTGAATTTCTTTAGGTAGAAATTTAGGGATTTCAGGTTTAGGATTGGTCTGACCGAGCTGTCCGGCTTCGGGACCACAAACAGGCTCAAATAAAAACCTTCTCCCTGTTGTGACTGGGGAACCCTGACGATAACTTGATTTTGACACAACTTTTGTATTGCGTCGCAAACTACCTCCCTGTCCGGAAGAGTAGCTGGTAAGGCCGATTTGAAAAAACGGCGAGGGGGAACGTCTTGAAACTCCAGCTTGTACCCTTGGGATACTGTTTGTAAAACCCATGGGTCTAGGTCCGAACGAACCCAAAACTGACTGAAGAGTTTGAGACACGTCCTCACCGGTGCGGACTCCCGCATAGGAGCCCCAACGTCATGCGGTGGAATTAGCAGAAGCCTGGGAGGACTTCTGCTCCTAGGAGCCTGACAAGGCTGGTGATCGTTTACCTCTTCCCCTTCCTCTAGTAGCAAGGAAGGAAGAACCTCGGCCCTTTGTGTATATATTGGGCCGAAAGGACTGCATCTGATAGTGATGCGTTTTCTTTTGTTGTGGAGGAACATAAGGCAAAAAGGATGACTTACCCGCGGTAGCTGTAGATACCAAATCATCAAAGCCATCACCAAATAAGGCCTTACCTTTATATGGTAGAGATTCCATACTTTTCTTGGAATCAGCATCAGCATTCCATTGGTGAATCCACAACGCTCGTCTAGCTGATACTGCCATGGCATTGGCCTTTGATCCCAAAAGACCAATATCTCTTGCAGCTTCCTTAAGGTATGCTGCAGCGTCCTTGATATAACCCATCGTCAAGAGGATGCTATCCCTATCTAGGGTATCTATTTCAGAAGACAAGTTGTCTGCCCACTTTTCGATAGCACTACGTACCCACGCAGATGCAATGACAGATCTGAGTAGCGTACCTGTGGTCGCATAAATGGACTTTAACGTAGTTTTTTGTTTACGATCCGCAGGATCCTTAAGGGCCACTGTGTCAGGTGACGGGAGAGCCACCTATTTAGACAAACGTGACAGGGCCTTGTCCACGGTGGGGGGTGACTCCCACTTTTCCCTATCAGCCGAGGGTAACGGGTAAGAAACCGTAATTCTTTTGGAAATCTGAAACTTTTTGTCAGGACTTTCCCAGACTTTTTTAAATAGCGTGTTCAGTTCATGAGAGGGAGGAAACTTTATCTCAGGTTTCTTCTCCTTATACATACAGACCCTGTTATCTGGAACAGCAGGGTCCTCAGTGATATGCAATACCTCTTTAATAGCCACAATCATGTACTGAATGCTCTTTGCCAATTTCGGATCCAATCTGGAATCACTATAGTCGACACTGGAATCAGTGTCCGTGTCGGTATCAGCCAACTGGGTAAACGCACGTTTCTGTGACCCCGAGGGGACCTGAACTTGTAATAACATATCTTCCACAGATTTCTTCCATGCCTGGGTCTGAGACTCAGACTTGTCTAATCTCGGACTAATATGAGCTACATTAGCATTCAACACATTTACCCAATCAGGAGTCGGCGATGCCGACATGGCCACCTCCACCACCTTTTGTGTCTCTAATACAGCCTCCTCCTGTGAAGAGCACTCAGCCTCAGACATGCCGACACACGTGTAAGAAACACCCACAGACACACTGGGCTTATAGGGGACAGACCCACAGAAAAGCCTGCCAGAGAGACACAGAGGGAATTTGCCAACTCACACCCCAGCGCCAAATCAATGGTTCTGAAGCGATTACCAAAATGCCCCAGACCTGTAGCGCTTTTTATATTATATTATTGCACCAAATAACCTGGGCCTACCCCCCGCCCCCCTTTTTGCACCCTGATACTGCGGCCAGCGAAGATGAAATGGCGCAGAGTGAGCTGTGGGGTGACAAAGCTCCGCCCCCTTAATGGCGCGCTTCCGTCCCGCTCTTTGTAATACTGATTATACTGGCGGGGGTTAGGACAGTGCCTTTGCACTAATGTCCTCTCTTGCCAGTTTATGCTGAGGATTTTTAGCTGCCCAGGGCACCGCCGCCCCCCGCCCCCGGACCCAGTAGTGCTGTGTGTGTGAGCGGGAGCTTGGCGCACAGCGTCCGGTCGCTGTGCGGTACCTCAGGGAAATGCAGTCACTGAAGTCTTCTTTCTTCTTCTACTCACCTGTCTTCTGGCTCTGTAAGGGGGGTAACGGCCGGCTGTGGGAGCGAGCATCTGAGCGTACCCAGTGATCAAACCCTCAGGAGCTAATGGCGTCCTGTAGCCAGAAGCAGAGCCATTAAACTCACTAGAAGTTGGTCATACTTCTCTCCCCTCAGTCCCACGAAGCAGGGAGGTTGTTGCCAGCAGCCTCCCTGAACATAAAAAACCTAACAAAAAGTATTCAGTAGAGGTCCCTGTAGTGCGTCCAGTCTCACGGGGCACAATTCTAAAACTGGAGTCTGGAGGAGGGGCATAGAGGAAGGAGCCAGTTCACACCCTTTCAAAGTCTTAAAGTGCCCATGTCTCCTGCGGATCCCGTCTACACCCCATGGTTCTAATGGTGACCCCAGCATCCTCTAGGACGTATGAGAAATTTTTATAGCTTTGAATATGTTAAGAAATCAAATTAAATTTCTGTCCCATTCTCAATATGTTCAAACTGTTCACGTATCCCACAGCATTAGAGAGCTTGCGGAGAAGTCATACTGAGGGAACCTCATCAAAGGTTAAACGCTTTTGTTGAAGCCTATAAACTTAGGCTGGGTATACTGTAGGTGATGTCATCCAAATCCACGGGTCAGACCGACATATTGTGAACATCATGTAGTGTGTACCCATTACTGCGTGCTCCCACCTACTGACATCGGGGTCATTCCATCTGCTGTGCTGACCCAACACCATGTTGCTGAATACGGGTATTCAATAATATATATTTTGCGCTTTATCATTCAGTGTGTACAGCTGACTGACATCTTGTCCCTAGTAACAAGTTCAGATGGAGACCACAGCAAGCAGGAGGAAGAGGAGCTAAAAATAAGATTTTACTTACCGATAAATCTATTTCTCGTAGTCCGTAGTGGATGCTGGGGACTCCGTCAGGACCATGGGGGGGATTAGCGGCTCCGCAGGAGACAGGGCACAAAACTAAAGCTTTAGGATCAGGTGGTGTGTACTGGCTCCTCCCCCTATGACCCTCCTCCAAGCCTCAGTTAGGATACTGTGCCCGGACGAGCGTACACAATAAGGAAGGATATTGAATCCCGGGTAAGACTCATACCAGCCACACCAATCACACCGTATAACTTGTGATCTAAACCCAGTTAACAGTATGACAAACGTAGGAGCCTCTGAACAGACGGCTCACAACAATAACAACCCGATTTTTTTGTAACAATAACTATGTACAAGTATTGCAGACAATCCGCACTTGGGATGGGCGCCCAGCATCCACTACGGACTACGAGAAATAGATTTATCGGTAAGTAAAATCTTATTTTCTCTGACGTCCTAAGTGGATGCTGGGGACTCCGTCAGGACCATGGGGATTATACCAAAGCTCCCAAACGGGCGGGAGAGTGCGGATGACTCTGCAGCACCGAGTGAGAGAACTCCAGGTCCTCCTCAGCCAGGGTGTGCCCCTGACCAAGTAGCAGCTCGGCAAAGTTGTAAAGCCGAGACCCCTCGGGCAGTCGCCCAAGATGAGCCCACCTTCCTTGTGGAATGGGCATTTATATATTTTGGCTGTGGCAGTCCTGCCACAGAATGTGCAAGCTGAATTGTACTACACATTCAACTAGCAACCGTCTGCTTAGAAGCAAGAGCACCCAGTTTCTTGGGTGCATACAGGATAACAGCAAGTCAGTTTTCCTGACTCCAGCCGTCCTGGAAATCTATATTTTCAGGGCCCTGACAACATCTAGCAACTTGGAGTCCTCCAAGTCTCTAGTAGCCGCAGGTACCACAATAAGCTGGTTCAGATGAAACGCTGACACCACCTTAGGGAGAAACTGGGGACGAGTCCGCAGCTCTGCCCTGTCCGAATGGACAATCAGATATGGGCTTTTGTGAGACAAAGCCGCCAATTCTGACACTCGCCTGGCCGAGGCCAGGGCCAACATCATGGTCACTTTCCATGTGAGATATTTCAAATCCACAGATTTGAGCGGTTTAAACCAACGTGATTTGAGGAATCCCAGGACTACGTTGAGATCCCACAGTGCCACTGGAGGCACAAAAGGGGGTTGTATATGCAGTACTCCCTTGTCAAATTTCTGGACTTCAGGAACTGAAGCCAATTCTTTCTGGAAGAAAATCGACAGGGCCGAAATTTGAACCTTAATGGACCCCAATTTTAGGCCCATAGACACTCCTGTTTGCAGGAAATGCAGGAATCGACCGAGTTGAAATTTCTTCGTGGGGCCTTCCTGGCCTCACACCACGCAACATATTTTCGCCACATGTGGTGATAATGTTGTGCGGTCACCTCCTTCCTGGCTTTGACCAGGGTAGGAATGACCTCTTCCGGAAAGCCTTTTTTCCCTTAGGATCCGGCGTTCAACCGCCATGCCGTCAAACGCACCCGCGGTAAGTCTTGGAACAGACATGGTACTTGCTGAAGCAAGTCCCTTCTTATCGGCAGAGGCCCTGAGTCCTCTGTGAGCATCTCATGAAGTTCCGGGTACCAAGTCCTTCTTGGCCCATCCGGAGCCACGAGTATAGTTCTTACTCCTCTACGTCTTATAATTCTCAGTACCTTTGGTATGAGAAGCAGAGGAGGGAACACATACACCGACTGGTACACCCATGGTGTTACCAGAACGTCCACCGCTATTTCCTGAGGGTCTCTTGACCTGGCGCAATACCTGTCCAGTTTTTTGTTCAGGCGGGACGCCATCATGTCCACCTTTGGTCTTTCCCAACGGTGCACAATCATGTGGAAACAACTTCTCGATGAAGTCCCCACTCACCCGGGTGGAGGTCGTGCTGAGGAAGTCTGCTTCCCAGTTGTCCACTCCCGGAATGAAAACTGCTGACAGTGCTATCACATGATTTTCCGCCCAGCGAAGAATCCTTGCAGTTTCTGCCATTGTCCTCCTGCTTCTTGTGCCGCCCTGTCTGTTTACGTGGGCGACTGCCGTGATGTTGTCCCACTGGATCAATACCGGCTGACCTTGAAGCAGAGGTCTTGCTAAGCTTAGAGCATTGTAAATTGCTCTTAGCTCCAGTATATTTATGCGGAGAGAAGTCCCCAGACTTGATCACACTCCCTGGAAATTTTTTCCCTGTGTGACTGCTCCCCAGCCTTTCAAGCTGGAATCCGTGGTCACCAGGACCCAGTCCTGAATGCATAACTGTGGCACTTTAGTAGATGAGCACTCTGCAGCCACCACAGAAGAGACACCCTTGTCCTTGGAGACAGGGTTATCCGCTGATGCATCTGAAGATGCGATCCGGACCATTTGTCCAGCAGATCCCACTGAAAAGTTCTTGCGTGAAATCTGCCGAATGTAATCGCTTCGTAAGAAGCCACCATTTTTCCCAGGACCCTTGTGCAATGATGCACTGACACTTTTCCTGGTTTTTGGAGGTTCCTGACTAGCTCGGATAACTCCCTGGCTTTCTCCTCCGGGAGAAACACCTTTTTCTGGACTGTGTCCAGAATCATCCCTAGGGACAGCAGACGTGTCGTCGGAGACAGCTGCGATTTTGGAATATTTAGAATCCACCCGTGCTGTCGTAGAACTACTTGAGATAGTGCTACTCCGACCTCCAACTGTTCTCTGGACCTTGCCCTTATCAGGAGATCGTCCAAGTAAGGGATAATTAAGACGCCTTTTCTTTGAAGAAGAATCATCATTTCGGCCATTACCTTGGTAAAGACCCGGGGTGCCGTGGACAATCCAAACGGCAGCGTCTGAAACTGATAGTGACAGTTTTGTACCACGAACCTGAGGTACCCTTTGTGAGAAGGGCAAATTTGGACATGGAGGAAAGCATCCTTGATGTCCAGGGACACCATATAGTCCCCTTCTTCCTGGTTCGCTATCACTGCTCTGAGTGACTCCATTTAGAATAGGTCTCACCGAGCCGTCTGGCTTCAGTACCACAATATAGTGTGGAATAATACCCCTTTACTTGTTGTAGGAGGGGTACTTTGATTATCACCTGCTGGGAATACAGCTTGTGAATTGTTTCCAATACTGCCTCCCTGTCGGAGGTAGACGTTGGTAAAGCAAACTTCAGGAACCTGCGAGGGGGAGACGTCTCGAATTTTCAATCTGTACCCCTGGGATACTACTTGTAGGATCCAGGGGTCCACTTGCGAGTGAGCCCACTGCGTGCTGAAACTCTTGAGACGACCCCCCACCGCACCTGTTTGTACGGCCCCAGCGTCATGCTGAGGACTTGGCAGAAGCGGTGGAAGGCTTCTGTTCCTGGGAATGGGCTGCCTGCTGCAGTCTTCTTCCCTTACCTCTATCCCTGGGCAGATATTATGGGGACGAAAGGACTGAGGCTGAAAAGACTATGTCTTTTTCTGCTGAGATGTGACTTGGGGTAAAAAAGGTGGATTTTCTAGCTGTTGCCGTGGCCACCAGGTCCGATGGACCGACCCCAAATAACTCCTCCCCTTTATACGGCAATACTTCCATGTGCCGTTTGGAATCTGCATCACCTGACCACTGTCGTGTCCATAAACATCGTCTGGCAGATATGGACATCGCACTTACTCTTGATGCCAGAGTTTCGCATATATAGAAATGCATCTTTTAAATGCTCTATAGTCAATAAAATACTGTCCCTGTCAAGGGTATCAATATTTCCAGTCAGGGAATCCGACCAAGCCACCCCAGCGCTGCCCATCCAGGCTGAGGCGATCGCTGGTCGCAGTATAACACCAGTATGTGTGTATATACTTTTTAGGATATTTTCCAACCTCCTATCAGTTGGCTCCTTGAGGGCGTCCGTATCTGGAGACGGTAACGCCACTTGTTTTTATAAGCGTGTGAGCGCCTTATCCACCCTAAGGTGTGTTTCCCAACGCGCCATAACTTCTGGCGGGAAAAGGTATACCGCCAATAATTTTCTATCGGGGGAAACCCACGCCTCATCACACACTTCATTTAATTTATCTGATTCAGGAAAAACCACATGTAGTTTTTTCACACTCCACATAATACCCTTTTTTGTGGTACTTGTAGTATCAGAAATATGTAACATCTCCTTCATTGCCCTTAACAAGTAACGTGTGGCCCTAAAGGAAAATACGTTTGTTTCTTCACCGTCGACACTGGAGTCAGTGTCCGTGTCGACCGACTGAGGTAAAAGGACGTTTTAACGCCCCTGACGGTGTTTTAGACGCCTGGACAGGTACTAATTGGTTTGCCGGCCGTCTCATGTCGTCAACCGACCTTGCAGCGTGTTGACATTATCACGTAATTCCTTAAATAAGCCATCCATTCCGGTGTCGACTCCCTAGAGAGTGACATCACCATTACCGGCAATTGCTCCGTCTCCTCACCAACATCGTCCTCATACATGTCGACACACAAGTACCGACACACAGCACACACACAGGGAATGCTCTGATAGAGGACAGGACCCCACTAGCCCTTTGGGGAGACAGAGGGAGAGTTTGCCAGCACACACCAAAAACGCTATATTATACAGGGACAACCTTTATATAAGTGTTTTTCCCTTATAGCATTTTATTATATATATACATATCGCCAAATAAGTGCCCCCCCTCTCTGTTTTAACCCTGTTTCTGTAGCGCAGTGCAGGGGAGAGCCTGGGAGCCTTCCCACCAGCCTTTCTGTGAGGGAAAATGGCGCTGTGTGCTGAGGAGAATAGGCCCCGCCCCCTTTTCGGCGGGCTTCTTCTCCCGTTTTTCTGAGACCTGGCAGGGGTTAAATACATCCATATAGCCTCCAGGGGCTATATGTGATGTATTTTTAGCCAGAATAAGGTATTATACATTGCTGCCCAGGGCGCCCCCAGCAACGCCCTGCACCCTCCGTGACCGTTGGTGTGAAGTGTGTGACAACAATGGCGCACAGCTGCAGTGCTGTGCGCTACCTTCATGAAGACTGAAAAGCCTTCTGCCGCCGGTTTCTGGACCTTCAATCTTCAGCATCTGCAAGGGGGGTCGGCGGCGCGGCTCCGGGACGAACCCCAGGGTGAGACCTGTGTTCCGACTCCCTCTGGAGCTAATGGTGTCCAGTAGCCTAAGAAGCCAATCCATCCTGCACGCAGGTGAGTTGAACTTCTCTCCCCTAAGTCCCTCGATGCAGTGAGCCTGTTGCCAGCAGGACTCACTGAAAATAAGAAACCTAAAAACTTTTTCTAAGCAGCTCCTTAAGAGAGCCACCTAGATTGCACCCTGCTCGGACGGGCACAAAAACCTAACTGGGGCTTGGAGGAGGGTCATAGGGGGAGGAGCCAGTACACACCACCTGATCCTAAAGCTTTAGTTTTGTGCCCTGTCTCCTGCGGAGCCGCTAATCCCCCCCATGGTCCTGACGGAGTCCCCAGCATCCACTTAGGACGTCAGAGAAAATGGAAACTTCAATGACCCCCAAGGAGAAGGGAATCCAAAAATATATTTGCCATCAATACATGACTGGGCTGAAACACTATGTCGCCTTTTCATTTGCTAGGATCCATTGACATCACATCACAGTGCTTGACTAATAGCTATGGGGTCTGACCTACTTCCCAGAGATACAGGTTCCTAATGATTTCGCTGGGCTACACAAAATGGCTGACTACAATATCTGTAAGTGACCAGACCACACTATAGCAAAAAAGGCATAAACAGGTACCAGTGGTACTACCTTAGCACATACATCACATATCTGAAGTTGAGTCTGATGCAAAATCTTTTTACGATGTTCAACTAAACAAAATGTAAAAGTAGCTCAGACCACCAGTGAGTACCAAAAATGTGCTTAACAGAATAACAAGTTATCAGAATTAAAGGGAAGAATTGTGCAAGAGCTGTTTATGCAAAAAGGCAGGCTGCCATCAGGGTGGGGGGGACTGCCATGACTCCAGTACTGGACCCAGACAGAGGGGGGCCCAGGTCGGCAGCAGTCCATGGGCTAGCAGCCAGCCGTGGACAGACAGTGGCAGCATTTTTGCAATGTCCTGACTAGTGGCGCGCCTTAGGAGTCTGTGTGACGGGGTCTACCGCCTACCTTTTCTTTAGGTGCTGGCTCTGGTACCAAGCTGCACCCCCGGTTTTGGTGCTGTCAGTTACAAGTAGCATCACTCAGGTACTCCCAGCCACTGTTCCACTATTATATACTCCAGTCCAGTACTCTCTGCCCCACATAAGTAAAAGGTTATCCCTGTTCTCCAATAGTCATTAACACTGTATTAATCATGTATTATTTATATACATAATTATTAACAATTAAAGCATCCAATTTTACATGGAATAAAATGAACCGTGACTCAAAAAGGAGGGGGGGTTTATATATTATACTAGCTGGAGTACCCGGCATTTTAAGAATGTTTGTTTACAAAAATTAATTTCATTATTAAACCCACAGTATAAATAACATGTAATACACATCAATTAAATGAAACCCCAATGTGCTGTAGCGGGACTGTGCTACTTCCACTATATAACTGTCAGTGTGTGGGTTCATGCTACCTCCATTCCCCTCCTCACATCACGTCACTGGCCCTGTCACATGCAGCCCTGTCATCACTGAGATATCATGCATTTCCCGATATAGTGTGTGCTGCTGACCCACCCCTAGGGGTGCTAGTGGTGTGTTACCCCCACAGTGTTTGTTCCCAGAGTGTAAATCGTATGTTTAGCAAGTTAGGTGTAAATTGCTCCAGGCATTCCAGAGTTATGCTGTCTGCTGAAAAACTCTGTGCTGCTGCCTGAACCCTAGGGATGCTAGGGGTGTCTTACTCCCACAGTGTTTGTTACCAGCTTGTAAGTCATATGTGTACCAAGTTTGTTATAAATTGGTCTAGGCATTCTGGAGTTATGCTGTCTCCTGAAATACTCTGTGCTACTGTCCCACCCCTTGTGTTCTCTGTTTTGTCAGTCCCACAATTTATGATGGCAGCCCTGCAAAAATAACCATTTTGGAAGAGATAATATTTCCACACTAGGCGTGATGGTGGAGAAGAAAGCGTTAAAGAGAATCTAACAGAATGTTTCAGAAAATGAGCAGAATATAATGGTTTTACATTTCTGGATCGTTATTACCAGCAGCAAAAATTAGAATGTGAAAGGAAGGAGAGAACAACATTAACTGAATATAGAAGGGGCAGCTCCCGTGTCAGGCTCCCGGCTGCGACCCGTGCTCGTAAGTGGAAAAGGGGTATTACATGTGCCAGCTAGAAATGTGTGTATTCTGAGATGTTGCACACAAAGCAGCTAACGGGGGTCATTGTTCTTCTGAATCCTGTTTTATCCATTGCAGGTAGGGGACATATTAATTTGATGACTATTGCTACATTAAAAGTTAATGCCAGAAAAATTGTGGTAAGGTTAATAAACCTAGAGTCCAGACAATACGTCTACCAAGTTGTAAAACGACCCTGTCTCAGACAAGGACATCAGTATTACAAATTTTACAATCCAGATAGATGATAGTAATAACAGTTGTGGTATAATTACGACCTAATCTCAATTTCAGAATCTCTTCATCTGAATGGAATGATGAAACCATTCTTCCAACTAATACAGGTAAAGAAATATATATATAAAGGAATAAGAAAAATAATTAGTAAAATATAATTTAAGAAGAGCTTAGTAAAAGTCAGTTTATTAATGTTGCATTTTCAAAAGTGTTCTCTAGAAGAGAGGAAGATTCATTTTTACCATGAGTTATCACAAAAAGAAGCATTTTGTCTAGGCATTGGCTGTGTTTATTCGCAGGCTTCGATAACAGTACAGATAGCGGGAAAACAATATTGATGACATAACATTGAACACTTTTAAAGCACAACTGTTATATACATTCCAAAAGCCAATCAAACATTGCAAATGTGACCTTTTTTTAACCTATTTTGTCATCATCCAGATCTATTGAAGTAAGCTAACCTCCCAATACCATTAAAGAAGTGTTAGGCTGGGGCCGCACATAGCGGGCAAGCGGGTCCCACTTGGCCGGGAAGGGGGATTTGTGTGCACACGGATCCGGCCAGGGATTTCAATGGAGCAGAGCGGCACAGCCACACTGTGTGAACACATACATTGAAATGTATGTGTTCTCGTTGCCCATGTGCAGTCTTCTTGCGGCCAAATGGGTACCACTGAATGGGACCTGTTTGGCCACTATGTGTGGCCCTACACTTATCCTGCCTAGGATTAATAATACTGCAGATTCACTGGAAAAAATAAAATCTATTACGCACTAGCAATCTATTCAGAAAGAATATGAAAGTTCTTATTATCCACAATGAGTGGCCAATCACACGTGAGCTACTGCTGGACTAGTTTCATGGAATGTGTCTCACTCATTTCTGCTTGCAGCCCAAGGAGTTGCGAGCATGAGTGAGCTATGTGCGCAGCGAGCATCATATGATGTTGCTAGTGGGTAACTAAATCTGCCCTTAAAGACTACTACACTATTTAGCACCCAGTGGTCAGCAGATTTACAGAGGTAACAAAGCTTTATATTTTGGTAGATTACGGTCTTGCACTCTCTTATTACCATTTTTCCAGCTGTCACACTGTACAGTTAGGGAATGTAAAATGTCCTGCGTTATAGAGATCCTGCATAATAAGGTCTAAGGCACTCATGTACAAATATATTTTGGGACCATGTTTGATTCGCAGTAATCTTCCATAGAAAAAAACAGGACAACTTCTAAAAGGGGATCATTGTTCACTCAGACTAGAACATCTTACTTTAGAGTGTTCTCTGCCAGCAATAACATTTTTCATGAATCTACTAAAAAACGACTTCCAGATTAGATTATTTGACTATTACATTGAGATCTACCCGTGTCCTTTTCCCACTGTTTCTCTCAGCTCAGGTTTATTTCAACACCGATCTTTACAGAGCAGTTGTTGTAATACATAAGGTATAAGGTGCACACTGATAATGGATATTTAAGCTTAAGGAAAACTACAGGGGGTCACAGAGCCCCAGACCTGCACTGAGCATTGTTAATTATGTTCAGTTTGGGATGATAAATGCATAGCAATATTTTAATTACCGTGGACATTCCACTTATATATGGTCCTGTTTAACCTTGTAAAATGACAGTGCAGAGTAAATACAGTTGTGCTCATAAGTTTACATACCCTAGCAGAATGTGATTTTCTGGCCAGTTGTCAGTTTGTGAGTTTCTGGACTCCTGAAAGACCCTTGCATCTTTCATCCAGTGCTGCACTGACGTGTCTGGATTCTGAGTCATGGGGAAAGCAAAAGAATTGTCAAAGGATCTGCGGGAAAAGGTAATTGAACTGTATAAAACAGGAAAGGTATATAAAAAGATATCCAAGCAATTGAGAATGCCAATCAGCAGTGTTCAAACTCTAATTAAGAAGAGGAAAATGAGGGATTCTGTGGAAACCAAATCACGGTCAGGTGGACCAACAAAAATTTCAGCCACAACTGCCAGGAAAATTGTTCAGGATGCAAAGAAAAATCCACAAATAACTTCAGCTGAAATACAGGACTCTCTGAAAAAAAGTGGTGTGGTTGTTTCAAGATGCACAATAAGGAGGCATTTGAAGAAAAATGGGCTGCATGGTCGAGTCGCCAGAAGAAAGCCATTACTACGCAAATGCCACAAAGCATCCCGCTTACAATACTCCAAACAGCACAGAGACAAGCCTCAAAACTTCTGGAGCAAAGTAATTTGGAGTGAAGAGACCAAAATTAAACTTTTTGGCCACAACCATAAACGTTACATTTGGAGAGGAGTCAACAAGGCCTATGATGAAAGGCACACCATTCCTACTGTGAAACACGGAGGTGGATCGCTGATGTTTTGGGGATGTGCGAGCTACAAAGACACTGGAAACTTGGTTAAAATTGATGGCAAGATGGATGCAGCATGTTATCAGAAAATATTGGAGGAAAATTTGCACTCATCAGCCCGGAAGCTGCGCATGGGACGTACTTGGACGTTCCAACATGACAATGATCCAAAACACAAGGCCAAGTCGACCTGTCATTGGCTACAGCAGAATAAAGTGAAGGTTCTGGAGTGACCATCTCAGTCTCATGACCTCAATATCATTGAGCCACTCTGGGGAGATCTCAAACGTGCAGTTCATGCAAGACTTTACAGGAACTGGATGCTTTTTGCCAAGAAGAATGGGCAGCTTTACCATCTGAGAAAATAAAGAGCCTCATCCACAACTACCACAAAAGACTTCAAGCTATCATTGATGTTAAAGGGGGAAATACACGGTATTAAGAACTGGGGCATGTAAACTTTTGATCAGGGTCATTTGGGTAGTTTCTGTTGTCATTATGATTTAAAAAGAGTATACACAGTTGTTTGACAATAAATGGCTTCCCCCAACCACTAACCATGAGTGAAAGAAAAGTTTGTGAGTTATCATTCATATTCTCTGACAAATGGCCAGAAAATCACAAATTCTGCTAGGGTATGTAAGCTTATGAGCACAACTGTATGTTCCATTTTGTGCAAACCACTTAGTATACACCAAAATATTGTATTTAGAGGTCTGTAACTTTGTCCCAAGACACTTGTATGAAACCTTTGACCTCGTATTTATCAGTCTCTGATACATTTCAATCTTTAAAATATTTCTTCATCTGTTTCAGAGTCATCACTTCTTCTAGTCAGTTTTTCAAGCTCTTGACCATCCTACAAAAAGAAAACTAAGAAAAATTACAAAAAAAAAGTATATAGAGGAACTAGATTAACATCACAAGAAATTGTGTTGACTAGAACACCCTTGCCGTAAAACAGCAGTTAAAAATGTGAACCAAATTAATACAAAAAAAAAAAAAGACAGAAGAAATAACAATATAGCAAAAAGTACACTTATTACAAATTAACAAATAAAAAAACAATATATGGAACTTTAAATGTTTTTGTATGGTTACACATCTCCCTAGTAATACTTATTTTAAGCTGTATTGCCAACATTTGTAGTTTGATCTTGTGTGGCACAATCATATTTTATTAGTTTATTCTTGGTTCCGCCAAGAATAAATCAATAATGGGGAAAAACTAAATGACATTGCAGATATAACTTGATGATCTTTGGACTTTCTCATCAGCTTAGCACTATTGTCTGAAGAAGCCTATTTGATGTCAGAAACTTGCCATGTGAAGTCCTGCTTTGTTCAAAGTATAATACAATTCCAATTGTAAAGCGCAACAGAATATTTTGCGCTATATAAGAAATAATAAATAATACATTAGTTGCAGAAACATGTTACCAGGATATGTACAAAGTCTTTCCAAATGTTGTAAAAAAAAACAAAAACAAAAAAACAAACATGAATAAGCATAATGGGGATAAAGGAAAAAGTAACATTTGAGCCGACTGAAAGATTCTTATTATTGGAAATGTATAAATCAAGTGAAAATTCTTTCCTAACGAATGCAAGTGCTCTAGTTTCTAACACATTGTAAATACATTTCTAGACAAAACCAAGCAGGCCCCTCACACAGAGAGAAGACAGGATGGGAAAATCATCTGTGCAAATGGGTCGGTTGGAGTGCCAAGTGGTCAAGTGTACTGATCAAAATCCAATCAAATCTTTCTGACCTTGCATGTACAGTTGCTTTGACCAACTAAGGACATGATTCAAACTTGTGCATAAACCCAATGGTTTATGCACAATTCTGATGTTTCCCTGCAGCGTTTGGGGGTAGGACGGGGGGCGGCAACGGGCACCTTTTTACAAAATTGGTGTGTCGCGTCTATTTAGTAAGCGTGCCAAGGCCAGGGTCTACATACTATTACGCAGATTTAATATGTCTGGAGTCCCTTAGTTCTTTAGTTTCCTAATGTCTTCTGAAATATTTCAAATTACATATAGACAGATGAAAAGACAAAAACAACTTACCCCACGAGAGCGCTCCCAAACATCTCCATTTACTATCTTTAGCTTATCACGTTGTGCAGGACCTTTTGATTCGGTAATTCTGCTGGCACTATAAATATATATAGAGAGAACCACCACAGGAGCTTCTAAAAAGAATTCCAGAGAGGGATTGAAATTGAATACAAAAAATGACACAATGGTAATTATAACAGTTGTCACTTGTGCTGTAAAGACATGAAACATGTTGTCCCGGAATTTTAATATGAAAGCCACTGACAGTCCTACAAATGCAGTTGCAAAAATGAGAGCAATTGAAAATCCATTATGGCCATAAAAAAATCCACAGGATTTTATTTTGCTAAAGTGCTCACTGTGAAAAGACAATGTGAGTCCATTGAACAGAACACCAAACACATAAAGTTTACTATTTTGAATGAAAATGCTCTCAGACATCTGGTCCCCTTCTTTCAGTATTTTCTCGTTGTAAATATTTGCCAGCGCAGATATAACACATTGCAGTATGATGAGTAAGTGTCCGAACCCCAGAGGCATATACTTTAGGGTAGACTGTATTGCTGGGATGTGCGTTTCCTGGCTTCCTGTGTCACCCGACTTCACCATAAAAATGCAACTATTGGATGGTGCAGAGTGGAAAATGTGGTGAACTTCATGGACTGAGACTTCTTTGTGGGTGCCATTTTGAGATGTGAGGCCCATTATAGAGAGGAAGAGGATTATAAGAGATGCCCATTGCACATATGAAAGCTGTCTCCTGCAATAACAAAAATGTGTCCTGTCAGATTTTCAAAAACATAAGATTTATAGAAATACAATTCCTACAATTATGGTTACCTGATTCATAGTGAGTGTTTCCTTATAAAAGGGCAGTCACATTTGAAAAAGATTTGTTCAAAAGGTAATACAGGTTGAGTATCCCATATCCAAATATTCCGAAATACGGAATATTCCGAAATACGGACTTTTTTGAGTGAGATTGAGATAGTGAAACCTTTGTTTTTTGATGGCTCAATGTACACAAACTTTGTTTAATACACAAAGTTATTAAAAGTATTGTATTAAATGACCTTCAGGCTGTGTGTATAAGGTGTATATGAAACATAAATTAATTGTGTGAATGTAGACACACTTTGTTTAATGCACAAAGTTATAAAAAATATTGGCTAAAATTACCTTCAGGCTGTGTGTACAAGGTGTATATGTAACATAAATGCATTCTGTGCTTAGATTTAGGTCCCATCACCATGATATCTCATTATGGTATGCAATTATTCCAAAATACGGAAAAATCCCATATCCAAAATACCTCTGGTCCCAAGCATTTTGGATAAGGGAGACTCAACCTGTACCTACTAAAATGAAAAACAGACACTCCACCATTTTCGTATAGGATACCTAATCTCAATTATTTTGACCAATTTCTAAGCAAAATATAACATATATCTATATTTATTTTTACAAAAGGGCATTGTATAATGTCTGAAAACTCAGTAACATGACTGGACACATGAGATCACATGACCCTGTGTTATTTCCCATGACTGCACATCCCAATGATGCAGCACGTCCTGCCTCACTGACAGCCATACATATTTCTGACAGAACTATCTCAACTATTTTATTCAGTTACATGCATATTCATTAAAAATAATTCAAATTATATAGTCTATTCTGAACAATTTTTCCTCCAATTCTGTTTCTATTTCACCTTATTTTGTTACCATTTATAGATATACCACTCTTGAGTGTGCAGTCACGCTCTGATATATGCATGCCTTGGGTGGCTGAACGCACACCAGTGCATGCATGTAAAATAGAACCCGGCAATCACCATAGTAAACTCGCTCACATTAATACATAGATAATGGGGTTTTAGTTCATGGATTGTACAATGCAATTAAGCTTGCAGCCCAACATCAAGGGACCCATTTCACTGCAAGTACTACTCTATCACCCAGATTTTTGAAAACCTGGTGACTGCTATCACATCAGAGTCAAATTAAAAATATGCTTCCAGGTTATAAATCTCACCTGTCAACTTAATTATGGCTTTTAAAGGTGAGACAGTCACCAATACAGCCCCTAAATTACAACCAAGGAAGCAGCTGACAGGTTTAAAGTAAATGAGCTTAGGCATGGGTGCATGAGAAAGCTATGATCACAAAAAGGTTAATTAAAAATTAACCAAATTTCTGGGAATATATTTATTATACACACACATACATAAGATTGAGGGTTCCGGTATGAATGGTCGACCATGTTATGGTCGACCACTATTGGTCGACATTGACATGGTCGACATGGACACATGGTCGACACATGAAAGGTCGACACATGAAAAGGTCGACATGAGGTTTTTAACTTTTTTTTTGTGTCGTTTTTTGCGTAATGTGATTGGGAACCCCAATTAGTGCACTGCTTCGCTCGCCATGCTTCGGGCATGGTGCCTTCGCTCCGCTACCGCTTCGCTCGGCACAGATTACCGTTCCAATCGTAGTCCACGTGGATCGTAAAGTATGGAAAAGTTCCCCAAAAGAAAAAAAAAGTTAAAAAACTCATGTCGACCTTTTCATGTGTCGACCTTTCCTGTGTCGACCATGTGTCCATGTCGACCAAAAGTGGTCGACCTAATGACTGTCGACCATAACATGGTCGACCATGTGAACGGATACCAAGATTGAGTATGAAGCCTTGCATTTCAATGTTTGTCTTCTTCAAGACTCTTCAAGGATATTTCTTATAGTTGTATAATGCTGTTAACCACAGATCTGAGTCATTATTTTACAAAAGGATAACTAAACCATGAAAATAATGATATATACCTGAAAGGACCTTGCTGGCATTCAAGGTTGCAGTGCCATATACACATTGCTACAGCCAGAAACTACAGACACTAACGTCAAACGGATCACCAAGACTAACTTCACTATGCTCTAGGTGACATTTTATAAAGGTATCAGTTGTAAGCCTAGTATATTAAAGTTAGATCTTAAATACTACATTGAGGTAGTGCTTAGATAATTTCTAGGATGCCTAGCCTGGGCAAAGGTCCTTCATGCAGACTAATTGGTGTTTAGATGCCTTATGAATACAGAGGTAAAACAAGTTCTCTCTCGCATTTTTTGCATAATGCGCAGGACCAAACAAACAAGCCTAAAAACATCTACACCAACATCCACATATGCTGAAGAACAGAGGCAGTCATTCAGGGAAAGTCAAATCTTGACTAGGACTGTCTCACCTTATCTGATCAGAAGCAGGTATACATATGAGGCTTTTACATGATCAAGAATAGCATAGACCAGCCTCATTTGTAAAAGGATATATTTGAGCTTCCTGAAAACATAAGATCTACATATCAGTGACGTGCGGTGAGGTCACTGGTTGGGGAGGCACTGACAGCTAACAAGCCCCCCCCCCCCCCCCCCGAATAAAAAAAAAAAAAAAAAGCGTTGTCCCCCAACACATCAGGAAAACCAGCACTAGGCAGAACCAGCCAGGGGGAGTAATGCCATAGCAGGGGAGACACTCAGTGTGGGGTCCCCCTGCCATAACATTAATCTGCCCCCCAGCCAGTCAGCCCAGGGTTGGAATTCCTCGGAAAGTGGGAACCCCAAAAAATAAAAATGGGGTCCCCCCTCCCGAGCAATAACCAGCACTGGGCTGATAGCCCAGTGCTATGCCCCGCACCCCTGGTGGCGGTGGGTGCGGGGTTCATTGTGTGTTAATATTGTTCTTTACAGGTGGCCTACAGGTCCCAGCAAGCCTGCCCCAGCATGCTGGCACTTGGAGAACCACAAGTGCCAGCATGCCCGGACATAAAGGGCCTGCTGGCACCTGTAGTCCACCTGCAAAGAATAGTAATATTGTTCTTTACAGGTAGCCTACAGGTCCCAGCAAGCCTGTCCCAGCATGCTGGCACTTGGAGAACCACAAGTGCCAGCATGCCCGGACATAAAGGGCCCGCTGGCACCTGTAGTCCACCTGTAAAGAAAATATTAAAATAAAACTCCACACGTCTTGAAAAGAAGCTTTATTAATCTGGGTCTTCACCTGGGGGCGGCGGCCTTTAAGCTCTTTTGCGTGGCCGCCGCCTTCCTAGGGCTTCCGTCGTCTTCACCTGGGGGGCGCCACCCCCCCAGGGCTTCCAGCGTCTTCACCTGGTGGGCGGCGGCTGCTAAGCTCTTTTGCATAGCCGCCGCCCAGCCAGGACTTCCAGCCGTCTTCTTTCTTCAGGAGCTCTTCACTGCTCCTCCTCCGCCGGACTGACTCTCCTCCACCTCGCGCTGACTTATATAAGTCAGCCGGGGGGGCGGGGCGATGACGCGGCGAGCCGTGATTGGCTCGCGGTGGCCATCTTGAATTTAAAAAATGACGCTAAGGCGCCATTTTTGAAACTGGAACCGCTCCGCTGCCAAACTCTACAGGATCAAGGTAATTTTCCGCCGCCGCAACCCGCCGCCTGCTCCACCGCCGCCCGAACCACCGCCGCATCCCGCCGCCCGGACCATCGCCGCATCCAGCCGCCCACACCTCCTCCGCCAGCGTCGCCCACACAGTGATTGACAGCGGATCCAGTGACGGATCCGCTGGCCAATCACTGTGGCCTCACTGACAGGGACGTGCTTTCATAGGTTGAAAGCACGTCCCTGTATGAAAGCGGCACCACTAATGGTGCCGCTTTCCCATATATTTTCAATGGGCTTTTACAGCCCATGGCTAGCCCCCGCCCGTGCCCGCCCCCCGCTCCCCATACTTTCCCCAGTGACAACGGGAGGCACCACGATCGGTGCCTCCCAAGCACATAAAGAGAGGAGCAATGTAAAGAATAATATTAAGAAGATACATATGACACAGAATATGTGTCATATGCATCTTCTTTGTATTATCTTAATCATTAATGACAGGGGAGGCACTGCCTCCCCTGCCTCCCCTGACTGCACGTCCCTGCTACATATGTCAGCACCCTTCGTAACAATGGAGGCAGGTGAAGTTGTGAGACTTACTGTAAGTCCAATTGACTACCATGCTGGTGTGACTAGGATACTCACAGTGGGTGACCCTAAATGGATGTTCCTTGGTGTAATAAGAATCAGGTATCCCTCCTTTTAAGTATATACAACCTTAACCATATTGTTTCAGAATGTACATATATAAATCCTAGTAGGAGACTGTAATGAGGAGATCCCCTGGCTGGATAAATCGTCTTTGTCTAGGAACAGTATCTCCCACCACTATCATGTGGATAAACATGAGCACTGCATATGACAGTGGTGGGAACATGCAGACCCTGGGTTATCAAAGCTACAAAGAATGGGGGTCATTCCGAGTTGTTCGCTCGTTATTTTTTTCTCGCAACGGAGTGATTAGTCGCTAATGCGCAATGTCCGCAGTGCAACTGCGCCAGGTAAATTTGCTATGCAGTTAGGTATTTTACTCACGGCATTACGAGGTTTTTTTTTCGTTCTGGTGATCGTAATGTGATTGACAGGAAGTGGGTGTTTCTGGGCGGAAACTGGCCGTTTTATGGGTGTGTGCGAAAAAACGCTACCGTTTCTGGGGAAAACGCGGGAGTGGCTGGAGAAACGGAGGAGTGTCTGGGCGAACGCTGGGTGTGTTTGTGACGTCAAACCAGGAACGAAACTGACTGAACTGATCGCAGATGCCGAGTAAGTCTGGAGCTACTCAGAAACTGCTAAGAAGTGTCTATTCGCAATTCTGCTAATCTTTCGTTCGCAATTTTAATATGCTAAGATTCACTCCCAGTAGGCGGCGGCTTAGCGTGTGCAAAGCTGCTAAAAGCAGCTTGCAAGCGAACAACTCGGAATGACCCCCAATATCTATATAATACAGGTTGAGTATCCCATATCCAAATATTCCGAAATACGGGAAATATTCCGAAATACGGACTTTTTTTTAAGTGAGTGAGACAGTGAAACCTTTGTTTTTTGATGGCTCAATGTATACAAACTTTGTTTCATACACAAAGTTATTAAAAATATTGTATTAAATGACCTTCAGGCTGTGTGTACAAGGTGTATATGAAACATACATGAATTGTGTGAATGTACACACACTTTGTTTAATGCACAAAGTTACAAAAAAAATAAGATTTTAAACCTACCGGTAAATCTATTTCTCCTAGTCCGTAGAGGATGCTGGGGACTCCGTAAGGACCATGGGGTATAGACTGGCTCCGCAGGAGATAGGGCACCTAAAAAGAACTTTGACTATGGGTCAAACCGGTAGGTGTAAAATCTTATTTTCGCTTACGTCCTAGAGGATGCTGGGGACTCCGTAAGGACCATGGGGTTTATACCAAAGCATCCAATCGGGCGGGAGAGTGCGTACGACTCTGCAGCACCGACTGAGCAAACGCTAGGTCCTCAGCAGCCAGGGTATCAAACTTGCAGAATTTAGCAAAAGTGTTTGACCACGACCAAATCGCCGCTCGGCAAAGCTGTAATGCCGAGACGCCTCGGGCAGCCGCCCAAGAAGAACCCACCTTCCTAGTGGAATGGGCTTTAACCGAATTTGGTACCGGCAATCCAGCCGTAGAATGAGCCTGCTGAATCGTATTACAGATCCAGCGAGCAATAGTCTGCTTCGAAGCAGGTGCGCCAATCTTATTAGCAGCATACAGGACAAACAGAGCCTCTGTTTTCCTAATTTTAGCCGTTCTGGCTACATAAATCTTTACGGCCCTGACTACATCCAGGTATCTGGAATCCTCCAGGTCACTTGTAGCCACAGGCACCACAATAGGTTGATTCATATGGAACGAAGAAACCACTTTAGGCAAAAATTGCGGACGTGTCCTCAATTCAGCTCGATCCACATGAAAAATCAAGTAGGGGCTTTTGTGTGACAAAGCCGCCAATTCAGACACTCGCCTTGCTGATGCCAAGGCCAACAGCATGACCACCTTCCAGGTAAGAAATTTAAACTCAACCTTGGTAAGCGGTTCAAACCAGTGTGATTTTAAGAACTGCAACACCACGTTCAGGTCCCATGGTGCGACTGGAGGCACAAAAGGGGGCTGGATGTGCAGCATTCCCTTTACAAACGTATGGACTTCTAGAAGAGAAGCAAATTCCTTCTGAAAGAAAATTGAGAGGGCCGAAATCTGTACCTTAACAGAGCCTAATTTCAGGCCCATATCCACTCCTGTCTGTAGGAAGTGGAGAAAACGACCCAGATGAAAATCTTTCGTAGGCGCATTCTTGGACTCACACCAAGACCCATACTTTCACCAGATACGGTGATAATGTTTTACCGTCACCTCCTTCCTAGCCTTTATTAAAGTAGGGATGACCTCTTCCGGAATCCCCTTTTTCGCTAGGATTCGGCGTTCAACCGCCATGCCGTCAAACGTAACCGCGGTAAGTCTTGAAATACACAGGGCCCCTGTTGCAACAGGTCTTCCCTGAGAGGAAGAGGCAAAGGATCTCCTGTGAGCATCTCTTGTAGATCCGAGTACCAGGCCCTTCGAGGCCAATCTGGGACAACGAGTATCGTTTGTACTCTTCTTCGTCTTATGATCCTCAACACTTTTGTAATGAGAGGAAGAGGAGGAAACACGTAGACCGATTTGAACACCCACGGTGTTACCAGCGCGTCTACTGCTACTGCCTGAGGGTCCCAAGACCTGGCACAATACCTCCGAAGCTTTTTGTTGAGGCGTGACGCCATCATGTCTATTTGAGGAGTTCCCCAAAGACGAGTTACGTCTGCAAAGACTTCTTGATGAAGTCCCCACTCTCCTGGATGGAGATCGTGTCTGCTGAGGAAGTCTGCTTCCCAGTTGTCCACTCCCGGAATGAAGACAGCCGACAGAGCGCTTACATGATTTTCCGCCCAGCGAAGGATCCTTGTGGCTTCCGCCATCGCGACTCTGCTTCTTGTCCCGCCTTGGCGGTTCACATGAGCCACTGCTGTGACATTGTCTGATTGAATCAGAACCGGTAGGTTTCGAAGAAGACTCTCCGCTTGTCGAAGGCCGTTGTAAATGGCCCTGAGTTCCAACACATTGATGTGTAGACAGGACTCCTGGTCTGAACAAAGACCCTGAAATTTTTTTCCCTGTGTGACCGCTCCCCATCCTCGGAGGCTCGCGTCCGTGGTAACCAGGATCCAATCCTGAATTCCGAACCTGCGACCCTCCAGGAGGTGAGCACTTTGCAACCACCACAGGAGGGACACTCTGGCCCCTGGGGACAGAGTTATTTTCCGATGTAAGTGCAGATGGGACCCGGACCACTTGTCCAGAAGGTCCCATTGAAAAGTCCTTGCATGGAACCTTCCGAAGGGAATGGCCTCGTAGGCCGCCACCATTTTTCCCAGAACTCGAGTGCATTGGTGAACTGACACCCTTTTCGGTTTTAGCAGGTCTCTGACCATGTTCTGGATGTCCTGGGCTCTCTCTATTGGGAGGAAGACCTTAATTTGTTCCGTATCCAGTATCATACCTAGGAACGGTAGTCGAGTTGTCGGAATCAACTGCGACTTCGGTAGATTTAGAATCCAACCGTGTTGCTGGAGCACTCTCAGAGAGAGCGCCACACTGCTCAGCAATTTCTCCCTTGATCTCGCTTTTATCAGGAGATCGTCCAAGTATGGGATAATTGTGACTCCATGCTTGCGCAGGACCACCATCATTTCCGCCATTATCTAGGTGAAAATCCTCGGGGCCGCGGAAAGTCCAAACGGCAACGTCTGAAATTGGTAATGACAATCCTGTACAGCGAATCTCAGGTATTCCTGATGGGGGGCATATATGGGGACATGAAGGTACGCATCCTTTATGTCCGGAGACACCATAAACTCCCCCTCCTCCATGTTGGCTATTATCGCTCTGAGAGATTCCATTTTGAATTTGAATCTTTTTATGTACAGGTTTAGGGATTTCAGATTCAAAATAGGTCTGACCGAACCGTCCGGTTTCGGGACCACAAATAGGGTTGAGTAGTAACCTCTTCCCTGCTGGTGCAGGGGAACCTTGATTATCACTTGCTGTATACACAGCGTCTGAATTGCAGCTAACACTATATCCCTTTCCGATGTGGAAGCTGGTAGGGCCGATTTGAAAAATCGGCGCGGGGGCACCTCCTCGAATTCCAATTTGTAACCCTGGGAAACTATGTCCAACACCCAGGGATTCAGGTCCGAACTGACCCAGGCCTGACTGAAAAGTCGAAGACGTGCCCCCACCGGTGCGGACTCCCTCAGGGGAGCCCCAGCGTCATGCTGTGGGTTTTGGAGCAGCCGGGGAGGACTTTTGTTCCTGGGCACCTGCCGAAGCAGGTGCTCTTTTGCCTCTGCCCTTACCTCTGGCGAGGAAAGAGGATCCCCGACCTCTTCTGGACTTGTGCGACCGAAAGGACTGCATCTGATAGGGTGTTACTTTCTTTTGCTGTTGGGGAATATATGGTAAAAAATGTGATTTACCTGCTGTAGCTGTGGAAACCAGGTCCGTCAGCCCATCCCCAAACAATACATCACCCTTATAGGGTAGTACTTCCATATGTTTTTTGGAATCCGCATCACCCGTCCATTGGCGAGTCCATAAGGATCTTCTCGCTGAGATAGACATGGCATTGGCCCTAGAAGCTAGCAATCCAATGTCCCTTTGAGCATCCCTCATAAATAAGACTGCGTCTTTTATATGGGCTAGAGTTAAGAATATAGTATCCTGATCCATATTATCAAATTGATCTGTCAGCTCATCTGTCCAAGCTGCAATTGTGCTACACACCCATGCCGACGCAATTGTCGGCCTTAGCACAGCACCTGTATGAGAATAAATACACTTTAAGGTAGTTTCTTGCCTGCGATCTGCAGGGTCCTTAAGGGCCGCTGTGTCTGGAGACTGTAGCGACACTTTCTTGGACAGGCGCGTCAGGGCCTTGTCCACAGTGGGGGGTGATTCCCAAATCTCCCTGTCCTGCTTAGGGAAGGGGTATGCCATATAAATTCTTTTGGGGATCTGCGGTCTCTTTTCCGGAGTCTCCCAAGCTTTTCCAAAGAATTCATTTAATTCATGAGATGTGGGAAAGTTAATAATCTGTTTCTTTTCCTTAAACATGTGTACCCTTGTGTCGGGGATCGAGGGTTCATCCTCAATATGCAACACATCCCTTATTGCCACAATCATACACTGAATGGTTTTAGTCACCCTAGGGTGCAATTTTACTTCGTCGTAG
The DNA here is from genome assembly GCF_028390025.1 of Pseudophryne corroboree. NCBI lineage: Eukaryota > Metazoa > Chordata > Amphibia > Anura > Myobatrachidae > Pseudophryne > Pseudophryne corroboree. The sequence continues at coordinate 807,945,583 of NC_086445.1, forward strand.
TCGACACTGGAATCAGAATCCGTGTCGGTAGTAGTGCCTTGTGTTAAGGGACGCTTTTGAGACCCCGACGGGCCCTGTGAGTCGGTCAAATCCGAGGATTGACCCCCTGATGTCCCCCCTAATTCAGCCTTATCAAGCCTTTTATGTAAAGATGCCACACTTGCATTCAACATATGCCACATGTCCATCCAATCCGGAGTCGGCACAACCGACGGGGACACCCCACTCATTTGCTCCACCTCCTCCTTGGAGAAGCCTTCCGCCTCAGACATGTCGACACACACGTACCGACACCCCACACACACAGGGATTAACCTATAAGGGAACAAAACCCCAACCAGGCCCTAAGGAGAGACAGAGAGAGAGTATGCCAGCACACACCAGCGCTTAAAAAACACTGGAAAAAATATGACCAGATAGCTCTTTTCTATATATAATATACCAATTACCACTCACTGCGTCGCTAATGTGCCCCCCTCCTCTTTTTTCCAGCCTGTGAAGTTCAGCAGGGGAGAGACCAGGGAGCCAGCGTTTTCCTCATTCAGCTTCTGTGGAGAAAATGGCGCTGGTTAGTGCTGAGGATCAAGCCCCGCCCACCCGACGGCGGGCTTCGGTCCCAGTGATTTTTCAATTAAAATGGCGGGGGATCATAGATTTACTGCCTCCGCAGCCTAATCAATCTGCATGTGCCCCAAATGTGAGGTTTATTGCTGCCCAGGGTGCCCCCCCCCCTGCGCCCTGCAGCCTTCAGTGCTGCTCTGGGTGTGTGAGACTGGGAGCAATGGCGCGCAGCTTACCGCTGCGCGCCTTACCTCATGAAGATCTGATGTCTTCTGCCGCCTAAGATGTCTTCTGCCTTCTCATCCGGCTTCTATCTTCGGCATCTGTGAGGAGGACGGCGACACGGCTCCGGGACGAACCCCAGGTGAGACCTGTGTTCCGACTCCCTCTGGAGCTAATGGTGTCCAGTAGCCTTAGAAGCAGTGCCCAACTTGACAAGCCAGCTCTGCTTCTCTCTACTCGGTCCCACGATGCAGGGAGCCTGTTGCCAACAGGACTCCCTGAAAATAAAAAACCTAACAAAATTATTCTTCAACAGAAAACTCTGGAGAGCTCTCTGCAGTGCACCCATTCTCCTCTGGGCACAAGATCTAACTGAGGTCTGGAGGAGGGGTATAGAGGGAGGAGCCAGTGCACACCCATAGTCAAAGTTCTTTTTAGGTGCCCTATCTCCTGCGGAGCCCGTCTATACCCCATGGTCCTTACGGAGTCCCCAGCATCCTCTAGGACATAAGAGAAATATTGGCTACAATGACCTTCAGGCTGTGTGTACAAGGTGTATATGTAACATAAATACATTCTGTGCTTAGATTTAGGTCCCAACACCATGATATCATTATGGTATGAAATTATTCCAAACTACGGACAAATCCCATATCCAACATACCTCTGGTCCCAAGCATTTTGGATAAGGGATACTCAACCTGTAAATTGGTGATGATCTGTTCCCTCACCAACATGAACAGAAATGATAGTTCATAGTATGTAACTATGTTGCATTTTAAGTTGGTTTTGCTCCTAGGGAATCAAAATTAGAGTTTGCTGTACAGGAACAGGTTGCCAGGCGGCACTACACAGTAGCATGTGCATTTTGATTTACTGCAGAAGCCTCAAACAGACAGAATGCTACAGACACTGATGTGCACAGCATTTACTTATTAGCAAGTGGGAGATTTAGGCATCAGAACTTTGTTTTCAGCAAACCTCTCATTGCAATGAAAAGAAATAAGAATAACCCTAAAGGGAAAATATACTGTTCACCCTAAACTGACCCAAAGTTTCTCACGTCCTGCTAGACCTTCTTAACGTCACACAGTATTTTTCCATGCAAACCAGTAAATATTCCAAAAAAGTAGAATCTGACTTAGTTATGACTCTAGATAAAGAAGTCTTTGACATGGTGCATTTTCCGTCGTGTCAGGTTAAAAAAATAATTTGTGCATTTGACCATCAACATGACTGTATATTGAAATTGTTGCTTCTAGCCTGGTAAAATGTGATTTCCACAAGAATTTTTCGGCCATAGAACACAGAGAACATTCTACTGTATGCCTGTCCATCAGACGGGATGATGGGTGTATCATCACCACACAACATCTGTAGTCTGCAGACATTTGATTTTGCTACTGGTTAAGCTGTTATGGTTTGTCCACAAATCTATACTGAAATCCTATCTTGTAGTTCATTAGCTCTCATACAATTGTTATTACACTTATAGCAATTACTTCTGTGATGAGTAGATGTCACTCTCACTCAGTCTGCAAATATATACCTGTAAGGCAGGTGTCAATAGCCCCCCTCCTCATAGCTCCCACTGCTAGACACAGCCTCATTTCTCCCCCAAGCCAGCTCTGTACCACGCACAGAACTGTTCCGAGTCCCGTCCAACAAAAACCCACCTGCAGGGGGAAAGGACTGGTAGAGATGAGATAGGGAAGAAGGGTGGCAGATGAAAGAGATATAGGAGGAGAGACAAAGATTTTATTTATTTTTTTAAAAAGGGGATGGAGAAAGGGAAAACAGAGATGAGAGATATGGGGTGGGAGGAGAGTGAAGATGTGGGATGGCAGCTGTAGCGATTGGGCAGGTGTTCTCACTGAGCAACCCCAACCCGAAAGGTGGGGTGGGGGGCCTTAGGGGAGCGGTAACAGGACCTAGCGATCCATCTGATATATCCTTCTCCATTTCTATATATACACACACAGTATATATGTATCTCTATATTTGTTACATACACACACAAACACATTTACAAATTGAGTAATGTATACATACATATAAACACACACACCTATACAGCGTAAAGCTCTGTGCTGACTGCATATACCACATATCCAAAATGTTCTTACCTTGTATAATAGCATCCTATAGAAATGATTCACTTCAATCGGTCATGGAACCAATGACTACCCCAAACGAACAAAGTTATTCTGCTTTACCAAAAGCACCACAGTATTCACTAAACAGTTATCTCCAATAAAGATTATGACAAAAATATCAAAACACACTTTAGTGTGCATAAATATGTACAGCATCAAAGCCACAGAATATACTAAAATCCGCCTCACGGGTTTCCGAGGTAAGCATGAACCAAATGCTTAGGGCTAGATATAGCAAAGAAAAAAAATGAACCCTTATCTTGTGCTAGAATAAATGTAATACAGAAGCTGCATCTCACGGTGGGTCCCCTGTTAGCAAGGGAGATATGTAACTTATTCCTGCCTACACCTTTACTGGCGTGAGCTCAAGGCAGAGTCCTCACAGCACCATAATACCCTATGTGTTTCATCTGTACAGTTAGGCTTCTTCAGTGGTACAGCTATAAAAAAGGATGATGTAAAATAAAAAAACTTATATAAACAAATGTAACAATAAAATCATAAAGGCATAAAATAAACCAATACACTTCAATGCCTTGAGCTCACATCCATAAGGGTGTAGGCAGGAATAAGTTCCATCTCTCCTATTAGCGACACTGGATTTACCGATACCATAAGACACCTGTAAGAAAATAGGATTTTGGTTACCTACCGGTAAATCCTTTTTCTCGTAGTCCGTAGAGGATGCTGGGGTCCACATTAGTACAATGGGGTATAGACAGGTCCACCAGAGCAATTGGCACTTTAAGAGTTTGAGAGTGTGGGCTGACTCCTCCCTCTATGCCCCTCCCACCAGACTCAGTCTAGAAACTGTGCCCGAGCAGACAAAATACTTTGAGAGAAGGATTATACACAGATAGTGGTAAGATCCAGCTCACACATACAAGGCACATCAAGTCAACTAGCTTTAACTACTCAGCAACAGCTGAAACATTACTTACCAAGTAACAATGCAGTACTCAACTAAAACAAAGTTGTACTGAACCAAATAACATTTGCAGGAGAACGATGCGCTGGGTGGGCGCCCAGCATCCTCTACGGACTACGAGAAAAGGATTTACCGGTAGGTAACCAAAATCCTATTTTCTCTTACGTCCTAGAGGATGCTGGGGTCCACATTAGTACCATGGGGATGTACCAAAGCTCCCAGAACGTTGAGGCTCCTACAGGTACTGATTGACTGAACTTCAGATCATCAGAGGCCAAAGTATCGAACTTGTAAAACTTTGCAAACGTGTTCGACCCAGACCAAGTTGCAGCTCAGCAAAGTTGCATTGCCGAGACACCCCGGGCAGCCACCCAGGAAGACCCCACCTTACGAGTAGAGTGGGCCTTAACAGATTTTGGACACGGCAGCCCTGCCGTAGAAAAAGCGTGCTGGATAGTGAACCTAATCCAGTGAGAAATAGTCTGCTTAGAAGCAGGACACCCAATTTTCTTGGGATCATAGAGGACAAACAGAGAGCCCGACTTTCTGTGACGAGAAGTTCTCTTCACATATATCTTCAGAGCCCTTACGACATCCAAGGACTTTGATGTAATTGAGGAGTCAGTAGGCACTGACACCACAATAGGTTGGTTGATATGAAATGTCGACACAACCTTCGGAAGAAACTGCTGACGAGTGTGGAGCTCAGCTCTATCTTTGTGGAAGATCAAGTAAGGGCTTTTACAGGATAAAGCCCCCAGCTCGGACACACGTCTAGCAGAAGCCAAGGCCAACAAAGTGACCGCCTTCCATGTAAGAAATTTGACCTCTACCTCCTGTAGAGGTTCAAACCAATCCGACTGGAAGAACTGCAACACCACGTTAAGGTCCCAAGGCACCGTAGGTGGTACAAAGGGAGGTTGGATATGCAGAACTCCCTTCAAAAAGGTCTGAACCTCAGGGAGGGCAGCCAATTGCTTCTTAAAGAAAACGGATAGGGCTGAGATCTGGACCTTCACAGAACCAAAACTCAGGCCCATATCCACTCCTGCTTGCAGGAAGAGGAGGAAACGCCCCAGTTGAAACTCCACCGTAGGAAACTTCTTGGACTCACACCAAGAGACATATTTCTTCCAAATACGATGGTAATGTTTAGACGTTACCCTTTTCCTAGCCTGTATGAGGGTAGGAATAACCTTCTTCGGAATGCCCTTCCGAGCAAGAATCAGGCGCTCAACTTCCATGCCGTCAAACGTAGCCGCGGTAAGTCTTGATAGGCGAACGGCCCCTGCTGCAGCAGGTCCTCCTGAAGAGGCCTCAGCTCTTCTTGCAGTAGATTCAGAAGGTCCGCATACCAACCCCTTCTTGGCCAGTCTGGGGCAATGAGGATTGCTTGAACCCTTGTTCTCCTTATGAGCTTTAGGAGTCTTGGGATGAGTGGGAGTGGTGGAAACAAGTACACTGACTGGAACACCCACAGAGACACCAATGCGTCCACTGCCACTGCCTATGGGTCCCTTGACTTGGAACAATAACGTTGAAGCTTCTTGTTGAAACGAGAGGTCATTACATCTATTTGGGGTAAACCCCAAAAATCTGTTATTTCCTTGAATACCTCCGGATGGAGTCCCCACTCTCCTGGATGGAGATTGTGTCTGCTGAGGTAGTCTGCTTCCCAGTTGTCTACTCCCGGAATAAAGATGGACGACAGCGCTAACGCATGCTTTTCTGTCTAGAGGAGTATTCTCGTCACCACTGACATTGCCGCTCTGCTCTTCGTTCCGCCTTGTCGGTTTATATAAGCCACTGTTGTTACGTTGTCCAACTGCACTTGAATGGCCCGATGTCTCAGAAGAGCGGCCGCCTGAAGAAGACCGTTGTAGACTGATCTTAGTTCCAGGATGTTGATGGGCAGGCCGGCATCCAGGCTTGACCACCGTCCTTGGAAGGTTACTCCTTGAGTGACTACTCCCCAGCGCCGAAGGCTCGCATCCGTGGTTAGAAGACCCAGCCCTGAATCCCGAACCTGCGTTCCTCCAGAAGGTGACGCAATTGATGCCACCAGAGGAGTGAAATCCTGGCCTTTGGCGACAGACGAATTCTCTGGTGCATGTGGAGGTGAGATCCCGACCACTTGTCCAGGAGATCCAGTTGGAAGGTCCGAGTGTGGAACCTCCCGTACTGGAGAGCCTCGTAAGAGGCCACCATCTTTCCCAATAGGCGAATGCATTGATGAACCGACACCCGAGGTGGCTTCAGGACATCCCGGACCATGGCTTGTATCACCAACGCCTTTTCCTGCGGAAGAAACACCCTCTGCACTTCCGTATCCAGGATCATTCCCAGAAATGGCAACCTCTGGGTTGGTTCCAAATGTGACTTTGGAAGGTTCAGAATCCAACCGTGACTCTGGAGCAGTCGCTTTGTGAGAATAATGGACTGCCGCAGCCTCTCCTTGGACGATGCCTTTATCAGCAGGTCGTCCAGATATGGAATGATGTTCACACCCTGCCTGCAGAGTTGAATCATCATTTCCGCCATCACCTTGGTAAACACCCTAGGTGCTGTGGAGAGGCCGAATGGCAGTGCCTGGAACTGGAAATGACAGTCCAGCAATGCAAAGCAGAGATACGCCTGATTCGGCAGCCAGATCGGAATGTGGAGGTACGCATCCTTGATATCCAGGGATACCCAGGAATTACCCTTCTTCCAGACCTGATATCACCACACTGAGAGACTACATCTTGAACTTGAACTCCTTTAGAAAGGGGTTCAATGATTTTAGGTTCAGAATGGGCCTGACCGAACCATCCGGTTTTGGTACCACGAAAAGGTTCGAATAGTAACCTTTGTTCTGCATGTGAGGTGGTACTGGCACAATGACCTGTGCCTCTACCAGCTTCTGGACAGCGTCTTGTAGTACAGTGCTGTCCTCCAACAGAGTTGGCAAGCCTGACTTGAAAAAGCGATGAGGAGGGAGACTTTGAAATTCCAGCCTGTATCCCTGAGACACAACATCTACCACCCAGGGATCCAGGCCGGATGATACCCAGACATGACTGAAGTGTCTGAGTCTCGCTCCCACTGGCTCCACCACCGGGGCGTGAAGTCCACCGTCATGCGGAGGACTTTGGCGTACCCGAAGCAGGCTTTTGTTCCTGGAAACCTACAGCGGCAAGGTTTCTTGGACTTAACCCGACCTCCCCTAAAGAAGGTATTGGAAGTTCTGGCCTTTCTAGGCTTGTTAGGCCGAAAAGACTGCGTTGCAGATAAAGAGAAAGATTTCTTCAGAGCAGGTGCTGCTGAGGGAAGAAACTGCGACTTACCCGCTGTAGCGGTGGATATCCACGCGTCTAGAGCTTCCCCAAAAAGAGCCTGACCTGTATAGGGTAGGGACTCCACACTTCTTCTGTATTCCGCGGTGGCCGAACACTGGCGCAGCCACAGTCCCCAACGAGCTGAAACAGACATTGAAGATATTCCCGCAGCCATGGAACCCAGGCCTTTCATGGATTCTACCATAAAATCTGCAGAATCACGTATGTTGCGTAAATACAATGCAACGTCATCCCTATCCATCGTATCCAAATCCTCAAGTAAGGTAGCCGACCACTTTACTATTGCCTTTGCAATCCATGCAGTAGCAATAGTGGGACGTAATATGGCCCCTGAAGCAGTATACATTGATTTAAGCGTGTTATCAATTTTCCTATCAGCCGGCTCCTTTAAGGCGGTAGATCCTGGAACAGGTAAAACCACCTTCTTTGAGAGTCTGGAAACAGAGGCGTCAACAATTGGCGGGTTTTCACATTTTTTCCTATCCTCCTCAGGGAAAGGAAATGCCACCTTGGACCCTTTTAGGGATCTGGATTTTTTTCTCAGGGTTTACCCATGCTTTCTCAAATATAGCATTCAATTCCTTTGACGCAGGGAAGGTTAGCAAGGCTTTCTTATTTTCAGTGAAAAAAAGCCTCCTCAACCTGCTCAGGTGTGGTATCATTAACATTTAACACATCCCTGATAGCCTCTATCAACAATTGCACCCCCTTTGCAAGAGATGCGGACCCCCGCAACACATCCCCATCACCATTTGTAGTGTCAGAATCGGTATCCGTGTCGTCTTGCGTGACATGCACAAGCGCACGTTTGTGGGGGTATATAATGGGGCGTCCTGAGGTACCAGAACCAGGCCATACTGCTATAGAGCTCTGTAATACCTGGGTTGCAGATTCATTACTTGCAACCCTGCCAGAAATCTGAGAAATCCAATATTTGATAGAGGAAAACCACTCTGGTTCCAATGCTGGCATCTGTGCTAAACCAGTGCTATCCTGATTACATGGATTGGGATCATCCTGGGAGGATAAATACTCTGCAGCATATGACAGTGTCCCTGGACATAGCTAAAGGAGACCATAAAACACTCCACACACACACACAGGTGGGGGCAGAGAGAGTCCCCCCCCCCCCCCCCAAGAATGGCAAGAGAGACACAGAGATCGGAGCCAACCCACACACAGCACTTTCAGCAAAGGGAGACCCCGTGTCAGCGCTGACTGTGTCCCTTAATAGGAGACACAGTCGGTTTACAGCCTCCCCTCCCCCTTCTACAGCCCCGTGGTACCGTGTACTGACAGTTGGAGCTGACAGTTGGAGCTGGTGTGGAGGGACCTGTTCTTCCATCCAGCGCTGTGCAGGCAGAAAAATGACGCTGGAACGCTGCTGGGTCGGCTCTGAGAAGCTCCGCCCCCTTAATGGTGCTGTCTTCCTGCTCTTCATAGATTATACTGGCCTTAGGTAAAACTTGCTGGCTGAGATCCGCGGACCCCGACAGACTTGTGGACCAGTGTGGGGGTAAGCGCTGGCACAGGGCGCCCCTCACAGCGCCGCACCATGTGCCTCTGAACTTTCACAGGAGCGCAGTTAATACTGCTCTCCCTCCCCATTGCCGCCATCTTCACACCGGCCCTCTGCTTGCTAGGGGGGTCGGTGTCTCACTCACCACTCTTCAGCACTGTAAGGGGTTGGCGGCATGCTGCTGGGGCGAGCGGTCCCCTGTGGCAGAGAACGATCAAACCCCTCTGGAGCTCAGTGTCCAATCGGCGGAGACAGTGTCACAGACCCCGCAGGGCGGACACTGCTCCCCCCCTTAGTCCCTCGTTGCAGGCAGGCTGTTGCCAACAGCCTCCTGTAAAAAAATAAACTCTAAAGATAACTTTAATTAGAAAAGCTCTGTAGAGCTCCCCTAGCTGTGACCGGCTCCTCCGGGCACATTTTCTAAACTGAGTCTGGTGGGAGGGGCATAGAGGGAGGAGCCAGCCCACACTCTCAAACTCTTAAAGTGCCAATGGCTCCTGATGGACCCAGTCTATACCCCATGGTACTAATGTGGACCCCAGCATCCTCTAGCACGTAAGAGAAATAGTAAAACTTGTATGTTATTTTATCAAGAATAAAAATATTGATCGGCTATTGGGCCCATGCTTTTAGGTGATTTAGTGGAAGGGCATATTTCCAGAATACACCAAATATACCAGCTTTCTTTATAGGAATTTCTGCAATAACTCATGTGAAAAGAACCTGCTCTATTATTTCAGATGGAATATATAAGAGACTCTACACCTTTCTCAAAAAAACATTTAATTTATCGTACAGCATCTGATAGATATAGATTATATATATATATATAATCATGAAAATGATCATGCAAGTCCCAGAAAGGAACGGCACTGGAGACAATGAATTTGCAATAGAAGATGTATTGAGCAGGCTACAGCTGTTTCAGGGCATCTGCCCTTTCCTCAGGCCAAATACATACAAGGACAAACAGACATACGACACTTACCCTGCTAAATACCCCCGGAGCACACCCGCCGCCGCGTCTCCTCCACGCCGTCCTGCTTCCGGGTGCTGAGCCGCCAGGTCACTTCCGCCCCATGCGTAGCTTGTAGCCATGGCAACCCAGCGCTTGCTCGTCAGCCAGGCGCAGCCGCTCTGTCACGGAGACCCTCAGGCCGCTCTCCCCGTCGTCAGGCGCTGGATGGGCACAGACTCCCAGGGTGCTCCCTATAATAGAAACAGAAACATATACATTAAATGTGCATAATAAAAACAAATGCATAAAAGCATACAATCTATACGTGACACTTTCTGCATATACAAGACCATTACAAAAAAAATCACACTGATCCTAGCTAATATATGCCTACGTTACACCAGAGACCACTCCCCCTACCTATAAACCAACTAACTATACTAGATTTTGAAGAACTACTACAACAACCATCCCGGAAAATATCTGGATAGAACTGTGAAGTAGTTTGAACCACCCGCTGAGTGACCCAGAAACACATCTAGGTCAAACAGATGTTCGGAAAGGATTAGGATAAGCTGAAAACCTAGGTCAAGAATTTCTAACTGAACGCATTCCAGTTGACCTTGTCGTTAAGACCCCGTGGCCAGAAGGTATCCAACCTCATGATCCACCAGGTCTCTTTCTCCAACAGGATCTTGGCCCTATCACCACCTCTTAATGTCGATGGTACGTGTTCTATGCCAAAATACTTCAAAGAATTAATGGTGTGATGAGCTAATAAGAAGTGTCGGGCCACCGGCTGATCCACCGGTTTACCCTCCAACGTCAATTTAATGGCTGAACGGTGGGCCGCCATGCGTTCACTGAATTTTCGTGTAGTCTGCCCTATGTAGAACAAACCACACGGGCAGACTATGGCATAGACAACATAAGATGTGCTACATGTAATCACCTGTCTAATATTGAATGTTACGTTACGAATTGGATGTTTAAATTCTTTACAGGCAATCATGTGTTTACACGTAGCACATTTAGGACACCGATAACAACCAGGAGATTTTTTTATGGATGAACACATCATCCAACCTCTTCATCCCTGAAACATCCGTTTTAAACAACAAGATTACGAAGGTTGGCCCCTCTCCTAAAAGCTGTAATTGGTTTCAACCCTTTAAATGATGTCAAATCTGGGTCTGACGCCACTATTGGCCAAAGGGCACGCGAGGCCCTGCGAACAATAAAGCTGGCAGTTGAGAAATCACACGGCCACGGTAAGAGATTTCTAGTTTTTCTTGGTGTAGGATGTAATAAATCATTCCTGGACATTTGGAGTACCCTGTCTTTCTGCTTCTGTAGTAAAGACCACTTATATCCCCTGGCAAGAAATTTCGCAATCATGTTATTTAACAATTCAGGAACTTTTTCCCTGTCACTCGTGATGCGTGCCACCCGCATCATTTGTGACAATGGAAGCCCCCTCTTCAGGGATTCAGGGTGATGGCTAGAGGCCATCAACAATGTATTCCGATCCGTGGGCTTGGAGAAGATTTCCGTGGAGATCACCCCATCATTCACCATAATTTTCACATCAAGGAACGTAACTTCCTTTTTGTCACATGTGTAGGTGAATTTAATGAGTGAAGGCAAGGCGTTAATCTCCGCCATTAAATCCACGAAGGCTTCTCTCCCACCGCCCCACAGAAGGAAGACATCGTCGATGTACCTAGTGTACATCAAGATATTGTTGGATACCCCCTGGTCCAGGAAGAACATTTTGTGCTCTTCTGCGAACATAAACACATTAGCATACGAGGGTGCGACCGATGATCCCGTCGCGCACCCTCGCAGCTGTAGATAGAACTCACTATCGAACAGGAAATAATTCCTGTACAACGTGAGCTCCAAAAGTGTCAAAAATAAGTTATGATCAAATGCAGTCGTGGCCAAGTGTCTCTCAAGCAAACCCTGCATAGCCCTCATCCCCTCCGCATGGGGAATGGATGTATAGAGGCTACAAACGTCAAGGCAGCACATCAGGGTGCCTGGAGCCAAGCTCCATACTTCATGCAATTTGAGGATGAATGAATTGGTGTCCTTAAGAAATGTTCTCTGTGCCGGCAGTAATGGCTGAAGGATACTGTCCAGAAGTTGTGACTCTGGCTGATATAGTGAGTCTCTCGCCGAGATGATCGGCCTACCCGGGGGTCTGGTTTAGTTTTTGTGGAGCTTAGGTATTGTATATAACAACGGGCTTTTTGGATGGATCACACATAGGGCCTTATGGACTTTAGCTGGTAAATAGGGCCAAGATCCTGTTGGAGAAAGAGACCCGGTGGATAATGAGGTTGGATACCTTCTGGCCACGGGGTCTTAACGACAAGGTCAACTGGAATGCGTTCAGTTAGAAATTCTTGACCTAGGTTTTCAGCTTATCCTAATCCTTTCCGAACATCTGTTTGACCTAGATGTGTTTCTGGGTCACTCAGCGGGTGGTTCAAACTACTTCACAGTTCTAAAGAACAAATAACCAGATACCCAAGGCGCAAACACACTTATGCAGCCGTTTGAGAAAACAAAGGGCCACCTAACCCTTATGACCAATAATGCAAAAAACAAATACTCAAATATAGGCGCTGAGTGTAGTTTCATAGAAACAAAAAGAAAGTCAATACTTAAAGTCCATTATGAACGAAAAGTCCAACTTCAATAAGAACCTCTTGTAGAGATATAGGCGAGTCTTCCAATTCACAGGTGCCTCACGGTAATATGCAATGGAAAAACAAATGGAAAAAACATAGTGTAATATGTCCAAAATCACCGCTATATTCTTTCAGACAATTTAACTGGATATTCAAGGGTGGCGTACCCCACTCACAATGGAAAGAGTATAACTCCACACATCAAGGTATCTTTTATAAACTGGATAATGGATGTTCAATGGCATTAATAGCGTACCATTACTCACTCAGGTTGTAGTTAGGATCCTCCTATAACGGTTTCTTTAGGATGTTCTGCTCCTTCTCCAACGCGTTTCTCCCCTAAAGTGGGGCTTTTTCAAGGCCTTGAAAAAGCCCCACTTTAGGGGAGAAACACGTTGGAGAAGGGTGCATGCAGGTAGTATCACACATATATGTGGGAGTGTAGTTGTGCATCACATCTGGCTGGTTTTGCCGTTTTCGGCCGGCGGCTCAACACTGGCTCATTGTCACTTCTACCCCTGTTATCATATGTGTGGTCTCCTGTATATCCTGTTATTTTAATTTTATTTTAATAAAGAAGTTTTACCTATACTTCATTTGTCCGTGATCGGAGCAGAACATCCTAAAGAAACCGTTATAGGAGGATCCTAACTACAACCTGAGTGAGTAATGGTACGCTATTAATGCCATTGAACATCCATTATCCAGTTTATAAAAGATACCTTGATGTGTGGAGTTATACTCTTTCCATTGTGAGTGGGGTACGCCACCCTTGAATATCCAGTTAAATTGTCTGAAAGAATATAGCGGTGATTTTGGACATATTACACTATGTTTTTTCCATTTGTTTTTCCATTGCATATTACCGTGAGGCACCTGTGAATTGGAAGACTCGCCTATATCTCTACAAGAGGTTCTTATTGAAGTTGGACTTTTCGTTCATAATGGACTTTAAGTATTGACTTTCTTTTTGTTTCTATGAAACTACACTCAGCGCCTATATTTGAGTATTTGTTTTTTGCATTACTTCACAGTTCTATCCAGATATTTTTCGGGATGGTTGTTGTAGTAGTTCTTCAAAATCTAGTATAGTTAGATGGTTTATAGATAGGGGGAGTGGTCTCTGGTGTAACGTAGGCATATATTAGCTAGGATCAGTGTGATTTTTTTGTAATGGTCTTGTATATGCAGAAAGTGTCACGTATAGATTGTATGCTTTTATGCATTTGTTTTTATTATGCACATTTAATGTATATGTTTCTGTTTCTATTATAGGGAGCACCCTGGGAGTCTGTGCCCATCCAGCGCCTGACGACGGGGAGAGCGGCCTGAGGGTCTCCGTGACAGAGCGGCTGCGCCTGGCTGACAAGCAAGCGCTGGGTTGCCATGGCTACAAGCTACGCATGGGGCGGAAGTGACCTGGCGGCTCGGCACCCGGAAGCAGGACGGCATGGAGGAGACGCGGCGGCGGGTGTGCTCCGGGGGTATTTAGCAGGGTAAGTGTCGTATGTCTGTTTGTCCTTGTATGTATTTGGCCTGAGGAAAGGGCAGATGCCCTGAAACAGCTGTAGCCTGTTCAATACATCTTCTATTGCAAATTCATTGTCTCCAGTGCCGATCCTTTCTGGGACTTTATATATATATATATATATATATATATATATACACACACATACACACACACACACATATATATATATAGATATATATAGATATATATATATATATATAGATATATAGATATATATATATACACATATACACACACACATATATACATACATACATACATACATATATATATATATATATATATATATATATATATATATACACACACACACACATACAGTGGTCGAAGTGGGTCGAAGTGGGCCGGTATGCGGCAGTATGGCATACTGGCACTTCCTTCCACTGAACCCAGAAGGTTTTTTTTGTTTTTTTTTAAATTAAATTAAAGAGTGTGCAGCAGGAGGCGAGGGAAGTGGCCAGCCTGCTGCACTAAGGATGCTGCTCCCGTCCCTGCCCAGTGCCCACGGCGACTAGGCGGTTGTGCAGAGCGCCGGACCTGTGAGGCTCTCATACGCGCAAGTCTGACTGTGACTCACTATGTACATAGCGGAGCTGCTGCAGCTGCGCTCCAGCGGATGTACCCTTAGTGTATAGTCACCTGTTTTGCGATAGATCGGTGGCCGGAGGGGGCTTCTAGGTACTTGGAACACCCCCCCGTCCACCGATCTATCGCAAAACAGGTGACTATACACTACGGGTATGTCCGCTGGAGCTCAGCCGCGGCTGCAGCAGCTTCACTATGTACATAGTGAGTCACAGTCAGGCTTGCCGCTGGCATGCAGGGAGAGCAGGTCCTCTCAGGCTGTTCTCGCGTGCCCGGCTGAGTGGTAACAGCGATGCCTTGTGTCCTGAATCCCCACAGCGACACTATGCATTTGCCGGAAGTTAAGCGGGTATGCTATGATAATGTTCTTTGTACAGCATGAGTGAGCAGCAGGGGGGGGGGCGTTAGGTGAAGTGAAGCATGATGGTGTTTGTGGTGCTGTCTATGGAGGGCAGGGGGTGTTGGGGTGTTCATGGTGGCTCAGCTTTGCTGTCTGTCAATGGAGGAGGGGTGGGGGGATGGTCTCCATGTAGCTTTCTCTCCATTTCTCTCTCTCTCCCCAACTCCTTATTTACAGTAGCTCTCTCTCTCCATGTAGTGCGCTCTCTCTCTCTTTTTCATCTCTCTCACCATGTCTGTCTCGCTATCCGTCTCTTGCTCTCACCATGTCTCTCTCTCTTGCCATGTGTCTCTCTTGCCATGTCTGTCTCGCCATCTGTCTCTTGCTCTCGCCATGTCTTTCTCTCTCACTTTCGTCAACTCGTTATTGCCATGTTTCTCTCTCGCCATGTCTCTGCCACGCCATGTCTCTCTCTCTCTCCCTTCCCCATATCTCGTCATGTCTCTTTCTCTTGTCCCTTTCTCTCTCTCGCCATGTCTCTCTTCCTGTCTCCCACCCTTCATGTTTTGCACATACTGTATCCGGAAACCCCCCTCTAAAATTCCTGCGTTTGCCCTGGCTCTAGGCTCTCTGCCACTCACAGCCGCCTGCTGCTGACCGCTCACAGTCACTGATCACAAATGGCGTTGGTCAGAGGGACCTCACCGCCAACGCACCAAAGGCCTCATTCTCACTGCCGCTGCCCATGGGCTCCTTCGCCGCCGACTACACCTCTGCACAGCCGCCGACCACAGTCCCTTCCGCACCTCCACTGCTCATCTCATTAGGTAATGTTCCCCTGCTTCCCTATGTCCCTGCTGTCACTCTCTCCCTGTCCCTGCTGTCACTCACTCTCCCTGTCCCTGCTGTCACTCACCCTCCCTGTCCATGCTGTCACTCACCCTCCCTGTCCCTCACCCTCCCTGTCCCTGCTGTCACTCACTCTCCCTGAATTGTGGTTCATACTGTGTGGCATATTGTGAATTTTGGCTCATTCCGTGTGGCATATTGTGAATTTTGGCTCATGCTGTGGGAATTTTGGCTCATTCAGTGTGGCATAATGTGAATTTTGGCTCATTCCATGTGGGATAATGTGTAAGGGGCACCAGTACTAGATAGTATTGTGGTGCATAATGTGTATATGGTGTGGTACATTACACTTATGGACATGCCCCCTTTAGAGTGACCGGGGGGGAGAGAGCTTAATGGTCAAAAGAAACACGGTCTAAAGCTGCTGCTGAGGGAATTACATTATCAACTATGGGCAACAGTTGATGGCAAAGATTCTGGAATCACATCCTTCCAAGAAAGTTCTAGATACTTGTAGAATCTATGCCAAGCAGTAGAGATGTGGTTGAGACATACGTCAGTATTACCACTATTTTGTTACTGCTAAGTGCTGTATTTTAAAACAAATTAGTATACCAAGCCATTGTGGTATGATTCTAGTGTTCAGCAATATCATTGTGAATAGAACATAGATTACCTTTTACCAGCTCATCTGTGGAAAAATGCATTACATTTCTATGAGTCACCATACTATCGGAAAAGTCAGTTCAGTACTTACTTTAATATGATCCTGAAGAAAAATGCAGTTGTGATGATAACAAAATTGGACAACAATACAGCCATAGCCTGAGGACAAAATAACAAATTACAAAGGTTGATCAGGGCTTAGGCTATTATATACAGTATGTACAGTATTAGTAACTTTGGTATTTTTTAACAAAGAACCAAGTGACCTGGACATTATTATCGTGACCTACTATATGGTCAGAATAATTACGGAGGTTGTTTATCAGAAGAGGACCACAAAAGCTCCTATTGGTATGCACCTACAATTTGATAACAATCGTAATTACAAACATGTTGAATAATGATCTTATCGCGTTTTATAGGATCGTTACCATGCAACAGGGTCATTTTCTGGACATACAAAGGACAAGACTGAGATAACTTTCAGCCATTAGAGGAACGTATTTTTTTTTTATTTTTTTTTAAAGAATAATTATTATTCAAAAGCATTGAATACAGCCATATGTAGAAAAAAAAAACATCATCAAGCATCGAAATACAGTACAGTCAGGACTCAAATGGTATAATACAATACTAGCTTACACATTGCGTTCAACACAAATTTAACAGTAAGAGAAAAGTTTTTTCTGGATAGATTACATAAATTACAAAATAGGATTTTAATACCTACCAGTAAATCCTTTTCTCGTAGTCCATAAGGGATATTGGGGGAATCTAGTGCGATGGGGTATAGACGGGGCCCAAAGGAGCCAGTGCACTTTATCAACTGGGTGTGCTGGCTCCTCCCCTCTATGCCCCCTCCAACAGGCAGTTATAGGTAATAAGGACATATATGAGAGAAGGAACATGATAACAAAGGGTGCTGAGATTTACCACAAACATATAACAACCAGCAATGGCTGGTAAAAACAACAGCAACAGCTGAACAAGTAACTATAGAACAAGAATCTGCAGCCCAATATTCCTTATGGACTACGAGAAAAGGATTTACCGATAGGTATTTTTTTCTCTAGCATCCATAAGGGATATTGGGGGAAACTAGTATAATGGGGACGTCCCAAAGCTTCCAGAACGTGCGGGAACATGCGGAGACTGCTGCAGCACCGCCTACCCAAACTGGGTATCCTCTTTGGCCAGGGTATCAAACTTGTAGAATTTCACAAAAAAGTGTTTTTCCCCGACCAGGTAGCAGCTCGGCATAGTTGCAAGGCCGAGACTCCACAGGCAACAGCCCAGGAAGAGCCCACTGATCTAGTAGAGTGGGTCTTTAGAGACTTAGGAACAGGTAAGGCTGCCGACACACAGGCCTGTTGGATAGTAAGTCTAATCAAATGAGCAATTAACTGCTTTGAAGCAGGGCAACCCTTTTTCTGCGCATCATAGTACACAAACAAGGAATCTGTCTTTATGATCCGAGCTGTACGCTTGACATAGACCTTCAAGGCACGCACAGCATCCAATGCCTCCGGAGGAGAAGCGTCAGAACTGGACGGAACCACTAACAGGTTGATTCAGATGAAACGCAGAGACAACCTCGGCAGGAACTGCTGTCTAGACCTGAGCTCCGCTCTGTCCTCGTAAAAAATCAAGTAGGGACTTTTACACGATAAGGCCCCTAATTCTGAAACACGTCTAGCAGAAGCCAGGGCCAGTAACATCACCGTCTTCCACGTGAGGTACTTGTCTTCTACAGTCATCAGAGGTTCAAACCAGGAGGACTGTAGAAATTTCAACACTACATCCAAATCCCAGGGTGCCGTAGGCGGCACAAAGGGAGGTTGTATGTGGAGTACCACTTGCAAGAAGGTCTGAACTTCTGGTAACCCTGCCAATTTCTTCTGAAAGAAAATGGAGAGAGCTGAAATCTGGACCTTAATGGAACCCAGACGTAAACCCTAATCCACACCAGCCTGTAGGAAACGTCCCTCTGCAGGAGGATATGTGTGTTCCTTGCAGCAAGAGACATATCTCCTCCAGATATAATGATAGTGTTTTGACGTCACAGGTTTCCTGGCCTAAACCATGGTTGCAATAACCTTCTTGGAAAAGCCCTTGTGAGCTAGGATGTTTCGCTCAACCTCCATGCCGTCAAACGAAGACGCTGTAAGTCCAGGTAGACGAACGGTCCTTGTTGAAGTAGATCGCTCTTGAGTGGTAGAGGCCAAGGTTCTTGGATGGACATGTCCAGAAGATCCGCGTACCACGCCATCCGATGCCAATCCGGGGCAATTAGAATTGCCTGGACACCTTGATTCCTGATTCAATTAGCACTCTTCGGAGCAATGGGATCGGAGGAAACAGGTAGAACAGTCGGTACGGCCAAGGCGACGCCAGTGCGTCCACTGTCCTCGCCTGAGGGTCCCTGGTCCGCGAGCAATACTAGGGAAGTTTCTTGTTGAGACGAGAAGCCATCATGTCTATTTGTGGGCAACCCCACCAGTCGATGATCTGCTGGAAAACCAGATGGCGGAGTCCCCACTCCCTCGGGTGGAGATCGTGACGACTCAGGAAGTCTGCCTCCCAGTTGTCCACACCCAGAATGAAGATTGCTGACATGGCTCTTGCATTTTTTTCCGCCCAGAGGAATATCTGACACCTCTCGCATGCAGGCTCTGCTTTTTTGTCCCTCCTTGTCGATTGATATATGCCACCACCGTGGTGCTGTCCGACTGTACCTGGATCGCGTGATCCTTGAGCAGAGGAAAGGCTTGAAGTAGAGCATTTTAGATCGCCTGAAGTTCCAGAATGTTGACTGGAAGGAGGCTTTCGTGGGCTGACCAGCTGCCCTGGAACTGCACCCCTTGGGTGACAGCTCCCCATCCTCTCAGACTTGCATCCGTCGTGAGGAGGGTCCGATCCTGAATTACGAAACTCCTGACCTCCAGGAGATTGGAGGACTGTAGCTACCACAGGAGGGAAATCCTGGCCTGAGGTGACAGCAATCATCCGGTGCATCTGGAGATGTGATCCGGACCACTTGCTCAGGAGATCCACCTGAAACGTTCTGGCATGAAACCCCCCATACTGGATTGCCTCGTAGGAGCAAAAAAGGAAGAAGGAAGGAGCTGTATTATCGGTGCACATAAGGAAGAGTGACCTGGTTGTCACATCCACCTGTATTTTGATAAAATTTAACTTTTATTATTGTCTGCTTAAAATGGTGTGAAATAACTTACACACAAACTGCGAGTATAAGCGAAACATAGAGGTTAAAATTCTGACATGAACAAAACATACAAAAGTGCAATAGAATTTCATAAAGGTGATTTAAAGATTAAAATATGTGTCCACGTGTTTATTCTAATGTCCAAATGTATATAGTATTGTTCCTTAGTTAAGTCAATGATCACTTATTTGTCTAGTCATCAACAGATTCCCGAAGGAGGCATTGAAGGATATGGGTACTGATGGTGATAATATGTTAGCTATAGGTTCAATATAAGCTATTTGGATTTAACCCAAATTTATTGAGATAATCGCCACAATGTTGTGTTAGATTGAATATGGGTGATACACTAGGGTCCAATTATGATATGCAATACACTCTAAGGGATGTATATCTCCCTCAGTTTTTAATGTTAATTAAATATATGACAATCTGTTGTAATGTTCAGGTGTTCACAATATTTTTATCCCTAGAAGGAAAACACCTTCATTATTAAGGACTAGTGACACCTTCCCAATTAGTTCGATTCACTCCCTTTTCATATTATTAATTATACGAAATATGATTCATTTGTATCCATAGTCACATTCAGTTTTTAATATCAATGTCAATTAAATATGTGACAATCTGTTATGGTGTTCAGGTGTTCACAATATTTTTATCCCTAGAAGGAAAACACCTTCATTATTGAGGACTAGTGACACCTTCCCAGATATTTCGATTTATTCCCTTTTTCCTATTATAATTTATATGGGATATGATTCATTTGTATCCATAGTCATATTTAAATGTGTATATATCTATAGACCAATCATTAATGCGTCACTCTTTGATTTTAATAAAGGTGACGCACTAGGTCCATTTCTAATAGATAATACACTATTGTTTGTATATAATCATACCTAGACATAAGTGTATGTGTGGAGAAATAGATATACCCGAAGGTACTTGGGCGCTTAGGGTGTGAGATGCTTCGCCGAGCTGCAGTCACAAGAAAAAGGGAGAGTCACTCCCGTTGCGTTTACAAAAAATAGGGAAAAGGAGTGTGTGACTGCGCTGGATTTGATGAATACAACACTAGTAATAAAATATAACAATTTATTCCTAAAATTGTACAATTGGTAAATATCAATAAAATATGCACATAAATGAACTTTTAAAAAATGCAAGTGCTAAGATATGAACTAACATCCTATGGGACCACCCAGTTGGCCAGGTAGGAATTCGGACTTTCTGGAGATGAATGTAGTGACCGTTCCTGATGTATTTCCCCTGTAATATAGTCCAGCTAGAACAATAGTCTCAGAATATAGGCAGGGTCCAAATTAATGGACTAGTTACCGTTAGAGGATGTAGTGCTCCAAAATTGATGATGGTGAGCTCCTCATGCGTTACGGTTAAGTGCTGTCCTTTATGTGGTGTTTGCCGTTGGAAATCTGAGCGTTGAGAAGATTGTCTGGACAAGCTTGGGGAATGGTTCGGTCCTCCTTAAAGTCGCTTCCTGGTTGTGGTCCCTGGATCACCTGACGCGTTTCGCTGCAACCAACTGGCAGCTTTCTCAAAGGTATGTACAGTCCAAGGTATGTGGGGTTTATATACCCTCTCTAATATGGTGGCTAATTAGCCCCTTAGTGCACCTGAGTACAATTGCATAATAGCTTCTACTGCTAAACCTAAAAAATCAAAACAAACTTATGAGCTAAGACAGACCTACATCAAGAATAATATAATAAATAACTGATATATATGTTTTTTATAAAAACCGAGGTGTTTAAGGCTTTTATTAATATAAAAATTATTAGATGTGGACAAACAGGAAGTGTATGTATAAACAATAGCCAATGGCTTGATTTGTTATGTGTCCAGTTGTCATGGGGATAGAGATAGAGACTACCGTTATAGGTTAGGGAACACGTAAAGTGCGGGACTAGGACTACGTGTTTCCGTTTTTGTTCCGATCACGTGACTATTGTCACGTGATCGGGATGTTATCTAGTGTATCTACGGCATGTGGAGGCGCGGACAAACGGTTGCCAAGCAGCCAGGCGGGATAGTTGTTTCTATAGGTCCGTGGAGACGCACCCTCAGGCAGTCACATGACCGGCCTCGTTCAGTGTGTTATGGAGAACGTAGTTACGTCGTCATCTGTGGATCTTTGCTAGCATTACTTCCGCCCTACAGAACGTAGAATGTTTAGTACTTCCGCCAACCAGACAGTCAGGAATAGAAATTATAAACCAAAGTTTTAATTTCAGTTAAGATCATGCCTTTTTAATGACCTAGGGATCTAACACAGCAAAGCTATTCATCAAACCCTAGAGTAGGAGAAATAAGTTTTGTATCACCAATGTTACAAGTGTTATATTAACACATCGAATAGATAGAGACTCAGAATATTAATTTCCTGAATAAATGATTAGATTATAGTGCTTGAGTATTTAGTCAGTGTACTGTTTTTATCTGTATACTAAGATGAGTGTAGTGTTATGTGGACTGTATAGATGACCCATTTTTATTTATTTTTATTATTATTATTATTATTATTTTTATTTTTATTTTTAATTTTTAATTTTTAATATTATTTTTATTTTGATTTTTTTATATTTTTTATTATTATTTATTTTTTATATTTTTATTTTTATTTATATTTTTATTATTATTTTTGTTAGTTTGTCTTATTATATTATTGTTATTTAATGTATTCATGGATTCAAAAGATTCAGAGTATGGAGGAAGGAGGGGGAAAGACGGAGTGGGGGGGGGGGGGGGGGGCAAGACCAAGATTCATGAGCAGAGAGTCAGGAGGGGCCAATTATGTACAGTGATTCATATTATAGTATTTAATTCTACGGCATCATTAAGACCGCCAGGGTAGATAGAACCCATTTTAAACATCCAATAAGTTTCTTGTTGGCATAATTTTTTATAGCGATCCCCGCCCCTATTGGTTATAGGAATGTGTTCTACTCCAATGAGTTTGAGGCTATCAGGATTACCTTGGTGGAATTCATAAAAGTGTTGGGAAACGCTGTGAGATGATAATCTTTTAATAATATTTCTGCGGTGTTCAAGGAACCTTATTTTAAGTTTTCTAGTGGTGCGCCCTACGTATTTGAGACCACATCCACATGAGAGTATGTAAATGACATATGATGAATTACAATTAATGAAATGTTTAATTTCATATATTGCACCATTATCTTCAGTTTTGATGGTCTTAGTTCTATTATCTATGAAGTTGCAGGTGATGCACCTGGTTGCTCCACATTTAAAGAACCCTTTTGTGTCAGATGGAAGCCAAGAGCCTAATTGTATTGTAATTTTTGGGTCAGGTTTCAGAAAGCTGGGTGCCAGCGAATTTCTAAGAGATCTATTTTTCTTAAAGATGAAAACAGGGTCATTTGGTAACAGGGGAGCTATCAGATAGTCCTGTTTAAGGATTTTATGATTTCTTTTGATAATTTGTTTAATTCGGGCACAATGACTATTGTAAGTAGAGATGAATGCTATTGGTTTCTCATCTTCTGCTAGATGAGTTTTGTCCTTTTTCTTATTGGTTAGTAGTGTATTTCTGTCTATTTTTCTAACTTCCTCGAGTGCTTTGTTCAAAAGAACTATGGGGTACCCTCTCTGTTCAAATGATTTTATCATCTCAGACGCTTGAGCTTCGAAAGAAGATATGTCGGAGCAATTGCGTCTGAGGCGTATAAGTTGGCCCCTGGGAATGTTTCTCTTCCAGGGGGGGTAATGTGCACTAGAGTAATGTAAGTATGCGTTGGTGCCTACTTCCTTGGCATAATTGGTGGTATAGATTTTACCATCTTTGGCCTCAAGTGACACATCCAAAAAATTGATACATTGAGAGTGATATTGGTGAGTGAACGTTAAACCATAAGTGTTAGTGTTAAGAAAATCTACAAATAACTGTGCTGAGTGAACGTCCCCATCCCAAATAATAAAGAGATCGTCAATGTACCTGCCATATAGGACCAGGTTCGCCTCCCATCCTCCCTTCCAGATAAGTTGTTCCTCCAGTTCCCCCACATAGAGGTTAGCATAGCTGGGGGCGAACCTGGTCCCCATGGCGGTACCCTTGACTTGTAAATAGTGAGATTGAAGAAACAAAAAATAATTGTGATGAAGAATATATGTGATAGAGTCAATTATGAATTTCTTGTGTATCTCACTCAAGTCTCCATCGTGTGCAAGTCGATTAGATATTGTGAGTAGGCCTTTCTCATGTGGAATGTTTGAGTAAAGGCTTTGAACATCCAAAGTTAAAAATGCATATGAATTCGACCATTTCACATCTTTGATAAGGGATAGGAAATGGGTGGTGTCCTTGATGTGAGACCTGAGTGTAGGTACTCGTGGTTGTAGGTATGAATCTACATAATAAGATAGGTTAGATGTGAGGGAGTGAATACCAGAAATAATGGGACGTCCCGGGGGTGAAGTGAGGGATTTGTGTATCTTAGGTAAGTGATAGTATACTGGGGTGACAGGGTGTGCAGAGTAAAGAAAATTGTATTCATCCTTGGATATGACTCCATCGTCCAAGGCCCCCCCCAGAAGAGAAACAAGTTCCAGAAGGTATTCTCGAGTGGGGTCACTACTTAGTTTGATGTAGAACTCGGGATTATCTAGCTGTCTTGTGGCCTCCAGTATGTAGTCCGATTTGTTCTGAATAACAAGCCCCCCCCCCTTATCTGCTTCCTTGATAATAATAGATTTATCCCTAGTTAGACATAAGTGTATTATTGGACCAATAAATTATGTATCACCTTCAAACATCTAAATTAATTGTTGTAAGAGGAAATCCTTTACTTATTTATACTGCATATTCACAAATCTCTGTGTATTCAACGAATAGCTTTGAAAGTTAGTTTTGAAACATTTGTTGCAATTGTATCTGCTAGATTGTATCACAAGTACTTCATAGCATTCTTGGATTTATCACATAAGTACATAGTGCATCTTTATTAAATTCATACAATTGCCTTCTATTTCCTATATGCTATCAAGAGAATTTTACATAGTAAATTAATAGATCTGACTAGACATTTAACTTAATATCAGATATGGACATAGGAACACGTGGACACACGCTGCCCACACGTGTGTTCCGCCGTTACTCTGACAGCTTCGTCAGGGCTGAACCAGAATGCATCTCCTGGCATGAAATTTAAGCTTTCTCAGAGATCCAATCAGCGGTGATCGACTGGTCACGTGTGGCTGCTAGCCAGACTCAGTGCTGCTCCTGTGGTCACATGACCCGTGGAGCCAATGACGGGGCATTGTGTTTGCCATGGTAATGGCTGTTGATTGCGCTACGCTCCCGGACACTGCCGTTCGCGGGTGCCCCGTTACCTGTATTGGTAAAATCTCAATCATCTATTCCTCATATTACACTGCCTCTTAGGTTCCACCCGTCTGTGTCTGTGGTCCTATTAGTTCACATGTATGGGATAATTCAGATGGGGCATGTTTACAAAAAATAAGATTTTACTTACCGGTAAATCTATTTCTCGTAGTCCGTAGAGGATGCTGGGACTCCGTAAGTACCATGGGGAAATAGACGGGCTCCGCAGGAGATAGGGCACTTTAAGAAAGCTTTGGATTCTGGGTGTGCACTGGCTCCTACCTCTATGCCCCTCCTCCAGACCTCAGTTAGGGAAACTGTGCCCAGAGGAGATGGACAGTACAAGGAAGGATTTTTGTAAATCTAAGGGCGAGATTCATACCAGCCACACCGTATAACTTGTGATAAACTACCCAGTTAACAGTATGAACAACAACATAGCCTCGGTTCAACCGAGTTATAAAACTATAACATAACCCTTATGTAAGCAATAACTATATACAAGTCTTGCAGAAGAAGTCCGCACTTGGGACGGGCGCCCAGCATCCTCTACGGACTACGAGAAATAGATTTACCGGTAAGTAAAATCTTATTTTCTCTAACGTCGTAGAGGATGCTGGGACTCCGTAAGGACCATGGGGATTATACCAAAGCTCCCAAACGGGCGGGAGAGTGCGGATGACTCTGCAGCACCGATTGAGCAAACAGAAGGTCCTCCTCAGCCAGGGTATCAAACTTATAGAACTTCGCAAAGGTGTTTGACCCCGACCAAGTAGCTGCTCGGCACAACTGTAATGCAGCCGCGGTAAGTCTTGGAACAGACAGGGCCCCTGCTGCAGCAGGTCCTGCCTCAGAGGAAGAGGCCACGGATCTTCTGTGAGCAACTCTTGCAGCTCCGGATACCAAGTCCTCCGTGGCCAATCTGGAACAATGAGGATTGTTCTGATCCTGCTTATTCTTATTATTCTCAACACCTTGGGTATGAGAGGAAGAGGAGGAAACACATAGACCGATCTGAACACCCAAGGTGTCACCAGAGCGTCTACCGCTACCGCCTGAGGGTCTCTTGACCTGGCGCAATACCGCTTTAGCTTTTTGTTGAGACGGGATGCCATCATGTCTATCTGAGGCAGTCCCCACCGACCCGTGATCTGTGCGAAGACTTCTTGATTAAGTCCCCACTCTCCCGGATGCAGGTCGTGCCTGCTGATGAAGTCCGCCTACCAGTTGTCCACCCCCGGGATGAACACTGCTGATAGTGCGCTTACATGGCCTTCCGCCCAGCATAGAATCCTGGTCGCTTCTGCCATGGCCACTCTGCTCCTTGTTCCGCCTTGTCGGTTTATATGAGCCACTGCCATGACATTGTCTGACTGAATCAGAACCGGTTTTTCCCGAAGCAATTCCTCCGCTTGACGTAGGGCGTTGTATATGTGTCACAACTGAGGGCCTGAGCTGACGGGAGGCAGCCTCAGTTGTAGGGGCTGAGATGTACCGGAACCTGGGAGGTTGTATCAGACCCCTGGACATGTAAGTAACATGAAGAATAACCGCCCGAAGGCGTGACCACGACAACTTGAATAAAAGTCAATGATGTTTATTCATGACAAACTCCATGCATCACAGTAGCAGTAAAAGAAACATAAAATCAGCAGAGAAATAATACAGTTCCTGGGTACTACAGGGTGGCAGGGGCCACAGAGCTCTGGTAGTATGAGACAGTTCTTATTATCTGCGAGTTGGAAAGTCCTTACCAGGCCCGACTGTAGCAATGAAGAAAGCCCAGGATCGTACCAGCTGGTGTTCCAGGGAAAGCTGGACTGCTGTAAATAAAATAGCTGCTGTGGGTTCTGGTTGGAACCAGACAGATGTTGGCACGGAGTGGATACTGGCTGGAACCAGTTAAATAATAAATGAAGCTTGAGAGCGATGCAATATGAATGAAATGTAGAGTTTGAGAGCGGAGAAATAATAATACCGGTGGAGAGTGGTAAACTGTAGAAAGGACACCGGCCCTTTAAGAGAAGCTGTACTCTGCTGGAAGCTGGGCTGGAAGCAGGTAATGTTGTAGCTGGAAACAGATGAATCCACAATGGATCGGAGAGTCAGGCTACACCGCAGGTGGAATGCTGGTGCGGGTCTCTATGGTGGAAGTCTTGAGACAGGAGCTGGAACCTGGAAGACAATCACAGGAGAGAGACAAACAGGAACTAGGTTTGACAACCAAAGCACTGACGCCTTCCTTGCTCAGGCACAGTGTATTTATACCTGCAGCAAGGAAGGGATTGGCTAGGTAATTATGCAAATAATTAATACAGACAACAGATTGGTGGAAAATGATCAGCTGACAGAATCCAAGATGGCTGCGCCCATGCAGACACTTGGAGGGAAGTTTGGTTTGTAATCCATGTGGTAATGAAAACAGTAATGGCGGCGCCGGCCACCGGAGACAGGAGGCGCCAGGCTGACAGATGCACATCCAACCACGCGGACACAGCGGAGGCCGCGGCTGACGTAATCGCCACTCAGACACTCTGCATGCAGAAGTTCAGGGACGGCGGCGGAGGCCGCGGGAGACGCCATGCCAGGTGTAATATGGCGTTTACTGTGACAGCGTCTCAGAGTGACAGGAGAGGATACAGGAATGTACACATCAGGATAACAGATGGGATCCGGTCCTGGAGCGCTGAGCCAGCCTTAGGAGGCATCTGATGGGTAAGAAATGGCGTCCAGATACCCGGATCGTGACAGCACCCCCCCCTTTAGGAGTGGCCCCAGGACACTTCTTTGGCTTTTGAGGAAACTTGGAATGGAATCTCCGGACCAAGGCAGGAGCATGGACATCAGAAGCATTGGTCCATGAACGTTCCTCAGGGCCATAACCCTTCCAGTCAATAAGATATTGTAGTTGACCGTAACGGTGACGTGAGTCCAGGATCTTGGCCACTTCATACTCAACGCCTCGTTGAGTTTGGACTTTCGGAGTTGGAGGAAGTGAGGAATGAAATCGATTCAAGATCAGCGGTTTCAACAGGGAAACATGGAATGTACTGGGTATTTTTAAGAAGGGAGGCAACTGGAGTCTGTAAGCAACAGGATTGATGACTTGTTCAATCTTGAAAGGACCGATATAGCGAGGTGCAAACTTCATACTGGGAACTCTTAACCTCAAATTCTTCGTGGATAACCATACCCGATCACCCACCTTGAGAGCAGGAACTGCTCGACGCTTCTTATCCGCAAACTTCTTGTACCTGAACGATGCCTTGAGCAGAGCTGATCGTACGCTCTTCCAGATATTGGCAAACTGATGCAAGGTGATATCCACTGCGGGAACAGAAGTTGCTGGAAGCGGTTGGAACTCAGGGACTTTAGGGTGGAATCCAAAGTTAGTGAAGAATGGTGTTGAAGCAGATGAAGAATGATACTGGTTGTTATGACAGAACTCGGCCCAGGGAAGTAATTGAACCCAGTCATCTTGAGAGGAGGACACATAGATGCGGAGGAAGGCCTCCAAGTCCTGATTCACCCTCTCAGTTTGACCATTGGTCTGAGGATGGTAAGCCGTGGAAAACTTTAGCTTGACTTGGAGGACTTGACATAAACTTCGCCAGAATTTGGCTGTGAATTGAACTCCTCGATCTGAGATAATTTCTTCAGGAAGACCGTGGAGTCGGAAGATCTCTTGTATGAATACTTGAGCCAACTTGGAAGCTGACGGAAGACCGGTAAGAGGAATGAAGTGTGCCATCTTGGTGAACCGGTCAACTACCACCCAGATGGTATTGAACTTGTTGCACATGGGTAAATCTGTAATAAAATCCATCGACAAATGGGTCCAAGGTCGACGGGGAACAGATAGTGGAACCAGTTGCCCCGCAGGCGACTGGCGGGATACCTTATGTTGAGCACACTTTGGGCAAGATGCAATAAACTCCAAGACGTCCTTTTTCAGAGTTGGCCACCAATAGGACCTAGAGATAAACTCCAGGGTTTTTTGGATACCTGTATGTCCGGCAAAACGGGAAGCATGGGCCCAATGCATGAGCTTCTTCCTTAGCATCGGTTTCACAAAACTTTTCCCTGATGGGGGCGTAGAGTCCATCCCTACTGTGGAGAATGCCAACGGATTTATAATAGGATGCTTGTCTGAAGACTCTGACTCATTTTCTTGCTCCCATGAGCGGGAAAGGGCATCGGCCTTGCGATTCTGAGAGCCCGGACAGAACTGGAGTTTAAAGTCGAACCTGGAAAAGAAAAGTGCCCATCTGGCCTGACGAGGGTTGAGACATTGTGCGCCTTTCAGATATAAAAGGTTCTTGTGGTCTGTAAGTATGGTGATTGAATGAGAAGCTCCCTCCAACAGATACCTCCACTCTTCTAGAGCGAGCTTGATGGCTAGCAACTCCTGGTCGCCAATGGCATAGTTGCGCTCAGCTGGGGAGAACTTCCGGGAGAAGAAACTGCAAGGGTGTAAATGGCCATCTTTAGCCCTCTGAGATAACACCGCTCCTACTCCAACGGAGGAGGCATCCACCTCTAAGATGAAAGGAGAGTCGATGTCAGGCTGTTTCAGAACAGGCGCAGAGATGAACCTTTGTTTTAAGAGATGAAATGCTTGCA
Source organism: Pseudophryne corroboree (assembly GCF_028390025.1). NCBI lineage: Eukaryota > Metazoa > Chordata > Amphibia > Anura > Myobatrachidae > Pseudophryne > Pseudophryne corroboree. The sequence goes on from NC_086445.1 coordinate 807,975,146, forward strand.
TGGCTTCTTCAGACCACTTGGACGGGTTAGCACCCTTCTTAGTGAAAGCAGTAATAGGCGCCACAATGGTGGAAAAGTCTCGTATAAACTTTCGGTAATAGTTGGCGAACCCTAAGAACCTCTGGACCCCTTTGAGGGTTAAGGGTACCGGCCAATTTTGGATTGCTTGTAGTTTCTCAGGATCCATCTCTAGTCCGGAACCGGACACAATGTACCCTAGAAACGGAATGGACTTGACTTCAAAGACGCATTTCTCTAATTTGCAATAGAGATGATTGACACGGAGACGGGACAGAACCTCTTTAACCCAAAAACGATGTTCCTCTAAATCGTTGGCAAAAATGAGGATATCGTCTAGATAGACCACGACATGACGGTATAGAATGTCTCTGAAGATCTCATTGACAAAATGCTGGAAGACAGCTGGAGCATTGCTCAATCCGAAGGGCATGACGAGGTACTCATAATGTCCGTCACGGGTGTTAAAGGCGGTTTTCCACTCGTCACCCTCACAGATCCGGATGAGATTGTATGCACCTCTCAAGTCCAGCTTTGTAAAGATGGTAGCTCCGCTAACTCTGTCAAAGAGCTCAGTAATCAGGGGTAAAGGATAACGGTTCTTGATGGTAATGTCGTTCAAACCTCTGTAGTCGATGCACGGCCGCAGACCACCATCTTTCTTCTTTACAAAAAAGAAGCCTGCGCCGGCTGGAGAAGAAGAAGGTCGAATGAACCCCTTTGCTAGGTTCTCTTTAATGTATTCCTCCATAGAATGCGTCTCAGGCAGAGACAACGGATAAGTTCGGCCTCGAGGTGGAACCTTCCCTGGAACGAGATCAATCGGGCAGTCCCATTCTCTATGAGGAGGAAAGATATCAGCAGAAGCTTTACTGAACACATCCGTGAAATCTTGATATGGAGGAGGTGGAACATCAAACGACCTGGGGGAGGAAGAACAGACAGGCAATACTTTAAACAAACATGTCTCAGCACAGGAGGAACCCCATGCCAGGATTTGCGTAGTCGTCCAATCAATTGTAGGATTGTGAAGACGGAGCCATGGAAGGCCCAGGACCACAGGATGTGTGGCTCTTGGAATCACTAAAAAAGAAATAAGTTCGGAATGAAGAACTCCCACTCTCAGACGAACTGGTAGAGTCCTTAAAGAAATAACTGCATCAAAAATTTTGCTGCCATCCACGGCAGTTAAAGAAATGGACGAAGGAAGTCTCTCGGTGGGTAGGGACCACCGTTTAACATAGGCTTCGGTAATAAAGTTCCCAGCTGCTCCGGAATCGAGGAGGGCAATGACGTTCCGATAACGTTGAGCAACTTGAAGCGAGACTGGGAGATTACAATCTTGAGGAGATGGAGAGGAGATCATTACTCCTAGCCGGCCCTCTCCTTGGCGAGCTAGGATTTGGAGTTTCCCGGACGTTTGGGACAGGCATTAATGGTGTGAGACGGAGCTGCACAATAAAGACAGAGAGACTCGGAGAGACATCTTCGGCGCTCAGCAGGAGTTAAACGGGAACGGCCAATTTGCATGGGCTCATCTTTAGTTGGTGACAGTTGGCGAGGAGGAGGAGCAGAAGATTTTGGAGCAGATGATCTTCCACGCTCAGTTGCTCTCTCTCTGAAACGTAAATCAACTTTCGTGCAGAGTGAGATTAGCTCATCTAACTTAGAGGGTAAGTCTCTGGTAGCTAACTCATCTTTAATACGCTCAGATAAGCCATGCCAGAATGCAGCATACAGGGCCTCGTCGTTCCATGCCAGTTCGGATGCCAGGATCTGGAACTGTATCAGATATTGTCCTACAGTACGTGACCCCTGGCGTAAACGGAGAATCTCGGATGAAGCTGAGGTTACCCGGCCTGGCTCGTCGAAGATGCGCCTGAATGTTGACACGAATGCAGTGTAAGAAGATAGCAGGGTGTCGGACCTCTCCCATAACGGTGATGCCCAATCAAGGGCTGAGCCACTGAGAAGAGAAATAATGTAGGCAATTTTTGTACGGTCACTGGGAAAATTGCCAGGTTGTAGCTCAAACTGAATCTCACACTGGTTGAGAAATCCCCTGCAGAATCTTGGAGATCCGTCAAATTTTGCTGGCGTTGGAAGATGAAGACGTGGAGCAGAAATGGGTAAGGTGGGTGGGGTTATAGCTGGAGTCACTGTGGTTGACGCACCAGATGCGCCTGATCCACGGAGAGTTGTCTGAATCCCATCCAGCCGAGTAGAGAGATCCTGGAGACAGCGGATGATGTGGCCCTGTGCAGCCTCCTGATGTTCTAGTCGGGCTGCCAGTTCTTGCATCGGCCTGGCCGCTTGATCCTGGTCTCCGGCTGGATTCATTAGGTCAGTGCTTACTGTCACAACTGAGGGCCTGAGCTGACGGGAGGCAGCCTCAGTTGTAGGGGCTGAGATGTACCGGAACCTGGGAGGTTGTATCAGACCCCTGGACATGTAAGTAACATGAAGAATAACCGCCCGAAGGCGTGACCACGACAACTTGAATAAAAGTCAATGATGTTTATTCATGACAAACTCCATGCATCACAGTAGCAGTAAAAGAAACATAAAATCAGCAGAGAAATAATACAGTTCCTGGGTACTACAGGGTGGCAGGGGCCACAGAGCTCTGGTAGTATGAGACAGTTCTTATTATCTGCGAGTTGGAAAGTCCTTACCAGGCCCGACTGTAGCAATGAAGAAAGCCCAGGATCGTACCAGCTGGTGTTCCAGGGAAAGCTGGACTGCTGTAAATAAAATAGCTGCTGTGGGTTCTGGTTGGAACCAGACAGATGTTGGCACGGAGTGGATACTGGCTGGAACCAGTTAAATAATAAATGAAGCTTGAGAGCGATGCAATATGAATGAAATGTAGAGTTTGAGAGCGGAGAAATAATAATACCGGTGGAGAGTGGTAAACTGTAGAAAGGACACCGGCCCTTTAAGAGAAGCTGTACTCTGCTGGAAGCAGGTAATGTTGTAGCTGGAAACAGATGAATCCACAATGGATCGGAGAGTCAGGCTACACCGCAGGTGGAATGCTGGTGCGGGTCTCTATGGTGGAAGTCTTGAGACAGGAGCTGGAACCTGGAAGACAATCACAGGAGAGAGACAAACAGGAACTAGGTTTGACAACCAAAGCACTGACGCCTTCCTTGCTCAGGCACAGTGTATTTATACCTGCAGCAAGGAAGGGATTGGCTAGGTAATTATGCAAATAATTAATACAGACAACAGATTGGTGGAAAATGATCAGCTGACAGAATCCAAGATGGCTGCGCCCATGCAGACACTTGGAGGGAAGTTTGGTTTGTAATCCATGTGGTAATGAAAACAGTAATGGCGGCGCCGGCCACCGGAGACAGGAGGCGCCAGGCTGACAGATGCACATCCAACCACGCGGACACAGCGGAGGCCGCGGCTGACGTAATCGCCACTCAGACACTCTGCATGCAGAAGTTCAGGGACGGCGGCAGAGGCCGCGGGAGACGCCATGCCAGGTGTAATATGGCGTTTACTGTGACAGCGTCTCAGAGTGACAGGAGAGGATACAGGAATGTACACATCAGGATAACAGATGGGATCCGGTCCTGGAGCGCTGAGCCAGCCTTAGGAGGCATCTGATGGGTAAGAAATGGCGTCCAGATACCCGGATCGTGACAATATGGACCTCAACTCCAGGACGTTGATGTGGAGACAAGTCTCTAGATTTGACCAGAGACCTTGGAAATTTTTTCCCAGTGTGACTGCTCCCCAGCCTCGGAGGCTTGCGTCCGTGGTCACCAGGATCCAGTCATGAATGCCGAACCTGCGACCCTCTAGTAGGTGAGCACTGTGCAGCAACCACAGGAGAGATACCCTGGTCCTGGGAGACAGGGTGATCCTTTGATGCATTTGTAAATGGGACCCGGACCACTTGTCCAAGAGGTCCCATTGAAAAGTTCTCGCATGGAACCTGCCGAAGGAGATGGCCTCGTATGAAGCCACCATCTTCTCCAGAACCCGTGTGCAAAGGTGCACTAAAACCTTTTTTGGCTTTAATAGGTTCCTGACCAGGGCTATAAGCTCCTGAACCTTTTCCCTCGGAAGACAACATTTTTTTCTGGTCTGTGTCTAGAATCATGCCCAAAAAGGTCAGACGCGTTGCAGGGACTAGCTGGGACTTCGGTATATTGAGAATCCAGCCGTGCATTTGCAACGTCTTCATGGACAGAGACACGCTGTCCAGCAACTTCTCCCGAGATCTCGCCTTTATGAGGAGATCGTCCAAGTATGGGATAATTGTGACACCCTGCTTGCGCAGGAGCACCATCATTTCCGCCATTACCTTGGTGAAAATTCTCGGGGCCGTGGAAAGCCCAAACGGCAACGTCTGAAATTGGTAGCGACAGTCCTGCACTGCAAATCTCAGGAACGCCTGGTGAGGGGGGAATATCGGAACATGAAGGTATGCATCCTTTATGTCCAGGGACACCATCCAATCCCCCCCCTCCAGGCTGGCGATGACCGCCCTGAGTGATTCCATTTTGAACTTGAACCTCTTCAAGTACAGGTTCAGGGATTTTAGATTTAAGATGGGTCTGACCGAACCGTCCGGTTTCGGGACCACAAACAAGGTTGAGTAATATCCCTCTCCTTGTTGGAGATGAGGAACTGTGACCATCGTCTGTTGAATATACAATTTTTGGATTGCGGCTAACACTAGCTCCCTCTCTGACGGGGAAGCCGGCAGAGCCGATTTGAAAAACCGGCGAGGAGGCAAGTCTTCGAATTCTAGTCTGTATCCCTGAGAAACAATCTCTAATGCCCAGGGATCCACCTGCGAGTGAACCCAGACGTGGCTGAAAAACCGAAGACGTGCCCCCAGTTGATCTGCCTCCCCCCGGGAAGCCCCAGCGTCATGCGGTGGACTTTGCAGATGTAGGGGAGGACTTCTGCTCCTGGGAACTAGCTGTGTGCAGCTTTTTTCCCTTGCCTTTACCTCTGGCAACAAAGGACGATCCCCGTACCTTCTTGCTCTTATTGGAACGAAAGGACTGCATTTGATAATGGGGTACCTTCTTAGCATGCTGCGGGGGAACATAAAGTAAAAAATTTGATTTACCGGCCGTAGCAGTAGAGACAAGGTCCGAGAGGCCGTCTCCACACAACTCCTCCCCCTTGTAAGGCAAGGACTCCATATGCCGCTTTGAATCGGCGTCTCCCGTCCACTGTCGGGTCCACAAGAGTCGCCTAACAGAAATAGACATAGCGTTTATTCTGGAACTTAATAAACAAATGTCTCTTTGAGCATCTCTCATATACAAGGCAGCATCTCTAATATGCACTATGGTCATTAAAATGGCATCCCTATCTAAGGTGTCAATCTCCGTAGATAAGGAATCTGCCCATGCCACGACAGCACTACAAACCCAGGCCGACGCCATAGCCGGTCTAACAATAGTACCTGAATGTGTGTAAATGTGCTTCATGGTAATTTCCTGCTTGCGATCAGCAGGATCCTTGAGGGAAGCTGTATCCTGAGAAGGCAGTGCCACCTTTTTGGATAAGCGTGTCAGCGCCTTGTCTACTTTAGGCGAAGATTCCCATCGTATCCTATCCGTTTGTGGAAAGGGATACGCCATAAGAATCCTTTTGGGAACTTGCAGTCTCCTATCTGGAGATTCCCAAGCCTTTTCGCACAATTCGCTTAGCTCAAATGAGGACGGAAAAGTGACCTCAGGCTTTTTCCCTTTATACATGTGTACCCTCGTGTCAGGGACAGGGGGTTCCTCAGAAATATGCAAAACTTCTTTAATGGCAATAATCATGTACCGAATACCTTTTGCCACCTTCGGCTGTAATTTTGCATCTTCATAGTCGACACTAGAGTCAGTATCCGTGTTGGTATCTGTGTCATCGATCTGGGATATGGTGCGCTTCTGAGACCCCGAAGGTCCTGGCGCCACAGGGACAGGCATGGTCTGGCTACCTGACTGATCCCTAGCTTCAGCCTTGTCTAACCTTTTATGCAGTAGATCTACATTTGCATTTAAGACATTCAGCATATCCACCCAGTCCGGTGACGGCGTTGCCGACGGCGACCTGACATTCAAGCCCTCCCCCTCCACATTAAGCGAGCCTTCCTCGTCGAACATGTCGACACACACATACCGACACACTTCACCCACACAGGGAAACTCTTTTCTGAAGACAGTATCCCCTTTAAGGCCCTTTGGAGAGACAGAGAGAGAGTATGCCAGCACACACCCCAGCGCTATACCCCTGGAAAGAAACACAGAATGCTTTTTCCCAGTAGCGCTGTGTAGTAAATAAAACGCCAAATATGTGCCCCCCTCTCCTTCAAAACCCCCTTTCACCGTGTGTAAGCAGGGGAGAGTCCGGGGAGCTTCCTCTCAGCGGTGCTGTGGAGAGAAAATGGCGCTGGTGAGTGCTGAGGGAGAAGCCCCGCCCCCTCAGCGGCGGGCTTCTGTCCCGCTCAAAGTTATTAAAAAATGGCGGGGGCTCTTTTATATACATGTACAGTGCGCACCTGTACATGTATATAGGAGGTCATTCCGAGTTGTTCGCTCGCAAGGCGATTTTAGCAGAGTTGCTCACGCTAAGCCGCCGCCTACTGGGAGTGAATCTTAGCATCCTAAAATTGCGAACGACGTATTCGCAATTTTGCGATTACAAACTTCTTAGCAGTTTCAGAGTAGCTTCAGACTTACTCGGCATCTGCGATCAGTTCAGTGCTTGTCGTTCCTGGTTTGACGTCACAAACACACCCAGCGTTCGCCCAGACACTCCCCCGTTTCTCCAGCCACTCCTGCGTTTTTTCCGGAAACGGTAGCGTTTTTTCCCACACGCCCATAAAACGGCCTGTTTCCGCCCAGAAACACCCATTTCCTGTCAATCACACTACGATCGCCTGAGCGAAGAAAAAGCTGTGAGTAAAAATCCTAACTTCATAGCAAATTTACTTGGCGCAGTCGCAGTGCGGACATTGCGCATGCGCACTAAACAGAAAATCGCTGCGATGCGATGAAATTTACCGAGCTAACAACTCGGAATGAGGGCCATAGTCTTTTGCCATAAGAGAGGTGTTTATATTGCTGCCCAGGGCGCCCCCCCTGTGCCCTGCACCCTTACAGTGACCGGAGTGTGTGAGGTGTGTGGAGCAATGACGCACAGCTGCAGTGCTGTGCGTAACCTCAGTGAAGCTCTGAAGGCTTCTGCCGCCTGAGACGTCTTCTGACTTCATTTCTTCTGGCTCTGTGAGGAGAACGGCGGCGCGGCTCTGGGAGTGAACGCCCAGGACGAACCTGTGTTCACCCCCTCTGGAGCTAATGGTGTCCAGTAGCCGAGGAAGCAGAGCCCATCATTTAAGTAGGTCTGCCCATCTCTCCTCAGTCCCTCGATGCAGGGAGCCTGTTGCCAGCAGTGCTCCCTGTAAAATATATAGAAAAAATCCAAACAAAAATGCTTTCTAGGCAGAGAACACAGGGGAGCTCCTTGCAGTGCACCCATTTCCCTCTGGGCACAGTGTAAAACTGAGGTCTGGAGGAGGGGCATAGAGGGAGGAGCCAGTGCACACCCAGAATCCAAAGCTTTCTTAAAGTGCCCTATCTCCCGCGGAGCCCGTCTATTCCCCATGGTCCTTACGGAGTCCCAGCATCCTCTAGGACGTTAGAGAAATTGCCATTTGTTTTTTTACCGATAGTATAATTATAGATATACATGTCTAATGCTGATGTCAACCCTATGCCATGTATAAGGCATAGGTCCCTAAGTCTGGATATGCATATCATTCAAAGATTAATTCTGTTATTCTATTACTGTCCAGTTGTGACCAAAAATATAGTTACTATACTGAGAAGCATAAAAGTTAATAAATATAGTCATGCAGATTTGACTAGATCTATTGTAGCAGGTAAGTATATCTGTATTATAAGGATAAATACAGAGCTGATTACAGGAGCTCCTCAGTGTTATAACATACTAAATGGTCCAGCAGATCATAGACTATATTTTTGGTCACAACTGGACAGTAACAGAATAACAGGGGGGGGGGGGGGGGGGGGGGAGGTCTAGTACTGTCGAACTCCAGCTTGCAGCCTTGAGAAATGAGTTCACTGACCCAGGCATCCTGGCAGGAGGTCTCCCAGACGCGGCTGAAGTGACGTAGTCGAGCTCCCACCTCGAGATCCCCTCGGGATGGGTGAGCACCTACATGCGGAGGCTTTAGTGGAAGCAGATCTGGTGGACTGTTCCTGAGAACTGGTACTTGCAGGTTTTCTAGACTTACCTATGGTGCCTCTAGCCGCATTGGAGGCACCTCTGGCCTTCGATCGAAATGTGCGAGACTGAAAGGACTGGACAGATGGTCCCGGATAGGAACGTCTTGCCGGCGGGGCCCCAGAGGGGAGAAACATGGATTTCCCAGCAGTAACCTTGGAAATCCATGCATCCAACTCAACCCCAAAAAGCCATTCCCCAGAAAAGGGGAGGGACTCCACATTACGTTTGGATTCTGCGTCCGCAATCCACTGATGCAACCACAAGGTCCTGCGCGCCGACACTGCCATGGCCGACGTCTGAGAATTTATGTTCCCCCATCTCCTAGAGGACACGGGTAGCTCTGACAATCACAATAACACTAACAAAATGCAGTCCTAAATAGGCTCAAGTGTACACAAGCGGCTCTCCCCCTGTACCAGTTTCCAGCGTGTCTGTGAGGCAGGATGCGCTGAGTGTGTGCTGTTGATGGCTGCTATAAGCAGAGGAAGGCGCCAAAACGCCGCTGGTCCCGCTCTGAGGAAGCTCCGACCTCTCCAATGGCGCCGGAGCTGTACATATTCTTTATACTGGCAAAGTCTACAAATAAGCTTAGAACCTCAAACAAGTGCTTAGATAACGAGATTTATGGTAAGAACTTACCGTTGTTAAATCTGTTTCTGCGAGGTACACTGGGCTCCACAAGGATTCACATCGGGGTGTAGAGTAGGATCTTGATCCGAGGCACCAACAGGCTCAAAGCTTTTGACTGTTCCCATGATGCACAGCGCCGCCTCCTCTGTAACCCCACCTCAGGGAGCTCAGTTTCGTTAACCAGCCGTACCAGAGACGACAACCGCTCGTAGCCAATTACACTACACACTCACCGCAGGAGAGGGTGTCAGCGGCTATGCCAATACCAACCCAAAGAAGCTAAGTGCGTAAGGATGGGTGCCTTGTGGAGCCCAGTGTACCTCGCAGAAAGAGATTTAACAACGGTAAGTTCTTACCATAAATCTCGTTTTCTGCTGCGGGGTACACTGGGCTCCACAAGGATTAACATTGGGGATGTCCTAAAGCAGTTCCTTATGGGAGGGGACGCACTGTAGCGGGCACAAGAACCCGGCGTCCAAAGCAAGCATCCTGGGAAGCGGCGGTATCAAAGGCATAGAACCCAATGAACGTGTTCCCAGAGGACCATGTAGCCACCTTGCACAATTGTTCAAGGGTCGCACCACGGTGGGCCGTCCAAGAAGGTCCAACCGACCGAGTAGAATGGGCTTTAATGGTAGCAGGAACCGGACGACCAGCCTGTACATAAGCACGTGCAATCACCATTCTAATCCATCTGGCCAGAGTCTGCTTGGAAGCAGGCCAGCCACGTTTGTGAAAACCAAACAACACAAAAAGAGAATCGGATTTCCTAATGGAGGAAGTTCTCTTCACATAGATACGGAGAGCCCTTACCACTTCCAAAGAGCGCTCTTTGGAAGACAACTCTGGAGAATTAAAGGCCGGAACCACAATCTCCTGGTTAAGGTGGAAGGAAGACACCACCTTGGGTAGATAACCAAGGCGAGTTCGAAGCACCGCCCGGTCACGGTGAAAAATCAAATATGGAGACTTATAGGATAAGGCACCCAAGTCCGAGACCCTTCTAGCTGAAGCAATAGCCAGCAAAAACAACACCTTAAGGGAAAGCCACTTAAGATCAGCAGGGGTAAGAGGCTCAAACGGAGACTCTTGTAAGGCTTTCAAGACCACTGACAGATTCCAAGGGGCCACAGGTGGCACATAAGGAGGCTGAATCCTCAACACACCCTGAGTGAATGTATGGACATCAGGTAGGGTAGCGATCTTTCTCTGAAACCAAACCGACAAGGCAGAGATATGCACCTTGAGGGAGGCCAGACGCAGGCCCAAGTCCAGGCCTTGTTGTAGAAAGGCCAATAGGTTGGCCGTACTAAACTTGAAAACGTCACGATTGTGAGACGCACACTAAGTAAAGTAGGCATTCCAGACCCTATGGTAAATCCGAGCAGAAGCTGGCTTACGGGCCTTCAACATAGTTTGAATGACCGCCTTAGAAAAACCCTTGGCCCTCAGGACGGAAGCTTCAAGAGCAATGCCGTCAAAGCCAGACGGGCCAAATCCTGGTAAACACAAGGGCCCTGAACGAGGAGGTCTGGTCGTTGTGGAAGTAGAAGGGGACGATCCAATGAGAGGCCCTGTAGATCGGAGAACCAGTGCCGTCTGGGCCATGCCGGAGCAACTAGAAGCAGGTTTCCTCCTTCTTGCTTGAACTTCCGTAATTCTCTGGGCAGGAGTGACACCGGAGGGATCACATACGGCAGTTGAAAGTTCTACGGGATTGACAGGGCATCCACGAACGCTGCTTGAGGATGCCTTGTCCTTGCTCCGAAGACCGGAACCTTGTGATTGTGTCGAGACGCCATCAGATCCACGAGAAGTTGAAACACCTCTGGATGTAGGCTCCATTCTCAGTCGTGCACGTCCTGACGACTGAGATAGTCTGCCTCCCAGTTCAGAACGCCCGGAATGAACACTGCTGATATGGCCGGCAGATGGCGTTCTGCCCACTGAAGAAACCTTGATACTTCCCTCATTGCCATGCGGCTTCGAGTGCCGCCTTGATGATTTATGTACGCCACCGTGGTGGCGTTGTCAGATTACACCTGAACAGGTCTGTTCTGTATGAGATGCTGGGCCATTGTCAACGCATTGAACACTGCCCGCAGTTCCAGAATATTTATCGGGAGTAGAGACTCCTCCTTGGTCCACCGACCCTGAAGAGAGAGTTGTACCAACACCGCGCCCCAACCTCTCAGACTGGCATCCATTGTCAGGAGGACCCAGTCGGATATCCAGAATGGACGGACCCTGCCTAATTGATGGTCCTGCAGCCACCAGCTCAGTGACAGGCGGACCTCTGGAGATAATGAGATCATGTGAGATCTTATCCGGTGAGGCAGGCCATCCCACTTGGTCAGAATTAACTTCTGCAGAGGGCGAGAGTGGAACTGAGCATACTCCACCATGTCGAAAGCCAACACCATGAGACCTAGCACTTGCATTGCTGAATGTATCGACATTTGCGGATGAGATAGGAAGCATCGAATCCTGTCCTGAAGCTTCAGGACTTTCTCCTGAGACAGGGACTACCATTGGTTGTGAGTGTCCAATAACGCCCCCATCTGTAACATACTCCGAGTAGGAACCAGGGAGGATTTCTTCCAGTTGATCAGCCACCCGTGGGCTGAGATGACACAGGAGAAGTTCTGGGGAATTTGCCAGGATCAACAAATCGTCCAAATCTGGTAGTATCCTGACCCCTTGACGGCGGAGCGGAGCCGTCATGACCGCCATTACTTTGGTGAAAACTCGGGGAGCCGTTGTAAAACCAAAGGGTAACGCCCGAAATTGGTAATGAAGGTTGCCCACCGCAAACCACAGGTACTGTTGATGAGATACCACAATAGGGATATGCAGGTAGGTATCCTGTATGTCCAGGGAGACCATATAGTCCCCAGGCTCCATGGCCAGAACAATAGAGCGCAGAGTTTCCATACGAAACTTGGAGACCCGCACATGCTTGTTCAAGGACTTCAGATTGAGAATGGGCCGCGAGGACCCGTTCAGCTTCGGGACTAGAAACAGCGGTGAATAGTACCCCTTGCCTCTCTGAGCCAGAGGCACCTGTACCACCACTCCTGTGATCAGGAGGGAATGTACCACCGAGTGCAACGTGTTTGCTTTTGCCGGATCCAGAAGCACATCTGTCAGGCAAAATCGATGAGGGAGGAGATTCTTGAAGGGTATGGCATAACCTCGAGCGACGACTTCCCTCACCCAGGTATCTGAAGTGGCCTTCAACCATTCCTGGACAAAACCTAGAAGTCGGCTCCCAACACTGGGATCCTCCAGAGGGGGGCCCGCCCCGTCATGCGGCTGGCTTGTCAGTTTTGGAAGCTGGCTGACGGGCGGCCCAGGCACGCTTCGGTCTGGGCTTTGCAGGTCTGGAAGCACGAGCTTGCCTTGGGTACGCCTGACCTTTTGCTTTACCTGGAGTACGAAAGGGGCGAGGGAAAGTACTTTTAGCCTTTTGTGCGGAAGGAGCCGTACTAGGTAGGCAAGCTGTTTTAGCAGTAGCCAGATCAGCCACAATCTTATTTAGGTCTTCTCCAAAGAGAATGTCTCCTTTGAAAGGAAGCACCTCCAGGGTTTTCTTGGAATTCAAATCCAAGACGGACGCAGTAGCAGCCTTGGCCGCGAGCACCCCAGCATCGAAGGCTGCCTCCTTAAGGTACAGAGAAGCTGTGGCAATATACGAGAGACATTGTCGAGCATGCACAGAGGCGTCGGAACACAGTTCCGCCTCGAGTTCCTGAGCCCACGCCTCAACAGCTTCAGCAGCCCAAGTCGCTGCAATAGTTGGCCTTTGTACAGCCCCCGTAAGGGTATAAATCGCTTTTAAACAGCCCTCCACACGACGATCCGGTTCCTTCAGAGAGGTGACGGTTGTTACTGGCAGAGCAGAGGAAACAACCATTCGCGCCACATGAGAATCTACAGGTGGTGGGGTTTCCCAATTTTTACACACCTCTGCAGAGCGAGGATAGCGAGCCAACAGTCTCTTATTCGGTGTCAATTTTGTCCACGGATTTTCCCAGGATTCCTGACGTATGTCAACCAGGTGTTTAGAGTAGGGTAAAATTTATTTAACCACCCTCTTACGCTTAAACCTATCCGGTTTCTTGGAGACAGTTTCAGGCTCAGAATCATCAAACACTTGAAGAATGAGCCGTATCGCCTCAATCAAATCCGAGACATCCACGGATGACTTCCCTTCCCCATCTGAAACATCAGCGTCAGTGTCAGAATATGCATCGTCCTCCTTAGAAGACGTGTCGGTTAAAGCCGTGGATTGGGAGAAGGCAATGGCCCGTTTAGAAGACGACTTAGTCTTAGGCGGGCGAGAGTGACACTTAGATTTAGTCATAGATCGATTCAAATGCTGTAACTGAGTGGAAAGCTGATCCGCCCATGGCGGGTTCACAGCAGGGACCATAAACTGTTGCAGTGGCACAGGTGGTCCCAAGGGGGGCTTCAATTTAGTCACAAGCGTGTTTAACAATGTGGAGAATGTAGCCCAAGGTGGGTCCTGTGATGCCCCAAGCGCTACCGACCCACTGGGGGTAAGGAACCCCCTGAACCTGAACTCTCAGCTGCTAAATTATCCTCCATTACGTCTGCGGCCTCACTACCACGGTAAGAATGTAAAAAAGGCACACGTTTTATTAAAATATCCACTGTTAAAAAGTTCTCCTTATTTGTACACAGCGGTTCAGTTTCATGGGATAACAGTTAGGTCTGATATAGATGGATGTTCCCAGGTGGGAGGAATTGGTGAGCTCCCACCTGGGAACATCCATCTATATCAGACCTAACTGTTATCCCATGAAACTGAACCGCTGTACCGGATTTGTTTGGAGACATTTATTACTAAAGTGGACATACCAAATAGACTGTCTCTATCTTTCTGAGTGTGATATTCCCTGGAGACGTGGTTTATAAGCAGCGCTTTGAAGTGCCTTTATTGTTTGGTTTAGATAGAAGTATATCACAGGGTCTTTGTGCCACACAACCCTGAATGTATGCACTCTTTCTTAACTAACACAGTCCCAGTGACAGGTAGAATGTGTCTTGTAGGAAGCACAGCACTGGAAGTCAGGCGGTTCCACAGAGGAGGATTTTCCCCAGCAATCCCAGGAACAGCAAGGCTCTATCTGTAATGGCCGCTGACCAGGAGTGAAAGAGAAGGAAGCAGCTCCAGGGCGGGAACATTGTATAAATGGCGCCCTGGGGCTGGGGGGAGGGGCCTCAGGTCCGGCCTGCTCCCCCTGCTGGCATTCCCACCAGGTGTACGGGCAGAACAAAACGGGGGAACCATTACTAAATCCCCCTGACCTGTGCCCAAAAATAATACCCTGGTGGCTAGTGGAGCAGCTGCCCAGTACTCAGTGTCCACGCCCGCCGCGCTGGATTGCGGTAAAGTGCGGCACAGGAGCCCCTTACCTCCCCCTTGTCTGTGGCCCCGCGATCCGGGAGACGGCAGCGTGTGTGTGACTCACATATAGTAAGAAGCCTGCGTCTCCGCTGCAGTGATCCGGCAACCCCGGCGCGGGAGTATACAGCGCCGCTGGGGGTGACGGAGCTGCACGCTGGAAAGTCTGAGACTTTGCCAGCAGCAGTCCTTGAAGTCTTCAAACAGATCACTGTTCAGTCTTAGTAAAATAACTCTGAAAAAGGCTGCTTAAGTCAGCCACCTGTAAAGTGCCTGCATACTGCAAGGCACCAACTTACAAACTGAGCTGCCTGGCATGGAGGCGGGGTTATAGAGGAGGCGGCGCAGTGCATCTTAGGAACAGTCAAAAGCTTTGAGCCTGTTGGTGCCTCGGATTAAGGTCCTACTCTACACCCCACTGTGAATTCTTGTGGAGCCCAGTGTACCCCGCAGCAGAAAAGCAGTTTTGTGCCAGTGTACACACGGGGGATCTTAGCGGGACCCCCCAGGGAGGGACCCGTACGCCGCGCCCGTGGTCAGCCGCACTTTGAACCGGGGTCCCCGGTGTGTACTCACCACCGATGTCACCTTCAGGCAGCGTTAGGGGTGTGTGGCGTGCTGCGGCTGTGACAGCTGTCTACACCCCATCGTACTAGTTTCCCCCAATATCCCTTATGGATGCTAGAGAAATAGGATTATACAGTCAAATATTTCATTAAAAAACCATAAAGCAAAACAATAAAACCAAAAGCACTTACTGGTTGTAGGTAGGTCAAAACATAGAAAATTATCAGATTATCCAAAAAGTAGAGAAATGCTGGTACAGCCCATTTCACGTAGTGACAGAATTCCTTTAACGTAAAGCATACGCAGCACCTAAGTGAACGCTTCTCTGAAAAACAACCATTTAAAACAAATGTCATTAAACACAAAGCAACAGGATATCACAGTACGGAGAAGAGAATAGAGAATACAAGCTCCCTAGAACCTCACTGCATAGTATGCGTTACGTATCACTGTAACGCTTTAGTAAATGTCAACTGTAATGGGCAGGGTATATTTAATTTTCTATATCTGTAGAGATGCCAGCTTTCTTTTATCAAGAGAGCTGCTCTGTGGCTTAGGGCCTGATACAGACCTGATCGCAGCAGCAAATTTGTGTACACTGCAGGGATGGGGGGGGGGGGGGGGGCAGATATAACATGTTCAGAGAGAGTTAGATATAGTTGGGGTGTGTTCAAACTGAAATCTAAATTGCAGTGTACAAATAAAGCAGCCAGTATTTACCCTGCACGGAAACAAAATAACCCACCCAAATCTGACTCTCTCTGCACATGTTATGTCTGTCCCCTCTGCAGTGCACATGGTTTTGCCAATTAGAGAACAAATTTGCTGCTGCGATCAGGTCTTTATTAGGCCCTAAGTACACTGAATCCCCATGCTTATGCTAGTTGGTGATGGGAGATTTAGTGCATCATTTTACTAGTTGTTATATACATTAAATAAAAAGCTATAGAAGACGTTAGCACATACAGACAAGTCATCATACATCTAGTCTCAATACATCAGACAGTGCGAGATACAGTACCTTGCACAAGTGAGCCGCCAAGTCCCATGCAACTCTGCTAGTGTCATGCGTCTTTTTGTGTACTAGTTGTAGCACGGTGTTACTAGGACGCACCAGGAGACTGCACTGATTAATTTGATATGCTTTACTTGTATATCTATGTTCAACTTATACGAAGCACAACGGAACTTAGCAAAAAGCCATGGCTGCTGCATCATAGCACTTCAAATACAGATTCAGACTCAGTTGCACATAGATACAAGTGTTGCATATTAGATCAGCACAGCCTCCTAGTACACCCTACTGTAGTCACATCCACAGTTCGGATATTGCCCTTCCCCCCCCATTATAACCCTGTACTGGTGTAACGCATTGCTACTCCTGGACTAGTTACACTGTAAGTACTCTAAGCATGTCTGCTTTTAGACATGCTTCGAGTAGAAAGAGAGAAAAAAAAGTAGACTGGATCCCTGGACCCAGTTATACACGATCGCCTCCCAAAACAGGTAAGGTTACATGAATTGCTACTTAACAAAGCTATGTATCACATCGAAATGATTCGATATAGCGTGTAAAGTAACAATTCTATAACAACACAAATCTACAACAACAGACCCCACAACCTGTAACATGCTAGGAGACGATTCTTTCGGTCTCTCTCCATGGCTCAGTACAGTTGTTATCAAGACAGGGAAGAAAAAAAAAAAAGGTAAATGTTCAATACTGGCATTATGAACTTGAAGGTGAGGGGTGTCATCACATAATATCAAGCTGTGATTTTCAGATATAAAAGAAAAATATACTGTCACAGAACTGATTACATTATATTACATTTGATTTAGGTTCTGTCAACTAACATATAGCTTACCGTACCTTTCAGAATCACTCTAAAAGCCATTATCATGCAGAAGAAGAGCTTGACAGCCTCCGCACACACATTTACCGTGGCTGGCACATAGTCATATGTATTATCTGCAAAGCAAAAAACACAACAATGTCTTTATATACATTTGGTGTCAAGTCCTCATGTCCTGCAGCCTAGCTTTAGTTTCCAGTGAAAAGCTTTGTGAAAGACAAATCGCTCCATTATCTAAAAGGCCTTTCATACATACACCCAGGATACCAGCACATTGTGGCACATGCAACAAAACTAAAACACCTTACTTAGCAATGCATACATCAAAGTGGATTGGCTGCTATAGAAACATCCAATGACAGCGCCATGGCCTTTCTCTTGATGCATTATTATGACAGAAAGGAGGCAAAGCCAAGTGTAGAAAATACAGTACATACTAAGATGATAAGGAAGGTGGGGGAGCAATAAAAATAAAAATATCATATTACTAACACTTGCGAGGTACTCTTCTATGCAATAAACCTGAGAAAATTCTACAATAATTAAAATATAAGAAAAAGAAAAAGGCGTCATGCAATGGCTATACATTTTCTGACATGAAATGCATATATTGTGTATATGAGGAGATCTGAGCTATATGTCAGTGACATCTGCTGTTCAAACCTCGCAATAGAATGATTCACAGTTCTTCACAAATATAGACAGATAAAAACAATAACCTTCATATCACAGAACATATTTACATACAGTACCTTGCAAAAGTAATCAGATCTTAGACCAATTTGCTGACAAACATTTTGATGTAAAAAAAAAAAATGTGAAGTGGAAAAAAAATTAACAGAAATCTTAAAATATGCTGTAAGTACCAGTATGCTGGCAGAGGGGCGAGCGCAAAGAGTCCCCTTGCGGGCTCGGAGGCTCACTGTGCTTGCCACAGGTTTTATTCCCACTCTCTGGGTGTCGTGAACACCCACAAGTGGGAATAGCCCTGTGCGGCGGGATTTCGTCATCGGTATCCTGACCGCCAGGATCCCGACAGCCGGCAAATTGATTACATCCCAAATATACTTATTGGCTCCTGACCAGAAATCCTGAAACAAGTATATGCAAATCTGTATGAGTGGACAGACTGTGGAGGGGAAAAGCCATTCTAATGTAGGCCTAGTGCATCAAGGATGTGTTTGCGTAATTCTGGGTAAACACTAGGACGGATCAACCGTCCAGCTGATCCGTGGACTTATATGACGATTGGTAAGTGCATTCACACTTACCAATCATCAGCCCGATGCATCGTGCCTGAAGTCACAACTGGGCTGACATTTACATGTGCTCGCCAATGGTGTCAGTCACCGGCTGCCTCTGCAGCAAGTGTACAGGCGGTCGGCTGACTGCCCATACACACAGCACGATGCACAGCTATATCTGCAGATATATCTGCTATTGACTGTGCTGCAGGGCCAACACCATATATCTGTGAACAACGTTGTTCACAGATATCTCGCTGGAACACACCATCTGACACAACCACAATATATTGGCCGTGCAAATGAATGCCTGTTATATTGGCCAGAGTATACTCAGCTTAACTGCAAAGAGAAGCAAACTTATACACAGACATTTACACGCCCGTTAAAGCTGTATTTATAATGGGTGCATGTAGGCTAGTGTTAATAAACGGATGATGACAGTGGTCTCCAGAACTATCTAATGGGCCCTACACACATGCCGATATTACTGCACGATATGAACGGTCTCGTTCATTAATGAACGAGATAACGTTCATATCGTGCAGTGTGGAGTCACCAGCGATGAACGATGCGCGGCCCCGCGCTCGTTCATCGCTGGTGACATGTCGGCTGTGCATGCAGGCCAATATGGACGAGATCGTCCATATTTGCCTGCACGTCTATGGAGCCGGGTGACGGGGGAGTGAAGAAACTTCACTCCCCCCGTCACTGCCCCCCCGCCGCCGGGTCGCCCATCGGCCGTATCGGCCGTCGGGCACCTCAGCGGCACATCGCCTAATGTGTAGGGCGCATTAGTGTTTCTGATTGCGAATTCATGTCTGAAAATGATATGTAATATCTTTGTTTTGCATGCATAAATGTGTGTGTGTGTGTGTGTGTGTGTGTGTGTGTGTGTGTGTGTGTGTGTGTGTGTGTGTGTGTGTGTGTGTGTGTGTGTGTGTTTTTAGCTATTCTATTTTTCCATACAGAAAATTGAGTTATTTTTGCCACAGAATTTTTTTAAAGTTTTATTAAAACTTTATAGCAAATGCCTATTCTGCTAGCAAAACAAATAATTATCATTATTTGTGGAAGTGTATGTAATGTGCACTTGTGATAAGTAACCCCTGGGAGCATAAATTACATCCAATGCGTGTCAAACCAGCATCTGGCACCTTACTATTCTGTAGAGCCACCTTTTGGAGTAGAACCAGCTTTGCGCACTAGGCCTTATTCAGGTCCCGATGGACCTATGGTGCATAGCGCAAAGTATGATGTTCAGTACTTTGAGCATGTACCGGACCTGTACTGCGCATGTTCCGTGCATGTGCAGTACAGGTCTGGATGCAGTGCGGAATCAGACTGTCAGTGGCTGACTGACAGTATGTTGCCGTTTGGGAGCTGCTCAACCTCGGTTTCTCGGCCAGGATCTCTGGCAGTGGATGGAGATTTCCTGGCCTCCTGGTAGCTCCTGCTGCGTCTGGCTTACACAAACCATGGGTCACACAGCCGGACGATGGGGTTGTTGATGATCCAATACTGGGACACAGCTCGGATCAATAATGCACGCAGGAATGGGTTGCAGTAAGGATGTTGGCGCTCAAAATACCAGCACCAGGATCCCAACACACGCCCAAAATCCTGGCGCCAGAACATCGATATCACTTGGAATACCGACGCCAGAATCCCAAGCATAAGTATGCCGGGATCTACTACATTTTAGCCTTGGGGGGGGAGGTTAGCTGCAGGGGGAGGGTTAGAGTTAGAAAAGGAGGAACAGAGTCAGGGGGGGCACACTTCCCCAACCCTGTCAGGATTCTGAGCATTGGGATGCCGGTGTCAGTCTTATGACCACCAGCATCCCATCCACCGGTATTTCGTATCACACCCGCAGGAGGTATGACACCTCCTGCTGCATTACCATATTAGAGCCATCGCTGCTGTTCCATGTAAGCAGCAATAACTGCTCTGTCCACATCTGAAGCAGGCACACTATTCAGGAGCAATTTTCACCCAGGCTTCCAGGTAGATTTGACAAAACATGTTTAGCCAGATGATGCTTGGACCACAGCTTCTCATAGCTGGGATTGAGATCAGGGTTTTGACTGGCCATTGTAAGATATTCTCCTTTTCAGTCTTGATCACTCCAATGTATTTGCACTGTTTGGGATCACATGTCCTGATTAAGAGTTATATGCAATGTTGACTGAGTACTCAGTGGAGCGATGTGCCACTGTGCATGCGTCTATGGCCACGTGCAGCTATGATCTTACAACAGTGATCGGAGAGAGGATTTCTATAACCACTTAACTGACGATTCTTCCCTTCAAAAGCGTTAACATTGTTTTTTTAAAATTTATTTTATTTAATAAAGTTGAAAAAGTATTTTTTTTAAATATTTAAGCATTATGTTATGCACATCTGAAGAACGGATCTCCTCGTCAAAAATGGGGGGACAGGGTGGACGGCGCAGTTGCATGAAATCTGACCATGCCAGTTAAGTGAAAGAGAGGGAGGTAACGGGGGGGGGAGTGGCAAAGCTCAAACACAGGCATGTCGTGCCCATATTTGGGCGTTACAGCTTGGGATTGCAATCCCGTACGCAGTTACAATGGCTCCGGCGTCTTACTTCCTGCGGCCACGCTACTCAGAACTTCAATAATAGACTGATCTGCAACTTGTGCTGGGATTTTGTTACACAGCTGCTGGGATTTGCAAAGCAGTTTGTGGGCGGCTCAATACAAATCCAGGTGGTAGCGGCATTTGCATATTTTTGCACAGTCACTGCATACAAATTTGCAGCTGTGAAAGCATTTGCCTACATCTCTGAATCAGGCCCACAGCCCTACTAGAAAGCAAACTTTTGGTAAAAGCATTTTCATTTTTTAACAGATTATCTTTGTCACACATCAGAGGCGGCGTTCGCCGTGCTTACCCCTGCGTGTCTGCTGGTCGGTGTTGCGGCCTTTGCCTTCGGTGGGCATCGGTTCTCCGGGGCATGGGCGCCGCCATGACACTCGGCATCACGTGGACGGGGGGCAGGTGACGTCATCAGACTGCTTCGCCAATCCAGCGCTGGCGGGAGATTCAAAGTCAGATGCCGGACAGAGCTTCAGTGCCTGAGTATCGTCTTTCCCTGATGTAGATGCCAGTGCTCTTGTTCCCGGCAAGGATCTCTGCAGTTGTACTCCAGTGTCTCCGGCATTTCCAGCTGCCAGTTCGCTGCACCGGTTCCAGAGTATTCAGCGGCCGGTATATCTCTCTGCGTTCCAGTCACCAGTGCTCCTAGGAATCAGCGTGGCTGCGGGCCTAAACCATCGTTCTCAAGTTCTGCGAATCAACAGCGTCTTAAACCCCTGCACTTCAGTTCCTCACATCACCAGCGTCTCAGTCTCCGTTCTCAAGTTCTACAAATCCACAGCGTCTAAAACCCCTGCACTTCAGTTCCTCACATCACCAGCGTCTCAGTCACCGTTCACAAGTCCCACAAATCAAACAGCGTCTTGGACCCTTGCACTTCAGTTCTTCACATCATCAGCGTCTCTGTCACCGCTCACAAGTTCTTCAACCATCTGTACTATTAATCATCATTTATAAGTTCCACAAGTTATCAGTGACTTTTAAACATCACCCACAGTTTCTTCAATTACCAGCATCTCTAATACTGCTCACAAAACTTTTCAGTGGGTCTGGACATTTCCTTCATTTATTCCTTTTTGGCATTTGACTTTAAGTTGTTTTCCTCTGCAATAAAGCTCTTTAATATTTCATCAAACTCCACTGTCAGCGTCCTGTATGAGGAAATCCTATATTAGGCCTCCCCTTTTCCAGCTCAGTTGTGGTTCCTCTTCCCAACCATCGGAAGAATCCCCGAGTTCACAACACCCTCAGTCTAGGCCAGTGACAATCTTGCAGGGTTTCTCTGCAGTTTGCACCATCTGCAGAGATTAGCAGTTCCAGCTCTTGTAAAACAACCTCCTATCATACAATTACCACCACTACTACACTGTGGGTATGGTGTTTTTAGGAGGTGCAAAGCCCCAAGAACATTTACATACTTCACTTTGAACAATGGCTTCTTCTTGGGTCATCCTGCTATATAGATGGGAAGCAGTTAGCGTCCCCAAGGACGGGATCCCTCCGGTCGATATACAGTTAGGTTTAGGCAGGAGAACGGGTGTTAGGGTTAGGGTGCACGGCCGGGAAGGTTAGGGTTAGGAACCGGGTAAAGAGGGTAAGGCGCATAGAAGGGGAGGTTAGGGTTAGGCACCAAGCTGGAAGAGTTAGGTTTAGGTAGCGGGGAAGGGAGGATTAGGGATAGGCACCACCGGGGAGGGTTAGGTTTAGGCACCCACAAGAGAAGGTTAGGGTAGGGGGCAGAGGAGGGTTAGGGTACTTTAGAGGGGGCTGTCGGGATTCTGATGGACGGGATGCCGTTGTCAGTATCTTGAGTGTCGGCATCCCGTCCATCGTGAAATCATACTGAACCCATGTAGCTAAGTAGTGATCGTTGGTCTCTCTCACCTCTCTCCTTGTTTGCAAAAATATATGAGGGAAGACATTTATTACGGAAGGTTTGATGTTACTTCCACTTACGGATAATTGGATATTATTTTGTACCCTTAACCTAAGTTATACATTTATATTGCTTTATCTCTAACTTCTCTATTATGGATTTAAGTGGTCTTCTTTCCTGTTGTTCTCCGTAATGATCTCTCGGCTGTGGCTTCTATTGATTCTAGGAGGCAATTTATAAGGCTTTTTTTTCCTCAGGGTAAACTTGCTAAATACTAGTAAATAGACAGTTACTATTTGCACATTTAGCCGTATTTCAGATTTTGCCAGTATGAATAACAGAATATTGGAACACAAGGTACAGTGTCTCAAAGTGTGTAAAAAAAGAAAAGAAAAAGAAAGATCAACCCACCCTTGTTGGCGGAAAATTTCACCAGAAGCAAGCGGCTTGAACCGAGGCAAACAAATGTGAATCCAAGTAGAAACGTGTGCAGGGTGGACATGGAGAACCATGACGACTTTATGCAGGGCTTCCACCTCATTGTAGTTAGCTTTTGTGCATCATTTCCTAGTTACTGTTATATAAAGAATATATTAGATTATATATTAGCAGGTAATATGTGTTTTAAAGATAGAACAATAATTCAAATTAGGATATAATGGTATTTAGTATAGTTATGTTAAAAAAAAAGAATCATTAAATTCCCTGTTTAATAAAAAGCCAGCTGGAATACAGTGTTGGTTACCCATGACATACCATTACACAGTTCACTCCAGTAGCAGATGATGTGCCATTGCCACGACACATTAATAATTGAAATACACAGATCTATTTATTGTAAATTATCAGTCTAAGGGGAACATGTACTAAGCAGTGATAAAAGTGGAGAAGTGAGCCAATGGAGAAGCTGCCACTGGAAACCAATCAGCTGCTCTGTATATTTTTGTAGTATGTAAATTATAATTGTTACGTCAATGCTGATTGGTTGTCATGGGCAACTTCTCCACATGCTCACTTCCACACTTTTATCACTGCTTAGTACATGTCCCCCTAAGTGGACTATGTTGCAAACTTCGAGTATCATGGTTCCTGCTTTGCATAGTGTGCCTTCAGAGTCCTGCTCAGGGGATGTAGTTGGAATCCCGACGGTCGGAATCCCAACTGTCAAAACACCGACGCCGGAATCCCGAGCACCAGAACGCCAGCAGTGCCGCCACAGCTATTCCCACTGCTGGGTGAAGTGGGAATAGAACCTGTGGCGAGCTAAGCCCACAAGGGGCGTCGTTCCGCTCCAAACCCCCCCCCCCCTTCCTTCCGCCGGCATTCTGATGATCGGGATACCGGCGTCTGTAGTTTGACTGCCGGGATTCCTACTGCCGGGATCCCGTACCCAACCACAGCTCAGGGCTTGAATCAGAGATTTATGTAAATTTTATAATAAGAATTTACTCACCGGTAATTCTGTTTCTCGTAGTCCGTAGTGGATGCTGGGAACTCCGTAAGGACCATGGGGAATAGCGGGCTCCGAAGGAGGCTGGGCACTCTAGAAAGATCTTAGACTACCTGGTGTGCACTGGCTCCTCCCACTATGACCCTCCTCCAAGCCTCAGTTAGGTACTGTGCCCGGACGAGCGTACACAATAAGGAAGGATTTTGAATCCCGGGTAAGACTCATACCAGCCACACCAATCACACCGAACAACTCGTGATATGAAACACAGTTAACAGTATGAAACGATAGAGCCTCTCAACAGATGGCTCAACAATAACCCGATTTAGTTAACAATAACTATGTACAAGTATTGCAGATAGACCGCACTTGGGATGGGCGCCCAGCATCCACTACGGACTACGAGAAACAGAATTACCGGTGAGTAAATTCTTATTTTCTCTAACGTCCTAGTGGATGCTGGGAACTCCGTAAGGACCATGGGGATTATACCAAAGCTCCCAAATGGGCGGGAGAGTGCGGATGACTCTGCAGCACCGAATGAGAGAACTCCAGGTCCTCCTCAGCCAGGGTATCAAATTTATAGAATTTTGCAAACGTGTTTGCCCCTGACCAAGTAGCTGCTCGGCAAAGTTGTAAAGCCGAGACCCCTCGGGCAGCCGCCCAAGATGAGCCCACCTTCCTTGTGGAATGGGCATTGACAGATTTTGGCTGTGGCAGGCCTGCCACAGTATGTGCAAGCTGAATTGTACTACAAATCCAACGAGCAATAGTCTGCTTAGAAGCAGGAGCACCCAGCTTGTTGGGTGCATATAGGATAAACAGCGAGTCAGATTTTCTGACTCCAGCCGTCCTGGAAACATATATTTTCAGGGCCCTGACAACGTCTAGCAACTTGGAGTCCTCCAAATCCTTAGTAGCCGCAGGCACCACAATAGGCTGGTTCAGGTGAAACGCTGACACCACCTTAGGGAGAAACTGGGGACGAGTCCTCAATTCTGCCCTATCCATATGAAAAATCAGATAAGGGCTTTTACATGATAAAGCCGCCAATTCTGACACTCGCCTGGCTGATGCCAGGGCCAATAACATGACCACTTTCCACGTGAGATATTTCAGATCCACGGTTTTTAGTGGCTCAAACCAATGTGATTTCAAGAAATTCAACATCACGTTGAGATCCCAAGGTGCCACAGGAGGCACAAATGGGGGCTGAATATGCAGCACTCCTTTCACAAATGTCTGAACTTCAGGTACTGAAGCTAGTTCCTTTTGAAAGAAAATCGACAGAGCCGAGATCTGTACTTTAATGGAGCCTAGTTTTAGGCCCATATTCACTCCTGCTTGCAGGAAATGCAGAAATCGACCCAGTTGAAATTCCTCTGTTGGGGCCTTTTTGGCCTCGCACCATGCAACATATTTCCGCCATATGCGGTGATAATGTTTTGCCGTAACATCTTTCCTGGCTTTAATAAGCGTAGGAATGACTTCCTCCGGAATGCCCTTTTCCTTCAGGATCCGGCGTTCAACCGCCATGCCGTCAAACGCAGCCGCGGTAAGTCTTGGAACAGACAGGGGCCCTGCTGTAGCAGGTCCTGTCTGAGCGGCAGGGACCAAGGGTCCTCTGAGATCATCTCTTGAAGTTCCGGGTACCACGCTCTTCTTGGCCAATCCGGAACCACGAGAATTGTGTTTACTCCTCGCTTTCTTATTATTCTCAGTACCTTTGGTATGAGAGGTAGAGGAGGGAACACATACACTGACCGGTACACCCACGGTGTCACTAGGGCGTCCACCGCTATCGCCTGAGGGTCTCTTGACCTGGCGCAATACTTCTCTAGTTTTTTGTTTATGCGGGACGCCATCATGTCCACCTGTGGACGACCCCATTGATTTACAATCATTTGGAAGACTTCTGGATGAAGTCCCCACTCTCCCGGGTGGAGGTCGTGCCTGCTGAGAAAGTCTGCTTCCCAGTTGTCCACTCCCGGGATGAACACTGCTGACAGTGCTAGTACATGATTCTCCGCCCATCGGAAAATTTTTGTGGCTTCTGCCATCGCCGTCCTGCTTCTTGTGCCGCCCTGTCGATTCACATGGGCGACTGCCGTGATGTTGTCTGACTGGATCAGCACCAGCTGGTGTAGGAGCAGGGATTTTGCTTGACTTAGGGCATTGTAAATGGCCCTTAGTTCCAGAATATTTATGTGAAGGGCAGTCTCCTGACTTGACCATAGTCCTTGGAAATTTCTTCCCTTTGTGACTGCCCCCCAGCCTCGTAGGCTGGCATCCGTGGTCACCAGGACCCAGTCCTGTATGCCGAATCTGCGGCCCTCCAGAAGATGAGCACTGTGCAGCCACCACAGAAGAGACACCCTGGTTCGTGGAGACAGGGTTATTAAACGATGCATCTGAAGATGCGATCCGGACCACTTGTCCAACAGGTCCCACTGAAAGATTCTGGCATGGAACCTGCCGAATGGAATTGCTTCGTAAGAAGCTACCATCTTTCCCAGGACTCGCGTGCAGTGATGCACCGATACCTGTTTTGGTTTTAGGAGGTCTCTGACTAGAGAAGACAACTCCCTGGCTTTCTCCTCCGGGAGAAACACTTTTTTCTGGGCCGTGTCCAGAATCATTCCCAGGAACATTAGACGTGTCGTGGGGACCAGCTGTGACTTTGGGATATTCAGAATCCAACCGTGCTGGCTCAGCACTTCCTGAGATAGTGCTACTCCCACTAACAACTGTTCCTTGGATCGTGCCTTTATTAGGAGATCGTCCAAGTATGGGATAATTAAAACTCCCTTTTTTCGAAGGAGTATCATCATTTCCGCCATAACCTTGGTAAATACCCTCGGTGCCGTGGAGAGTCCAAACGGCAGCGTCTGGAATTGGTAATGGCAATCCTGTACCACAAATCTGAGGTACTCCTGGTGAGAATTGTAAATGGGGACATGCAGGTAAGCATCCTTGATGTCCAGGGATACCATGTAATCCCCTCGTCCAGGCTTGCAATAACCGCCCTGAGCGATTCCATCTTGAACTTGAATTTTTTTATGTGTTCAAGGACTTCAAATTTAAAATGGGTCTCACCGAACCGTCCGGTTTCGGTACCACAAATAGTGTGGAATAGTAACCCCGGCCTTGTTGAAGTAGGGGTACCTTGATTATCACCTGCTGGGAATACAGCTTGTGAATTGCCGCTAGCACTGCCTCCCTGTCTGAGGGAGCAATCGGCAAGGCGGATTTTAGGAAACGGCGGAGTGGAATCGCCTCGAATTCCAGCCTGTATCCCTGAGATACTATTTGAAGGATCCAGGGATCCACCTGTGAGCGAACCCACTGATCGCTGAAATTCCTGAGGCGGGCCCCCACCGTACCTGGCTCCGCCTGTGAAGCCCCACCGTCATGCGGCGGACTTGGAAGAGGAAGCGGGGGAGGACTTTTGTTCCTGGGAACCTGCTGTTTGCTGCAGCCTTTTTCCCCTGCCTCTGCCTCTTGACAGAAAAGACCCTCCTTTTCCCCGCTTGTTTTTCTGGGATCGAAAGGACTGAACCTGATAAAATGGAGCCTTCTTAGGCTGTGAGGGGACATGGGGTAAAAATGCTGACTTCCCAGACGTTGCTGTGGAAACTAGGTCGGAGAGACCATCCCCAAATAATTCCTCCCCTTTATAAGGCAAAACTTCCATGTGCCTTTTGGAATCTGCATCTCCAGTCCACTGGCGAGTCCATAAGCATCTCCTAGCAGAGATAGATAGTGCACTTACTTTAGATGCCAGCCGGCAGATTTCCCTCTGTGCATCTCTCATGTATAAGACTGAGTCTTTGATATGGTCAATTGTTAACAGGATCGTGTCTCTGTCTAGTGTGTCAATATTTTCTGACAGGTTATCTGACCATGCAGCGGCAGCACTGCACATCCAAGCTGACGCAATCACTGGTCTGAGTATAATGCCTGAGTGTGTATATACAGACTTCAGGATCGCCTCCTGCCTTCTATCAGCAGGTTCCTTAAGGGCGGCCGTAACCTGGGACGGTAGT
The DNA here is from genome assembly GCF_028390025.1 of Pseudophryne corroboree. Lineage (NCBI taxonomy): Eukaryota > Metazoa > Chordata > Amphibia > Anura > Myobatrachidae > Pseudophryne > Pseudophryne corroboree. Next base: position 808,003,166 of record NC_086445.1, read on the forward strand.
GCCACCTTTTTTGACAAACGTGTGAGCGCTTTATCCACCCTCGGGGGTGTTTCCCAACGTAACCTATCCTCTGGCGGGAAAGGGAACGCCATTAGTAATTTCTTAGGAATCACCAATTTCTTATCAGGGGAAGCCCACGCTTCTTCACACACTTCATTTAATTCATCTGACGGGGGAAAAACTACAGGTAGTTTTTTCTCCCCAAACATAATACCCTTTTTTGTGGTACCTGGATGTAAATCAGAAATATTTAACACCTCTTTCATTGCCTCAATCATGCAGCGAATGGCCTTAACGGGCATTAAATTTGACTCATCGTCGTCGACACTGGCGTCAGTATCCGTGTCGACATCTACTTGTGCCACCTGAGATAACGGGCGTTTTAGAGCCCCTGATGACTTTTGAGACCCTTGGACAGGCACGAGCTGAAGACTCGGCTGTCCCACAGTCGGCATGTCGTCAAATTTTTTATGTAAGGAGTCTATACGTGCACTCATTTCTTGCCATAATACCATCCACTCAGGTGTCTGCCCCGCAGGGAGTGACATCTCTGCTAAAGGCATCTGCTCCCCCTCCACATCATTATCCTCCTCAAACATGTCGGCACAGCCGTACCGACACACTCCACACACACAGGGAATGCTCAAATAGAGGACAGGACCCACAAAAGCCCTTTGGGGGGACAGAGTAAGAGTATGCCAGCACACACCAGAGCGCTATATATATACAGGGACTAACTGAGTTATGTCCCTAATAGCTGCTTATACTGTATACAGTGCCAATTTAGTGCCCCCCCCCTCTCTTTTCCCTCTTACTGTACTGTAGAAATGCAGGGAAGAGCCAGGGAGCTTCCTTCCAGCCGAGCTGTGAAAGAAAAATGGCGCCAGTGTGCTGAGGAGATAGGCTCCGCCCCTTTTCCGCGGCCTATTCTCCCGCTTTTTTTGGGGATTCTGGCAGGGGTATTTACCTCATATATAGCCCCAGGGGCTATATATTGAGGTATTTTAGCCAGCCAAGGTGTTTTTATTGCTGCCTCAGGGCGCCCCCCCCCCAGCGCCCTGCACCCTCAGTGACCGGAGTGTGAAGTGTGTATGAGGAGCAATGGCGCACAGCTGCAGTGCTGTGCGCTACCTTGGTGAAGACAGGATGTCTTCATGCCGCCGATTTTCCGGACCATCTTCCTGCTTCTGGCTCTGTAAGGGGGACGGCGGCGCGGCTCCGGGACCGAACATCAAGGCTGGGCCTGCGGTCGATCCCTCTGGAGCTAATGGTGTCCAGTAGCCTAAGAAGCCCAATCCGGCTGCAAGCAGGCGAGTTCGCTTCTTCTCCCCTTAGTCCCTCGCTGCAGTGAGCCTGTTGCCAGCAGGTCTCACTGAAAAAAACAAATTCTAAGACTATAACTTTCTAAGAGCTCAGGAGAGCCCCTAGTGTGCATCCAACCTCGGCCGGGCACGAAATCTAACTGAGGCTTGGAGGAGGGTCATAGTGGGAGGAGCCAGTGCACACCAGGTAGTCTAAGATCTTTCTAGAGTGCCCAGCCTCCTTCGGAGCCCGCTATTCCCCATGGTCCTTACGGAGTTCCCAGCATCCACTAGGACGTTATAGAAATTTACATAACTCTCAGATGGATTTTGCACAAGAGCGGCACTGCGCACATTCAGTCTTATTTTAGCGACTTTGTTCGCAGTGCCCCAAATTCTGTTGGCATTTGGGGTCGGCGATGGGCAGCAGACCAGGAAACAGCGGGGTATCGCCCCCATTTTCTGGGTGTGCCAAAGCCAGTGGCCATAGCAGCATGATTTTGATGGATATTCTGAGTAACCTGAGGGTTACTCAGATGTCCGATGATCACGTAGCTATCTTATGCCGAGTCACTGGACACAGCAGCGGATCACAGAAGACTGCAGTAGGCGTCTTTTTATTCTAGAGGCCTCATGCGACTTTTGGATAATTTCGCACAGCCGCTGTATATGAAGATGCAGCAACTGTGCGCTAGCGTCCATCTCCTAATTAGTCCCTCAGTTCACAGTCAGAATAGGAAAATCAACATTGGTGGGGGGGGGGGGAGGGGGGACACCCGAAACCAATCCTGTGGTAACGGAAACCTAGTATCTATGCAGCTTTCTTAAGTCCCATACACACTGGGCGATTTTGAGCTACAAAGCAGCTCACTTTTGGTGTGCTCAGCTGCTTTCAGCTCAAAACCGCCCAGTGTGTATGCCCCGGTGATGAGCGGTGAGCGCTGATGCGCGCCCCCGCTTCATTGCCGGCGGCCGCCATTCATCTGCTGGTATTACCAGCATATGAACAGTGGGGTGGACAGCTATCCATAGCGTCCTGCTATGGAAAGCCATTTACCCCCGCTGACATCGCTGGGCAGGGGGGAAAATAGCTCAGTGTGTATGCACTGATCGATTTTCAGCCCAGCGATGTCAGTGATCATTGCTATGCATACGCGCTGGGCAAAAACGCCCAGTGTGTATGCACCTTAAAACTCAAAAAGAATACAAGTGAGGCATGGAAGAGTGCAAAGATAAGAGGTCATTTTTGATAAATTTTAAAAAACCTCATATACATAAAATTAATTAAAGAATGTATTCTTTTATGTATATGAGGTTATATTACATTTTTCAAAAATTACCTGTTATCTTTGCACTCTTCCATCATGGATCACAATCATAATTAACAGGGATAAAGCCTGGCAAGCACTGGTCATGCATATTTTTTATATTCATGTGTGAGGTGGATTTCTAATGCCCCTTTCACATCGCACTAAAAACCCGGTATCGACACTGCATATTGCCGTGTCGAAACGGGTCAGTGTGCGATGTGAAAGGTCCTTTGCAGAATTAACGGGTCGCCTGACCCGGTAATTCAACCCGGTAAAAAAGAAGGGTTATTACCGGGTTGAATACCGGGTCAGGTGCAGTGTGAATGGGAGCCGTTCCGATGCGACACGGCTCCCATTCACAGCATAGGGAGAGGCGGCGCAGGAGATGAGCTCATCCCCAGCGCCGCCTCCACCCCCGCTGCTGCTGCGCCCCCCGCTGCTATGGCAACCGACCCGGTATATTGCCGGGTCAGAAAGCCAGCAGAGGAGCGCAAATGCCGGATCCCACCCGGTAAGGACACGTTTCTCTTACCGGGTAGGATCTGGCATTTGCGATCTGAATGCAGTCTAACTTTCCTCTGAGAACCACAGGTATGTAACATACAAATTATAAACCTTTTTAAGTGTATACTTGCTATTTCACACAGCTGCACTATGTGACACAAAATTTGGGAACACAGAACATGGTTACTGAGCTCAACATATTCCAATCAACATAACAGAAATTTTACTTTAAACAGATGTACAAATGAAAGTGTTAGTGGTTCTGAGGGAAAAAAAATACTGTGCCTCTTTCATACAGAAATACTGTGCTTTCTTCCACATGCTAAATATTTACCATTTGCTCAATGCACCAATATGAACTTTCTATCTTTCTATGGTGCGCTTTATTACTTATTAGCAAAGGGGAACACATATGGATATCTACTATATAATCATATAAAACTGTGTGTATATTATACGTGCAGTAACAGATGGAGGTGGTACACGTGCCCCTTGCATGCTTCCAGCTAAGTGCACATACTGACAATAATAAAAAATATCAACATCTACATTATTCCACCCCGGGCCAGCTTTTGCAGTACACTCATGCACCTCTGTTCTTTGACCTCGATTCATGTTAGGAAGTAAAGCAAAAAAGCAAACAACCAGGAAGAGGCAGTCAGCGCAGCATGGCAGGTGGGTGTGGTGCCTCAAACTGGAGGCGGGGGGGGGGGGGGGGGTGTTGATGCTGGGTAGGGATTTAGCGGATGCATCACGGACCCGACCCCGCTACACAATGCCGAGATTACAGGCATTTTGAGGGAGGGGGCAGGGCCACAATGACGCAATTCACTGCGAATCACGCCATCGGACCCCCAGCTGCGAGAGGGTTGTGTGCAGGCTGGTGGCGGCTGGCCAGGAGACCTGCCCACTCTTCTGACTCAAAAGAACGTAATAAGGCCTATACATTAGGGTAGAATCGGGGTAATTCTCCGTTCTCCCAAAGGGTGTTCTGGAAATCCAACATGCTGGAAATCCTTGATTTGGCGATTCAAACCAAAAAATTATCAGGATCGACAAGCCGGGGACTTCTTAACATGCATCTTTTTACCCAATTCCCTGATGGATTGCCAAGTAGAACCGGGGAATCACCTGCCTGATGTTTGGCATGAAGTAGACATAGACCTCCTTTACTAATCAATGTTATGACAGAGATACCATTGGAGCCCTTGAGGTGCAAGGGCAGAACTATCATATGTGCAGGCGGGTACAGCCCCTATGTGGCCCGCAGCGGAGGGGGCACATATTCATTATTAAAGTTTCATGCATTATACAGATATTTCACCATAGGATGGTACATAATATTATTATTAAGAGTTTCTTATATAGCGCAGCATATTCTATTGTGCTTTACAACTGGATACAGCAGTGATAGAAAAGAACTGGGTAATAACAGACAGACAGAGGTAGGAATGCCCTGCTCGCAAGCTTACAATCTATAGGGAAATAGGCACTGATACACGTATAGGAGGCTCTATCCATAGCAAATGGTAAAGCCAGATTGCAAAGTTTATGGAACATTACAATTTCTCTGGGACAAACAAAAATCTAGTTAAGCTCCTTTTTTTCTCATTTGTTCATGCACTGGATTTGTAGAATTGTAAACTGTGCAGCTAGTGAGATGTTCTGTAGTGTGTAGCATAGGTGCAACAGATTTTTGTGTTGACATTTTAATTACCTCCTTTGCTCTGAAACCTTCAGAATGTACTCACTGCATGGCACTGTCCTTTTCAGTGGATACAAACCTAGCAATGGAAAAAAGAATCCAGTGAAAGTCTATGCTGCTAAAAAAAAATAAGAATTTACTTACCGATAATTCTATTTCTCATAGTCCGTAGTGGATGCTGGGGACTCCGTAAGGACCATGGGGAATAGCGGCTCCGCAGGAGACTGGGCACATCTAAAGAAAGCTTTAGGACTAACTGGTGTGCACTGGCACCTCCCCCTATGACCCTCCTCCAAGCCTCAGTTAGGATACTGTGCCCGGACGAGCGTACACAATAAGGAAGGATTTTGAATCCCAGGTAAGACTCATACCAGCCACACCAATCACACCGTATAACCTGTGATCTGAACCCAGTTAACAGTATGATAACAGAGGAGCCTCTGAAAGATGGCTCACAACAATAATAACCCGATTTTTGTAACAATAACTATGTACAAGTATTGCAGACAATCCGCACTTGGGATGGGCGCCCAGCATCCACTACGGACTATGAGAAATAGAATTATCGGTAAGTAAATTCTTATTTTCTCTAACGTCCTAAGTGGATGCTGGGGACTCCGTAAGGACCATGGGGATTATACCAAAGCTCCCAAACGGGCGGGAGAGTGCGGATGACTCTGCAGCACCAAATGAGAGAACTCCAGGTCCTCCTCAGCCAGGATATTAATTTTGTAGAATTTTACAAACGTATTTGCTCCTGACCAAGTAGCTGCTCGGCAAAGTTGTAAAGCCGAGACCCCTCGGGCAGCCGCCCAAGATGAGCCCACCTTCCTTGTGGAGTGGGCATTTACAGATTTTTGGTTGTGGCAGGCCTGCCACAGAATGTGCAAGCTGAATTGTACTACAAATTTAACGAGCAATAGTCTGCTTAGAAGCAGGAGCACCCAGCTTGTTGGGTGCACACAGGATAAACAGCGAGTCAGATTTCCTGACTCCAGCAGTCCTGGAAACATATATTTTCAGGGCACTGACAACGTCTAGCAACTTGGAGGCCTCCAAGTCCCTAGTAGCCGCAGGCACCACCAATATGTTGGTTCAGGTGAGACGCTGAAACCACCTTGGGGAGAAACTGAGGACGAGTCCTCAATTCCTCCCTGTCCGAATGGAAAATCAGATAAGGGCTTTTTCAGGATAAAGCCGCCAATTCTGACACGCGCCTGGCCCAGGCCAGGGCCAACAGCATGACCACTTTCCATGTGAGATATTTTAACTCCACAGATTTAAGTGGTTCAAACCAATGTGACTTTTGGAACCCAAAACTACATTGAGATCCCAAAGTGCCACTGGAGGCACAAAAAGAGGCTGTATATGCAGTACCCCTTTTACAAACGTCTGAACTTCAGGGACTGAAGCTAGTTCTTTTTGGAAGAAAATTGACAGGGCCGCAAATTTGAACCTTAATGGACCCCAATTTCAGGCCCATAGACACTCCTGTTTGCAGGAAATGTAGGAATCGACCCAGTTGAATTTCCTCCGTCGGGCCTTACTGGCCTCGCACCACGCAACATATTTTCGCCAATTGCGGTGATAATGTTTTTGCGGTTACAACCTTCCTGGCTTTGATCAGGATAGGGATGACTTCATCCGGAAAGCCTTTTTTCCTTCAGGATCCGGCGTTCAACCGCCATGCCGTCAAACGCAGCCGCGGTAAGTCTTGGAACAGACAGGGTCCTTGCTGGAGCAGGTCCCTTCTTAGAGGTAGAGGCCACGGATCCTCCGTGAGCATCTCTTGAAGTTCCGGTTACCAAGTCCTTCTTGGCCAATCCGGAGCCACGAATATAGTGCTTTCTCCTCTCCATCTTATCAATCTCAGTACCTTGGGTATGAGAGGCAGAGGAGGGAACACATACACTGACTGGTACACCCACGGTGTTACCAGAGCGTCTACAACTATTGCCTGAGGGTCTCTTGACCTGGCGCAATACCTGTCGAGTTTTTTAATCATGTGGACGACTTCTGGGTGAAGTCCCCACTCTCCCGGGTGGAGGTCGTGCTGAGGAAGTCTGCTTCCCAGTTGTCCACTCCCGGAATGAATACTGTTGACAGTGCTATCACATGATTTTCCGCCCAGCGAAGAATCCCTGCAGCTTCTGCCATTGCCCTCCTGCTTCTTGTGCCACCCTGTCTGTTTACGTGGGTGACTGCCATGATGTTGTCCGACTGGATCAACACCGGCTGACCTTGAAGCAGAGGTCTTGCTAAGCTTAGAGCATTGTAAATGGCCCTTAGCTTCAGGATATTTATGTGAAGTGATGTATCCAGGCTTGACCCTAAGCCCTGGATATTCCTTCCCTGTGTGACTGCTCCCCAGCCTCGCAGGCTGGCATCCGTGGTCACCAGGACCCAGTCCTGAATGCCGAATCTGCGGCCCTCTAGAAGATGAGCACTCTGCAACCACCACATGATGGATACCCTTGTCCTTGGTGACAGGGTTATCCGCTGATGCATCTGAAAATGCGACCCGGACCATTTGTCCAGTAGGTTCCACTGGAAAGTTCTTGCGTGGAATCTAACGAATGGGATTGCTTCGTAGGAAGCCACCATTTTTACCCAGAACCCTTGTGCATTGATGCACTGAGACTTGGTTCGGTTTTAGGAGGTTCCTGACTAGCTCGGATAACTCCCTGGTTTTCTCTTCCGGGAGAAACACCTTTTTTCTGGACTGTGTCCAGGAACATCCCTAGGAAACAGAAGACAAGTCGTCGGAACCAGCTGCGATTTTGGAATATTGAGAATCCAATCGTGCTGCCGCAACACTACCTGAGATAGTGCTACACCGACTTCCAACTGTTCCCTGGATCTTACCCTTATCAGGGAATCGTCCAAGTAAGGGATAACTAAAATTCCCTTCCTTCGAAGGGATATCATTTCAGCCATTACCTTGGTAAAGACCCGGGGTGCCGTGGACCATCCCTACGGCAGCGTCTGAACTGATAGTGACAGTTCTGTACCATAACCTGAGGTACCCTTGGTGAGAAGGGTAAACTTTGACATGAAGGTAAGCATCCTTGATGTCCCAAGACATCATGTAGTCCCCTTCTTCCAGGTTCGCAATCACTGCTCTGAGTGACTCAATCTTGAATTTGAACCTCTGTATGTAAGTGTTCAAAGATTTTAGATTTAGAATCGGTTTCACCGGGCCGTCTGGCTTCGGTACCACAATAGTGTGGAATAATACCCCGTTCCCTGTTGCCGGAGGGGTACCTTGATTATCACCTGCTGGGTGAATGGCTTCCAAAACTGCCTCCCTGTCAGAGGGAGACGTCGGTAAAGCCGACTTTTGGAAACGGCGAGGGGGAGACGTCTCGAATTTCAATATGTACCCTTGAGATATTACCTGAAGGATCCGGGGGTCTACTTGCGAGTGAGCCCACTGCGCACTGAAATTCATTGAGAACGGGCCCCCACCGTGCCTGAGTTTGTAAGGCCCTAGCGTCATACTGAGGGCTTGTGCAGAGGCGGGAAAGGATTTCTGTTCCTGGGAACTGGGTAATCTCTTCAGCCTTTTTCCTCTCCCTCTGTCACGAGCAGAAAAGAGGAACCTTTTGTCCGCTTGCCAACAAAGGACTGCGCCTGATAATACGGCGTCTTATTTTGAGAGGCGACCTGGGGTACAAACGTGGATTTCCCAGTTGTTGCCGTGGCCACCAGGTCTAAAAGACCGACCCCAAATGTCCCCTTTTAAAGGCAATACTTCCAAATGCCGTTTGGAATCCGCATCACCTGACCATTTTACTGGTAGAATTGGACAACGCACTTATACTTGATGCCAGTCGGCAAATATTCCGCTGTGCATCATGCATATATAGAAATGCATCTTTTAAATGCTCTATAAGCAATAATATACTATCCTTATCTAGGATATCAATATTACCAGTCAGGGAATCCGACCATGCCAACCCAGCACTGCACCTCCAGGCTGAGGCGATTGCTGGTCGCAGTATAACACCAGTATGTGTGTGAATACATTTTTGGATACCCTCCTGCTTTCTATCAGCAGGATCCTTAAGGGCGGCCATCTCATGAGAAGGTAGAGCCCTTGTTCTTACAAGCGTGTGAGCGCCTTATCCCCCCTAGGGGGTGTTTCCCAACGCACCCTAACCTCTGGCGGGAAAGGGTATACATATCATCACACACCTCATTTTATTTTTCAGATTCAGGAAAACTACAGGTAGTTTTTCCCTCACCATAATACCCCTTTTTGGTGGTACTCGTATTATCAGAAATGTATAAAACATTTTCCATTGTCTCAATCATGTAACGTGTGGCCCTACTGGAAATCACGGTTGTCTCTTCACCGTCGACACAGGAGTCAGTATCCGTGTCGGCGTCTGTATCTGCCATCTGAGGTAACGGGCGCTTTAGAGCCCCTGACGGCCTATGAGACGTCTGGACAGGCACAAGCTGAGTAGCCGGCTGTCTCATGTCAACCACTGTTTTTTTATACAGAGCTGACACTGTCACGTAATTTTCAACAGTACATCCACTCAGGTGTCGACCTCCTAGGTGGTGACATCACTGTTACAGACACTCTGCTCCGTCTCCACATCATTTTTCTCCTCATACATGTCGACATAAACGTACCGACACACAGCACACACACAGGGAATGCTCTGATAGAGGACAGGACCCCACTAGCCCTTTGGGGAGACAGAGGGAGAGTATGCCAGCACACACCAGAGCGCTATATATATATATATATATACAGGGATAACCTTATATAAGTGTTTTTCCCCTTATAGCTGCTGTATGTTTTAATACTGCGCCTAATTAGTGCCCCCCTCTCTTTTTATTTAACCCTTTCTGTAGTGCAGGGAAGAGCCAGGGAGCTTCCCTCCAACTGAGCTGTGAGGGAAAATGGCGCCAGTGTGCTGAGGAGATAGGCTCCGCCCCCTTTTCGGCGGCCTTATCACCCGTTTTTCTGTATATTCTGGCAGGGGTTAAATGCATCCATATAGCCCAGGAGCTATATGTGATGCATTTTTTGCCATGTAAGGTATTTTTATCGTGTTTTATTGCGTCTCAGGGCGCCCCCCCCCCAGCGCCCTGCACCCTCAGTGACCGGAGTATGAAGTGTGCTGAGAGCAATGGCGCACAGCTGCAGTGCTGTGCGCTACCTTATTGAAGACAGGAACGTCGTCTGCCGCCGATTTTTCAGGACCTCTTCGCTCTTCTGGCTCTGTAAGGGGGCCGGCGGCGCGGCTCCGGGACCCATCCAGGCTGAACCTGTGATCGTCCCTCTGGAGCTAATGTCCAGTAGCCAAGAAGCCCAATCCACTCTGCACGCAGGTGAGTTCGCTTCTTCTCCCCTTAGTCCCTCGATGCAGTGAGCCTGTTGCCAGCAGGTCTCACTGAAAATAACAAACCTAAACTAAAACTTTCACTAAGAAGCTCAGGAGAGCCCCTAGTGTGCACCCTTCTCGTCGGGCACAGAAATCTAACTGAGGCTTGGAGGAGGGTCATAGGGGGAGGAGCCAGTGCACACCAGTTAGTCCTAAAGCTTTCTTTAGATGTGCCCAGTCTCCTGCGGAGCCGCTATTCCCCATGGTCCTTACGGAGTCCCCAGCATCCACTTAGGACGTTAGAGAAATAAGATTTTAAACCTACCGGTAAATCTTTTTCTCCTAGTCCGTAGAGGATGCTGGGGACTCCGTAAGGACCATAGGGATAGACGGGCTCCGCAGGAGACATGGGCACTAAGAAAGAACTTTAGGTATGGGTGTGCACTGGCTCCTCCCTCTATGCCCCTCCTCCAGACTTCAGTTAGAGAAACTGTGCCCAGAGGAGACGGACAGTACGAGGAAAGGATTTTAGTTAATCTAAGGGCAAGAATCATACCAGCCCACACCATCCACACCGTATAACTTGGGATATACGAACCAGTTAACAGTATGAAACAACACAGCATCAGTCCGAGACTAAGGAAAACTGTAACATAACCCTTATGTAAGCAAAAACTATATACAACTATATACAAGTCTTGCAGAAGTAGTCCGCACTTGGGACGGGCGCCCAGCATCCTCTACGGACTAGGAGAAAAAGATTTACCAGTAGGTTTAAAATCTTATTTTCTCTTACGTCCTAGAGGATGCTGGGGACTCCGTAAGGACCATGGGGATTATACCAAAGCTCCCAAACGGGCGGGAGACTGCGGATGACTCTGCAGCACCGATTGAGCAAACATGAGGTCCTCCTCAACCAGGGTATCAAACTTGTAGAATTTTGCAAAAGTGTTTGAACCCGACCAAGTAGCAGCTCGGCACAGCTGTAATGCCGAGACCCCTCGGGCAGCCGCCCAAGAAGAGCCCACTTTCCTTGTGGAATGGGCCTTTATTGATTTTGGTAACGGCAATCCAGCCGTAGAATGAGCCTGCTGAATCGTGAAACAGATCCAGCGAGCAATAGTCTGCTTGGAAGCAGGAGCGCCAACCTTGTTGGCTGCATACAGGATAAACAGTGCTTCTGTTTTCCTGACCCTAGCCGTTCTGGCCACGTAAATTTCAAAGCCCTGACCACATCAAGGGACTCTGAATCCTCCAAGTCTCACGTAGCCACAGGCACCACAATAGGTTGGTTCATATGGAAAGACGAAACCACCTTAGGCAAGAATCGAGGACGGGTCTGCAATTCCGCTCTATCCATATGGATAACCAAATAGGGGCTTTTATGAGACAAAGCCGCCAACTCCGACACTCGCCTAGCCGAAGCCAAGGCTAACAACATGACCACTTTCCAAGTGAGATATTTTAACTCCACCGTTTTAAGTGGTTCAAACCAGTGTGACTTAAGGAAACTCAACACCACGTTAAGGTCCCAAGGTGCCACTGGAGGTACTTGTCCAGTAGGTCCCATTGGAAGGTCCTCGCATGGAACCTGCCGAAGGGAATGGCCTCGTAAGATGCCACCATCTTTCCCAGGACTCGAGTGCAGTGATGCACTGACAGCTGTTTTGGCTTCAATAGGTCCCTGACCAGAGTCATGAGTTCCTGGGACTTTTTTATCGGAAGATAAACCCTTTTCTGGTCCGTATCCAGAATCATGCCTAAGAAGGTCAAACGAGTCGTAGGAACCAACTGTGACTTCGGGATATTGAGAATCCAGCCGTGTTGCTGTAACACCTTCAGTGAAAATGACACGCTGTACAACAACTGCTCTCGTGATCTCGCTTTTATGAGGAGATCGTCCAAGTACGGGATAATTGCGACACCCTGCTTGCGCAGGAGCACCATCATTTCCGCCATTACCTTGGTGAAAATCCTCGGGGCCGTGGAAAGCCCAAACGGCAACGTCTGAAATTGGTAATGACAATCATGTACCGCAAATCTCAGGTACGCCTGATGAGGTGGATATATGGGAGCATGAAGGTATGCATCCTTTATGTCCAGGGATACCATAAAATCCCCCCCTTCTAGGCTGGCGATGACCGCTCTGAGCGATTCCATCATCAACTTGAACCTTTTCAAGTATAGGTTCAAGGATTTTAAAATAAGAATTTACTTACCGATAATTCTATTTCTCATAGTCCGTAGTGGATGCTGGGGACTCCGTCAGGACCATGGGGAATAGCGGGCTCCGCAGGAGACAGGGCACATCTAAAAAAAGCTTTTAGGTCACATGGTGCGTACTGGCTCCTCCCCCTATGACCCTCCTCCAAGCCTCAGTTAGGTACTGTGCCCGGACGAGCGTACACAATAAGGAAGGATCTTGAATCCCGGGTAAGACTCATACCAGCCACACCAATCACACCGTACAACTTGTGATCTGAACCCAGTTAACAGTATGATAACAAAACGAAGTAGCCTCTGAAAAGATGGCTCACAACAACAGTAATAACCCGATTTTGTAACAATAACTATGTACAAGCATTGCAGACAATCCGCACTTGGGATGGGCGCCCAGCATCCACTACGGACTATGAGAAATAGAATTATCGGTAAGTAAATTCTTATTTTCTCTAACGTCCTAGTGGATGCTGGGGACTCCGTCAGGACCATGGGGATTATACCAAAGCTCCCAAACGGGCGGGAGAGTGCGGATGACTCTGCAGCACCGAATGAGAAAACTCCAGGTCCTCTGTAGCCAGAGTATCAAATTTGTAAAATTTTACAAACGTGTTCTCCCCTGACCACGTAGCTGCTCGGCAAAGTTGTAATGCCGAGACCCCTCGGGCAGCCGCCCAAGATGAGCCCACCTTCCTTGTGGAGTGGGCCTTTACAGATTTAGGCTGTGGCACGCCTGCCACAGAATGTGCAAGTTGGATTGTGCTACAGATCCAACGTGCAATCGTCTGTTTAGACGCAGGAGCACCCATCTTGTTGGGTGCATACAATGTAAACAACGAGTCAGTTTTTCTGACTCCAGCTGTCCTTGAAATATATATTTTTTAATGCTCTGACAACGTCCAGTAACTTGGAGTCCTCCAAGTCGCTAGTAGCCGCAGGCACCACAATAGGCTGGTTTAAGTGAAATGCCGAAACCACCTTAGGGAGAAATTGAGGACGTGTCCTCAATTCTGCCCTGTCCGAATGGAATATCAGATATGGGCTCTTGTATGACAAAGCTGCCAACTCTGAAACTCTCCTGGCAGAAGCCAGGGCCAACAGCATGGTTACCTTCCATGTAACGTATTTTAATTCTACCGATTTTAACGGCTCAAACCAATGAGATTTGAGAAAATTTAGAACCACGTTCAAATCCCACGGTGCCACTGGAGGCACTATTGGGGGTTGTATATGTAGTACACCTTTGACAAAAGTTTGTACTTCAGGCACTGACGCCAATTCCTTCTGGAAGAAAATTGATAAGGCCGAAATTTGAACTTTAATGGACCCCAATTTTAGGCCCATAGACAATCCTGCTTGCAGGAAATGTAAGAATCGACCCAATTGAAATTCTTCCGTTGGAGCCTTCTTGGCCTCACACCACGCAACATATTTTCGCCAAATGCGGTGATAATGTTGTACAGTCACTTCCTTTCTAGCCTTAATCAAGGTAGGAATAACTTCCTCTGGAATGCCCTTTTCTTTTAGAATCCGGCGTTCAACCGCCATGCCGTCAAACGCAGACGCGGTAAGTCTTGGAACATACAAGGTCCCTGCTGAAGCAGATCCCTTCTTAGAGGTAGAGGCCACGGATCCTCCGTGAGCATCTCTTGAAGTTCCGGATACCAAGTTCTCCTTGGCCAGTCCGGAGCCACCAGTATCGTTCTTACTCCTCTTTTCCGTATAATTCTCAGTACCTTTGGTATGAGAGGCAGAGGAGGGAACACATACACTGACTGGTACACCCACGGTGTTACCAGAGCGTCCACAGCTATTGCCTGAGGGTCTCTTGACCTGGCGCAATACCTGTCCAATTTTTCCCAACGGTTCACAATCATGTGGAAAACTTCTGGATGAAGTCCCCACTCTCCCGGGTGAAGGTCGTGTCTGCTGAGGAAATCTGCTTCCCAGTTGTCCACTCCCGGGATGAACACTGCTGACAGTGCTATGACATGATTCTCCGCCCAGCGCAGAATCCTTGCAGCTTCTGCCATTGCACTCCTGCTTCTCGTGCCGCCTTGTCGGTTTACGTGGGCGACTGCCGTGATGTTGTCGGACTGGATCAACACCGGCTGACCCTGAAGCAGCGGTTTTGCCAGACTTAGAGCATTGTAGATCGCTCTTAGCTCCAGTATATTTATGTGAAGAGACGTCTCCAGGTTTGACCACACGCCCTGGAAGTTTCTTCCCTTTGTGACTGCTCCCCAACCTCGTAGGCTGGCATCCGTAGTCACCAGGACCCAGTCCTGTATGCCGAATCTGCGGCCCACTAACAGATGGGCAGTCTGCAGCCACCACAGGAGAGACAACCTTGTTCTCGGTGACAGTGCTATCCGCTGATGCATGTGCAGATGCGATCCGGACCATTTGTCCAGCAGATCCCACTGAAATGTCCGTGCATGGAATCTGCCGAATGGAATCGCTTCGTACGAAGCCACCATCTTTCCCAGGACTCTTGTGCATTGATGTACTGACACCGTTCCTGGTTTTAGGAGGTTCCTGACAAGTTCGGATAACTCCCTTGCTTTCTCCTCCGGGAGAAACACCTTTTTCTGAACCGTGTCCAGAATCATTCCCAGGAACAGCAGACGAGTTGTCGGGGTCAATTGAGATTTTGGAAGATTCAGAATCCACCCGTGTTGCTGAAGCACTACCTGGGTTAGTGCTACACCGACTTCCAGCTGTTCTCTGGACTTTGCCCTTATCAGGAGATCGTCCAAGTAAGGGATAATTAATACGCCTTTTCTTCGTAGAAGAACCATCATTTCGGTCATTACCTTGGTAAAGACCCGAGGGGCCGTGGACAAACCAAACGGCAGCGTTTGAAACTGATAATGACAGTCTTGTATCACGAACCTGAGATACCCTTGGTGTGAGGGGTAAATTGGGACATGCAGATAAGCATCCTTTATGTCCAGGGACACCATGAAGTCCCCTTCTTCCAGATTCGCTATCACTGCTCTGAGTGACTCCATCTTGAACTTGAATTTCTGTATGTACAGGTTCAAGGATTTCAGATTTAGAATAGGTCTTACCGAACCGTCCGGCTTCGGTACCACAAATAGTGTGGAATAATACCCCTTTCCCTGTTGTAGGAGGGGTACCTTGACTATCACCTGCTGAGAATACAGCTTGTGAATGGCTTCCAAAACCGACGTCCTTTCTGAGGGAGACGTTGGTAAAGCAGACTTTAGGAACCGGCGAGGGGGAAACCTTTCGAACTCCAGCATGTAACCCTGAGATATTATCTGCAGGACCCACGGGTCCACTTGTGAGTGAGCCCATTGATTGCTGAAAATCTTGAGTCGACCCCCCACCGTTCCTGGGTCCGCTTGTAAAGCCCCAGCGTCATGCTGATGGCTTTGTAGAAGCCGGGGCGGGCTTCTGTTCCTGGGCAGGGGCTGCGTGCTGCCCTTTCTTACCCTTTCCTCTGCCTCTCGGCAGATAAGACTGTCCTTTTGGTCGCTTTTTATAGGAGCGAAAGGACTGCGGCTGAAAAGACGGTGTCTTTTTCTGTTGTGAAGGGGTCTGAGGTAAAAAGGTGGATTTGCCGGCAGTTGCCGTGGTCACCAGGTCCGAAAGACCGACCCCAAACAATTCCTCTCCTTTATATGGCAATACTTCCATATGCCTCTTGGAATCCGCATCACCTGACCACTGTCGCGTCCATAAACTTCTTCTAGCAGATATGGACATCGCGCTTACTCTTGATGCTAGAGTACAAACATCCCTCTGAGCATCTCGCATATAAAGAAAAGCATCCTTTAATTGCTCTAGAGTCAATAAAATACTGTCCCTATCCAGGGTCTCAATATTTTCAGTCAGAGAATCCAACCACACTACCCCAGCACTGCACATCCAGGCTGAGGCTATTGCCGGTCGCAGTATAACACCCGTATGTGTGTATATACTCTTCAGTGTAGTTTCCAGCCTCCTATCTGCTGGATCCTTGAGGGCGGCCGTATCAGGAGACGGCAACGCCACTTGCTTTGATAAACGTGTGAGCGCCTTATCCACCTTAGGGGGTGTTTCCCAGCGCGCCCTAACCTCTGGTGGGAAAGGGTATAATGCCAACAACTTCTTTGAAATTAGCAATTTTCTATCGGGGGTAACCCACGCTTCATCACACACATCATTCAATTCCTCTGATTCTGGGAAAAATACAGGTAGTTTTTTCACCCCCCACATAATACCCCTTTTTGAGGTACCAGCAGTATCAGAGATCTGTAACGCCTCCTTCATTGCCGTGATCATATAACGTGTGGCCCTATTGGAAAATACGTTTGTTTCTTCACCGTCGACACTAGATTCATCTGTGTCGGTACCCGTGTCGACCGACTGAGGTAAAGGACGTTTTACAGCCCCTGACGGTGTCTGAGACGCCTGAACCGGTACTAACTGGTTTGCCGGGCGTCTTATTTCGTCAACTGACTTTTGCAGTGTGCTGACATTATCACGTAATTCCATAACTAAAGCCATCCATTCCGGTGTCGACTCCCTAGGGGGTGACATTACCATCATCGGCAATTGCTCTGCCTCCACACCAACATCGTCCTCATACATGTCGACACACACGTACCGACACACAGCAGCCACACAGGGAATGCTCTAATCGAAGACAGGACCCCTTAGCCCTTTGGGGAGACAGAGGGAGAGTTTGCCAGCACACACCAAAAGCGCTATAAATGTATAAAAACAACCCTAGAAGGTGTTGTTTACTATATATGCGCTCTTAATATATAAATATCGCCAATTTATGCCCCCCTTCTCTTTGTTACCCTGTTTCTGTAGTGCAGTGCAGGGGAGAGTCCTGGGAGCCTTCCTCACCAGCGGAGCTGAGCAGGAAAATGGCGCTGAGTGCTGAGGAGAATAAGCTCCGCCCCTTTTTCGGCGGGATTTTTCTCCCGGTTTTTAAGAAACTGGCCTGGGTCAAAATACATACATATAGCCTTAATGGGTATATGTGATGTATTTCTTTTGCCACTAAAGGTAATTATATTGCTGCCCAGGGCGCCCCCAGCAGCGCCCTGCACCCTCCGTGACTGAGTCAGTGAGCCGTGTGACAACAATGGCGCACAGCTGCAGTGCTGTGCGCTACCTTCATGAAGACTGTGGAGTCTTCTGCCGCCTGTTTTCCGGACCTCCGTTCTGCCGTCTCTTCAGCGTCTGTAAGGGGGATCGGCGGCGCGGCTCCGGGACGAACCCCAGGCTGACCTGTGTTCCGACTCCCTCTGGAGCTAAGTGTCCAGTAGCCTAAGACTCCAATCCATCCTGCACGCAGGTGAGTTGGAAATCTCTCCCCTAAGTCCCTCGATGCAGTGATCCTGTTGCCAGCAGGAATCACTGAGATTGAAACCTAAAAAAAAAAACTTTTCTAAACAGCTCTTTAAGAGAGCCACCTAGATTGCACCCTCTCGGACGGGCACAAAAACCTAACTGAGGCTTGGAGGAGGGTCATAGGGGGAGGAGCCAGTACGCACCATGTGACCTAAAAGCTTTTTTAGATGTGCCCTGTCTCCTGCGGAGCCCGCTATTCCCCATGGTCCTGACGGAGTCCCCAGCATCCACTAGGACGTTAGAGAAATTTAAAATGGGTCTGACCGAACCGTCCGGTTTCGGGACTACAAATAGGATTGAGTAATACCCCCTCCCTTGTTGAAGCAGGGGAACTTTGACCACCACCTGTTGAAGACACAATTTGCGAATTGCATTTAAAACTATCTCCCTTTCTGGAGGAGAAACTGGTAGGGCCGATTTGAAAAACTGGCGAGGAGGCACCTCTTCGAATTCCAGCTTGTAACCCTGGGAAACAATTTCTATTGCCCAGGGATCCACCTGTGAGTGAACCCAGATGTAGCTGAAAAGTCGAAGACGTGCCCCCACTGGGGCGGACTCCCTCAGCTACGCCCCAGCGTCATGCGGTGGATTTTGTAGAGGCCGGGGAGGATTTCTGTTCCTGGGAACTAGGTGTGGTTGGCAGTTTTTTCCCTCTGCCCTTACCTCTGGCAAGAAAGGACGATCCTCGTACTCTCGTTTTATTTGACCGAAAGGACTGCATTTGATAATGTGGCGCTTTCTTAGGCTGTGAGGGAATATAAGGCACATTTTTTTATTTACCTGCCGTAGCTGTGGAGACCAGGTCCGAGAGACCTTCCCCAAACAATTCCTCACCCCTGTAAGGTAAAACCTCCATATGCCTCTTTGAGTCGGCATCACCTGTCCATTGCCGGGTCCATAGGACTCATCTAGCAGAAATCGACATAGCGTTGACTCTAGAACCCAGTAGGACAATGTCTCTTTGAGCATCCCTCATATATAAGACAGCATCTTTAATATGACCCAGGGTCAATAAAATGGTATCCTTATCCAGGGTATCCAATTCCGCCGATAAGGTATCTGTCCACGCTGCTACAGCGCTACAAACCCAAGCCGACGCTATCGCCGGTCTGAGTAACGTACCAGAGTGTGCGTAAATGGACTTTAAGGTAGCCTCCTGCTTGCGATCAGCAGGATCCCTGAGGGTAGCCGTATCTTGGGATGGCAGTGCTACCTTTTTGGATAAGCGTGTCAACGCTTTGTCTACCCTTGGGGAGGATTCCCACTGTATCCTGTCCTTAGTCAGGAAAGGATACGCTATAAGAATCCTTTTGGGAATCTGCAGTTTCTTGTCTGGAGATTCCCAAGCCTTTTCAAATAACTCGTTCAGCTCATGAGAAGGGGTAAAGGTTACCTCAGGTTTCTTTTCCTTATACATGTGTACCCTCGTGTCAGGAACAGGGGGTTCCTCTGTGATATGCAAAACATCCTTTATTGCAATAATCATATATTGAATACTTTTAGCCAATTTTGGCTGTAACTTTGCATCATCGTAGTCGACACTGGAGTCAGAATCCGTGTCGGTATTAGTGTCTACTATTTGGGATAGTGGGCGCTTTTGAGACCCCGAGGGTCCCTGCGACATAGGGGCAGGCAGGGCCTGACTCTCTGCATAATTCCTGGACTCAGCTTTGTCCAACCTTTTGTGCAATAAATTCACATTAGCACTTAAAACATTCCACATATCCACCCAGTCAGGTGTCGGTGTTGCCGACGGAGACACCACATTCATTTGCTCCACCTCCTCGCTAGGAAAGCCTTCTACCTCAGACATGCCGACACATGCGTACCGACACACCACACACTCAGGGAAACCTCTTATCTGAAGACAGTTCCCCCACAAGGCCCTTTGGAGAGACAGAGAGAGAGTATGCCAGCACACACCCAGCGCTAATGACCCAGGAAAAAAAACACTATGTTTACCCAGGTAGCGCTGTAATTATCTGTTTGCGCCAAATTATGTGCCCCCCCCCACCTCTTTCACCGTGGTAAGCAGGGGAGAGTCCGGGGAGCTTCCTCTCAGCGGTGTGCTGTGGAGAAAATGGCGCTGGTGAGTGCTGAGGAACAAGCTCCGCCCCCTCAGCGGCGGGCTTCGGTCCCGCTGAAAAATTCAAAAACTGGCGGGGGATCTCTTTTATATACAGTGCCCAGCCTGTATATATGCTTATTGCCAGATTTGGAGGTCCTTATTGCTGCCCAGGGCTCCCCCCCTGCGCCCTGCACCCTTACAGTGACTGCCGTGTGTGTGTGCTGTGTGGGAGCAATGGCGCACAGCATTACCGCTGTGCGTTACCTCAGTGAAGATCTGAAGTCTTCTGCCGCCTCTGAAATCTTCTTTCTTCACATACTCACCCGGCTTCTATCTTCCGACTCTGCAAGGAGGACGGCGGCGCGGCTCTGAGACGAACTGCGGGGTGAGACCTGCATTCCGTTCCCTCTGGAGCTAATGGTGTCCAGTAGCCTAAGAAACAGAGCCTGACATTAAAGTAGGTCTGTTTCTCTCTCCTCAGTCCCTCGCTGCAGGGAGTCTGTTGCCAGCAGGCTCCCTGAAAATAAAAAACCTAACAAAATACTTTATTTTCAGGAAAACTCAGGAGAGCTCCCTGTAATGCACCCAGTCTACTCTGGGCACCGTATAAACTGAGGTCTGGAGGAGGGGCATAGAGGGAGGAGCCAGTGCACACCCATACCTAAAGTTCTTTCTTAGTGCCCATGTCTCCTGCGGAGCCCGTCTATCCCCATGGTCCTTACGGAGTCCCCAGCATCCTCTAGGACGTAGGAGAAAAGAAGGAAACAAAACACTTAAATACCATGTTGACATGTGACTGTCCTTTATACCAACTCAGTTCCTTGTAAATGTGTTGCTTGTGTGGTGTAATGTCAATTTAATTAAAATAATCTCAGTTGTCAGAATGGCAGAACTGACCAATTCATTTTTTATTTCCCTTTATTGGATGTACATTACAGAACTGTAGATTTTGCTCTATTCTTAAGAGAGTACTAGTCAGTGGCAGCCGGCAATAGATTGGTGATTATCATTTATTAAAGCACAAGGTAGAAACACTTACAGCATGCGGACTGTACAAGGTGCATGGAGCACTGCTCCCCGCCAATAGCACCCTTATTCTACTTGTGCTGATACCAGCTAAGCGAGCATAAGGCTACATAGAAGCATGGGAGCTTGGGAGACAGCTGGTGTGCCGGCATAGAGTAGAACCCCACAGCCTTTACTTATAACACTTACCGCAGGCATTTGCTGACTATTCCTGACGCATAACACACTGCTCGTGTGACACCTGCCTGAGTGCACATTTATCCACAGCGCAAAACCCAATCTGCTGTAAAAGTTACACTGCAGCCACAGGACAGACACTTAGCTATGTGGCACTGTACACTGCTACCCGTGCCCTCACTGTCACACAGTGCAGAAAGTTTTCCGTGTGTTACTCTGCTGGCTGCCCGGTCACCCCCACTCGTGGCAGCGCCGCCACCTACCTGACCTGCTCAGCTGCCAGCCAGGGACACGTCACCGCGCCCCATACCCACCTGCACCCTGCTGCTGCTGCTGCACACCGTCTCACTGAGTCCCTGTACAGCAGCAGCACCGGCTCTTCCGGGGCATGACGTCACGCCAACCAAGCCTCGTTCCCGTTACCGTGACGTCATTTAGTAACAGGAAGCCGGATTTCGACCTGGCCTGAGAGCTGTCACTGTATCTGCACTGCAGGCTCCGGGCTGGTGAGGCTGCGCTGCCGGGGATACTGCCGGGGCTGATATCCAGTACCCGCAGAGTAACCAGTAGCACAGGGTCCCCGGCACACGCCCCTCCTTACACCCGGAGCAGAGGTCAGGCTCTGCGAGGCGGCTATTTCCGGGCGTGTCGCCCCATGTGACCCGCAGTGGGATAGAGGAAGAGAGTGGAGAGGTTCCCCGGAGAGAGCCCGGTGCAGGTGAGCGCTGTCAACGCAGTAGCGATGCCTCTAGCCCAGTAGCCGTTGCCAGCGCTGCGCTCAGCACTAACCTCCCGTGTTATTCCCTCCTGCAGAGCCCCAGTGCGGGGAGAGTGCTGTCATGCAGAGCGTCATCAACTCGGTGAAAGGAAAGGCTCTGGAGGTGGCAGAGTACTGGACTCCGGTGCTGAAGGTACGGCCACCATCGCCATGGCGGCAGCAGGCATGGGCCGCCTGGGCAGTAGCACTGAACCGCCCTGCCATGCCTCAGATGTGCCCATGCTGTGCGTGCGCCCCTGATACCCCGCTGCCAGCAATGTCTGCAGAGTAGAAATGGTGAATTCTGACAACATCACTTCAGAATATTTTCTCTCGGGTGTGACCCCTCCCACCACATAGCTGTAATTTATTTAAAAGCTCACCCACTCCATGCTTTTATCTGGTTACATACCTTAAGCCCTTCTAATATCACTACAGTTGAGCCTATGGAGTGCATTACCACAAGTTAAGGGGCAGATTCAGTTACACACCTTTGGGACCTTATGGCACCCTAAGCCTTGTCCTCTTCGTGGCAGGATGAAAAGTTTCCCATTGAGATACTTAAACGCACAGCCAATCTGCTCCTGTCATTTTTTCAAATCCGTAATGATTGGCTGGTGTGTTATCATCTTGCACTCTGCTTTATCCCTTATGCTCCCTACACATTGATCGATAACACCGCAAGATATGAACGACCTCGTTCAATAATGAACGCGATAACGTTCATCTCTGTCAGTGTGGAGGCACCAGCGATGAACGATGCGCGGCCCCACGCTCGTTCATCACTGATGCCCCGTCGGCTGTGCATGCAGGCCAATATGGACGCGATCGTCCATATTTGCCTGTACGTCTACAGAGCCGGGTGACGGGGGGAGTGAAGAAACTTCACTACCCCACCCCCCGCGCCGCCAGGTCACCCGTCTGCCGTATCCGCGTGCCGCCGAGTCTGTAGGGCCCATTATTTATTCCTTCTTTATCCCTTCTTTATCTCCGTCCACTTTATCTCTCGCCAAGGCTAAGTGCGTAGACCCCTTAGAGTTTTATAGCTACTTAATACTTTATTACAAGCATGTATATTTACACATGCTAATTGTATAGGTTAGTGAAACTATTCTATTTCATACTTATAAAATACCTATGAAATAAAAATTGCACTTCGTATATTTGGGTATATATAAAGCTGAGCATACACTGCATGATAATTGTGCTGACTCCTACTCATTGACAACCTGAAAATGGCTGAACAATGGATTATTTGGTTTTGTTATCAGTCCTGTTTTATCCTCCCCACCATAGTCTGCCTAATTCAAACTGTGGTCAATGGAGATTTCCTCCATACCTTGTGCAGTGTATGGAGGTGCTCTGACTACTGGGCAGTCACTCCCTCATCCCAGTCGTACAGTGTATGCCCAGTTTACCAAAAACTGCAATAAAGTATTTTGCATAGACAAGTTCACTTCTCTATGGAGAATCAAGTAATGGAACACCTATAACTTTTAAAGGACAACTAAGCAAGCAGTGCAAGTTGCCTTATATAGAGAGCTAAAGTGAAAGCGTAAGTGAAATTCACACATCTATAGGTAAACATCCCTAAAGACTAAAGGCCAGTACTCACTGGCCGATGTCAGAGAGATGTGTGCTGAGCGAACCGCTCAGCACACATCTCTCCCGGCGCTCAGCACAGCGCGATCTGTGCTGAGCGTGCGGGGGGGAGACGGGGGGGCGGCTCACTTCACCCAGCGGGTGAAGTGAGCGACCTGCTAGATTGGCCTGCATGCAGGCCAATCTAGCAGCAGCGATAGTGATGCGCGGGGCTGCGCATCGCTATCGCTGAGGGGGCTACACACGGAGCGATCGTGCTTAAAATCTAAGCAATCTAGTCAGATTGCTTAGATTTTAAGCAGCGATCGCTCCGTGAGTACCCCCATTAACACAGTGAGAAATGTAATACTATTTGCATTTGCTAATCATGGCTAATCTCAACATCTTCAATTCCTGGAACTTGCCTTTCTACAGATTTTTGGTAATACAATTGGTTGTTTTCATATGTAAGCCAGCTTTTAGGGTCAGGGTTCTTTTTAAAATGTGATTATCATTTGTGATTTAAGGGAACGATTCAGACATTTTATAGACGCCCATCAAAGCAATTCAGTTGTTGCTCTGATAGGGGCCCATTACTTTTTAAGCACCCAAATAAATAGGGTTTAGCCGCAAATATCGGTTAATCCCATCTAAAGTCCTTGTTAGTGCGCCTAAGCTCCCGTTTGGATGCCTATACAACAGACTTCTCGCACATTTCTTCTTGATGCCCCTGGAAGCTATGATCAGAAATGTCTCTGCCGTGTCTAATAGGTGCCCGAACAAAGCAACAGTTGAAGTGCCCCCCTTTGCACCCCACAGCATTAGCCACAGGGGAAAACACTATGGGGTATATGCAATTGCGGTCGAATTCCCAAAATTGTCGAAAAACTGGACTTTTTCGCCCCAAAAAAAAAATCGTCAATGCAATTCAGTACTTTCCGTCAAAAAAACGGACTTTCAAAATTCGACTTTTTGAAATTCGACTTTTGTCAAATTCGACTTTTCTGCAATGATACAAATGCTGCAATTCGACAAAAGTATATTCAATTGAAGTTTGGAAATTCGACAACAGTTTTTTTAGACAGTAAATTCGTCATTTTCAATCCGCCACACTTTGGTGGGTGAAACTAATAAAAAAATGTTAAAACATGTCTTTTTTGGTGTTTTTTTTAATTGGTAATCGCATATCTATTTATATTAGAAGGGATTAGGTACTTGGTTTGTCTTTTTTGGAGGCACAAGTATTATTTATATATTTTTAAAAATATTTTTTTTTTTTTTTTTTTTTAAGATGGAATGGTAAAATCCCGGAAAAAAATGGCGTGTTGTCCCCCCTCCAAAGCATAACCAGCCTTGGGCTCTTCGAGCTGGTCCTGGTTCTAAAAATCCGGGGGGAAAATGGACAGGGGGATCCCCCGTATTTTTAAAACCAGCACCGGGCTCTGCGCCTGGTGCTGGTGCAAAAAATACGGGGGACAAAAAGAGTAGGGGTCCCCCGTATTTTTTACACCAGCATCGGGCTCCACTAGCTGGACAGATAATGCCACAGCCGGGGGTCACTTTTATACAGCGCCCTGCGGCCGTGGCATTAAATATCCAACTAGTCACCCCTGGCTGGGGGAGTGGGGACCCCTTCAATCAAGGGGTCCCCCCCCCAGCCACCCAAGGGCCAGGGGTGAAGCCCGAAGCTGCCCCCCCCCCCCATCCAAGGGCTGCGGATGGGGGGCTGATAGCCTTGAGAAAATGTCAAGAATATTGTTTTTTCCTGTAGTACTACAAGTCCCAGCAAGCCTCCCCCCGCAAGCTGGTACTTGGAGAACCACAAGTACCAGCATGCGGGAGAAAAACGGGCCCGCTGGTACCTGTAGTACTACTGGGGGAAAAATACCCAAATAAAAACAGGAGACACATACCTTGAGAGTAAAACTTTATTTCACACCTGCCGACACACACTTACCTATGTTGACACGCTGACTGGCACGTCTCGTCTCTGACGATCCGGGGTACCTGTGAAAAAAATTATACTCGCCTCAATCCAGTGTCCAGAGATAAATCCTCGTACTTGGCAAAAAAACAAAACGAACACCCGAACCAGCGGACTGAAAGGGGTCCCATGTTTACACATGGGACCCCTTTCCCCGAATGCAGAGAGACCCCCCCCCACCCCCCCCGTGACTGCTGTCACAGAAAGGTCTCTTAAGCCAATCGGCGAGCGCAACGTCCTTGCACTGTGCTGATTGGCTGCGCGTCTGAGCTGTCAAACAGCGCATCGCAAAGCCTCTTCATTATATTCAAGGGTGGGAACTTTGCGGTTAGTGGCGAGGTCACCCGCGGTCAGCGGCTGACCGTGGGTAACCCCACCGCTGACTGCAAAGTTCCCACCGTTGAAAGTAATGGAGGGAGCTGTGCGATGCGCTGTCTGAGCTCAGACGCGCACAGCCAATCAGGTGAGCGCCACGAAGTAGCGCTTCCTGATTGTCTGAAGGGACCTCTGTGACAGGAGTCACGTGGGGTCCCGGCATTCGGGGAAAGGGGTCCCATGTGTAAACATGGGACCCCTTTCAGTCCGGCTTGGTCGGGTGTTCGTTTTGTTTTTTTGCCAAGTACGAGGATTTATCTCTGGACACTGGATTGAGGTGAGTATAATTTTATTCACAGGTACCCCGGATCGTCGGATCAGGAGACGTGGCAGTTGACGGGTCAACATAGGTAAGTATGTGTGTGTCGGCAGGTGTGAAATAAAGTTTTACTTTCAAGGTGTGTGTCTCCTGTTTTTATTTGGGTATTTTTTCCCCCAGTAGTACTACAGGTACCAGCGGGCCCGTTTTTCTCCAGCATGCTGGTACTTGTGGTTCTCCAAGTACCAGCTTGCGGGGGAGGCTTGCTGGGACTTGTAGTACTACAGGAAAAAACAATATTCTTGAAATTTTCTCAAGGTTATCAGCCTCCCATCCGCAGCCCTTGGATGGGGGGGACAGCCTCTGGCTTCACCCCTGGCCCTTGGGTGGCTGTGGGGGGGGACCCCTTGATTGAAGGGGTCCCCACTCCCCCAGGGTACCCCGGCCAGGGGCGACTAGTTGGTTATTTAATGCCACGGCCGCAGGGCGCTGTATAAAAGTGACCCCCGGCTGTGGCATTATCTGTCCAGCTAGTGGAGCCCGATGCTGGTGTAAAAAATACGGGGGACCCCTACTCTTTTTGTCCCCCGTATTTTTTGCACCAGCACCAGGCGCAGAGCCCGGTGCTGGTTTTAAAAATACAGGGGATCCCCTGTCCATTTTCCCCCCGGATTTTTAGAACCAGGACCAGCTCGAAGAGCCCGAGGCTGGTTATGCTTTGGAGGGGAAACCCCACGCAATTTTTTTTCTGGTTTTTCCCCGTTTATTCCCGTTTTTAAAAAATCGGAAAAATCCGTCAAATCGGCCGTTTTTCGTCAGCGGGACTGTTTAATCCGTTTTTTATTGAATATGGTCAATTTCGGCACCCACTTGCCGAAATTAGACGGTCGAATTGTGTCGAATTAAAAAAACGGCCGAAAAATTGCCGCGATTCGCTGCTAATTGCATATACCCCTATGCCCCCTAGAGTCTAAGGACCACAAAAAAAATCTAAAATAAACTTTGAATGCCTTATATTGTAAATTCTGTTTTTTGTTTTTTTTTTATCTTTATAGGCTTACTGACAGCTGGAATTACTCCAGAAGTTGTGTGTGTGTGTGTGTGTGTGTGTGTGTGTCCTGAGGTGTGGGATCACAACAGTCGTTTTTTAGATTAGGGTACGGCTAACATGTATAAGCTTGTCTGTATAATATTATTTCACAAATTATTAATACCTTTTATTACCAGCCAGAGAGTTAAGCACTCCTAGCTATTTATGAGTGCATTCTGCTAAGCACTTAACCTGGATAGTTATTATCTGATACTAGTGTCCCAATTGTAGCTTTTTTCGGTTATTTGTTACAATAGTAACTAGTGTCTCACATATGTGCAGCTGTTTATCAAACCTTTGTTTGTTCTTTATGTAGCAGTTCTTTAAGCACACAATTTAAACAGCTATTTCCAGACAAGGTCTCCCGGTATAGTTATGCTGATAATGAGTTTCAGCTTTATGATATTTTACAGTCACGACTCATGGGAGCCCTACAAATATAATGTGCAGCTTTACACGTGCTTGGTAAATACCTCTCCCTGCTGTCGCTTCCAAAACTAGCCTTATCCGGAGTCCACCGTATAGTGGATAGCAGGTAAAAATGTCCAATCCTTATCCGTGTAAATGGCTGTATCTGGCCGACCAGCACCCAATTTAGGTATCCAAATCTCCTTTGCAGTATACGACAAACGCGTTTCTCCGCTTAAGATTTACCATCAGTGTCCATCGCGGCCAGAGAAGGTTTGATAAACAGCTGCACATGATATGTGAGACACTAGTTACTATTGTAACAAATACAGGTTTAGTATCCCATATCCAAATATTCCGAAATACGGAATATTCCGAAATACGGACTTTTTTAAGTGAGTGAGATAGTGAAACCTTTGTTTTCTGATGGCTCAATGTACACAAATTTTGTTTAATACACAAAGTTATTAAAAATATTGTATTAAATGACCTTCAGGCTGTGTGTATAAGGTGTATATGAAACATAAATGAATTGTGTGAATGTAAACACACTTTGTTTAATGCACAAAGTTATAAAAAATATTGGCTAAAATTGGCTAAAATGACCTTCAGGCTGTGTGTATAAGGTGTATATGTAACATAAATGCATTCTGTGCTTAAATTTAGGACCCATCACCATGATATCTCATTATGGTATGCAATTATTCCAAAATACGGAAAAATCCCATATCCAAAATGCCTCTGGTCCCAAGCATTTTGGATAAGGGATACTCAACCTGTAACCAAAAAAGCTACAATTGGGACACTAGTATCGGATAATAACTGTCCAGGTTAAGTGCTTAGCTGAATGCACACATAAATAGGTAGGAGTGCTTAATTCTCTGGTTGGTAATAAAAGGTATTAATAATTTGTGAAATAGTATTTTCCAATTTTATGGTGAAAAATAGTATATCATTTTTTACATATGGTATATGTGTTATTAAAAATATGTATTTTTAAATGTGAATGTGCCTGCGCTGTCTTTGTATATTGTTTTATGTTGTTGTTTAGGCTGTGAACCTAGCCTTTTGTACATAGCAGCAGGCATTTTTCACAACAACAATAGCGCCGGACGCTGTGTATATATCTTTCAAAGTTTTTGTCTGTATAATATTTACTAACACATGACATTTTTTTTTACTTTAGGAATCAAAGTTTAAAGAGACCGGTGTTATTACCCCTGAAGAGGTAAGTAGAGATGTGTGTGTGTGTGTGTGTGTGTGTGTGACGCTGTATTATTTTTTTTTGCTCCTAGACTAGTTATGTGTTTTGGGGTGTTATTTGCCAAGTGCTGCCATACCGTCCTCTCCTAATGTCAGGTCAATTATTTACTCTGCAGGGCAAACATGTTAGTGCCTCCAATCATATACAAGCAGTGTGTCAGACACAAATTGCTGCTGTCACTGATTCACAGCTTACCTGTGAGGTCTGGCATGGTGTGTTAGGCCGGAGGATACCTTCTCCTTTACATGCCGTGTGTGATACATATGAGCCAGCTCTTTAGCTGCTAGAGCAGTGGCTGTAAATGGCATTTTTTTAGTTGTATGGGTGTAGGTAACTTAAGCATCCCCAATCAGTTCTAAAAAAGAAACTCTTTTATAGGGGAAGATGTATCAAGCCTTGCAGGTGTCTTCATTTGAAGTCAGAACTGCTGTCAAGTCGGAAAGACGACAGTTTCCAACTTTTTTAGGTTGAATCATGAGTCGACCTATTAAGTGGATTAGCTGCGGATCCAAGTGTTTTGTCGAATTAGCGGCCAATTCCGAGAGGGTTTTGGCCCGTTTTTGACAATGCTGATCCGACTTAAAAAAAAAAAAAAGTAAAAAAGTCTGTCATTATCATAAACGGGCATAACCTGTCGGAATTGCCCGCTAATTGAATACTGTACTGTTGGATCCTCTCCATCGGAGAGGAAACGACATGCATTGAATACACCCGTTAGAGAGAGAGAGAAAATGGGGAAGTTGCCAAAAACACCAGCTTCTGTCATTCTTTTATTTAAAAGTATGCTAGATAAATGACAGAAGCTGACTGTGTGCTATGGGCAACGTCTCCACTTTCCCTCTACCAAGGATTGATACATCTCCCCTGTATGCGATCTGTGAGAGACTGACCTGCACATAACGGGGCATTTAAAGTTTTTTACATTCTGGCAGACTGACCATTTGCAAGATGAAAATGTAAGCATGCGTGGTAACTGGAAGGTCACCCAGACAGCCTGTGATCTGCTGTCTGACATGTATGTAGAGAGTGACCAGACTCCTTACTACACATGTGAAGATAAATTGAGGGTGAGATGTATCTAACCATGGCGAGACCTAAGGTAGAGAAGTTGCCCAAAGCAACCAATCATTTTACAGGCTGTGCTAGAAAAATGACAGGTTAGAAGCAGATTGGTTGCTATGGGCAACTTCTCTACTAATATGGGATGTTGACTGTCAACCTAATGATCCACACCGAAAAGAGGAGGCTTCATATTACAGCTGTAATTCCTAAGCCCTTACACCAATTTGTGTGTGAATACCCCCAAACTAAAGCTGATAGTCTGCACTTTACACCCATATTCCTTATATAACTGCAACTTAAATATGACAAATTGTCAGTGTCCAAATATACAGAGTATGTATGTATATATTTATTTATTTATGGGCTGAACAGTATATGGGGAATATTGATCATTGTATCAATGAACATACACACAATTGTGTAATATGTTTGTCTTTCAGGATACTGTATCTGTTAAATGAAGAAAAAAGAAATAGTGGGTGTACTGTACATGTAATATTGTACATGGAGGATCACTGTTCAGCATTTTACCAATGTGTTTGGATCAGATTAGAGGTGGAATACAGGGCATTGTTCAGATTTTGTAGCAAAGTAAAAAAGCACACAAATACTATAAAGGAAAAATATGTTCCGCGTTAGGTTTTTAGCAGCTCCATTGATAATTGTGATCGTATAAATATCTAGAGCGATTACTATGTAGATAAAGACAATTTAAAATGTGTAAATTGAAATGAAAAATAAACATGCTGAAACAATTAAAAGCAAAAATCAAAGTAATTTAATCAAATATGAGATGTATCAGTGTATTTCTCTAACGTCCTAAGTGGATGCTGGGGACTCCGTAAGGACCATGAGGAATAGCGGCTCCGCAGGAGACTGGGCACATCTAAAGAAAGCTTTAGGACTATCTGGTGTGCACTGGCTCCTCCCCCTATGACCCTCCTCCAAGCCTCAGTTAGATCTCTGTGCCCGAACGAGAAGGGTGCACACTAGGGGCTCTCCTGAGCTTCTTAGTGAAAGTTTTAGATTAGGTTTTTTATTTTCAGTGAGACCTGCTGGCAACAGGCTCACTGCATCGAGGGACTAAGGGGAGAAGAAGCGAACTCACCTGCGTGCAGAGTGGATTGGGCTTCTTAGGCTACTGGACATTAGCTCCAGAGGGACGATCACAGGCCCAGCTTGGATGGGTCCCAGAGCCGCGCCGCCGGCCCCCTTACAGAGCCAGAAGGCAGAAGAGGTCCGGAAAATCGGCGGCAGAAGACGTCCTGTCTTCAACAAGGTAGCGCACAGCACTGCAGCTGTGCGCCATTGCTCTCAGCACACTTCACACTTCGGTCACTGAGGGTGCAGGGCGCTGGGGGGGGGCGCCCTGAGACGCAATAAAAACACCTTGGATGGCAAAAAAAATGCATCACATATAGCTCCTGGGCTATATGGATGCATTTAACCCCTGCCAGAATCCATAAAAAAGCAGGAGAAAAGTCAGCGAAAAAGGGGCGGAGCCTATCTCCTCAGCACACTGGCGCCATTTTCCCTCACAGCTCCGTTGGAGGGAAGCTCCCTGTCTCTCCCCTGCAGTCACTACACTACAGAAAGGGTTAAAAAAAGAGAGGGGGGCACTAATTAGGCGCAGTATTAACTATACAGCAGCTATAAGGGGAAAAACACTTATATAAGGTTATCCCTGTATATATATATATATAGCGCTCTGGTGTGTGCTGGCAAACTCTCCCTCTGTCTCCCCAAAGGGCTAGTGGGGTCCTGTCCTCTATCAGAGCATTCCCTGTGTGTGTGCTGTATGTCGGTACTTTTGTGTCGACATGTATGAGGAGAAAAATGATGTGGAGACGGAGCAGATTGCCTGTAATAGTGATGTCACCCCCTAGGGGGTCGACACCTGAGTGGATGAACTGTTGGAAGGAATTACGTGACAGTGTCAGCTCTGTATAAAAGACAGTGGTTGACATGAGACAGCCGGCTACTCAGCTTGTGCCTGTCCAGACGTCTCATAGGCCGTCAGGGGCTCTAAAGCGCCCGTTACCTCAGATGGCAGATATAGACGCCGACACGGATACTGACTCCAGTGTCGACGGTGAAGAGACGAATGTGACTTCCAGTAGGGCCACACGTTACATGATTGAGGCAATGAAAAATGTTTTACACATTTCTGATAATACGAGTACCACCAAAAAAAAGGGGTATTATGTTCGGTGAGGAAAAACTACCTGTAGTTTTCCTGAATCTGAGAAATTAAATGAGGTGTGTGATGATGCGTGGGTTTCCCCCGATAACAACGGATAATTTCTAAAATGTTATTGGCATTATATCCTTTCCCGCCAGAGGTTAGGGTGCGTTGGGAAACACCCCCTAGGGGGGATAAAGCGCTCACACGCTTGTAAGGGCTCTACCTTCGCCTGAGATGGCCGCCCTTAAGGATCCTGCTGATAGAAAGCAGGAGGGTATCCTAAAAGGTATTTACACATATACTGGTGTTATACTGCGACCAGCAATCGCCTCAGCCTGGATGTGCAGTGCTGGGTTGGCGTGGTCGGATTCCCTGACTGAAAATATTGATACCCTAGATAGGGACAGTATATTTTTGCCTATAGAGCATTTAAAAGATGCATTTTTATATATGCGTGATGCACAGCGGAATATTTGCCGACTGGCATCAAGTCTAAGCGCGTTGTCCATTTCTACCAGTAGAGGGTTATGGACACGTCAGTGGTCAGGTGATGCGTATTCCAAACGGCATTTGGAAGTATTGCTTTATTAAGGGAGGAGTTATTTGGGGTCGGTCTTTCAGACCTGGTGGCCACGGCAACAGCTGGGAAATCCACGTTTGTACCCCAGGTCGCCTCTCAACATGAGAAGACGCCGTATTATCAGGCGCAGTCTTTTCGTGGACAAGCGGGCAAAAGGTTCCTCATTTCTGCCCCGTGACAGAGGGAGAGGAAAAAGGCTGCAGAAATCAGCCAGTTCCCAGGAACAGAAACCCTCTCCCGCCTCTGCCAAGCCCTCAGTATACGCTGGGGCTTTACAAGCAGAATCAGGCACGGTGGGGGCCCGTCTCAATGAATTTAAGCGCGCAGTGGGCTCACTCGCAAGTAGACCCCTGGATCCTTCAGGTGATATCTCAGGGGTACAAATTAGAATTCGAGACGTCTCCCCCTCGCCGTTTCCTAAAGTCGGCTTTACCGATGTCTCCTTCTGACAGGGAGACAGTTTTGGAAGCCATTCACAAGCTGTATTCCCAGCAGGTGATAATCAAGATACCCCTCCTGCAACAGGGAACGGGGTATTATTCCACACTGTTGTGGTACCGAAGCCGGACGGCTCGGTGAGACCGATTCTAAATCTAAAATCTTTGAACACTTACGTACAGAGGTTCAAATTCAAGATTGAGTCACTCAGAGCAGTGATTGCGAACCTGGAAGAAGGGGACTACATGATGTCTCGGGACATCAAGGATGCTTACCTTCATGTCAAAATTTACCCTTCTCACCAAGGGTACCTCAGGTTTATGGTACAGAACTGTCACTATCAGTTCAGACGCTGCCGTATGGATGGTACACGGCACCCCGGGTCTTTACCAAGGTAATGGCCGAAATTATGATATTCCTTCGAAGGAAGTGAATTTTAGTTATCCCTTCCTTGGACAATTCCCTGATAAGGGTAAGATCCAGGGAACAGTTGGAGGTCGGTGTAGCACTATCTCAGGTAGTGTTGCGGCAGCACGATTGGATTCTCAATATTCCAAAATCGCACCTGGTTCCGACGACGTGTCTTCTGTTCCTAGGGATGATTCTGGACACAGTCCAGAAAAAGGTGTTTCTCCCGGAGGAGAAAGCCAGGGAGTTATCCGAGCTAGTCAGGAACCTCCTAAAACCGAGCCAAGTCTCAGTGCATCAATGCACAAGGGTTCTGGGTAAAATGGTGGCTTCCTACGAAGCAATCCCATTCGGCAGATTCCACGCAAGAACTTTCCAGTGGGACCTGCTGGACAAATGGTCCGGATCGCATCTTCAGATGCATCAGCGGATAACCCTGTCACCAAGGACAAGGGTGTCCCTCCTGTGGTGGTTGCAGAGTGC
The DNA here is from genome assembly GCF_028390025.1 of Pseudophryne corroboree. Lineage (NCBI taxonomy): Eukaryota > Metazoa > Chordata > Amphibia > Anura > Myobatrachidae > Pseudophryne > Pseudophryne corroboree. The sequence continues at coordinate 808,037,069 of NC_086445.1, forward strand.
TCATCTTCTAGAGGGCCGCAGATTAGGCATTCAGGACTGGGTCCTGGTGACCACTGATGCCAGCCTGCGAGGCTGGGGAGCAGTCACACAGGGAAGGAATATCCAGGGCTTATGGTCAAGCCTGGAGACATCACTTCACATAAATATCCTGAAGCTAAGGGACATTTACAATGCTCTAAGCTTAGCAAGACCTCTGCTTCAAGGTCAGCCGGTGTTGATCCAGTCGGACAACATCACGGCAGTCACCCACGTAAACAGACAGGGTGGCACAAGAAGCAGGAGGGCAATGGCAGAAGCTGCAAGGATTCTTCGCTGGGCGGAAAATCATGTGATAGCACTGTCAGCAGTATTCATTCCGGGAGTGGACAACTGGGAAGCAGACTTCCTCAGCACGACCTCCACCCGGGAGAGTGGGGACTTCACCCAGAAGTCTTCCACATGATTAAAAACTCGACAGGTATTGCGCCAGGTCCAGGGACCCTCAGGCAATAAGCTGTAGACGCTCTGGTAACACCGTGGGTGTACCAGTCAGGGTATGTGTTCCCTCCTCTGCCTCTCATACCCAAGGTACTGAGATTGATAAGATGGAGAGGAGTAAGCACTATATTCGTGGTTCCGGATTGGCCAAGAAGGACTTGGTAACCGGAACTTCAAGAGATGCTCACGGAGGATCCGTGGCCTCTACCTCTAAGAAGGGACCTGCTCCAGCAAGGACCCTGTCTGTTCCAAGACTTACCGCGGCTGCGTTTGACGGCATGGCGGTTGAACGCCGGATCCTGAAGGAAAAAAGGCATTCCGGATGAAGTCATCCCTATCCTGATCAAAGCCAGGAAGGATGTAACCGCAAAGCATTATCACCGCATTTGGCGAAAATATGTTGCGGGGTGCGAGGCCAGTAAGGCCCGACGGAGGAAATTCAACTGGGTCGATTCCTACATTTCCTGCAAACAGGAGTGTCTATGGGCCTGAAATTGGGGTCCATTAAGGTTCAAATTTCGGCCCTGTCAATTTTCTTCCAAAAAGAACTAGCTTCAGTCCCTGAAGTTCAGACGTTTGTAAAAGGGGTACTGCATATACAGCCTCCTTTTGTGCCTCCAGTGGCACATTGGGATCTCAATGTAGTTTTGGGTTCCAAAAGTCACATTGGTTTGAACCACTTAAATCTGTGGAGTTAAAATATCTCACATGGAAAGTGGTCATGCTGTTGGCCCTGGCCTGGGCCAGGCGCGTGTCAGAATTGGCGGCTTTATCCTGAAAAAGCCCTTATCTGATTTTCCATTCGGACAGGGCGGAATTGAGGACTCGTCCTCAGTTTCTCCCCAAGGTGGTTTCAGCGTCTCACCTGAACCAACCTATTGGTGGTGCCTGCGGCTACTAGGGACTTGGAGGCCTCCAAGTTGCTAGACGTTGTCAGTGCCCTGAAAATATATGTTTCCAGGACGGCTGGAGTCAGGAAATCTAACTCGCTGTTTATCCTGTGTGCACCCAACAAGCTGGGTGCTCCTGCTTCTAAGCAGACTATTGCTCGTTGGATTTGTAGTACAATTCAGCTTGCACATTCTGTGGCAGGCCTGCCACAGCCAAAAATCTGTAAATGCCCACTCCACAAGGAAGGTGGGCTCATCTTGGGCGGCTGCCCGAGGAGTCTCGGCTTTACAACTTTGCCGAGCAGCTACTTGGTCAGGAGCAAATACGTTTGTAAAATTCTACAAAATTGATATCCTGGCTGAGGAGGACCTGGAGTTCTCTCATTTGGTGCTGCAGAGTCATCCGCACTCTCCCGCCCGTTTGGGAGCTTTGGTATAATCCCCATGGTCCTTACGGAGTCCCCAGCATCCACTTAGGACGTTAGAGAAAATAAGAATTTACTTACCGATAATTCTATTTCTCATAGTCCGTAGTGGATGCTGGGCGCCCATCCCAAGTGCGGATTGTCTGCAATACTTGTACATAGTTATTGTTACAAAAATCGGGTTATTGCTGTAGTGAGCCATCTTTTCTAGAGGCTCCTCTGTTATCATGCTGTTAACTGGGTTCAGATCACAGGTTATACGGTGTGATTGGTGTGGCTGGTATGAGTCTTACCCGGGATTCAAAATCCTTCCTTATTGTGTACGCTCGTCCGGGCACAGTATCCTAACTGAGGCTTGGAGGAGGGTCATAGGGGGAGGAGCCAGTGCACACCAGATAGTCCTAAAGCTTTCTTTAGATGTGCCCAGTCTCCTGCGGAGCCGCTATTCCACATGGTCCTTACGGAGTCCCCAGCATCCACTACGGACTATGAGAAATAGAATTATCGGTAAGTAAATTCTTATTATCAGAGGTATACTAATGTTTACCGCTCTGTAGTAGATTGTTTGAGTTTGGTATTTGCTGGGGTACCGATGGTATGTGACCAGATTGAGGGTCCCATGTGCACGATGGTAAGACCCAGATAGGCTAGCTAACTGACCCTAATCCTACTTCTGATCCTTTAGCTGTGTAGGCGCTGTCCTCACTGTGTGTTCCAGTTGCGGTATGCCCCGCTCCCCGCCAACGTTTACCGCTTTACCGGAAGTTCAGGATACCTTTTGTGACATCACTTCCGGTTGACGTGTAGCCGCTATCCAATGCTTTTCATGGAATCTTGCTTTCTCAGGGCTGAACACTTGTTGCTAGGCGTTCAAATTTACAAGGATACTTGAGAGAACTTTATTTGTGTTCCTGCTGAAATCAGAAGTTCCCCACATAAAAAGGTGATAAGCACATGGCAATGCAATACTGTTCAGCATTGTTAAAAGTATATAAATATTTATGTTTAATAAAAAATTAAGTACAAAATGTTTGTGTAGAAGGAAAAAGGTATATACAGGATGAGGGAATAGACTGTGTTTAAAAAAAAAAATGTCATTCTATATCCGTATTTAGTCCATGCGGTTTCAATGTCCTTTTCTCTGACGTCCTAGTGGATGCTGGGAACTCCGTAAGGACCATGGGGAATAGCGGCTCCGCAGGAGACTGGGCACAAAAGTAAAAGCTTTAGGACTACCTGGTGTGCACTGGCTCCTCCCCCTATGACCCTCCTCCAAGCCTCAGTTAGATTTTTGTGCCCGGCCGAGAAGGGTGCACACTAGGGGCTCTCCTGAGCTTCTTAGTGAAAAGTTTAGTTTTTAGGTTTTTTTATTTTCAGTGAGACCTGCTGGCAACAGGCTCACTGCATCGAGGGACTAAGGGGAGAAGAAGCGAACTCACCTGAAGTGCAGAGTGGATTGGGCTTCTTAGGCTACTGGACACCATTAGCTCCAGAGGGACCGAACACAGGCCCAGCCTCGGAGCTCGGTCCCGGAGCCGCGCCGCCGGCCCCCTTACAGAGCCAGAAGCAAGAAAAGGTCCGGAAAAATCGGCGGCAGAAGACATCAGTCTTCAACAAGGTAGCGCACAGCACTGCAGCTGTGCGCCATTGTTACTCAGGCACACTTCACACTCCGGTCACTGAGGGTGCAGGGCGCTAGGGGGGGGCGCCCTGAGCAGCAATGTAAAACACCTTGGCTGGCATAAATACACCACATATAACCCCCAGGGCTATATGGGTGTATTTTAACCCCTGCCAGATTCCACAGAAAAACGGGAGAAAAGGCCACCGAGAAGGGGGCGGAGCCTATCTCCTCAGCACACTGGCGCCATTTTCTCTCACAGCTCCGTTGGAGGGAAGCTCCCTGGCTCTCCCCTGCAGTTACTACACTACAGAAAGGGGTTAAAAAAGAGAGGGGGGCACTAATTAGGCGCAGTATAACAATACAGCAGCTATAAGGGGAAAAACACTTATATAAGGTTATATATATATATATATATATATATATATATATATATATATATATATATATATATATATGTAAAAAATAGGAGTAAAGCGCCACATGTGAGGGAAAACAATACCTGAAATTGAATATATTTATATGTAAAAAACACTCCCTTGTAGGTAATAGGGTGTCAGCCGTCCTCTAAGCAGTCTTACAGCATTGGTGAGATGCTGTATGGAGATAAATAGATATGGGTAGATAGGGGTACTGGCGACCAGCTGGTGTTTTTATATATCAAAAATATTTAGCGGACTGGAGTATCAAATATATAAGGACTGGATTAAGAAAAAACTCCTTTTTATATAAAAGAGAATTTAGCAATTTATTTTACAAATAATAAAAAATATATATATATAAAATATTCAACACTTGCTTTCTAAAAGATACATATAAAACCGATTCCTCTACAAATATAAAAAATGTATTAAAACGGATTATATAGTAAAAAGCAGTTGTATAAAATTATTTTAAGACATATATTGGAAGGAAAAATAAAAATTTTCTTAAAAAATTAATAGTTAGTAACAAGCAGCTTATCTTTGGGTGGAGGGTCATACAGGAGATCCCAACGCGTTTCGTCTGTCTGACTTCATCAAGGGGTAGTGACTTAATGATCTCAGAGGGCTTAAATACCCACTGATAAAGTGCTAAAGACTATGACATCATTTCCTGTCAATTAGTAATGGGAAGGTATAATCTATATACAAATTAAATTTCTAACACATATAGCAATAAAGGAGCAGTGAAATGAAAGACATGGGGAGGCTTCCCATGTATGCAGGGTATAAAAACGAGTATTATAAAGTTGTATAATGTTTAAAATTGAAGTTTGTGCTGAAATTGCGCACTTCCGCCACACTTCCGGTTTTTGCCAGTCTGTATTGCGCATGCGCAGATGCCCCACTTCCGGTTTCCCGTCTCCGGAGTGCGCATGTGCATCCGCCGCACTTCCGGTTTTCGCTTCACAGTAAACGAGTGTGTTCAGGGCATTCATGCCCCACTTCCGTCCTGGCAGTTCTGACGTTTTTTTCCCCACTTCCGGTTTAGAAAGTCCGGAATCACATGGTGCTTAGTCTTGCTGTGAGGGAGCTTGGGAGAGTTCCTTATTGGGACGGCGGCCATTTTAGTGGAGTCCATAACGGCGGACATGTATTCTCCATATAGATTTGCCATTAACATGAAATAAAGGAAAATAGAAATCCATTAATATCGATGTGCTTTAAAAAACGAATCTTAGTTCATTTCTGGTATAGGATATGTTTACTATATACTCATATATGTTAGGCAGTATATTTGAATAAATAAATAACGTTTTATTTAAGATATATGGCAAAGGAAAAAAACGGACCTTTTTAATTTAATTATAATGTAATATGTTGTTCAGAGGCACAAAAAAAAAAAAGGAGAGAGGCTATTTTAGATCTAAATAAATTATATCTTATATATATATGATAAGTGCACTTGTGAGTATATCTATATATATTAGTGCATATGTCTTCATCCGTGTGCTTATTAATAATAAATATACAGTGATCTATGCTTAGTTAGGTGCTCAATTAGTAAAAAAATCAAACGTATATAAATGGAACACATTTAGACACATTAGTGTTTACAAACCATTTTTTACAGTACTTTAGCTTCCCAAGCGGTCACCCTCTTGGTACTGTTAAAGCCCAACACTGCTTAGCTTCCAAGATCGGACGGAATTGGGCGTGGAGCCAGTGTGGTATGACTGTATCTTATTGGCTATAAAAAACACACGCTCGTTACTGTGTCAAGTATTTTTATTTTTGTGCTCACATATACATTTGGTTTAAAGTAAGTGTAGTAAAAGATCGTAGGACAAGAAACAATGACCTTATAGGAAGGGGGCGATTTCATACCCCTCATTAAATCCTGCCGGGTGCATCGTGTTGAGCTGGTAAATCCAAAACATTTCTCTTTGGGATAGTTTATTTGCCAAGTCTCCGCCTCTTTCTCCAATTTGTACGTGTTCTATTGCTTTGAATGATAAATCTTCTGGATTCGAATTATGTTCCAAAAGGAAATGTCTGTAGATGAGATGGGTATCGAGCTTGTTTTTGATGCTCCTGATGTGTTCCTGGATTCTGAGTTTTAGTATGCGCTTCGTTTTCCCCACATATTTTTTCTTACATGTGCACTCCAACAAATAGATGACTGAGCTGCTGTTGCAATTGAGGAATTCCTTAATCTTAAATTCTTTAGCCTCACCGGAGTCCGAAAAAGTCTTTCTGTTTGGGTTTAAAAATTTGCAGACGTTGCAACGTCCGCATTTGAAGGCTCCCGTGCACTTCATAAATGTTTGAGTGGTTCTTTCTTTGTTGGTATTGCTTAGCATGCTCGGTGCAAGGTGGTCTTTAAGACTTTTAGATTTACGGAACACTATCTGTGGTTTTTCCGGCAGAATTTCCTTCAGTACAGGATCCATAAGCAGGATTTTCCAATGTTCCCTGAGGGATGTTTTGATATGGTTCTCATGTTGATTAAATGTAGTAATAAATGCAGTTGACTCTTTAGGAACTTCCTTCTTTCTATATTCTAGGAGGTCTTCCCTTTTTACGGTGTTTGTTCTTACAGTTGCTTTGTCCAAGATTGATTTGGGATATGACTTGTCCTCAAAGCGTTTTCTGTAGATGGCTACCTGATCATTGCAGTCCTCTTTTCTGCTACAGTTCCTTTTTATTCTGTGGAACTGGGAGAACGGGATATTATCTTTCCATGGTTTTGCATGGCTGCTTTGATAGTGTAGGTAGCTATTTTTATCTACCCCTTTGATGAAGTTCCTGGTTACCACTGATGAGCCTTCACCTATTAGTATAAGATCCAAGTACTCTATAGAGGTTTTACTTGTGTTATACGTGAACGTGAGATTCATATCATTGGTTTTTAAAACATTAAAAAATTCCATAAAAAGTTCCAGACTGCCATCCCATATTATCAGAATGTCATCGATATAGCGTTTGTACAATATCACATTATTTTTGTAAAATTGAGTATTGTACACTTGAAGTTCCTCCCATTGTCCCATAAACAGGTTTGCGAAACTCGGTGCAAATATCGTACCCATCGCGGTCCCGCAGCGTTGTAGATAAAAGCTCTCTAAAAATTTAAAATAATTTCGACTCAGGATAAAATGCATCACATCGCAGATAAAAGATCTTTGTGTAATTGTTAGGGTGGGGTCTTTGTCTAAGAAATCCTTACAAGCCTTAATACCTTTAGAATGCTCAATGCACGTATACAGAGACTGGACGTCTAGTGTAATCCATAAAAAGGTTTCCTTCCATTCAACTGATTTCATCAGATTCAATACCATAGTGGTGTCTTTAAGGTAAGAAGGTAGTTTCTTGACATATGGGTTTAAGAAGACATCCACATATTCAGATAATTTTGATGTTAGGGAGTCAATTCCAGCGACAATAGGTCTCCCAGGGGGGTTCAAGAGATTTTTATGAATTTTCGGCAGATAGTAGAAGATGGGGGTAATGGGACTAGATTGCATCAGGAATTGGAATTCTTCCTTTGTGATACTTCCATTCCGGAGTCCTTTTGTGAGGAGTACTCTCAACTCTTCTATGTAGGCATCCTTAGGATCATTCTGTAGTGGTTCATAGGATGTAGTATCTCCTAGTAAGCGGTGAGCTTCCTTCACATAATTGTCTCGATCCAGGATAACTAGTCCCCCCCCTTTGTCAGCCGGTTTTATCAATATTTCCGAATTTTTCTGTAGTTTCTTGAGTGCCTCTTTTTCTCTATTAGTGAGATTTTTTGTGGCAACTGGTGCAAGATTGGTGTCGCATAAATCTTTTTTTACCAAATCATAAAATATACTGATATGGTTACCTTTTGATTCTACCGGATAGTATTTGGATTTTCGTTTCAACCCAGACCTTGATGCTTCTTCATAGTTCGTGATGATGGCATTGTCCTTACGTGCAAAGTGTCTTTTTAGTGTGAGCTTACGGATAAATTTGTTAAGATCTATGAATGTCTCGAATTTATTCAATTTTTCTGTGGGTGCGAATGATAGACCTTTGCTTAGTAATGAGGTTTCGTGATTTGTTAATACATGTTTCGAAATGTTAAAAATGCCATGCTCTTCAGGGACTAGTGCTGTACATTCCTCCTTTTGGTGTTGTAATCTTTCCCTCCTGCCGCCCCGTTTTCCTCTTCTTCTGTGTGGGGCCTTTTTAGAGGGGATGCATGTGTTGATTCTTCTTGTAGTGTGCCTCTGAACGTGTTTTTTGGACGAGCTCCTAGGCGTGGTGATAAAAAAACCTTTTCGTCCGTTGATCCTAATCTGCGTAGAGTAGAATATCTATTATACGTCTTGATTTTTTCTGTATGATGAGAATCTATGACATCATTTCCTGTCAATTAGTAATGGGAAGGTATAATCTATATACAAATTAAATTTCTAACACATATAGCAATAAAGGAGCAGTGAAATGAAAGACATGGGGAGGCTTCCCATGTATGCAGGGTATAAAAACGAGTATTATAAAGTTGTATAATGTTTAAAATTGAAGTTTGTGCTGAAATTGCGCACTTCCGCCACACTTCCGGTTTTTGCCAGTCTGTATTGCGCATGCGCAGATGCCCCACTTCCGGTTTCCCGTCTCCGGAGTGCGCATGTGCATCCGCCGCACTTCCGGTTTTCGCTTCACAGTAGAGGAAGAAGTCATACGGGGAAAAGAAAAGAAGTTTCTTCGTGACAAGGAAGACTATGACAATGGTAAAACAAAGAATTGGAGCAGATTCACTGCCACGAATACTTTTAATCATAGGAACCAAGTGTGGAAAACAGTACCACACAGAGGCAGATCAAACACTAGAAATGATTCTCATCATACAGAAAAAATCAAGACGTATAATAGATATTCTACTCTACGCAGATTAGGATCAACGGACGAAAAGGTTTTTTTATCACCACGCCTAGGAGCTCGTCCAAAAAACACGTTCAGAGGCACACTACAAGAAGAATCAACACATGCATCCCCTCTAAAAAGGCCCCACACAGAAGAAGAGGAAAACGGGGCGGCAGGAGGGAAAGATTACAACACCAAAAGGAGGAATGTACAGCACTAGTCCCTGAAGAGCATGGCATTTTTAACATTTCGAAACATGTATTAACAAATCACGAAACCTCATTACTAAGCAAAGGTCTATCATTCGCACCCACAGAAAAATTGAATAAATTCGAGACATTCATAGATCTTAACAAATTTATCCGTAAGCTCACACTAAAAAGACACTTTGCACGTAAGGACAATGCCATCATCACGAACTATGAAGAAGCATCAAGGTCTGGGTTGAAACGAAAATCCAAATACTATCCGGTAGAATCAAAAGGTAACCATATCAGTATATTTTATGATTTGGTAAAAAAAGATTTATGCGACACCAATCTTGCACCAGTTGCCACAAAAAATCTCACTAATAGAGAAAAAGAGGCACTCAAGAAACTACAGAAAAATTCGGAAATATTGATAAAACCGGCTGACAAAGGGGGGGGGACTAGTTATCCTGGATCGAGACAATTATGTGAAGGAAGCTCACCGCTTACTAGGAGATACTACATCCTATGAACCACTACAGAATGATCCTAAGGATGCCTACATAGAAGAGTTGAGAGTACTCCTCACAAAAGGACTCCGGAATGGAAGTATCACAAAGGAAGAATTCCAATTCCTGATGCAATCTAGTCCCATTACCCCCATCTTCTACTATCTGCCGAAAATTCATAAAAATCTCTTGAACCCCCCTGGGAGACCTATTGTCGCTGGAATTGACTCCCTAACATCAAAATTATCTGAATATGTGGATGTCTTCTTAAACCCATATGTCAAGAAACTACCTTCTTACCTTAAAGACACCACTATGGTATTGAATCTGATGAAATCAGTTGAATGGAAGGAAACCTTTTTATGGATTACACTAGACGTCCAGTCTCTGTATACGTGCATTGAGCATTCTAAAGGTATTAAGGCTTGTAAGGATTTCTTAGACAAAGACCCCACCCTAACAATTACACAAAGATCTTTTATCTGCGATGTGATGCATTTTATCCTGAGTCGAAATTATTTTAAATTTTTAGAGAGCTTTTATCTACAACGCTGCGGGACCGCGATGGGTACGATATTTGCACCGAGTTTCGCAAACCTGTTTATGGGACAATGGGAGGAACTTCAAGTGTACAATACTCAATTTTACAAAAATAATGTGATATTGTACAAACGCTATATCGATGACATTCTGATAATATGGGATGGCAGTCTGGAACTTTTTATGGAATTTTTTAATGTTTTAAAAACCAATGATATGAATCTCACGTTCACGTATAACACAAGTAAAACCTCTATAGAGTACTTGGATCTTATACTAATAGGTGAAGGCTCATCAGTGGTAACCAGGAACTTCATCAAAGGGGTAGATAAAAATAGCTACCTACACTATCAAAGCAGCCATGCAAAACCATGGAAAGATAATATCCCGTTCTCCCAGTTCCACAGAATAAAAAGGAACTGTAGCAGAAAAGAGGACTGCAATGATCAGGTAGCCATCTACAGAAAACGCTTTGAGGACAAGTCATATCCCAAATCAATCTTGGACAAAGCAACTGTAAGAACAAACACCGTAAAAAGGGAAGACCTCCTAGAATATAGAAAGAAGGAAGTTCCTAAAGAGTCAAAGAAAGAACCACTCAAACATTTATGAAGTGCACGGGAGCCTTCAAATGCGGACGTTGCAACGTCTGCAAATTTTTAAACCCAAACAGAAAGACTTTTTCGGACTCCGGTGAGGCTAAAGAATTTAAGATTAAGGAATTCCTCAATTGCAACAGCAGCTCAGTCATCTATTTGTTGGAGTGCACATGTAAGAAAAAATATGTGGGGAAAACGAAGCGCATACTAAAACTCAGAATCCAGGAACACATCAGGAGCATCAAAAACAAGCTCGATACCCATCTCATCTACAGACATTTCCTTTTGGAACATAATTCGAATCCAGAAGATTTATCATTCAAAGCAATAGAACACGTACAAATTGGAGAAAGAGGCGGAGACTTGGCAAATAAACTATCCCAAAGAGAAATGTTTTGGATTTACCAGCTCAACACGATGCACCCGGCAGGATTTAATGAGGGGTATGAAATCGCCCCCTTCCTATAAGGTCATTGTTTCTTGTCCTACGATCTTTTACTACACTTACTTTAAACCAAATGTATATGTGAGCACAAAAATAAAAATACTTGACACAGTAACGAGCGTGTGTTTTTTATAGCCAATAAGATACAGTCATACCACACTGGCTCCACGCCCAATTCCGTCCGATCTTGGAAGCTAAGCAGTGTTGGGCTTTAACAGTACCAAGAGGGTGACCGCTTGGGAAGCTAAAGTACTGTAAAAAATGGTTTGTAAACACTAATGTGTCTAAATGTGTTCCATTTATATACGTTTGATTTTTTTACTAATTGAGCACCTAACTAAGCATAGATCACTGTATATTTATTATTAATAAGCACACGGATGAAGACATATGCACTAATATATATAGATATACTCACAAGTGCACTTATCATATATATATAAGATATAATTTATTTAGATCTAAAATAGCCTCTCTCCTTTTTTTTTTTTTGTGCCTCTGAACAACATATTACATTATAATTAAATTAAAAAGGTCCGTTTTTTTCCTTTGCCATATATCTTAAATAAAACGTTATTTATTTATTCAAATATACTGCCTAACATATATGAGTATATAGTAAACATATCCTATACCAGAAATGAACTAAGATTCGTTTTTTAAAGCACATCGATATTAATGGATTTCTATTTTCCTTTATTTCATGTTAATGGCAAATCTATATGGAGAATACATGTCCGCCGTTATGGACTCCACTAAAATGGCCGCCGTCCCAATAAGGAACTCTCCCAAGCTCCCTCACAGCAAGACTAAGCACCATGTGATTCCGGACTTTCTAAACCGGAAGTGGGGAAAAAAACGTCAGAACTGCCAGGACGGAAGTGGGGCATGAATGCCCTGAACACACTCGTTTACTGTGAAGCGAAAACCGGAAGTGCGGCGGATGCACATGCGCACTCCGGAGACGGGAAACCGGAAGTGGGGCATCTGCGCATGCGCAATACAGACTGGCAAAAACCGGAAGTGTGGCGGAAGTGCGCAATTTCAGCACAAACTTCAATTTTAAACATTATACAACTTTATAATACTCGTTTTTATACCCTGCATACATGGGAAGCCTCCCCATGTCTTTCATTTCACTGCTCCTTTATTGCTATATGTGTTAGAAATTTAATTTGTATATAGATTATACCTTCCCATTACTAATTGACAGGAAATGATGTCATAGTCTTTAGCACTTTATCAGTGGGTATTTAAGCCCTCTGAGATCATTAAGTCACTACCCCTTGATGAAGTCAGACAGACGAAACGCGTTGGGATCTCCTGTATGACCCTCCACCCAAAGATAAGCTGCTTGTTACTAACTATTAATTTTTTAAGAAAATTTTTATTTTTCCTTCCAATATATGTCTTAAAATAATTTTATACAACTGCTTTTTACTATATAATCCGTTTTAATACATTTTTTATATTTGTAGAGGAATCGGTTTTATATGTATCTTTTAGAAAGCAAGTGTTGAATATTTTATATATATATATTTTTTATTATTTGTAAAATAAATTGCTAAATTCTCTTTTATATAAAAAGGAGTTTTTTCTTAATCCAGTCCTTATATATTTGATACTCCAGTCCGCTAAATATTTTTGATATATAAAAACACCAGCTGGTCGCCAGTACCCCTATCTACCCATATCTATATATATATATATATATATATATATAGAAGTCCAAAATGACACAGCGGCACTCGAGGATTTTTTCGTGCAGTAAATGAAGTTATATTTCAAAAGAAATTACAAGTAGCCAACGTTTCGGGGCTTACATGCCCCTTTGTCAAGGTGTATAACGTGAGTGTGTGGATGAGCTTACCTTATATCCCCGTGGAGTTAATCGCGGTGCAGGTGTGAGAACGGAGCAATCGTACTTCCGGTCGCGGCTGTGTGACGTCAATCGTGTAGTGCCGGTTTCTATGGTGACCGTGACGCCAGTAGCTACAGCTATCCCTGTGCAGTGAGTGCGTGAAGGGCCGCGTTGCTATGACAACCAAGACGCTTGTGCCTCGGTGTTCAGACCAGTGCCTCATTTGCCCACCGTGCTGTTAGAAAGGAAGAAAAATTATAAGTGCGCATAGTGTACTGTCTGTTTACCTGGGGACCACTACTCTACCATGGGGCTCGATGGGTATCAGGTGCAGAGGGATAGATAAATCTGTCAGGACCTGGTGGATGCCGGGATGCTCTATATGTGTCAGCCCGTGCAATTATGATTTAATACAGACTGTAGAGAATGGCAACAAATGTCTCCTGTCTGTTGTACTGACCCAAAATACCAATCACAGAAGGGATGTGGGTTTGGATGCCTTAAATAGAAAAATGCTTCCACCAGGTGCTGTCAGCTACAAATGTGTGGGTGAAATGACCCTAAAAAGGAGCTGTCAGTTGATATCCGTAATGTGGGATGAATCCGACCCACTGGGCAGACCTGGGGTCTCGGTCTGAATTATATGAAAATGTTCCATGAGAATTTTTCATTCAGCCCTCCTGGGCTAATAGTGCCCAGTTCGAAAATCCATTTGGATTCAACGTGCAACAGTCTCCGATCCCTGTCTCCTCCTCTGATGCTTCGGGGTACGTGATCTATGATCAAATGTCTCAAGTCATTCAGGGAGTGGCCCTTTAGGGCGAAGTGCCTTGCGACGGGTTGTTCAGATGGTTTGCCTAATAGGGCCTGCTTGATCGCGGACCTATGGAGGGCCATCCTCTCTCTGAGCGTCCTGATGGATTTGCCCACATACATTAGGTGACACGGGCATGTGAGAATATACACTATGTGTGTCGTGGTGCATGTTACCACGTGTCTGATCTGGTAGGACTTCTCTTTGTGCGGATGCTTGAACGAAGACCCTGTGATCATATTGTTGCAAGTGGTGCATTTAGGGCACTTATAACACCCTGGGGCCTTTAAGAATAAAGTGGAAGGTCGTTGTAGTTCTCTTTGGAACCCCGTGATGTCTGAATGCACAATGAGGTCTCTAATGCTTTTGCCTCTGGTGAAGCATAACATCGGGCGTCTCTCTTTAAACGTGGGGAGTTTCGCATCAGAGGCTACTATGGGCCACAGTGCTCTGGCCGCCCTCTGAATGACTGGGCTGGCAGTGCTGAACTGATTCACGAACGGTATAACAGCCTGATTCTTGCGTTCAGTGGGTTTTAATAATGCTTCCCTCGGTATCGCCATTATCTCGGTCTTCTGTGCCTGGAGCTTTTGATAATTGTAACCCCGTTGGATGAATTTGTCAATCAGGGCATCCAGCTCACGGTCCAAAGTAGAGCGGTCACTAATGATCCTGGAGGCCCTGATCATCTGAGACCTAGGTAACCCCTCCTTCAGTGGTCTGGGATGGTGACTGTTGGCCCTTAGTAGAACGTTCTTATCTGTAGGTTTTGTAAACAGGCTGGTGCTTAAAGTACCTTCATCGATTGTTATCCTAACGTCCAGGTAGTTCACCGATTCACTGCTTATATTGTACGTGTATTTGATGGTGGAGGGTCTACTGTTGGTTTCCTCTATCAGTTGTTCGAATCGCGTTCTGTCACCAGTCCAGAGTAGGAACAGGTCGTCAATATATCTGACGAATAACAGGATATTTTTCGCTACGTCCTGGTTATCAAAAAATACATTCTGTTCTTCCTGGAACATGAAGACATTAGCGAATGATGGGGAGACATTGCTCCCCATCGCACAGCCTGTTCGTTGTTGGAAAAAGGTGCCGTTAAACATGAAGTAATTCCTCTTTAGGGTGAAGGTGAGGAGTTGCATAAAGAGCTCTATGTTGAGAGTGTCCATCTTTTCTTTGATCAGAAAATTTTGCATGGCTAACAGGCCTTCCTGGTGGGGAATGCTTGTGTATAAGCTCTTTACGTCTATCACACATAACCATGTCCCTTGGGGGACCCGTCCTATATTATTGATCCGCTCCAGAAAACTGGTGGTATCCTTAATGTAGTTATGGTGTCTGACGATCAAGGGCTGCAATATTCCATCCAAGAATGTGGAAATGGGTTGAAAGATGGACTCCCTAGCGGCTATTATGGGCCTGCCGGGTGGAGATTTGGCATTCTTGTGGATTTTGGGTACCACAAAGAAGAGGGGAACACGAGGGTGATCCTGTTTGAGAACTTCATGCAATTTATCTGTGAGTAGATTGTCGGACTTCGCCCGGTCTAACAGCTGTGCCAATTCATGTTGGTATTCGGCCGTAGGGTCGAAGGGCAATGCCTCATAAGTCTCAGGATCCGCCAGTTGTCCCTCAATTTCCTTGATGTAGTCCGAGAGGTTGAGGATGACTAGGCCACCACCCTTATCCGCTGGTCGAAAGACCACATCCCTATATGCCCCCAGTTGCTTAAGGGCTATTTGCTCCGCCTTGGACAGATTACGATGCATGACGGGGGTCGCCGCGGTGTATTTGGTGACTGAATCGTCCAAGAGTCTGGTGAATGCTTGTATGGACGGATTGGATGACGGTGGATCGAAGGTTGATTTGTGACGGGTCTGATAGAAACACTTGATGGATCTTGTGGATTGGACTGTTGAAAGTATTCTTGCAATCTCAATTTTCTTGAGAAGCGGTGTAGATCAATTTGCCACTGAAACTGGTTGAATGGGTTGGTGGGCACGAAGGAGAGACCCTTCTCCAGAACTCTCAGTTCTATATCCGAGAAGGATCTATTAGATAGGTTGAAGATTAGGGATTCTTTTTGGCTGCTCGCGCTTTTGATTCGCGCGCACTGCTTCCCCCTGCGGGTGGGCGTCCTCTTCTGCCTTGCTCTGCCGGGGTGCCCGCTGATGTCCCTAAAGGGACCGGTTGTGCCCGGGAGGACCCTTCGGAATCAGGGAGGACGCTTTCGCTGTCGCTGTTCGAAGTGCCGGCAGTGAATGATTTTTGTTCCCGCCGTCTCCTCCAACTCTGTCGCCCTCTGGCATTGTAGGTGGTGTTGTGTCCTCCCTCGCCGCCCATCAGCCATCTATATACTTTATTCAAGTCGTAGTCTTCTCGGACTATTTGTTGTTTGTTACGCTTGAATTTGATTAAGTCCCTCCTATAATCCTCACATTGTTTTTGTAGCTTAGACAGCCACTCTTGGTTATTGTCGGCTTGCAGTACAGGTTTGTGTTCCGTCTCAATCTTAAGGATTTTTTCTCTAGTTAGTCTCAATTCTCGACCCGATTCCTCCACTACCAGCAAGATTAAGTCGAGGCTGCACTTGTTGAGTATGCCAACCCATTTTTTGCAGAACTCGGGGTTGTACCGCCCGATGGTGGGGACGTTCCTTACCCTGAATCCTCGTGGGATCAGTTTCTCTCGGTGATACTCCGACAAAGAAATGCCATGTAATAAATAATCGCATTCACGGCGTTTTAGTTTGAGGAGTTGATGGTAAATATCCTCAATGCCCCCTGTTCGTTCGGATGTGCCTAGTTGTTCTGTAAATCTGAGGCGCTCTGCGTCGTCGTCAGTAAAGCTGAAGGATTCTCCCAGTACGGAAGGTATCCCTCTGCATCCCGGTATATCCTCATCTTGCCTTGAGGTGAATGTGGACTCCATCGCAGATGTGTGCTGGTCTTACAAGTGAGTGCCTGGTGATGAGGTGTCCCCTACTGTGTGAGTGATAGTGGAACTCCACCCGGACAAAAGGCCGCGGTATAGAAAACAAAAAAAGTGAAAAAAGTTATTTAGGGGGGGGGGGGGAGGTGCCTCGGCCCCGGCTGGCGGACAGTGTGACCTGTGTTCGCCAAAATAGCATATGGATCCCAAATCGGTCTGGCACTCTCCCAACTGGCTTGAAGTTACCCCGGTGCCTTCTGAAGAAATAATACAGAAGTCCAAAATGACACAGCGGCACTCGAGGATTTTTTCGTGCAGTAAATGAAGTTATATTTCAAAAGAAATTACAAGTAGCCAACGTTTCGGGGCTTACATGCCCCTTTGTCAAGGTGTATAACGTGAGTGTGTGGATGAGCTTACCTTATATCCCCGTGGAGTTAATCGCGGTGCAGGTGTGAGAACGGAGCAATCGTACTTCCGGTCGCGGCTGTGTGACGTCAATCGTGTAGTGCCGGTTTCTATGGTGACCGTGACGCCAGTAGCTACAGCTATCCCTGTGCAGTGAGTGCGTGAAGGGCCGCGTTGCTATGACAACCAAGACGCTTGTGCCTCGGTGTTCAGACCAGTGCCTCATTTGCCCACCGTGCTGTTAGAAAGGAAGAAAAATTATAAGTGCGCATAGTGTACTGTCTGTTTACCTGGGGACCACTACTCTACCATGGGGCTCGATGGGTATCAGGTGCAGAGGGATAGATAAATCTGTCAGGACCTGGTGGATGCCGGGATGCTCTATATGTGTCAGCCCGTGCAATTATGATTTAATACAGACTGTAGAGAATGGCAACAAATGTCTCCTGTCTGTTGTACTGACCCAAAATACCAATCACAGAAGGGATGTGGGTTTGGATGCCTTAAATAGAAAAATGCTTCCACCAGGTGCTGTCGGCTACAAATGTGTGGGTGAAATGACCCTAAAAAGGAGCTGTCAGTTGATATCCGTAATGTGGGATGAATCCGACCCACTGGGCAGACCTGGGGTCTCGGTCTGAATTATATGAAAATGTTCCATGAGAATTTTTCATTCAGCCCTCCTGGGCTAATAGTGCCCAGTTCGAAAATCCATTTGGATTCAACGTGCGACAGTCTCCGATCCCTGTCTCCTCCTCTGATGCTTCGGGGTACGTGATCTATGATCAAATGTCTCAAGTCATTCAGGGAGTGGCCCTTTAGGGCGAAGTGCCTTGCGACGGGTTGTTCAGATGGTTTGCCTCCCGGGCACAACCGGTCCCTTTAGGGACATCAGCGGGCACCCCGGCAGAGCAAGGCAGAAGAGGACGCCCACCCGCAGGGGGAAGCAGTGCGCGCGAATCAAAAGCGCGAGCAGCCAAAAAGAATCCCTAATCTTCAACCTATCTAATAGATCCTTCTCGGATATAGAACTGAGAGTTCTGGAGAAGGGTCTCTCCTTCGTGCCCACCAACCCATTCAACCAGTTTCAGTGGCAAATTGATCTACACCGCTTCTCAAGAAAATTGAGATTGCAAGAATACTTTCAACAGTCCAATCCACAAGATCCATCAAGTGTTTCTTTCTGTGACAGATTCTATCAGACCCGTCACAAATCAACCTTCGATCCACCGTCATCCAATCCGTCCATACAAGCATTCACCAGACTCTTGGACGATTCAGTCACCAAATACACCGCGGCGACCCCCGTCATGCATCGTAATCTGTCCAAGGCGGAGCAAATAGCCCTTAAGCAACTGGGGGCATATAGGGATGTGGTCTTTCGACCAGCGGATAAGGGTGGTGGCCTAGTCATCCTCAACCTCTCGGACTACATCAAGGAAATTGAGGGACAACTGGCGGATCCTGAGACTTATGAGGCATTGCCCTTCGACCCTACGGCCGAATACCAACATGAATTGGCACAGCTGTTAGACCGGGCGAAGTCCGACAATCTACTCACAGATAAATTGCATGAAGTTCTCAAACAGGATCACCCTCGTGTTCCCCTCTTCTTTGTGGTACCCAAAATCCACAAGAATGCCAAATCTCCACCCGGCAGGCCCATAATAGCCGCTAGGGAGTCCATCTTTCAACCCATTTCCACATTCTTGGATGGAATATTGCAGCCCTTGATCGTCAGACACCATAACTACATTAAGGATACCACCAGTTTTCTGGAGCGGATCAATAATATAGGACGGGTCCCCCAAGGGACATGGTTATGTGTGATAGACGTAAAGAGCTTATACACAAGCATTCCCCACCAGGAAGGCCTGTTAGCCATGCAAAATTTTCTGATCAAAGAAAAGATGGACACTCTCAACATAGAGCTCTTTATGCAACTCCTCACCTTCACCCTAAAGAGGAATTACTTCATGTTTAACGGCACCTTTTTCCAACAACGAACAGGCTGTGCGATGGGGAGCAATGTCTCCCCATCATTCGCTAATGTCTTCATGTTCCAGGAAGAACAGAATGTATTTTTTGATAACCAGGACGTAGCGAAAAATATCCTGTTATTCGTCAGATATATTGACGACCTGTTCCTACTCTGGACTGGTGACAGAACGCGATTCGAACAACTGATAGAGGAAACCAACAGTAGACCCTCCACCATCAAATACACGTACAATATAAGCAGTGAATCGGTGAACTACCTGGACGTTAGGATAACAATCGATGAAGGTACTTTAAGCACCAGCCTGTTTACAAAACCTACAGATAAGAACGTTCTACTAAGGGCCAACAGTCACCATCCTAGACCACTGAAGGAGGGGTTACCTAGGTCTCAGATGATCAGGGCCTCCAGGATCATTAGTGACCGCTCTACTTTGGACCGTGAGCTGGATGCCCTGATTGACAAATTCATCCAACGGGGTTACAATTATCAAAAGCTCCAGGCACAGAAGACCGAGATAATGGCGATACCGAGGGAAGCATTATTAAAACCCACTGAACGCAAGAATCAGGCTGTTATACCGTTCGTGAATCAGTTCAGCACTGCCAGCCCAGTCATTCAGAGGGCGGCCAGAGCACTGTGGCCCATAGTAGCCTCTGATGCGAAACTCCCCACGTTTAAAGAGAGACGCCCGATGTTATGCTTCACCAGAGGCAAAAGCATTAGAGACCTCATTGTGCATTCAGACATCACGGGGTTCCAAAGAGAACTACAACGACCTTCCACTTTATTCTTAATGGCCCCAGGGTGTTATAAGTGCCCTAAATGCACCACTTGCAACAATATGATCACAGGGTCTTCGTTCAAGCATCCGCACAAAGAGAAGTCCTACCAGATCAGACACGTGGTAACATGCACCACGACACACATAGTGTATATTCTCACATGCCCGTGTCACCTAATGTATGTGGGCAAATCCATCAGGACGCTCAGAGAGAGGATGGCCCTCCATAGGTCCGCGATCAAGCAGGCCCTATTAGGCAAACCATCTGAACAACCCGTCGCAAGGCACTTCGCCCTAAAGGGCCACTCCCTGAATGACTTGAGACATTTGATCATAGATCACGTACCCCGAAGCATCAGAGGAGGAGACAGGGATCGGAGACTGTTGCACGTTGAATCCAAATGGATTTTCGAACTGGGCACTATTAGCCCAGGAGGGCTGAATGAAAAATTCTCATGGAACATTTTCATATAATTCAGACCGAGACCCCAGGTCTGCCCAGTGGGTCGGATTCATCCCACATTACGGATATCAACTGACAGCTCCTTTTTAGGGTCATTTCACCCACACATTTGTAGCTGACAGCACCTGGTGGAAGCATTTTTCTATTTAAGGCATCCAAACCCACATCCCTTCTGTGATTGGTATTTTGGGTCAGTACAACAGACAGGAGACATTTGTTGCCATTCTCTACAGTCTGTATTAAATCATAATTGCACGGGCTGACACATATAGAGCATCCCGGCATCCACCAGGTCCTGACAGATTTATCTATCCCTCTGCACCTGATACCCATCGAGCCCCATGGTAGAGTAGTGGTCCCCAGGTAAACAGACAGTACACTATGCGCACTTATAATTTTTCTTCCTTTCTAACAGCACGGTGGGCAAATGAGGCACTGGTCTGAACACCGAGGCACAAGCGTCTTGGTTGTCATAGCAACGCGGCCCTTCACGCACTCACTGCACAGGGATAGCTGTAGCTACTGGCGTCACGGTCACCATAGAAACCGGCACTACACGATTGACGTCACACAGCCGCGACCGGAAGTACGATTGCTCCGTTCTCACACCTGCACCGCGATTAACTCCACGGGGATATAAGGTAAGCTCATCCACACACTCACGTTATACACCTTGACAAAGGGGCATGTAAGCCCCGAAACGTTGGCTACTTGTAATTTCTTTTGAAATATAACTTCATTTACTGCACGTAAAAATCCTCGAGTGCCGCTGTGTCATTTTGGACTTCTGTATTATTTCTTCAGAAGGCACCGGGGTAACTTCAAGCCAGTTGGGAGAGTGCCAGACCGATTTGGGATCCATATATATATATATATATATATATATATATATATATATATATATATATATATATATATATATATATATATATATATATATATATATATATAGCGCTCTGGTGTGTGCTGGCATACTCTCCCTCTGTCTCCCCAAAGGGCTAGTGGGGTCCTGTCCTCTATCAGAGCATTCCCTGTGTGTGTGCTGTGTGTCGGTACGTTGTGTCGACATGTATGAGGAGGAAAATGAGGTGGAGGCGGAGCAATTGCCTGTAACAGAGATGTCACCCCCTAGGGAGTCGACACCTGAGTGGATGAGCTTATGGAAGGAATTATGTGACAGTGTCAGCTCTTTACAAAAGATTGATGACATGAGACGGCCGGCGACTCAGTCTGTGCCTGTCCAGGTGTCTCAAAAGCCATCTGGGGCTCTAAAACGCCCGTTACCGCAGATGGCAGATACAGACGCAGACACGGATACTGACTCCAGTGTCGACGATTAAGAGACGAATGTGACTTCCAGTAGGGCCACACGTTACATGATTGAGGCTATGGAAAATGTTTTTACACATTTCTGATAATACCAGTACCACTAAAAAGGGTATTATGTTGGGTGAGAAAAAACTGCCTGTAGTTTTTCCTGCATCTGAGGAATTAAATGAAGTGTGTGATGATGCGTGGGTTTCCCCCGATAAAAAAGTTATTGGCATCGTACCCCTTCCCGCCAGAGGATAGGGCACATTGGGAAACACCCTTTAGGGTGAATAAAGCGCTCACACGCTTGTCTAAACAGGTGGCACTACCGTCCCCGGATACGGCCGCCCTTAAGGAACCTACTGACAGAAAGCAGTAAAATATCCTAAAATGTATATACACTCACACGGGTGTGATACTGCGACCAGCAATCGCCTCAGCCTGGATGGGCAGTGCTGGGGTGGCTTGGTAGGATTCCCTGACTGACAATATTGATACCCTAGATAGGGACAGTATATTACTAACTATAGAGCATTTAAAAGATGCATTTCTATATATGCGTGATGCACAGAGGGATATTTGCCGACTGGCATCAAGAGTAAGTGCGCTGTCCATTTCTGCCAGAAGAAGGTTATGGACAAGACAGTGGTCAGGTGATGCTGATCCCAAAAGGCATATGGAAGTATCGCCTTATAAAAGGGAAGAGTTATTTGGGGTAGGTCTAACAGACCTGGTGGCCACGGCAACGGCTGGAAAATCCACATTTTTACCCCAGGTAGCTTCTCAACCTAAGAAGACGCCGTATTATCAGGCGCAGTCCTTTCGGCCCCATAAAGCGGGCAAAAGGCGCCTCATTTCTGCCCCGTGGCAGAGGGAGAGGAAAAAGGCTACAGCAAACAGCCAATTCCCACAAAAGCCCTCTCCCGCCTCCGCAAAGTCCTCAGCATGACGCTAGGGCTTTACAAGCGGTCTCAGGCACGGTGGGGGCCCGTCTCAAGAAATTCGAGACGTCTTCCCCTCGCCGTTTCATAAAGTCTGCTTTACTGACGTCTCCCTCAGACAGGGAGACGGTATTGCAAGCCATTCACAGGCTGTATTCCCAGCAGGTGATAATCAAGGTACCCCTCCTGCAACAGGGAAAGGGGTACTATTCCACACTATTGGTGGTACCGAAGCCGGACGGCTCGGTGAGACCAATTTTAAATCTAAAATCCTTGAACACTTACATACAAAGGTTCAAATTCAAGATGGAGTCACTCAGAGCAGTGATTGCAAACCTGGAAGAAGGGGACTATATGGTCTCTCTGGACATCAAAGATGCTTACCTACATGTCCCAATTTACCCTTCTCCAAGGGTACCTCAGGTTTGTGGTACAGAACTGTCACTATCAGTTTCAGACGCTGCCGTTTGGATTGTCCACGGCACCACGGGTCTTTACCAAGGTAATGGCCGAAATGATGATACTCCTTCGAAAGAAGGGAGTTTTTAGTTATCCCTTACTTGGACGATCTCCTGATAAGGGCAAGATCCAGGGAACAGTTGGAAGTCTGGGTAGCACTATCGCAGATAGTGCTGCGGTAGCACGGTTGGATTCTCAATATTCCAAAATCGCAGCTGATCCTGACGACACGCCTTCTATTCCTAGGGATGATCCTGGACACAGTCCAGAAAAAGGTGTTTTCTCCCGGAGGAGAAAGCCAGGGAGTTATCCGAACTAGTCAGAAACCTCCTAAAACCAGGCCAAGTGTCAGTACATCAGTGCACAAGGGTCCTGGGAAAAATGGTGGCTTCCTACAAAGCAATTCCATTCGGCAGATTCCACGCAAGAACTTTCCAGTGGGACCGGCTGGACAAATGGTCCGGATCGCATCTTCAGATGCATCAGCGGATAACCCTGTCACCAAAGACAAGGGTGTCTCTCCTGTGGTGGTTGCAGAGTGCTCATCTTCTAGAGGGCCGCAGATTCGGCATTCAGGACTGGGTCCTGGTGACCACGGATGCCAGCCTGCGAGGCTGGAGAGCAGTCACACAGGGAAGAAATTTCCAGGGCTTGTGGTCAAGCCTGGAGACATCACTTCACATAAATATTTGGAGCTAAGGGCCATTTACAATGCCCTAAGCCAAGCAAGACCTCTGCTTCAAGGTCAGCCGGTGCTGATCCAGTCGGACAACATCACGGCAGTCGCCCACGTAAACAGACAGGGCGGCACAAGAAGCAGGAGGGCAATGGCAGAAGCTGCAAGGATTTTTCGCTGGGCGGAAAATCATGTAATAGCACTGTCAGCAGTGTTCATTCCGGGAGTGGACAACTGGGAAGCAGACTTCCTCAGCAGGCACGACCTCCACCCGGGAGAGTGGGGACTTCACCCAGAAGTCTTCCACATGATTGTAAACCATTGGGAAAAACCAAAGGTGGACATGATGGCGTCCCGCCTAAACAAAAAATTGGACAGGTATTGCGCCAGGTCAAGGGACCCTCAGGCAATAGCTGTGGACGCTCTGGTAACACCGTGGGTGTACCACTCGGTGTATGTGTTCCCTCCTTTTCCTCTCATACCGAAAGTACTGGGAATTATAAGACGGAGGGGAGTAAGAACTATACTCGTGGCTCCGGATTGGCCAAGAAGGACTTGGTACCCGGAACTTCAAGAGATGCTCACGGAGGACCCGTGGCCTCTGCCTCTAAGAAGGGACCTGCTCCAGCAAGGACCCTGTCTATTCCAAGACTTACCGCGGCTGCGTTTGACGGCAGGGCGGTTGAACGGCGGATCCTGAAGGAAAAAGGCATTCCGGATGAAGTCATCCCTACCCTGATCAAGCCAGGAAGGATGTAACCGCAAAGCATTATCACCGCATTTGGCGAAAATATGTTGCGGGGTGCGAGGCCAGTAAGGCCCCGATGGAGGAATTTTCAACTAGGTCGATTCCTGCAATTCCTGTAAACAGGAGTGTCTATGGGCCTAAAATTGGGGTCCATTAAGGTTCAAATTTCGGCCCTGTCAATTTTCTTCCAGAAAGAACTAGCTACAGTTCCTGAAGTTCAGACGTTTGTAAAAGGGGTACTGCATATACAGCCTCCTTTTGTGCCTCCAGTGGCACATTGGGATCTCAATGTAGTTTTGGGGTTCCTAAAGTCACATTGGTTTGAACCACTTGAATCTGTGGAGTTAAAATATCTCACATGGAAAGTGGTCATGTTGTTGGCCCTGGCCTCGGCCAGGCGCGTGTCAGAATTGGCGCGCTTTATCCTATAAAAGCCCTTATCTGATCTTCCATTCAGACAGGGCGGAATTGAGAACTCGTCCTCAATTTCTCCCTAAGGTGGTTTCAGCGTTTCACTTGAACCAGCCTATTGTGGTACCTGCGGCTACTAGGGACTTGGAGGACTCCAAGTTGCTGGACGTAGTCAGGGCCCTGAAAATATATGTTTCCAGGACGGCTGGAGTCAGAAAATCTGACTCGCTGTTTATCCTGTATGCACCCAACAAGCTGGGTGCTCCTGCTTCTAAGCAGACTATTGCTCGTTGGATTTGTAGTACAATTCAGCTTGCACATTCTGTGGCAGGCCTGCCACAGCCAAAATCTGTAAAAGCCCATTTCACAAGGAAGGTGGGCTCATCTTGGGCGGCTGCCCGAGGGGTCTCGGCTTTACAACTTTGCCGAGCAGCTACTTGGTCAGGGGCAAACACGTTTGCTAGATTCTACAAATTTGATACCCTGGCTGAGGAGGACCTGGAGTTCTCTCATTTGGTGCTGCAGAGTCATCCGCACTCTCCCGCCCGTTTGGGAGCTTTGGTATAATCCCCATGGTCCTTACGGAGTTCCCAGCATCCACTAGGACGTCGGAGAAAATAAGAATTTACTTACCGATAATTCTATTTCTCGTAGTCCGTAGTGGATGCTGGCCGCCCATCCCAAGTGCGGATTGTCTGCAATACTTGTACATAGTTATTGTTACAAAAATCGGGTTATTATTGTTGTGAGCCATCTTTTCAGAGGCTCCTCTCTTATCATGCTGTTAACTGGGTTCAGATCACAGGTTGTACGGTGTGATTGGTGTGGCTGGTATGAGTCTTACCCGGGATTCAAAATCCTTCCTTATTGTGTACGCTCGTCCGGGCACAGTATCCTAACTGAGGCTTGGAGGAGGGTCATGGGGGGAGGAGCCAGTGCACACCAGGTAGTCCTAAAGCTTTTACTTTTGTGCCCAGTCTCCTGCGGAGCCGCTATTCCCCATGGTCCTTACGGAGTGCCCAGCATCCACTACGGACTACGAGAAATAGAATTATCGGTAAGTAAATTCTTATTATCTCATAGATCCATTTGGTCTGTTGTTTGTTTGTTTTGTTTTTTGTTTTTTTCCAAATGCATGACCAGATCTCCTCCAGGCCAATGTGGGATAACTTTTTTGATTGCAATAAATTTTCTTTCTTTTGGAATGTTGTGAGACACTGTGTGTGTGTGTGTGTGTGTGTGTGTGTGTGTGTGTGTGTGTCAAATCCCCTCTTAATGTTTACACGTGTTCTGCAAGACGAGTTTTCATCTTCCATTTGGTTTGGTCTACATACTGTAAGCTGCAGGGGCATTGTAGTATGTAGATTGCCCCTTTTATTTTGCACGTTAATTGGTCTTTCTCTGACGTCCTAGTGGATGATGGGGACTCCGTAAGGACAATGGGAAATAGCGGCTCCGCAGGAGACTGGGCACAACTAAGAAAGAATTAGGACTACCTAGTGTGCACTGGCTCCTCCCTCTATGCCCCTCCTCCAGACCTCAGTTAGAATTTTGTGCCCGGCCGAGCTGGTTGCACACTAGGGGCTCTCCTGAGCTCTTAGAAAAGAAAGTATATTTAGGTTTTTTTATTTTCAGTGAGATCTGCTGGCAACAGACTCACTACTACGAGGGACTGAGGGGAGAAGAAGCGAACCTACCTGCTTGCAGCTAGCTTGGGCTTCTTAGGCTACTGGACACCATTAGCTCCAGAGGGATCGAACACAGGCCCAGCCTCGGTCGTCCGGTCCCGGAGCCGCGCCGCCGTCCCCCTTGCAGAGCCAGAAGCAAGAAGAACGTCCAGGAAATCGGCGGCTGAAGACTCCGGTCTTCATGAAGGTAGCGCACAGCACTGCAGCTGTGCGCCATTGCTCCCCATGCACACCACACACTCCGGTCACTGATGGGTGCAGGGCGCTGGGGGGGGGCGCCCTGGGCTGCAATAAGAGTACCTTAGCTGGCATAAAAACACATAATATAGTCAGACTATATATGTGTAAAATCCCCTGCCAAAAATATCCTGAAAAAAGCGGGAGAAGTCCGCCGTGAAGGGGGCGGGGCTATCTCCCTCAGCACACTGGCGCCATTTCCTCTCACAGCTCCGCTGGAAGGACGCTCCCAAGGCTCTCCCCTGCAGTTTCCAGGCTCAATAGGGTAAAAAAGAGAGGGGGGGCACTAAATTTAGGCGCAAACTGTGTATTATAGCAGCTATAGGGGAAAAATCACTGTGTGTAGTGTGTATCCCTGCATTATATAGCGTTCTGGTGTGTGCTGGCATACTCTCTCTCTGTCTCCCCAAAGGACTTTGTGGGGTCCTGTCCTTAGTCACAACATTCCCTGTGTGTGTGTGGTGTGTCGGTATGGCTGTGTCGACATGTTTGATGAGGAAGCTTATGTGGAGGCGGAGCAGGTGCCGATAAATGTGATGTCACCCCCTGCGGGGTCGACACCTGAATGGATGGACATGTGGAAGGAATTACGCAACAGTGTCAACTCCTTACATAAAGGTTTGATGACATAGCAGATGTGGGACAGCCGGCTTCTCAGCCCGTGCCTGCCCAGGCGTCTCAAAAGCCATCAGGGGCTCTAAAACGCCCACTACCTCAGATGGCAGACTCGGATGTCGACACGGATACTGACTCCAGTGTCGACGACGATGAGACTAGTGTACATTCCAATAGAGCCACTCGTTATATGATTACGGCAATGAAAAATGTGTTGCACATTTCTGATATAACCCCAGGTACCACAAAAAAGGGTATTATGTTTGGGGAGAAAAAGCTACCAGTGGTTTTTCCCCCATCTGATGAATTAAATGAAGTGTGTGAAGAAGCGTGGGCTTCCCCCGATAAGAAACTGGTAATTTCTAAAAAGTTACTAATGGCGTACCCTTTCCCGCCAGAGGACAGGTCACGTTGGGAGACATCCCCTAGGGTGGATAAAGCGCTCACACGTCTGTCAAAAAAGGTGGCACTACCGTCTCCGGACACGGCCGCCCTAAAGGAGCCTGCAGATAGAAAGCAGGAGGCTATCCTGAAGTCTGTATATACACACTCAGGAATTATACTGAGACCGGCTATTGCTTCAGTATGGATGTGCAGTGCTGCAGCTGCGTGGTCAGATTCCCTGTCGGAAAACATTGATACCCTAGACAGGGACACTATATTGCTAACCGTAGAGCATATTAAAGACGCTGTCTTATACATGATGCACAGAGGGATATTTGCCGGCTGGCATCTAAAATAAACGCAATGTCCATTTCTGCCAGGAGAGGATTGTGGACTCGGCAGTGGACAGGAGATACAGATTCTAAAAGGCACATGGAAGTTTTGCCTTACAAGGGTGAGGAGTTGTTTGGGGATGGTCTCTCGGACCTCGTTTCCGCAGCGACAGCTGGGAAGTCAGCATTTTTACCCCATGTTCCCTCACAGCCAAAGAAAGCACCGTATTATCAGGTACAGTCCTTTCGGCCCCAGAAAGGCAAGCGGGTTAGAGGCACGTCCTTTCTGCCCAGAGGCAGAGGTAGAGGGAAAAAGCTGCAACATACAGCCAGTTCCCAGGAACAAAAGTCCTCCCCCGCTTCCTCTAAGTCCACCGCATGACGCTGGGGCTTCACAGGCGGAGCCAGGTACGGTGGGGGCCCGTCTCAAGAACTTCAGCGACCAGTGGGCTCGCTCACGGGTGGATCCCTGGATTCTGCAAGTAGTATCTCAGGGGTACAAGCTGGAATTCGAGACGTCTCCCCCTCGCCGTTTCCTCAAATCTGCCTTGCCGACAGCTCCCCCGGACAGGGAGGCAGTGCTGGAGGCGATTCACAAGCTGTATTCTCAGCAGGTGATAATCAAGGTACCCCTCCTTCAACAAGGACGGGGTTACTATTCCACAATGTTTGTGGTACCGAAACCGGACGGTTCGGTGAGACCCATTTTAAATTTAAAATCCTTGAACACTTATATAAGAAGGTTCAAGTTCAAGATGGAATCGCTCAGGGCGGTGATTGCAAGCCTGGACGAGGGGGATTACATGGTATCACTGGACATCAAGGATGCTTACCTGCATGTCCCCATTTACCCTCCTCACCAGGAGTACCTCAGATTTGTGGTACAGGACTGTCATTACCAATTCCAGACGTTGCCGTTTGGTCTGTCCACGGCACCGAGGGTATTTACCAAGGTAATGGCCGAGTTGATGATACTCCTTCGGAAAAAGGGAGTTTTAATTATTCCGTACTTGGACGATCTCCTTATAAAGGCGAGGTCCAGGGAACAGTTGTTGATCGGAGTAGCACTAGCTCGGGAAGTGCTACAACAGCACGGCTGGATCCTGAATATTCCAAAGTCGCAGATTGTTCCTACAACGCGTCTACTGTTCCTGGAGATGGTTCTGGACACAGAACAGAAAAAAGTGTTTCTCCCGGAGGAGAAGGCCAATGAGTTGTCATCTCTAGTCAGAGACCTCCTAAAACCAAAACGGGTGTCTGTGCACCACTGCACGCGAGTCCTGGGAAAGATGGTGGCTTCTTACGAAGCAATTCCATTCGGAAGGTTCCATGCAAGGATCTTTCAGTGGGATCTGTTGGACAAGTGGTCCGGATCGCATCTTCAGATGCATCGGCTGATAACCTTGTCTCCAAGGGCCAGGGTGTCGCTGCTGTGGTGGCTGCAGAGTGCTCATCTACTAGAGGGCCGCAGATTCGGCATACAGGACTGGATCCTGGTGACCACGGATGCCAGCCTTCGAGGTTGGGGGGCAGTCACACAGGGAAGAAACTTCCAGGGACAATGGTCGAGTCAGGAGACTTCCCTACACATAAATATTCTGGAACTAAGGGCCATTTACAATGCCCTAAGTCAGGCAAGACCCCTGCTTCAACACCAGCCGGTGCTGATCCAGTCAGACAACATCACGGCGGTCGCCCATGTAAACCGACAGGGCGGCACAAGAAGCAGGATGGCGATGGCAGAAGCCACAAGGATTCTCCGATGGGCGGAAAATCATGTGTTGGCACTGTCAGCAGTGTTCATTCCCGGAGTGGACAACTGGGAAGCACACTTTCTCAGCAGACACGACCTCCACCCGGGAGACTGGGGACTTCATCCAGAAGTCTTCCAAATGGTTGTACATCGGTGGGAAAGGCCACAGGTGGACATGATGGCATCCCGCCTCAACAAAAAGCTAAAAAGATATTGCGCCAGGTCAAGGGACCCTCAGGCGATAGCTGTGGACGCTTTAGTGACACCGTGGGTGTACCAGTCGGTTTATGTGTTCCCTCCTCTTCCTCTCATACCCAAGGTACTGAGGATAATAAGGAGAAGAGTAAGAACTATAATCATTGTTCCGGATTGGCCAAGAAGAGCTTGGTACCCAGAACTTCAAGAAATGATATCAGAGGAACCATGGCCTCTGCCGCTCAGACAGGACCTGCTGCAGCAGGGACCCTGTCTGTTCCAAGACTTACCGCGACTGCGTTTGACGGCATGGCGGTTGAACGCCGGATCCTGAAGGAAAAGGGCATTCCGGAGGAAGTCATCCCTACGCTGATTAAAGCTAGGAAGGAGGTGACTGCAAACCATTATCACCGCATATGGCGAAAATATGTTGCGTGGTGTGAGGCCAGAAGGGCCCCAACGGAGGAATTTCAGCTGGATCAATTTCTGCACTTCCTACAGTCAGGGGTGACTATGGGCCTCAAATTAGGTTCCATTAAGGTCTAGATTTCGGCTCTGTCGATTTTCTTCCAAAAAGAACTGGCTTCACTGCCTGAAGTTCAGACGTTTGTTAAAGGAGTGCTGCATATTCAGCCCCCTTTTGTGCCTCCAGTGGCACCTTGGGATCTCAACGTGGTGTTGGATTTCCTTAAGCCACATTGGTTTGAGCCACTTAAAACCGTGGAACTAAAATATCTCGCGTGGAAAGTGGTAATGCTGTTGGCCTTGGCTTCGGCCAGGCGTGTGTCAGAATTGGCGGCTTTGTCATGTAAAAGCCCTTATCTGATTTTCCATATGGATAGGGCGGAATTGAGGACTCGTCCCCAATTTCTTCCTAAGGTGGTATCAGCTTTTCATTTGAACCAACCTATTGTGGTGCCTGCGGCTACTAAGGACTTGGAGGATTCCAAGTTGCTGGACGTAGTCGGGGCCCTGAAAATCTATGTTTCCAGGACGGCTGGAGTCAGGAAAACTGACTCGCTATTTATCCTGTATGCGCCCAACAAGCTGGGTGCTCCTGCTTCAAAGCAGTCTATTGCTCGCTGGATCTGTAGTACGATTCAACTTGCACATTCTGCGGCTGGATTGCCGCATCCTAAATTTGTAAAAGCCCATTCCACGAGGAAAGTGGGCTCTTCTTGGGCGACTGCCCGAGGGGTCTCGGCTTTACAACTTTGCCGAGCTGCTACTTGGTCGGGTTCAAACACATTAGCTAAATTCTACAAGTTTGATACCCTGGCTGAGGAGGACCTTGAGTTTGCTCATTCGGTGCTGCAGAGTCATCCGCACTCTCCCGCCTGTTTGGGAGCTTTGGTATAATCCCCATGGTCCTTACGGAGTCCCCAGCATCCACTAGGACGTCAGAGAAAATAAGAATTTACTCACCGGTAATTCTATTTCTCGTAGTCCGTAGTGGATGCTGGGCGCCCATCCCTAGTGCGGATTGTCTGCAATACTTGTATATAGTTATTGCCTAACTAAAGGGTTATTGTTTGGAGCCATCTGTTTGAGAGGCTCAGTTGTTATTCATACTGTTCACTGGGTATAGTAACACGAGTTGTACGGTGTGATTGGTGTGGCTGGTATGAGTCTTACCCGGGATTCCAAATCCTTTCCTTATTGTGTCAGCTCTTCCGGGCACAGTTTCCTAACTGAGGTCTGGAGGAGGGGCATAGAGGGAAGAGCCAGAGCACACCAGGTAGTCCTAATTCTTTCTTAGTTGTGCCCAGTCTCCTGCGGAGCCGCTATTCCCCATGGTCCTTACGGAGTCCCCAGCATCCACTACGGACTACGAGAAATAGAATTACCGGTGAGTAAATTCTTATTTTTATGGTGTACTCCTTGTTTGTCTGTCTGGTTTGATCTGAAAGTGGTTGTTGGTTTTGCTCTTTTTTTCAATAGTTCTACATCCCAAACAATTTAAACAGGAGTGAAATCCCTTTGATTTAATTTCTTCTTTCTTTATTTTCCTTTTTAGTAAAGCTATAAATTTGCTCTTGTTTGACAGTTTTAGGTCTCCTGTTTATTATTTGGGGTTTAGGTGGGATTATTAATTTTACATCCTCATTAAACATCAACTCATGCCAATGTTTGATTGTTACGACTTTGCTACGGTTGGAGCTAAACTATGTTGTAAATGCAGGGCATGATTTGTTATTGTCTGTTTCTTTCTTTTATCTCGTTTCGGTTTAGTTTGTGCACTTTCTATCGATTATTTTTTAAATTGTATCCTTTTCTTAAGAATTTTTTTATTTCTTTGTTCTTGGAATGATGTGTCGCTGATGCAGTTCCTTTTAATTCTTATTTCGCAACCTGAAGTTTTGTTTACCCATTGTCGGTGAAGATTGCTATTATATGGGAGGATGTTGTTTCCATCAACTTCTTTCATGTGGGTTCTTGTTGTAATTTTCTTTCATACTTCTCTCCAGGTCTAGAAAAATTACTTTTCTTTGCTAGTTACAGTGGAGAATTCAAGGACCATGTTGTTATCATTTATATATTCTGTGAATTTGTCCATTTAAGCTTCTCCAAATGAAGAATACATCGCTAGCAGGCTATATTTTTGATGTCTTTGTTGTTGTTTTACCAGAATCTATCATCTTCCCATTTTGAAACAAAGGTTAGCATATGCCGGAGCAAATGGTGTGCCCATGGCTGTCCTTTTGGTTTGAAGGTAAAAATCTCCCTCAAACCAAAAATAATTCTGTAATATATTCTCAATTTGCTCTGTGATAACATTCATTTGCTCATTAGGAAGATTTGTTAGGTAATGCCTTTTATGATTACATCCCAAGTTAAAGTCAATGCAAGTGTTTCGCAATCTAACATCGCTGGTGCAGAGTGTATTTGTATTGTCCAAGGTACTAAAAGTTTTATTAAACATAAATATTTATGTATTTTCACAATGATGAACACTATTGCACTGCCATGTGCTTACCATCTTTTTATGACATCAGTTCCTGTGGGGAACTTCTGTTTTTAGCAAGATAAATAGTTTTTTCAATAATCCTTATAAATATGAATGTCAGCAACAAACTTTCATCCCTAACCAAGCGCATGATTGCGTGAAACACGTTGGATTGTGGCTACACGTCACCCGAAAGTGACATCACAAACGGCATCGCGAACTTCCGGTCAGACGGTAAACGCTGGCAGGGAGCGGGACATAACGCAACTGAAACACACAGTGACGTTGGCGCCCACACAGCCAAAGGATCAGAGGTAGGATTAGGGTCAGTTAGCTAGCCTACCTGGGTCCTTAACATCGTGCACGTGGAACACTGTCTGGTCACATACCATTGGTAACCCAGAAAATACCAAATATAAACAATCTCTACTAAAGAGCTGTAGATATACACTGATACATTTTATATTTGATGTTGTTATATTTGCTTGTAAGTGTTTAAGCATTTTTATTTTTACTGTAATTTACACATTTTAAATTGTTACTTGACTTTATCTACATAGCAAGCGCTCTATATACTTATTTATAAAAAAGCACAAAACTGTGCAAAACCATGTTTCACTGCAGCTGGAGCAAATGTAACGTGCAGAGAGATTCAGATTTGGGTGCTGTGTGTACAAACTGAAATCTAAATTGCAGTGTAAAAATAAAGCTAACGTGTGGGCTACATGCAGAAGCAGCCAATATTTACATTACACAGGAAAAATATAAATTTTCTCTAACGTCCTAGTGGATGCTGGGGACTCCGTAAGGACCATGGGGAATAGACGGGCTCCGCAGGAGACTGGGCACTCTAAAGAAAGATTAGGTACTATCTGGTGTGCACTGGCTCCTCCCTCTATGCCCCTCCTCCAGACCTCAGTTAGAATCTGTGCCCGGCCAGAGCTGGGTGCTCCTAGTGGGCTCTCCTGAGCCTGCTAGTAAAAGAAAGTATTTGTTAGGTTTTTTATTTTCAGTGAGCTTCTGCTGGCAACAGACTCACTGCTACGAGGGACTGAGGGGAGAGAAGCAAACCTACCTGTCTACAGCTAGGTTGCGCTTCTTAGGCTACTGGACACCATTAGCTCCAGAGGGTTCGAACACAGGCATCTGTCCTCGATCGTCCGTTCCCGGAGCCGCGCCGCCGTCCCCCTCGCAGAGCCAGAAGAACAGAAGCTTGAAGACGGCGAAAACGGCGGCTGAAGACTCCTGTCTTCATTTAAGGTAGCGCACAGCACCGCAGCTGTGCGCCATTGCTCCCAGCACACTTTCACACTCCGGTCACTGTAGGGTGCAGGGCGCTGCGGGGGGCAGCAATTGAAGTACCTTTTTGGCATAACATACATATATACAGTCAGGCACTGTATATATGTAAAAACCCCCGCCATTTTTTTCACACAGAAGCGGGTCAGAAGCCCGCCGCTGAGGGGGCGGGGCCTTCTTCCTCAGCACACCAGCGCCATTTTCTCTTCACAGCTCCGCTGGAAGGACGCTCCCCAGGCTCTCCCCTGCAGTATCCAGGTACAAGAAGGGTAAAAAAGAGAGGGGGGGGGGGCACATACATTTAGGCGCAAAAGACATAAAATCGGCAGCTATTGGGTAATCACTTATTATAGTGAATATCCCTGTGTTATATAGCGCTGTGGTGTGTGCTGGCATACTCTCTCTCTGTCTCCCCAAAGGCCTTTGTGGGGTCCTGTCCTCAGTCAGAGCATTCCCTGTGTGTCTGCTGTGTGTCGGTACGGCTGTGTGGACATGTTTGATGAGGAGGGTTACGTGGAGGCGGAGCAAGTGCGGATAAATGTGGTGTCGCCGCCGTCGGGGCCGACACCTGATTGGATGGATATGTGGAAGGTCTTAAATGATAATGTAAGCTCCTTGCATAAAAGGTTTGATGACGCTGCAGCCTTGGGACAGCCGGGGTCTCAACCCGGGCCTGCCCAGGCGACTCAGAGGCCGTCAGGGTCTCCTAAACGCCCACTATCTCAGATGGTTGACACAGATGCCGACACGGAGTCCGACTCCAGTGTCGACGATGAGGCGCAATTACAGCCTAAGATGACCAAGGCCATCCGCTACATGATTATTGCAATGAAAGATGTATTGCACAAGAGGGTGTATATGTTTGGGGAGAAAAAGCAGGCAGTGACTTTTCCCCCGTCACATGAATTAAATGAGTTATGTGAAGAAGCGTGGAGTTCCCCTGATTACTGCTGGCGTACCCTTTCCCGCCAACGGACAGGTTACGTTGGGAATCCTCCCCTAGGGTAGACAAGGCACTGACACGCTTATCTAAGAAGGTGGCCCTGCCGTCTCAGGATACGGCCGCCCTAAAGGATCCTGCGGATAGGAAGCAGGAAGCTATCTTGAAGTCAGTGTATACACACTCTGGTACTCTACTGAGACCTGCTATTGCTTCAGCCTGGATGTGTAGCGCTGTAGCAGCATGGACAGATACTCTGTCAGAGGACATAGATGCCCTGGACAGGGATACTGTCTTGCTAACCCTGGGCCATATAAAAGACGCCGTCTTATATATGCAGGATGCCCAGAGGGACATTTGCCTGCTGGGCTCTAGAGGAAATAAGCTGCACCATGCAGCTAGTTCCCAGGAACAAAAGTCCTCCCCGGCTTCCACTAAGTCCACCGCATGACGCTGGGGCTCCACAGGCAGAGCCAGGAGCGGTGGGGGCGCGTCTCCGAAAATTCAGCAACCAGTGGGTTCGCTCACAGGTGGAGCTCGAAGTGACTCCCCCTCACCGTTACCTAAAATCAGCCTTGCCAGCTTCCCCCACGGAAAGGGAGGTAGTCCTGGCGGCAATTCACAAGCTGTACCTCCAGCAAGTGATAATAATGGTCCCCCCTCCTTCAACAGGGAAGGGGTTACTATTCCACACTGTTTGTGGTACCGAAACCGGACGGTTCGGTAAGACCCATTCTGAATTTAAAATCCTTGAACATTTATATGAAAAAATTCAAGTTCAAAATGGAATCGCTCAGAGCGGTCATTGCAAGCCTGGAAGAGGGGGATTTTATGGTATCTCTGGACATCAAGGATGCTTACTTGCATGTCCCCATTTATCCACCTCATCAGGAGTACCTCAGGTTTGTGGTACAGGACTGTCATTACCAATTCCAGACGTTGCCGTTTGGTCTGTCCACGGCACCGAGAGTATTTACCAAGGTAATGGCCGAAATGATGGTACTCCTTCGGAAGCAAGGAGTTACGGTTATCCCGTACTTGGACGATCCCCTCCTCATAAGGGCGAGGTCCAGGGAGCAGTTGTTGATCAGCGTAGCACACTCTCAGGAAGTGTTGCATCAGCACGGCTGGATTCTGAATATTCCAAAGTCGCAGCTGATTCCTACGACGCGTCTGCCCTTCCTGGGTATGATTCTGGACACAGAACAGAAGAAGGTGTTTCTCCCGGAGGAGAAGGCCCAGGAGTTAGTGACTCTGGTCAGGGACCTCCTAAAACCAAAACAGGTGTCGGTGCATCCTGGGAAAGATGGTGGCCTCATACGAAGCCATTCCCTTCGGCAGGTTCCATTCGAGGATCTTTCAGTGGGATTTGTTGGACAAGTGGTCCGGATCGCATCTTCAGATGTATCGGCTGATCACCCTGTCCCCGAGGGCCAGGGTGTCTCTTCTGTGGTGGCTGCAGAGTGCTCATCTTCTCGAGGGCCGCAGGTTCGGCATACAGGACTGGGTTCTGGTGATCACGGATGCAAGCCTCCGCGGATGGGGGGGCAGTCACTCAGGGAAGAAACTTCCAAGGGCTGTGGTCAAGTCAGGAGACTTGTCTGCACATAAATATACTGGAACTAAGGGCCATATACAACGCCCTGAGTCAAGCGGAGCCCCTGCTTCGAGACCAACCAGTGCTGATTCAGTCACACAACATCACGGCGGTCGCCCATGTAAACCGCCAGGGCGGCACAAGAAGCAGGGTGGCGATGGCAGAAGCCACAAAGATTCTTCGTTAGGCGGAGATTCACGTACAAGCACTGTCAGCAGTGTTCATTCCGGGAGTGGACAACTGGGAAGCAGACTTCCTCAGCAGACACGACCTCCACCCGGGAGAGTGGGGACTTCATCAAGAAGTCTTCACACAGATTGCAAATCGATGGGAACTGCCACAGGTGGACATGATGGCGTCCCGCCTCAACAAAAAGCTAAAAAGATATTGCGCCAGGTCAAGGGACCCTCAGGCGATAGCTGTGGACGCGCTAGTGACACCCTGGGTGTTCCAGTCGGTATATGTGTTCCCTCCTTTTCCTCTCATACCCAAGGTACTGAGAATAGTAAGAAAAAGAGGAGTGAGAACAATACTCATTGTTCCGGATTGGCCAAGAAGGACTTGGTACCCAGAACTACAAGAGATGATCACAGAGGACCCATGGCCTCTGCCTCTCAGACAGGACCTGTTGCAACAGGGGCCCTGTCTGTTCCAAGACTTACCGCGGCTGCGTTTGACGGCATGGCGGTTGAACGCCGGATCCTAACGGAAAAGGGCATCCCGGATGAAGTGATTCCTACGCTGATAAAGGCTAGGAAGGATGTAACAGATAAGCATTATCACCGTATATGGCGAAGATATGTTGCTTGGTGTGAGGCCAGGATGGCCCCTACAGAGGATTTCCAGCTTGGTCGATTTCTGCACTTCCTACAGTCAGGTGTGACTATGGGCCTAAAATTAGGGTCCATAAAGGTCCAGATTTCGGCCCTATCCATTTTCTTTCAAAAAGAACTGGCTTCACTGCCTGAGGTTCAGACGTTTGTAAAGGGAGTATATTCAGCATATTCAGCCCCCTTTTGTGCCACCAGTGGCACCTTGGGATCTTAACGTTGTGTTAGATTTCCTGAAATACCACTGGTTTGAACCACTTAAGACCGTGGAACTAAAGTATCTCACGTGGAAAGTGGTCATGCTGTTGGCCTTACCATCGACGAGGCGTGTATCAGAATTGGCGGCTTTGTCATGTAAAAGCCCTTATTTGATCTTCCATATGGACAGGGCAGAATTGCGGACTCGTCCCCAATTTCTCCCAAAGGTGGTATCATCGTTTCATTTGAACCAACCTATTGTGGTCCCTGCGGCTACTCGGGACTTGGAGGACTCCAAGTTGCTGGACGTAGTCCGGGCTTTGAAAATATATGTTTCCAGAACGGCTGGAGTCAGGAAGACTGACTCGCTGTTTATTCTGTATGCACCCAATAAGCTGGGTGCTCCTGCTTCAAAGCAAACTATTGCTTGCTGGATCTGTAGCACGATTCAGCTGGCTCATTCTGCGGCTGGATTGCCGCATCCAGAATCGGTGAAAGCCCATTCCACAAGGAAGGTGGGCTCTTCTTGGGCGGCTGCCCGAGGGGTCTCTGCTTTACAGCTTTGCCGAGCGGCTACTTGGTCGGGTTCAAACACTTTTGCAAAGTTCTACAAGTTTGATACCCTGGCTGAGGAGGACCTTGTGTTTGCTCATTCGGTGCTGCAGAGTCATCCGCACTCTCCCGCCCGTTTGGGAGCTTTGGTATAATCCCCATGGTCCTTACGGAGTCCCCAGCATCCACTAGGACGTTAGAGAAAATAAGAATTTTACTCACCGGTAATTCTATTTCTCGTAGTCCGTAGTGGATGCTGGGCGCCCGTCCCAAGTGCGGACTTTCTGCAATACGTGTATATAGTTATTGCTTAATAAAGGGTTATTGTTATGAGCCATCCGTTGAGTGATGCTCAGTTGTTGTTCATACTGTTAACTGGGTATGGTTATCACAAGTTATACGGTGTGATTGGTGTGGCTGGTATGAGTCTTACCCTGGATTCCAAAATCCTTTCCTTGTAATGTCAGCTCTTCCGGGCACAGTTTCCCTAACTGAGGTCTGGAGGAGGGGCATAGAGGGAGGAGCCAGTGCACACCAGATAGTACCTAATCTTTCTTTAGAGTGCCCAGTCTCCTGCGGAGCCCGTCTATTCCCCATGGTCCTTACGGAGTCACCAGCATCCACTACGGACTACGAGAAATAGAATTACCGGTGAGTAAATTCTTATTTATTTCTCTCCTTGCATTGCAACATGGTTTGTTCCAGATACAAAGTTACGTGCTTTTTCTTCCTTGCTTCCAAATCTGAATCAGGCCTATAATGTCTTGTGAAAGGAACTTGACGTGGGTTAGGTATATGGTTCCATTGTATTGTGTTTTATTATGCATACTGTATTATTGGAAGTGAGAGGGGATGGCTTTTTGCTGTTCTTATTAGCTGGTTTGGTTTGTGCTTGTAGAATGTAAGAATGGCATTTCCCTTGGATTTTTTCGGTTGGCATTTAAAAAAGTGCAACATTAAGACACTGTGTTATTGCTGTTGACTTCTATGTACAGTATGTTATGTTAAGTAGGTAATCATGTGGTGATGAAAATAGTTCAGTGTTCATTTCCTTATTCTGTATCTCAGCTTGTTTTTTCTAAGAATGTTTCATGAAATAGTGGTGGTCATTTTCACAGTAGTTTTTTCTTTTTTCTTTATTTATCTCCAAACCATATTTTCTGCAGTATTCTTTATCTTTTTTTTTTTTTTTTTTTAAATAGGTAAAGGATTAGCTTTAAATTGTAGGGGAAATTTACATCTATATTTCTAATTTGACTAATTAAATATTACAAGGGGTGTGTAATAAGTTTCTGGATGTGCAGTACATCTGTAGAGTAGACACAATCTGACTGTCTGGTTGTGAACTGTAAACTCTGACAAAAGTTCTTCTGAAATGTCAAGGCACAGAACCATATTTTAGCAGCACTGCACACCAAAGAAGTCAGCATGTTCACTTCCTTCACAAACTCTTCATGGAGCTCAGAGGCCATTGGAGAGCCATTTTAATTCTACAAGAATGGTCTGCGACATCAGGTGTGTTTTGACTTACTGCAAGTTGCTTTAGGGGAGAAGCACCGTCCTAAACCACTGTTTGAGTGGTTTGCAGAGTTTCTGTGCAAGAGACTGTACCTGGAAGATGCTGCTGTACCGACTATAGTTGAGGTGGATGCCAGGGTCACCGTGGCCCAGTTAGGGAAGGAGATAGGAATCTCATCGGGATCCATTTGCTTGATACTCAACAAAAAGCTTGGTCTGGGCAAGGTTTCTGAAGACTGGGTACCCTATCAACTGACTCAAGAGCAGAAGGAGGCTTGGGTGACTGGCAATATGCTGTCCAGATTTGATGGTGGTGGCTTAAACTGTCTGGGAGATCATCAGTAGCGATCATACCTGAATCTACAGTCTGCCTAGTGGACCCCAGTTGGAGGTGCACCGCCATAGAAGTTCCGACATTGATGCAGCATGGCCAAGCAGATGGGGGTTGATTTTATGGCCAAGACTGTTCATGTATTCTCTGCACCACTTGTGCAGCATTGCACGGTCACTGTACACCAACCAATGCCTGCAGCAAGTGTTGGAAGCTTTTTCCAAGCACCGTCCCAAGAACATGCACTCATTGTGCACTTCTCCATCACGACAATGCTCCTGCCCACAAGTACAAGAAATTGGTGGATTTTCTGGACCATGAATGCATCCAGCAGCTTGGTTATCCACTGTACAGTCTAGACCTAGCCCCCTGCAACTTCTTTACCTTGCCACAAATCAAGTGCAAGATGCTTGGGATGCTTTTTGAGTTACCGAAAGCTGCAGTGGAGACCTTCATCTAGCATATAGAAGACATACAGAACCTGCTTCGGACAGGTTCAGCTGCTTAATCAAGTTGTTTGAGCGATGGCAACTTAGCATAGACTACTCTGAATACTTTACAAAGTGAACGTTATTTTTTCAAATGTAATACTTATTGTTCATCAAGAAACTCACTTCACACCCCTTGTTTGCCCCAACTCTTAAGCCTAGACTTTTGCTCATTGCCTCTTGAATTCTACATTGATCTACGCCATCATTTCCTGGTGCCCAAAGTGGAATAGGGCTGTGTGTCCTATTCTGGTTGTGCAGTCACTGGGGGCACAGGAATGTCTGATGTATCTGGATAGCGACAATGCCTGCACATTCTAATTGTGGATGATCACTCGTAGTATACACACTAATGCATTGCCAGGATAGTCCTGTTCATTCCATACATGGATGTCGTTGTGTTGAAGGTTTGCTTTTTGGAGATGGTTACACATTCAGCTAGCTATCTTGCTTTTAGTGCAATATGGCTTGTATATTGAGATCCAAGACTTCTCATTTTTCTTCGACCTGCTTTATTTTCCCAATCGGAAGCTTGGATGGCAAGAAAATAGCATGCTAATCTTTCAACAATTGCTTCTACAGTGTGCCTTCTAAACATCTTTTAGTGTTTTAATTAATATGCTCAAGGGTTCACTGTAAACTGTGTATTTAATAAACTGCCCCGAAGTAAAAATAAATTATAACCCAAAAGTTAAATATAACGGGTAACAATATCCAGATTTCAGAGGAAGAGATTCTGCAAAAATTCTGCAGCTAATTTCTAATTACAAAGTCCAACTGTACCCTAGGCTTTGGCTATAGCATTTGCGCATAGCTCAGAGATAACCAATGTCTCTAAACCTATACAATCGTATACTCCTGCAACAGTCGAATCAGGAGGTTGCACCTTATATACAGTTTAATATTTAGATGCCCGACCTCCCGATCCCATAGAACATACACACGGAGCTCTTTCTATCTAAATGTGTACAGTGGTCACAATGGGTCACACTTATCGTATAAACACTCCAGCAGATTAAACGCTCCAATCCCTGAACTGCCGAGTGATTGGCATAGTGTGGATCCAACATTACTCTAGTTCCAATTGTATATCTTATCCATAATATACTTGCATGAACAGGTGGCAAGCATGAAAAAAGTGAGTGAACTTCCAAATAGGCACTACAGTTGCTTTTCCTGCAAATGTCTTATTCTGAATTTTCTCTAATTTTCAACAGTTTTTGGCTGCCGGTGACCATCTTGTTCATCACTGCCCTACATGGCAATGGTAAGTATACTTGTTGGCTAAAAACTAAACCAAACCACTTTGGACTGTGATGGTAATATAGCTCATCTTTTATCTGTAAACTTAGACTATTGTGGTGATATGCAGGGGAGAACTTTATCCCAATGCCCAATAGTGTCTAGTTCCTCTCCGGCTGTCTGGTGACCTGGCCTAACTGGACTACTTAGGGACTAGGAGCATATACATTATGGAGATTCTCACCAATCATTTTCAAAATATAATGTTTTTGAATCCCTGTCAATAGATTTAAATATTCTCAGAATTACTGTGGTTAGGTGGAGATTTCGGAAGCAATCTTCCACAATTGGGCAATGGAAGCTTTAGTAGCTATCAAAATGTGACCTTTAAGGTATCTGTCTACTCTGGATAGCTTCCTAGGGTAAAAGTTAAATAGAGCAGTTGCAGGCTCTGCAGGGACATCCACCCCCAGCACTGATCATAAAAAATACTGCTGTCAAAAGTAGCCACAGCAGAGGACTTGTCCAGAAGATATGATAAATATCTCTCATGCAACCGCAATTCCTCCAACAATACTAAGAGGTGTAAGGCAAGCTTTTGTGCTGCTGCTCCGGAATAAAGTATGCTCTCTGGATCAACTTCTAAAACATTTGAGTGATTAATGCACTTGAAAAAATAAAACCGGTACAAAAAATTATATCCCACTCCTCAGATAGGGTCCTAGATATTTTCT
Source organism: Pseudophryne corroboree (assembly GCF_028390025.1). Lineage (NCBI taxonomy): Eukaryota > Metazoa > Chordata > Amphibia > Anura > Myobatrachidae > Pseudophryne > Pseudophryne corroboree. Next base: position 808,079,767 of record NC_086445.1, read on the forward strand.
ACTCCCATCTAATCCCCTTATTATCTAATATTAGACATTAGTTCCACCAAGAAATGCCCTCCTTAATAGTAAAAGGAGGAATGAAAATGGGATATCACTATAAAAAAGACAGGGGCAGATTTATTAAGCCTGGTGAAGTGATAAAGTGGAAGGTGATAACACACCAGCCAGTCAGCTCCTAACTGACCTTTTTCAAACCCAGCCAGTAACATGGAAGTTAGGAGCTGATTGGCTGCTCATTTATCACCTTCCACTTTATCACTTCACCAGGCTTAATAAGTCTGCCCCACAGTTTTCAAAGTGGTGAGGGGAGATAACCCTGCAACCAATATCTCAGATGTAGGTATTTAATATAAGTCCTGTATCGGGATGCCACATTGTGTTTGGGGGTGGGAGACGGATGCTAAGTCATTCTCTAAAAAGACATCGCCCAGGCAGGAAAGGACACCTCTGAACCAGGAGTCAAACTGCAAATCTGGTTAGGGAGGGTAAAGATTTCTCCTCACTGGATAATACTAATTTACTCCAAGACAATAATGTAGTTTGAACTGCTTAACAGGACCAAAACCAAGGGGGACCACGGATGTAAGAAGCCAAAATAAATGTGAAAGAGCTAAGGGACACGCAAAATCCCTTTCTATAACTACCCAGGGTTTCAGCAAGTCAAGTTCAATCCAATCCCTGGCCGGATTTAGGAGACGGGCAATGTGATATTTTTCAAAATCTGGGATGGCTACTCCGCCACCAGACTTAGCAAGCGAAAGAGTACCCCTAGCTATTTTACGTTTAGCCCCTTTCCAAATTTTTATGTACAAGGATCTGGTTAAATTTGTTATGAAGAGACTTGGGCAGAGGAAAAAAGGTACACAATAGTGTGAAGTAGCGCTACATAGGTGCTTATAACATGGGATAAATAACATTCCACTGGGATAAAGAAAATGTTGAAATATTTAATATATAAAAATAAAGTAAAAACAATACAAATTTCATATAGTATCTGGTTATGTAGATATCTCACCCGTGATAGTGATTATTGATAGCAGGATGTGACCAGTCAGATAGAGAGTGTTAGCAGCCGCAGGGAAGAGAAGCTTCCCTCTGCTGCTGCTGTCAGAGGGACCGGAAGGTTCCTCTGCCTTCCAGCACCCAGCCCTCAGCGTGCCCATACTGCCGATCATTGCCGATCGGTCAGCACGGCAGGATCCCCCACCCCTGCAGACAATAGCAGCCGCTGGTAAGCGTAACTCAACATCCCCCCCCGGGAACCTTTTTTTTTACTAAAATTATTTTGGATAGTGCTTAATTCCTGTTCTTCACCTCATTCACTTATAAAAAAAACTCAGACAATTTCGGAGCGTTTCTTTTTTGAGGGGGAAATCGTCAGTCAAGTGGTTAAGGAGAAAAACCACGCTAAACTGGCTGTAATATAAGGTCCATCTATTGCTGTAACATTTTTAAAATTTTCAGAATACAGTTGAGATTTACTTTTCAGTCCCACTGGTACATTTAGAAACCAATTTTACATATTCTGTATCACGTTTGCAAAGCTAAATATAGAGCACAAACTACAAAGCACAATATCCACTTTAACTCCCGCTTTTTTTGGGGGGAGGGGAAGGGGTTGATACCCCTTCAAAACCGTTCATAATTTATTTATTTTTTTCTTCTTCTTTTTTTTCAGTATAGTTTTAAAAGTGTTTTATTTTATTTTTTCAATATATTCTGCACATCTGCAGAACAGATCTCTTCATCAAAAACTGGGGGACACAGTGGGGCGGTGCGGTCTCATGTGATTTGACCATGCTAGCTAAGTGGTTAAAATGCTAAATATGCTCTATGAGCATGTTTCAAGTTAGAATGCCCATTTGGTTAAAATGCACTCAATATGGTTACAACTGTTTCTGGATACTGGCCGCAGTTCTGCATAGTCACTGTAGACATATTTGTTTCAAACTCTTGTAAGTATCCCCTCACTGTAGTCTGGAGACTTATCTATGCAGCTTGGGGCTCCATCGTTCAGACCTCAGAAGTGGTAAAAGTGGTGTTGCTACACAGAAACCACAACTGCAGAGATTATAGCTTCATTCACTCACACTTTCCTTTCAAGATATGTTGATGGGGACGTAGTTATGTGACTGGCGGTCACAACACCTCCACCTACATCCCACCCGCTCACTATCCCGACGGTGGGCATGCTGACCTACAGGGACTATACAAAGTAGCCCGCAAGGGGCTTGTTGTGCTCCCCCCCCCCGGCATTCTGCGGCCACGGTCACGGCGTCAGGATGAAAACCACTGAGAGGGGGGGGGGGGGGAAGATTTCATCTCTACTGTGACCTGATCTCCCGTCTAAAGTCACGGGAGATTGCAGGGGCAATATTCAATTGGTGCTCATCGTGCCACTTAATGCAGCTAAACTCGACTAAACTAATGGGCGCGATTGCAAAATGTGCAGTTTAGGCGCTCAAACAGGTCACTTTTTGCACATTTTACCTAGCCACCCCCAGAGGGTGCAAGCTGAAATGCCAGTGCCGTCACCTGTTTGCGCCTGACAGGAGCAACAATTGAATCGCTCTGTTAGGTTCGCAGAAGTGACAGCTGCTGGTGCTAACAAATGAATTCCCCATTAAGAACCTCCATAAAAGCCCAATAGTAATGATGGTGCAGGTCCTAAACAATTGAAGTCTTAATCACTTCTCTGACTTACAGTTTATTGAAATTTCATCATAACACTGATAAACAGACATCTTTTCACATGTGACTCTTCGGAGTAAGGTGCGTATAAACTTTAATGCCCGCTTCCTCAGATTGCTCTACAACTATGCAGCCAAAACGCCCCCGTCCCTCCACAAAGCCGTTTTTCTCGTCGGCAGCAACATGTATTTTCATTAACCCTTTCCTCGCTGCAAGATATGCTATTGAGAATGTCTGGATCTCTGCATGTGCTCTCTTCTGAATAGCCCACAATTCCATCTGCATGCCTACAGAATACTTGTACGTGCGAAAGCACCATTGCCACACCCACTTAGTCGGAAGTGGAGATGTGGCTGAAACCTGTGTGACTCTTAATTGGCAGTAGTTACAGTAAGTTGCATATACAGGCCATGACGCATGTGTGCGCCAGTAAAGATAACAACGTGTATATACAGATGGAGTTGCATGCAACTGTGAATCAGGACATAAGTGTTTTCTACTTCAACATACTCTTAATTCACCCTAAACTGTTTTCAGTAAATGTTCAGTTATGGTTTATGTGAGATTGTATATGCTAAATAATTTATCAAAACCACTTGTTTTAGATGTTTTTTCTTCTTCATATTTGTAATATTTATTGTGAAGTTTATAGCTTAAGGTATTTTTATGGAACAGCCATTTCCTGAGTGTTGTAAACAATGATTTGTCTTCACATAAGGTTACTTCCACTAATTGTACTACTGCTGGCTATATTGTCTTATTGTATCTGATCTCATGTTGTACGTACCTATTTTCTTTTTGAACATTATTTAGGGCAGCCGGTGAAGAGGCAAAAATTAAACCTTATCTGCCCAATGGAAAACAGTTTCTGTTGACAAAGAATGGTAATTGCATATAATTTAATTGTGTTAATGTCAAATGTACTCGGTAATGTATCCATTCCTTCTTTCTGGGTAGAAATTGTTGGTGCTTAAAATAAATTTTATAAAATAGACACTTTTTCTAATGATTACATTGAAAATATTAATTCTACAGTATTTGATTTTCACTACTTTAAAATGGCTGCAGTGGCAGGATGTCCATCATTGCAGCTTCTTATTGGTCATCCCATTCTCTCTCCTCATCCCCCATGTTCCCTTTTCACAATTAGGGTTCTAAGACCAACCACAGAGGCCCTAGAGGGGAGTGAGCAGGGTAGTAACATATAACTTTTAGGTGGTAATCGCATGTATTGCTACAGAGAGAAAAAGAGAAAATGGAGGTGCACACTCAGGCCAGTACAACCCAACCACCCCTAGACATCACACTAGCGAGAAGTAGCAGTTTTAGTGTTAAAAGATGTTACATTAATAAGTAGATGCTCAGTGCTAAAAGTGTTACAAAGGTGAGAAGTAGTAATTAGGGTGTTACATTAGTAAGACGCGGTTAAGATGCTAAAAAGTGTTGGCTTAAGTGTTAAAATTCTGATGCCCTGAAGCAGCCCGGCCACACCAACCCAGGAGCAACACACCCCAAACCCATTCATAATACTGACATTATATAAAATGTATTAGTGGCAATTCTAATATGTAGTCTACAAATGCAAGGATGCTATACTAATTAAAAACACCCAAGGGCAGGTGGGATGCATAATAGTCCAGGCTGAAAGTCTCGACCTTCAAGTGTTCACACATCTACACAATATAGAATATATGGGGAGGGGGGCTGGATTGCACACCCTAATTCTACACATAAGCGGTGCTACCATGCTGAAACTTGTTACTCCACAGAGAGAGAAAAAAGAGAAAATGCAGGTGCACATTCAAAACACTAGTAGCAGCGCACAGTTTCACTGCAGTGGCTGCAGGGAGCTGTCTTCAACGGTGGGAATCGGCTTGTCGAGCGGCAGCCAGGGTGGGCGGTGCTCTGTTTTACTTGTAACTTCAAGGACTTCCCCATTGTTTATTTCCCTAATAAAAGTGTTCATTTATTTGTACTTTGTAGGCATGTGTGATTTGTTTTTTAATTCACTAGGGAATGCAGAGGGATTAGGGAATATTTAAACTTTTCCATTGCCTGTCTATTAAGGCAGGTAACCCTTCTTTCTTTTTTGTTGGCGTGGGATCCGTAAAGGAAGATAAGTACTAGTTACAGTATTTACTTGTATTTAGAATGAAGATGATGGATGAACTGGGGTAATGGGAGACTGCAACAGTATGTGCCTATACAGGTTGAGTCTCCCATATCCATATTTCTCTTACATCCTAGGGGATACTGGGAATCCATTTAGCACCATGGGGTATAGACGGGTCCACTAGGAGCCATAGGCACTTTAAGAAATTGATAGTGTGCTCCTCCCTCTATGCACCTCCTACCAGACTCAGTTTAGAAAATGTGCTCAGAGGAGCAGGTCACGTCTCTGGAAGCTCCTGAAGAGTTTTCTGCATTTATTTTCTGTGTTTGTTATTTTCAGGCAGGACTGGATGGCACCAGCCTGCCTGCTTCGTGGGCCTTAGGGAAGGGGGACGGCCCAACCTCTCTCAGGGTTAATAGTCCTTTTCACCGCTGACAGGACACTGAGCTCCTGAGGGACCTATTCGAAAGCCCCATCATGGCGAGCATACAGTCCCGCAGCTCGCCGCCACCCCTAACAGCCGGTTAGCGGGTTGCCGGCCATTATGGCGGCATGAGGGTACGGAGACTCACAGCTTATAAATGGGGCGGACTGCGTCTCCCGCTGTGTAAGGACACAGACGCTGAACAGCGGACACACTACCCAGACTGGCAACGAAGCCATAAAATGAGTCTGTCTCCATTTTATGCAATTAGACACATACAGCCAGTATAAAAAAGAGCGGAAAGACCACGCGCCATTGAAGGAGCGGGGCTTCACTTTGAGCAGATCACCAGCGCCATTTTCCCTCTGCAGCTGACACAAACGCTGACTGACAGGGACGCGCAGCTCCTTTGGAGAGACTCCCGATTACCTCGGCAGTACCAGGGGTCCTAGCAGGGGGGGAGCGCATATTAGTGTACTAAGTCCCTAATCTAGGTACTTAGTCTGCGACCCGGCTAAGCTTGGTATTAGCGTTAAGGGTGCCGTGTGCAGGTTCCATACTCCCTCTGTCTCTCCCTGGAAGGGCTCCTTGTAGGTTAATTGTGCATTTAACCTTTTCCTCTCTGTGTGTGTGTGTGTGTGTGTGTGTGTGTGTGTGTGTGTGTGTGTGTGTGTGTGTGTTGTCACTATACAGTATGTCAGGCAAAGAGTGTGTTTCATGTAAGGCACAGTGTTCCTCTTCCTCAGGGGGTTCATTAGTGTGTACTCAATGTAGTGTCCCTTCCCAGGCTAGTGGGGCAGAACCAGCATGGCTGGACTCCATTATGGGAATGATTTCCACAATATCTACTAAGTTATCTCTGACCGAGAAAGAGACGCAGTACTTAAGACAATCTATAGAAGAGAAATATATATAGGTGCGCTATCAATAGCAGCTGGTACGGGGGTGGTAAAGTCCCCAAATTATGGTAGAATAAAACAAACAGGATTGTACCAGCGCTTGCTGTTATGAAACAAATGAAAAATTGTCTGAGCGGTTTAGGTAAAAAGAATTTTACACATTTATTTAAAAACACACTTAACACATTTTAAAACTAAAATGTAAAGGCCATATAAGCAACCTGCATGGGTATTGTCAAAGTCGAAAAATATCATGATTCACATGCCTTGTACTAACCCCAATGCACATGCCCGCTGCTCGTGCACCCACTCCCCCGTGCGTACGCATCCCCTCAGGTTGCGTAGGGGATGCTCCAACGTCTCCTGCGCATGGAGATGTGTATTTACGGCGGAGTTTGTAAGCGTCTAGCGAGCGACTCGATCGCAACATATTTAACCCATATAGTGTGTTTTATAGATAATATTCCCCTTAACAATGTCAGCAAGTATGTTTAGTTTAAACGGTTCTTGGACAGAGAGATCCCTCTTTGCATGATAGGAAGGAAAAGGTTGAACAGTGGTGTCTAGTATCCAGCTGTAGAGTTTTGTAATGGTAACATTTCGGTGTTGGTTAGGAAAAGATTGCTCGCTCCTGCGTATAGTCATGTACAAAAGTAGTTTATTAACATTTACTGTATTTGCTGTTCATTATCCATGCGGCGGAAATCCTGAGGATACCTCCCACCTGAGCAGTTGGAGAAAGACACAGCCCACCTGTTCAAACCCACCTATGACCTTTTGTTATAATGCAGAGACACATTCCTGTGTCCAATGAGCAATGAGATTACAGGGACCATTGTATTGTTACTGTATGCTGTGTATATAAGGACCACCATTGCCTGGGCCAGTCACTCACTCTCTCTGAAAGGCTTTCTCATTGAATGCTGAGGGCTGGATCCAGGACGCGCTTGCGAATCATTCCCACGTATGTATTGTTCTCTGTAGCCATTTTGCTATCCTTAGTGTTTGCCATTTATTCTCATTCTGTTTGCTTGTGTTTGTAATTGTATGCTATTGTTCATATTATTCCTTGTTATTCTGTTTAGATTTTGATGTTAGTTTTGTTGTGTATAAGCTGTACTGTTTTTCCCTTTTTACTCTAAAGAATCATCCACGAAGGTGTTAGAGCCGGAGTGGTTTTTAAATCCAAACCAGGTCTTGTGTTTTCACTAGTTACTGTAAAGGGTTTTCTTAGCGTCTCAATCGCTCAAACAGCTTTCATATTATCAAGGTTAAAAAGCGTTACATCATTGTAGTATTACATTGCTAAGGTTTTGAGTATAAGCATATCCTTACTGTGTGTTGTTAACAAGGTTTACTGTGTGTCATTCTGTGAGCGTCTGCGCCGCTCGTGTCTCACTCGCACGGCGCAGCATCCGCTACGCTGATAGCGTAGCATTACGGTACTCGGGACGCCTTTAGCGTGTTCGATACTAAGCGTGAGTCTGTGAGCGTACGTGTCGCTCGTGCGTCGCGCCCACGGCCTAGCGTCTGCTATGCTAAGTGCGTACCCTTACGGTACTCTGTGCGCCAATAGCGTACTTAGTCCGTAAATAGTATATAGCTTATGTTTAAAGGTAATATTTGACATTATCAATTGGGGGCATCGTCCGGGCATCCTCATATCCACAGCCTAGCGGGACAAGGCAGACTTTATCCATCAGCAAAGGGCGGGAAGGTAGTATCCCCTGTTAGCCGTTCGGTGGTCGGGGATACGGTAGTGCTGATTAGATAAGAGTCTGCTCCGCTTGGTTTGTAGGGATGCTGGTGGGATCCGGATCCGAAAGGGAAGAACGTTAAGCTATTGTCTTTTAAATCTGTTTTAATTTCTGTATTGGTGCAAATTGCAGACGCAACACACGCACACACCTGTATTTTCACATATCTACCTTTCTGTTTGCCATTAGCATTGATCACGTGCTGAGAAAATTTGTTGCTATTTAGTTAAAAGTAAGATTAATATTTAAGGGAGTAATTGTAAAGCACACACGCAGCCTGACCCAGTTATAAAGGTTATACAGGAGATACTGTGTGGTGCTTGGTAAACGATTATAGTTAAATATCGTTTGCATTTATAGAAGCGTGTTATTTTGTGTTATTGCGGACGTATCCGGCCTGTGTACACGTGTCTCTGACCGAGTGCGAGACAGCGTACGCAACGCAAAGGCCTACACACGTGGCGTAAATTACGCAACGTGCGTACAGATACGCCCACTGAATACAAATCACACGATAGCATTGTTTTAATAGGCGATACGGAAGCCACGAGATAATAGCACAAATTTGTTCAGTTTCCAAAATTCTAGTTTAAACGGATCCTTCTCTCGTTGCATCACCTCTGGGATTAGCCTGTGTTACCTGAATGAAAGAAATTTTCTGTACAGAAAAATCAAAGTGTATATGAAGTGAAAGAAGTGTGTATATGCAAATAAAGGTTTTTGTGTGAACCCCGGAAATCGAGATCTCGTCGAAGGACACCCGTGAAGTGAACACGTGGTGGCGTGGGAGAATGCCATCTCACGTTAACAGTGTATAAGGTAAAAGGAGCAATTAGTAGTACAGCAGACCAAAAGGTCCGCCAAAGTCAGAAATCCGTTTAAGGTAAGTAACGAAGCTCTGAAGACCCTGACTTAAGAAAGGTCAGAGGTAGTGAGCGCAGCCCCGGGGGTTGGCGCAGTACCCATATAGGCCCGTTTTGAGAAGACGCTCCGGCTGAAGGTTTCGCAGCCTAAACAACCGATTCCGCTGGTCGTTCAGCGGATAAGTAATAGCTACTTATACGCAGTGCGACTGTACCACATGTAATTGTGTGCATTAGTTGGTTACCTTGATACCCATTACGCATTTTGCGTACGCTTTGCGGGATCATAAACGCTATTTGTACACTTTGACGTGATTTGTGTAGGTTTTTTTTATTTTAAGGGAGGTTCGCTGATCACTCAGGAATTCTCCAGCAACTGATATTTACTGGGAAGGGTAGCATACTCCCACACGCCCCAGTAAATAGAGGTTACATAGGGGCCCTGGGTTGAGTACGCTAGCGCTGAGGCAGTGTGTGGGCGTATTGGTCGACGTGGGCGAGAGTGGGTGAAAGCACTCGTTGAACTTTCACCGTTGCCTTACCTCTGAGAACGTGGTTTTTGTAGGAATTCGCTGAGAAGGCAATACCTGCAAAGAATGGGGGCCAGTGGCTCAAGTAAGGGACGATCAACCAAGGTTCAGGTTGATATAATGCCGCGGCCAGTAGGGTCGGCGAAGTATATAATGTGTGAAAAATATGGATCACACGCCGAGGTTTTATGCAATGAGTGGGAACGTATGACTGTGAACGATGGGGAGAAGTTCCCTAGGGTAGGCAGTTTTAATCCTGAGGTTTTGCAAAATTTAAGGAGAAGGATATGTCTGATAAAATCCGACAAGCAACGGATTAGACATTATGATTATTTACAGTTATGGCAACAGGAAGGTGAGATACAAAGGGAATTAGCTCAAGCAGCTGGTTCCCATCTTAGCAGGAAACTGATGGCAACTGGAGAAACAATGGCTACAGAGAATGGCATACTGGGATATGATGATAATAGAGCACTTAATAAATGTATTAATGATGATAATAGTAAGCGTAATAAATGTGTTAATAACGATAGAAGTAAAACTGATAAATGTACAAATTCTAACCCGTGCAAGTTGCACCCCATGTTAAACTTCCCTCAGGATTACAAGCAAGAAAGTGAGCCCAGCACGATGTCGACACCTTCTCCAGCAGCCATCATACGAGACACCCAGGTGGGCACGGCCCAATCGGTAAAGGCAGTAGTAAAAGCCCCCTTACGGAGGGTTAGGTGAGGTCGTGTCCACAGGTAAGTACGGTATTGTATGTTATGCACAGACAATTGCACCTCACATTGTAGAGTATAGAGAGGTAGCGGTTTCTGTATTAATGGATGGTTTAAAGGAAGTGTTGAGGACAAGGGTACAGACCACTCAACCTAACTGGAGAGGTATGTCGGTGGCTGCTTTGAGAGAGACCGCTATTGAGCATGATCGGAACATCGTAAAACACAGGGAGTCACAAGGGGGTAAGCAAATGACAATAAGTAGACAGGCCCTGACAACGAAGCCACATCAGCTTAAACCCCAGACCTCTGTTGGTAAGTCGAATGTGATAACATGTTATAACTGCCAGAGGGAAGGGCATTATGCACGGAGTTGTATGTTTAGAGACCCACATAAGGTATATCAACCCCCTAGACAATGACATAACGCGCGTAATTGTAATCAGGGATCACATAGGGAAAATTTTGGGCCGCACCTGTAATTTGCAGCCAGTGAAGTTGATTATTAGCCTTGATAGTAAGCCTGAGGTTACAGTCGGTGTAATTGGTAGGTCATTCCTTGTAGACACAAAGGCGGCCAGGTAAACTCTGTGATTTATCTTTAAATGTTTCCTCTTCATCTCTGACGTTCACCAGCAGAACTACAGCTCAAACGTCACATATCTACTTGGTCTTTTCAGAGGTCTGCCCCACCCCAGTATATCTTACCAGCATCATTGTGCCTGGCCACGCACAGAGGGTGGAAAGTGGAAATACTGGTGGGGGAGACTGTGCAGAGATACCGATAGACATGTTGTTGTGACAGCCTGATGGTGAACGGAAATCTGACAATGTTTCTCTTTTTCTATTGTTCTCTCTCTTTTTGATCTTTCATGTTTTACGAATGGTATGTCATACAACAGTTAAACAAATGGTAATGCAAGATTTATGCTCCTTACAGAAAGATCGCTGATTCGGAAAGAATATCGTATCACTGGAGTGTTCGTTTTGGGAAGACTGAGAGGCAGCACGGTTGAGACGGCATCTGAGCAAGAAGAACAGCAAGACTAGAGACGAATTATCGTAACAATTTTCTTTCCCTTCAATTATTTTCTTTTCCCCCGTTACCACTCTTTCTCCTCCTGCAAGATGGACTTGCCCCAAGAGACTGCATTCCGTGTTTTCCTGTTGACCCTGTTGTTGACCAGAGCAGTCTATTTCGGTGAGAGTACCAGTGAGGTCGAGAAAGGATCTGGAATGGGTTCTGATGACCAGGATGGATTCGTAGAATTCCGAGAGCAACACAATCACCGAGTAAAGGTGAGTATCAGAAAACGATCTGGTAGCCATGACACTAACAGACATTGTGAAGGATTGTTAGCTGAAGAGAGTTGTATCTGTAGGAATTGTGACAACATAGTTGAGGACGGGTGCATCCAGAGATGTCAGTCCAGCATTAATATCAATATGGACAGTCATCCATTGAGTGACTATCACTCATTAGTGGGTAAGGTTTTAAACCAAACGGAATGCTGGGTGTGCTCACAAGTACCTCAAGGTCATAGAAAGTCAGGACTGGTGCCATACTCTTTAACGATAGATGAGGTACTTGAATTAAGGGGTGGGAGACCGGTGGACAAGAAATTTAATATTTCTAGGCCTCCTAGTTTGAAGCTCCACCAATATCATGTGGATAGGTCCCTAAAATGTTTTAACATTTCCAATTCCCGAAAGCCGGGAAATTGGGAAGTGACATGGAACAACCAAACCATGGCATTTTCACACAGAGCCGATAGAATGCCCGTAGACTCAGAGCTTATACGCCAAACAGCCAACAGTGGGAGATATTTTCAGTATAGGTACACTCTAGGAAGTAAGCCCATGCGAGTTGGAGAAGTATCACCAGGATACTGTGCGCATATCATACAGCCTGATGCGTGTACTAGACAAATGAGAGAGTTAGGGATAGGATTTTTCACCTGGAAGGTTTGTAATATGGTGATGTCATATTCTGTCCCATATGTCCTCCCCGATGATGCATATTTCATATGTGGGAGGAAGGCGTATAAGTGGCTTGCCCCAAACTCAGAGGGATTGTGTTACATTGGAAGAGTGTTACCGGAAGTAATGATCATTACCCATGATAGAATGAAAGACGTTCACCGCAATGCTCAAGCTCCTTACACTCACACCCATTACGAACACATTGTAAAAAGACACCTTATAGATAGGACAGAGCATGCAGCCTCTGATTTGATCCACGAATCCACCGGGATTCAACTCCTACTCGCGCTAGATATCACCCGTACCGCCAGAGGAGTTATAAATTTTAGGTATATAACTGCGCTAGCGAACCTGATAGACAATATCACCAAGATGTATGATGACACCTTTAGGTATACTGGGAGAGAATTGCAAGCCTACAAAACGGAACTGATCCAGCACAGGATGGTTCTAAATTACATCACAGCAGTGACAGGCGGGTATTGTGTTACCCTAGCCACTCAGTATGGTGTAAAGTGCTGTACGTATATCACAAACAGCACTGATGACCCAACCGAGGTCATAGATCAAAAGATGGACGATATCTTGCAATTGAAGTGGGAGTTCCGAAGGAGGCACAACCTTACCCTTACTTCTGTGAGTAATGAACTGACCGGCTGGGTATCATGGTTGGACCCACGCAATTGGTTCTCAGGTTTAGGAGAATGGGCCCAAAATGTTATCGTTACTGTAGGGAAATTCCTCTTATGTATCCTAGGAGTTGTCATAATGATTGGATTGATATTCAGATGTGTTCGGATTTTAATGAATTGCAAGCGCAGTACCAAATTGATGAGTTTGAGGAGCGAGGGCATTGTAACAACAACTGGTTTAATTTATGACCCATCAATCGAGACAATGCTGTGATAAAATGTGATTCCACGGTCCGTTTCTTTCACCTGTTTCTCCTTTGTTTTTCTCCAAGGTAAAAAGACACTGACTCGGAAGAAGATTTTGATGACCCTTTATACAAACCACTGATGAACTTTTATACAGACATTTGATGAACTTTTAGAGACTTTAACTTTATGGACACTTGAAAAACTTTGCTTGCCATTTACAGCAAAGATACAGCAACCTGGACAAGACATCAACAAGACTTCAACAAGACATCCAAGGACAATCACATACAATATCATATGAATGCATTTATACCGCATGTTTCTTATCTTCATCTCTACTATCTTCAGGTAGTGACACACATAGTCGACAGGTAATATAGGCACATATATTAGCACTCACATATTTCCCCCCCTTCATGTATCATCAACTAATGTGCACCCCATTTGTTGAAACAAAAAAAGCAGAAAAGAGCTCGGTAGAGTTTGTTAGCCCACTTACAGACCCTTAATACGGGATAAGAAGGATTCAATGTATACTTCGCAATACCTCGAAGCTTATTTTTTTTTTTTTTAGAACATGTACGGCACAATGATACATGACCCCTCAGACATGGATTTCATACATACATGCTTTTTACTATCTCACTAGGTCATACATTTCCCACCTTCTCCTCTCCTCCCTACTCCCAATCATAATAAGGTATTTCATGGTAATATATATTTTTCTGCTTAATTGTTTAGATAGTGGCAGTTATTGTTGACTGCCAAAGGTTCGACTGTCAAAGTCGAAAAATATCATGATTCACATGCCTTGTACTAACCCCAATGCACATGCCCGCTGCTCGTGCACCCACTCCCCCGTGCGTACGCATCCCCTCAGTTTGCGTAGGGGACGCTCCAATGTCTCCTGCGCATGGAGATGTGTATTTACGGCGGAGTTTGTAAGCGTCTAGCGAGCGACTCGATCGCAACATATTTAACCCATATAGTGTGTTTTATAGATAATATTCCCCTTAACAATGTCAGCAAGTATGTTTAGTTTAAACGGTTCTTGGACAGAGAGATCCCTCTTTGCATGATAGGAAGGGTCAGATAAAGGTTGAACAGTGGTGTCTAGTATCCAGCTGTAGAGTATTTTAATGGTAACATTTCGGTGTTGGTTAGGAAAAGATTGCTCGCTCCTGCGTATAGTTATGTACAAAAGTAGTTTATGGACATTTACTGTATTTGCTGTTCATTATCCATGCGGCGGGAATCCTGAGGATACGTCCCACCTGAGCAGTTGGAGAAAGACACAGCCCACCGGTTCAAACCCACCTATGACCTTTTGTTATAATGCAGAGACACATTCCTGTGTCCAATGAACAATGAGATTATAGGGACCATTGTATTGTTACTGTATGCTGTGTATATAAGGACCACCATTGCCTGGGCCAGTCACTCACTCTCTCTGAAAGGCTTTCTCATTGAATGCTGAGGGCTGGATCCAGGACGCGCTTGCGAATCATTCCCACGTATGTATTGTTCTCTGTAGCCATTTTGTTATCCTTAGTGTTTGCCATTTATTCTCATTCTGTTTGCTTGTGTTTGTAATTGTATGCTATTGTTCATATTATTCCTTGTTATTCTGTTTAGATTTTGATGTTAGTTTTGTAGTGTATAAGCTGTACTGTTTTTCCCTTTTTACTCTAAAGAATCATCCACGAAGGTGTTAGAGCCGGAGTGGTTTTTAAATCCAAACCAGGTCTTGTGTTTTCACTAGTTACTGTAAAGGGTTTTCTTAGCGTCTCAATCGCTCAAACAGCTTTCATATTATCAAGGTTAAAAAGCGTTACATCATTGTAGTATTACATTGCTAAGGTTTTGAGTATAAGCATACCCTTACTGTGTGTTGTTAACAAGGTTTACTGTGTGTCATTCTGTGAGCGTCTGCGCCGCTCGTGTCTCACTCGCACGGCGCAGCGTCCGCTACGCTGATAGCGTAGCATTACGGTACTCGGGACGCCTTTAGCGTGTTCGATACTAAGCGTGAGTCTGTGAGCGTACGTGTCGCTCGTGCGTCGCGCCCACGGCCTAGCGTCTGCTACGCTAAGTGCGTACCCTTATGGTACTCTGTGCGCCAATAGCGTACTTAGTCCGTAAATAGTATATAGCTTATGTTTAAAGGTAATATTTGACATTATCAGTATCATATTATACTGGTTTTTCATATAGGCTGGCTAGGATTCACTCTGACAGGAAAAGTCACCGGGTAATACCTCCTTAATCGGCTATTGGCAAATTCCGATGTTTTTGCAGTAGGAGTGTCCTCAGTGATAGAATGGTGAGAGTCCACTTTATATGGAAATCCGGAATTAGTCTGGTTCCAAATCAGCCACAGCACAGATGAAGGCCGAGGATAAATTCCAATGGCAAGAGTGACCAAAAAAATGCCAGCAGTCCAGCGATCCCAAAGGCAGGTATACACAAAGCAAGCTCAACGCGTTTCACTGGTAGATTAAGTCCAGCTTCCTCATGCTCATCCTGAGGAAGCTGGACTTGATCTACCAGTGAAACGCGTTGAGCTTGCTTTGTGTATACCTGCCTTTGGGATCGCTGGACTGCTGGCATTTTTTTGGTCACTCTTGCCATTGGAATTTATCCTCTGCCTTCATCTGTGCTGTGGCTGATTTGGAACCAGACTAATTCCGGATTTCCATATAAAGTGGACTCTCACCATTCTATCACTGAGGACACTCTTACTGCAAAAACATCGGAATTTGCTAATAGCCGATTAAGGAGGTATTACCCGGTGACTTTTCCTGTCATAAAAGAAATAGGCTTACGGTACTTAATGCATGCACTATGGATATGACAGTGTCTGCGCGCAGGAGTCTATGGCTACGCCAGTGGACGGCGGATGCGGACTCCAGGAAAGGCGTGGAAGGCCTACCTTTCACAGGCGAGGCCTTATTTGGAGATGAACGAGACAAATGGATCTCCAAAGCTACTGTAAGTCCACATACCTTCCTTCTGCAGCTTCCCCAGCTAGAAAGGCCTACGCAGGTTCCAATTTACAGTCCTTTCAGACTGCCAAGTTTAGGGGCAAACCCAGAGGTTCTTTTACGGCCACCAGAGGCGCTAGAGGTAAACCACGCAAAACAGCAACTGCTGGTTCACAGGAACAGGGCTCAGGCTCTACTTCCTCAAAACCTTCAGCATAACTGTGGACCGCGATGCCTGGAAGACTGGCAGGTGGGAGCCCGGCTAAAATTCTTCAGTCACAACTGGACAAGTTCGTGCCAGGATCCCTGGGTCATAGATGTTTTTTCCCAGGGCTACAGACTGGAGTTCCAGGAGCTCCCACATCACAGATTCTTCAAATCAGGCGTACCATTTTCACAAGAGGAAAGTATAACTTTACAGGATGCCATTCAAAAACTGGTACAGACTCAAATCATTGATCCAGTTCTACCTCATCTGCAAAACAAGGGGTACTATTCCAACTTGTTTATAGTACCGAAACCGGACGGTTCGGTAAGACCGATTCTGAATCTCAAGTCATTGAACCCATACTTACGAGTGTTCAAATTCAAGATGGAGTCTCTGAGAGAGGTGATCTCATGTCTGGAGGAGTGGGAATTCCTAGTGTCTCTGGATATCAAGGATGCGTACCTTCACATTCCGATCTGGCCGCCTCATCAGGCTTAGCTACGGTTTGCATTGCAGGACTGTCACTACCAGTTACAGGCCCTGCCATTTGGTCTCTCCACGGCACCGAGGGTGTTCACCAAAGTGATGGCAGAGATGATGTTTCTACTCGGCAAACAGGGCATGAACATATTTCCGTACCTGGTTGATCTTCTGTTAAAGATACTGTCCAGGGAGCGGTTGTTGGACAGCATTGGCCTCTCAACCAGAGTACTCTGGAATCACGGGTGGATTCTGAACCTACCAAAATCTCACCTAGAACCAACACAGATGCTTCCTTTCCTGGGAGTGATACTGGGCACAGAGTCTCAGAAAGTGTTCTTTCCCTTGGAAAAGGCAATGGTAATCCAGTCAATGGTTCGGGCTGTCCTGAAGCCAACCCGGATCTCGGTGCATCTGTGCATTCACCTTCTGGGGGAAATGGTGGCCTCTTACGAGGCGATTCAGTACGGAAGGTTTCATGCGAGGCCCTTCCAGCTTTATCTGTTGGACAAATGGTCCGGATTGAATCTTCACATGCACTAGAGGATTCGTCTGTCGCCGAAAGCCAGGATCTCCCTCCTGTGGTGGCTACAGACTTCTCACCTAGTCGAGGGTCAGAGGTTCGGGATTCAGAATTGGATTCTGCTAACCACAGACGCAAGCCTCAGATGTTGGGGCGCAGTCACCCAGGGGGTGCAGTTTCAGGGAAGTGGTCAAGTCAGGAAGTCATCCTTCCGATAAACATTCTGGAACTCAGGGCTATATACAACGCCCTTCTGCAGGCCTCATCTCTTCTTCAGAATCAGGCCATTCAGTTTTAGTCGGACAATGTGATGGCAGTGACGTACGTAAACAGTCAGGGTGGAACGAAAAGCAGAGCTGCAATGTCAGAGGTATCAAGAATTCTCCTCTGGGAGGAAAAACACGCCGTGGCGTTGTCAGCAGTCTTCATTCCGGGAGTAGACCACTGGGAAGCAGACTTCCTCAGCAGACACGACCTGCACCCGGGGGAGTGGGGTCTTCACCCGGAGGTGTTCCGGTGGTTGACACGTCAGTGGGGATATCCACAAAACAGCATGATGGCCTCTCGACTCAACAAGAAGCTCAAGCGGTATTGTTTCAGGTCGAGGGACCCACAAGCAGTGGCGGTAGACGCTCTGACAACTCCGTGTCTACCAGCTGGTGTACGTGTTTCCTCCACTTCCGCTGATCCCAAGAATTCTAAAATGAATAAAAGTAAAAGGTTCAATCACTTCTCTACGTTTAACGGCATGGAAGTTGAACGGCTGATTTTAGCCAGGAGATTGATTCCTGACAAGGTCATCCAGACTATGATCCAAGCCAGGAAGGGGGTAACGTCTAAACATTACCACCATATTTGGAAGAAATATGTCTTGGTGTGAGAGCAGACCATATTCTGCGGTGGAATTTCATCTGGGACGTTTCCTGCTTTTTCTGCAGTCGGGAGTGGATGTGGGTCTACGTCTAGGTTCCATAAAAGTACGGATTTCGGCCTTGTCTATTTTCTTTCAGAAACAATTGGCTTCTCTCCCTGAGGTCCAGACGTTCTTAAAAGGTGTTCTGCACATAAAACCTCCTTTTGTGCCTCCCACGGCACCTTGGGATCTCAATTTGGTGCTGCAGTTCCTCCAGTCAGACTGGTTTGAACCGTTACAGGAGGTAGGCGTAAAGTACTTTACGTGGAAGACCGTCACACTGTTGGTCTTGGCTTCAGCAAGATGTGTGTTGGAGCTAGGGGCGTTGTCTCACAGGAGCCCCTACCTAATTTTCCATGAGGGCTGAACTCAGAACTCATCAGCAATTTCTTCCTAAGGTGGTGTCTGCGTTTCACATCAACCAACCTATTGTGGTTCCGGTTGTTACGGACACCTCTGCTACTTCAAAGTCTTTTGGATGTTGTGAGGGCTTTGAAGGTGTATGTAAGGAGGACAGCTCGTCACAGGAAATCGGACTCCCTGTTCATTCTCTATCATCCCAATAAAATTAGGTTTGCAAAATCTGTACAGACCCACTCTACCAGGTCAGTGGGTTCTTCTTGGGCGGTTGACCGAGGTGTCTCGGCTTTATAGCTCTGCCGAGCAGCTACTTGGTCAGGTTCGCACAAGTTTGCAAAGTTTTACAAGTTCGATACTTTGACCAAACTGAAGGTCCGCAGAAGCCAATCAGTTCTGCAGTAAGCTCCGCACTCTCCCACCCGGTTTACGAGCTTTGGTACTTCCCCCATGGTAGTAAATGGATTCCCAGTATCCCCTAGGACGTAAGAGAAAATAGGATTTTAATTACCTACCGGTAAATATTTCTCTCGTAGTCTGTAGGGAATACCGGGCGCCCGCGCGGTGCTTCGTTCTTCCTGCACTCTTACTTGGTTAAGTATTCCGGTTTGTTCAGCTGTGGCTGTTCCTGTTTCAAGTTTGGTTACAATGGCTTTCCTCATGTTTTGTGTGTGCTGGTTCATAATCTCACCACTTTCCTTATCTATCCTTCTCTCAAAGTATGTCCGTCTCCTAGTTTCCTAAACGGAGTCTGGTAGGAGGGGCATAGATGGAGGAGCCAGTGCACTCTATCAATTGCTCATGGCTCCTAGTGGACCCGTCTATACCCCATGGTACTTAATGGATTCCCAGTATCCCCTACGGACAACGAGAAAAGGATTTACCGGTAGGTAATTACAGGTTGAGTATCCCTTATCCAAAATGCTTGGGACCAGAGGTATTTTGGATATCTGATTTTTCCGTATTTTGGAATAATTGCATACCATAATGAGATATCATGGTGATGGGACCTAAATCTAAGCACAGAATGCATTTATGTTACATATACACCTTATGCACACAGCCTGAAGGTAATTTTAGCCAATATTTTTTATAACTTTGTGCATTAAACAAAATGTGTATACATTCACACAAATCATTTATGTTTCATATACACCTTATACACACACAGCCTAAAGGTAATTTAATACAATATTTTTAATAACTTTGTGTGTTAAACAAAGGTTGTGTACATTGAGCCATCAAAAAACAAAGGTTTCACTATTTCACTCTCACTCAAAAAAGTCCGTATTTCAGAATATTCCGGAATATTTGGATATGGGATACTCAACCTGTACTATTTTATTTCTGTGCGCGACTGAGATAGTGGCACCTTTGCTTTCTGATAGTTCAATGTACACAAACTTGTTTAATGCACAAAATTATTAAATATTGAATAGCATTATCTTTAGGCTACGAGTATATGAAATTATAAATGCATTTTGTGTTTAGACTTGGCTCCATTCCCCAAATATTCCAAAATACAGTGAAATGCAATATCCAATTACTTTTGGTCCCAACCATTTTGGATATGGCAGACTCAACCTGTATAAGTGTTTTTGTTTTACATGGCATGCAACACTTGTATTAGTTACCTGGAATCTGTCTGGCAAAGTTCATGCCACTGTGCTGTTTGTATTGATTAAAAAAAAAAATATTAGATATATTTAATCAGCGTAGCAATTTGTTTGTGAGAGCAGCTACTTCGCAACAGATTTTGATGGTTCAGGTAGCATTCGATAGCGTGTTTGATAAGTGGTCAGGTTGTTAAGGAATGAAAAGCTGTGATTTTTATTTTATTTATTTTTTTCTTTATTTTTTTCCCCCTAAAAGAAGCATTGAGTGGGGGCGTGCACTTTATCCTTTTTGAGTAATAAATTGCAGCTAAGCCCTTGCCAGTTGTTTTTATAAATTGTTTTTGACTTGTGTGAATTAGATGATTGTGGCTACTGATTTTAGATTTACAATCTCACAAGAATGATCTTAATGTCCTTATTCTAAATTGTATGCTTAAAATCCTTTTTTCTTTTTTTTCTTTTTTTCTTTAGTACCATGCTACAAAAGATGTAAACAGATGGAATATTCAGATGAACAAGAAGCCATTATAGAGGAGGATGATGGAGACGGGGGATGGGTTGATACATTTCATCATTCAGGTATTTTGTGCTCTTGGAGTTTTTTTTTTCTTCTTTTTGCTGCTTTTTAGTTTACAGTTTTAATCAATGGGATCATTTTTTTTCCAATGTTCAAGGGGGATCAGTAGGCCTACTTTAAAAATTATATTTAGCTTTTGAAGATAATCTTCCCAGTCATTAATGTGAAACCATCAGAGAAACACTTGACCTCTACCTTTACAGTAAGCTAAAAGTAATAAAACATGCTGGCGCTGGATGTGGACTAGTACATTTGTGTAAAGTTAAAGTGTAAACATTATACCAGGTTATTACTTTTGTCGATGGTTATTGACTTGACAGTAATATTTAGGTGTCTTTCACTGTTAGACTAAAAGTACATATGCCACCATATTCGGTTCCAAGTTCTCCATTCTTCAAGTTTCTCTGGGTCTTATTCGTTGTCATTAATAACCTGGTGCCAAGAGCAATTTTGTGATATAATTACTAACCACAAAATAACCGCATTTAGCGGTCATTTGTAAGTAATCTAATGAAAATTATTGAATTATTTTTAAATCTGTATATTTTCTATTTGCAGAATATGAAATACCACAGACACAATTGATATACTACCTGTCTTAATGTTTGCCAACTTTTTTTTTAGCATTTTATTTTTAAGAGCTGTATGAATCAATGACTGAATGTCTATATTTGAAATGAAACATTTTACCGAGTCTTTCTCTCCCTCTCTGCAATTTATCAAATTTGCCCAAATTGAAGCCAACAGTTTTTCCTCCTACCATAATTATTTGGATTTGTGTGTAGCATGTCTCCCAACAAGGAATCCTATTTTTATACTGGTCACTAATCTTTCTCTGAAACGACAACTTGTATGCCACTGCCTTTAGTTGCTGTTTGTCCTTTATGTACGATGTTAGTGCCATAACTTTTTTTGTCTATTAGGCGTGAACAGCATCACTGAAGCAGTGAAAGAAATAACTCTTGAGACCCAGGTAAGATAAAGAAATAGTCTGACACATAACTGGTAGATTACAATATGGTGTGAACACTGAGAAAGAGTAAGCTGTTGCTGATTAGTCTGAGGTAACCAATCCTAATCAGTGAAGTTTTTTTCAAAATTAACATAGATCTAATAGCATTCTTAGGGCTGGATTTAATTACATGCGGTAATTTACCACACTGGGAAAAGGGTGATTGCTTAACACCTGGGGCTGTTTTACTACAGCCCCTTTCCTTGCCCTGTGAATGCCGCTAATGCATGTTAACCGATAGACCAGCATAAATCCCCCTGGCTATAGGTTATAGGCTTTTTGCACCCGCGATCATAACCTTTAACACTGATTTCTGTTCGCGCCTCGTCAGGCTCAAACAGAAATCCACGTGAACTGCGGGCTGTCGAGGGCTATAATCGCATAGCCCTGGCAGATCGATTAGCCCGTGGTAATTAACCCTGGCTAATGATGTTTGCAATTACACTGTAATTTATATGATGTATTGTTTCCACATCCTTGTAAGCAAGCCATACACCATGCCTTTATCTTTATAAGGATTCTGGGAAAGCTGCTAGCAATGACGCATGCAATGCTGACGATGATGACGAGGAAGGTGAAGCAGCAGATATGGAAGGTAAATCAGTGGGCACTGCAATTTTCTAATTAAAGGGTGTTATTCTGTAGATCATATAATAATGTGTATACTTTTTTCTGTCAACATATACAGTGTTAACTCCATGATCCCAAAATAACCAAAACAGGGCATGTTTTCAGTAAATCTTTAATCCTGCATAGATTAATTCCTTATTTAAGTGGGATCATTAATGATAGCATGCATTCCCAAGAAAGTGGGTATTTGAGGGCCAGAGTTGAGATGCCTTGAACTGAAATAAGGCTATGAACTGGTAACTTGAAAGCAAGTGTCCTAGATTGAGGGTTTTTTCTTTTTCTTTTTTTTTTATTAACAATTTCTCTGCTTATTATGGGTTTGTCAGCTTTGGACAGATCCAAAGAAGCCAGGTAGCAAGGCGCCCAACAAAATCACTGACTGCTGGTGTTTAAAGTTCCTGCTAGCGCCTTGATTTGTTAGCCTGGTTCTGGAAATCTATGTTTTGCTCACTGCTAATTTCAGCTACTTGGGTAGCTGTAATAAAAATCAATAAAGTTGTAGGCTGGTGTGAGAGTTGGTTGGACCTTTTTTGAGTATATACAGACAGATGAAGTATGCACGATAATGGTGTTCTGACTTCTTACAAAACAATTACAGATATTCAGTTTGTTTGACATGTTCTTTAAGAGTTATTAATAGTCTTTCTCAGCTGTATGTATGTATGTGTGTGTGTGTGTGTATATATATATATATATATATATATATATATATATATATATATATATATATATATATATATATATATATATATATAAAAATTTATTTTAGAATATAATATATATTTTTTTTTCTTCTGTTTTTCAGAATATGAAGAAAGCGGATTGCTGGAACATGATGATGTACGCGGCCAAATCTCAAGTATTTTAAAAACCAGTGGTTATAGAATTTTTTCATCTTAAATGAAAGCGAATTAAAGACCTCGGCCATAATGTTAGGTTGTATGCAAACTTTTTATCAAGAAAGGAGAAGCTGGCTTGCGTTTTTATATTTTTGATTTTCCCCATATTAAACTAGGCAACTGTGGACACAAGTAAAATCATAGAGGCCAGCAAACCAAAAGCTGATGTTGGCAGTGAAGATGCCATCTTACAGACCAGAACATATGACCTTTACATCACATATGACAAGTATTACCAAACACCAAGACTTTGGCTATTTGGTTACGACGAGGTACGTCATTAAGGATAAACAAGGTCCTACTGGTTATAACATTCTGAAAAAGTATGTTTCCAATTTCTATGATAAACCTCTAAAAATAAGGAGTTTTAGTTTTGAGTGTGTTTTTCAAGGTGTTAACTTGCATGAAGAAAGGTGGGGAGTGCTTTTTGTTGTGCCATAGAGAGGGGATAGCCCGTGGTTGTGAGCTGTTACATGCATCTCATTATAGCACTGATCTTCATGCACACACAGTCGCAGCTGGCAAATCCTGTTAGCAGCATTTGTTTTTGCTTAGGTTTACAGCACCATTAAGTATGTATTGCCTATATTTTATTTATATACGTGTAATGAATGCATGTAATACTCATTTAGACACTGGATGCGTCAGAAGTAAAAAGTGAAGGGTATCTGGTTGATAGTCTACAGTAAAAAGATACAGTCAATAGGCTGACCCTAAATTGTCAACAGGGTCAAAAGATCGACAGGTAAAAGGTTGACAGTTCTTAACTTTGACAAGTTTTT
This sequence comes from Pseudophryne corroboree, assembly GCF_028390025.1. NCBI lineage: Eukaryota > Metazoa > Chordata > Amphibia > Anura > Myobatrachidae > Pseudophryne > Pseudophryne corroboree. The sequence goes on from NC_086445.1 coordinate 808,103,614, forward strand.
TGTTTTTTTGTTTGTTTTTGTATTTCTTAAATGGGAAAAAAAAATCCACTTTTTTTTTTTTTCTTTAACATTCATGCGGACTACGTTTGGAAACAGTAACCTGTGCAGCGATAGCAGAGCGAGGCACCTTGCCCAAAGCGTGGCGAGTGTACACGTTTCCACTAATTTAGCTCAAATATGGTGAAACGTACAAAACACCCAAAAACATTTGCCAACCATTTTCATGTCAACCTTTTACCTGTCGACCTTTTGCATGCCAACCATTTGGGGTTGACCTATTGACTGTATCTTTTTACAGTAGATCTAATAAGCCATACCTAAATGAAGGTAATTTAGCACTGTGTGTGTGTGTGTGTGTTTGTATATATGTGTGTGTGTATATATATATATATATATATATATATATATATATATATATATATATATATATATTATATATTTATTTATTACAGGTTGAGTATCCCATATCCAAATATTCCGAAATATGGACTTTTTTGAGTGAGATAGTGAAACCTTTGTTTTTTGATGACTCAATGTACGCAAACTTTGTTTAATACACAAAGTTATTAAAATATTGTATTAAATGACCTTCAGGCTGTGTGTATAAGGTGTATAAGAAACATAAATGAATTGTGTGAATGTAGACACACTTTGTTTAATGTACAAAGTTATAAAAAATATTGTCTAAAATGACCTTCAGGCTGTGTGTATAAGGTGTATATGAAACATAAATGCATTCTGTGCTTAGATTTAGGTCCCATCACCATGATATCTCATTATGGTATGCAATTATTCTAAAATACGGAAAAATCCGATATCCAAAATACCTCTGGTCCCAAGCATTTTGGATAAGGGATACTCAACCTGTATATGTATGTATGTATGTATGTATATGTATATATATGTGTGTGTGTATGTATGTATGTATGTATGTATGTATGTATGTATGTATGTATATATATATATATATATATATATATATATATATATATCTAAAAAGAAAGACAGGGGGGGCGCTCCATAGTGCAGAATCAATTTTTAATTATAAAAGCACACTCGCACTGTAGTTTAAAACACAGCAATATATGCCCGTACCAGAACAAACTCCGCTGTGGGCTTAATACCACATGATATATAACACAAATGCCCCCGGCAATTTCTCCAAACCTCCGGCAGATCTCCTGAGACAGGACCTCAGCCCCGTGCCGCTGGACCGCTGGATACAGCCGCCGCACGTCGGGACACCGTCACCCGTCGATAACCACCGAGGCAGGAGGGGGCACGACCACACACGTCAGCAAGCCACGCCCCTACGCGTTTCGTCACAGACTTCGTCAGAGGGCTGGCTTGCTGAACGTCAGACATTACCTTTTAAAACAGTTCTCACCAATCAGCTACTTCCAATAATTAAAATACACACAGTGCACACACCATAGACCGTCCATGTCTGGAAACAAGTGTCTTTCATTAAGTTAAATTATACAATTAACTGGCTAGTTGTTTAAACACATATTTTTAATATACTGCAGTTAGATCGAGTGAGACCCAGATTAAAGAAGTGCTATCCTTCATATTGCAGTTTAGTCAATCCTTTAAGGATAAACATTAATTTAATTATATGAGCGGTACTTGTGAATAATAAGATGATTAATCAGCAATTAAGACTGACATTCGCCAGTCTAGTGTGGGAGCACTTTACAAGAAATTTCACAAAAACAAAATAAACCACTTCTATTACAATGTTCCATTTGGTCCTAAACATATTAAGATGAGATATTTAACAGCGTTAAATCAACACTTTATATAACCCTTATTTACTTTATAAAGGGCCACAAGTGTAAGAGATGTAAAGAGCAGCAGGTATAAGGGACATATTAAATGGCATTTCTATACATAGTAACTTCCTATAAAGGATTACACACGAGTACCACGCTGCGCACTCTGCTCAGCTAGTATTCATAAGTTAATATTTAATTAAGATTAACTGATCACAATATTTTCTAAATTGTTATAAAAGTTACCAAAGTCAGAAGCGGTATTGGTATAGGGAACCACTCAGACTACAGGGTTCATCACCAATAAACTCATATTCATCGTTCCTCAATAAATGGCGTCAGTTCATAATTTTCATTTAACCCCTTTGGTATCAAAGTACTTAGTGTTATTATCCAAAAGGTTTCCCTTTTAATCAGTTTCTTGTCACGACTACCTCCTCTTTGGTCTTGCATCACTTGTTCAATTCCCTTAAATCTCAATCCCTTTGGGTCACTATTGTGATGTTTGTGGAAATGTCTCGGCACACTATGGTTCATTACCCCATTTTTAATGTTCCGCAAATGCTCGAGGACCCTAATCTTTAAAGATCTTTTAGTTTTCCCTATATATTTAAGCCCACATGGGCACATAAGCATGTAGATACTAGATAATATAGCATGAATTACAATTAATAAAGGAGTTAATCAGGTGTTGTTCATTTGATATATTACCTTCAAAGTATTTTGCACCTTTTAATCCCTGTGGGCATATTTTACATGATCCGCATGGATAAAACCCTTTTATATTGCCAAGTGTTATCTTATTACTTGGTATGCGATCATCTGATACTTTTTGTAGACAGCTCTTTGAAATCATGCTTTTTATTGTCTTAGCTCTCCTATAGACAATGGTGGGCTTAGTGGGAAGATTTTTACCTAATATCGGATCCATTTGTAATATATGCCAATTTTTCCGTAAGATCTTCTCTACTGTCTTATTCGCATCATTAAATTGCGTACTAAAGGGGCATAGTAGTTTTGAATCATCCTCCCCCCATTTCTTTTTTTCCTTATATTGAAGCAATTCTTCCCTCTCCTTACTTCTGGCTGTGCATTTTGCTCTTTCTACTAAGCTGGTGGGATAACCCCTGTCACGGAATCTATTAGTGTAAATGGTTGACTGTTCTTCATATTTTTCTATTCTAGAGCAGTTCCTTCTCAATCGTGTAAATTGTGAAAGAGGTATATTTTCTTTCCATCTGCCCAGGTGACAGCTATCAAACTGCAAATAGCTATTGCTGTCAACCTTTTTAAAGTGTGTGGATGTTTCCACTACTCCAGTATAAACTGATTGTGTTGAATCAAGTACCAAGTCAAGGAATTCTATTCGCTCCCCACCTATAGTATGTGTGAATTTGAGATTAAATTCATTTATGTTGATTTTACTCATAAAATTTTCAAATTCAACTTCATTACTATCCCAAATAATTAGGATATCATCAATATATCTCTTAAAAATAACAAGATGTTCTTTCATATCTCCAATCAATATTTCACTTTCCCACTGACCCATATAAAGGTTAGCTAGACTTGGGGCACAAATACTGCCCATCGCAGTCCCGCACAGCTGTATAAACCACTCATCTAAAAAGGTAAAGTAATTATGTTTCAACACAAATTCCAAACACTTACACAGAAAATTAATCATATGTTCAGTCATTTCGGGATCATTGATCAAGGTTTGTCTTACAGCTTCTACTCCCTTTTTATGGGGGATAGCTGTATACAGAGATTGTACATCTATTGTGCACCACAAGAACTTTTTTTGCCACTCTATACCTCTGACTAGTTGCAAAACTTGAGTGGAGTCCTGAACATAAGATTCTAGTTTTACCACATATTTTTTCAGAAATATTTCTATATATTCAGAGAGTCTAGACGTCAGTGAACCAATTCCACTAATGATGGGGCGACCTGGGGGATGGGACAGATTTTTATGAATCTTAGGAATATGGTAAAAGGTTGCCACTCTTGGATTCTTATTAAGCAGATAATTATATTCCTCTAAATTAATACTGCCATTCTTTAGACCTTCAGTCAGCAATACTTCAAGTTCTTCTAGGAACACATTTGTAGGATCTTTTTCAAGTTTAGAATAGGAGACTTTATCTAGTAAAAGATTATAGGCCTCTTTTTCGTAGTACTCTCTATCCATAACCACTACCCCCCCCCCCCCCCCCCCTTTGTCAGCATTTTTAATGATTAAATTTTTATTATCAGCCAGTCCTTTCAGAGCTTCAAATTCCTTTTTTGTTAGGTTTTTATTTTTCAGAGAGGAAGGGATTTTGTCTATATCATTCTTCACTATTTTAGAGAATAATTCTATATAAGGACCCTTTGATTCAACAGGGTAATACGTAGATTTTGATTTTAAACCAGACAATGAGCCTGTGCTCAAATTCTTATTTTCCCAGTTTCTAATAGGTGCATCTGATTTTCTCAGAAAGTGGCGTTTTAACGTCAAATTTCTCATGTAAAGGTCTAAATCTATATACAAATTAAATTTATTCGGACCACAAGAGGGGGCATAATTCAGACCTTTTTTCAAAACTACCTTCTCAACAGGTGTCAGGGCAGTGCTTGAGATGTTAAAAATACCCTCATCCATCTTTTTTTCAGCTACAGGTTTCTCACCTTTGCCTCTCTTCTTGGTAGCTCTTCTACCTCTTATATATATTATTGCTAGAAAATTAGACCACGCTAAAGTATATTTTTTTAGGTGGATTCCATATTCAGGTTTAGAGAATATGGTGGAATTGTTTATCGCACTTGGTCTACAGTGACGGGAGATCAGGGTGGGGATGATATTCAGTTATGCTTTTTTTATCGTGCCCAGAGATGTCGGGTTTATCCGAGTAAAGTTACGTCTGAGTCAGGCCGGCGAAACCAAGTCCCTGATAAGTGCTGGAATCGGGACTAATTGGATAGCTGTAATTTACCGCAGCTAATTGGATACTGCCATGTGTATGTTTAGGTGGCAAATATGTCCAACTTTTTGAGCTCCACCTCCCACATTCTTGAACATTACGAAGCGATCTGGCTATGATCATGACTTTTTACATGGACACGAGTAGGTAAGCATTAATGGAAACGGGAAGTAGTCCTGGTGTTTTGCCAAGTCACCCTGGTGCAGTGGTTCTCAAACTGTGTTCCGTGGCACCCTGGGGTGCCTCAGGACACTTGCAGGGGTGCCTCAGGTTGGTGGTCCAGCACCAATTCAAATTATTTGTGGTCAATGTTATAGAAAAAAACAGTGCTGGTGACTGCTAGTCCTAAAATCTGAGGACAAACAGAAGCAAATCTTGTCCCTCACCACACAATTGAACCTAAGGAAGCCATTTAAACACAATTTACTTAATTTAATATTTCTTTCTAAATTTCTCAATAAGAAACTTTTGGCCTTGGGTGCCCTGAAAACAATTCTGATAGTCTAGGGTGCCGTGATTCAAAAAGTTTGGGAACCACTGCCATAGTGGTTAGCACTGTGGCATAGTGGTTAGCATTGCTGCTTCACAGCACTGAGGTCACAAGCTTAATTCCCTACCAGGGCCCTATGTTCTCCCTGTGTTTGCATGGGTTTCTTCCCACACCCCAAAAACTTGCATGTTGGTTAATTGTATATTGACAAAAATGTGCCTGTGTATGTGCATCTGTAAGGGAATTTAGACTATAAGCTCAATGGGGCAGAGATTGTTATGAAGGACGGATAGTCTCTGTAAGCACTGTGTAAGTTGGTGGCATACTAAATATAGGCAAGTACAATAATCCGCTGTTTCCCGGGGCTCCTGTTTATGTTGATTAGAGTCAGACTTTGGGTGCTATCCAATTAGCAACTTTAGTGTTGCGAAAAACAGATGCTTTTTTTTGGGGGGGGGGGGGTTCACCCTGTTCACCCCTATCCAGTTACCTTGTGCGAAAAACACCAGTTTGTTTGTTTTTTGTGCGAAAATACATAGGTTCCATGAAAAGCAGCAGGTCTTTTTTTTGCGCTGCACTTTTTGCGTAAAAAAATGGTCACTTATCGGGGATTAGGCTTTGCCTGCCTGAGGCAGCTGAAACCTATTCCAGATAAGTGCCGGCATCTGGGGGATAAGCGCCGGTTATCGGTGATAATAGGCTAGCCCCCGGTAGACCATTAAGTCGTGGTAAATTACTGCGGCTAATTTGGATACTGCCCTTTGTATTAATGATAAAGCGGTTGAGGAGTGGAGTGTTTTGCCTGTTTGTATGAGTGCAGTGACCTCAAAGTGCGGCAAAGATGAGGAGCATTCACAGGTCACTTATTTGTATAATAGGTGTAGTAAAACATGAATCATTACAGACCACATGCTACGTAACCCTGTCTTACTATAATCTGTATATCCTTAATAAGCGTTTAAGTCTGTGGTCCACAAAAATAAAGACGTTTCTTTTTAGAAATATGTTTCTACTCTTCCTGTTTTGCGCTATTACAAAATAAAAAGTTGCATAAGAATTAACGAATAACTATTGCAACACAAAAATGTAAGATTTGAACACTGTTAGGATTTCAGGTCTCTACATTTAAAATATGCTGAATCATAAATTGCATATAAAAAGGAAAATAGGGTTTCGGGATATCATTTTTGAAACAGAACACTTTTGTTATTTGATCTAGTACAGTTATTATTTACTTAGCAATTTAAATAAATAAATAAAAAAATCCGCCACCAACAAAGTTACTAAATGGTTGTGTCCTCTGTCCTATACGTGGGCAAGCTCTTTAGTAATCTGCTCCACATAGAATTCGGCTAAGCACCTTGGAAAATGTGACAATCCTATTTTAAACCCACTTCCTCACCAAGAAAGACAGATTATTAATATAATTTCAGCAAGTGTATGCAATGTCCAGCATCCAACTGCTATGGGACTGCACACCTCAGCATGTCCTGCAAAAGGTTTGACATATACAACAAAACTGTGGCAGATCATGCTGTAATGTGTAGTTCCACAGCAGCTGGAGTGCAGCACATAACCTAGCCCCCAGTTTACAGTTTGCATACATTGCCTGCAAGCTCCAGTTCTCTAGAGCTTATACTGGTTGGCTGACATCACTAGTGGTCAGTAAATTCTGTTCTAGGAGCTTGGATATTTTGATTTTCTACTTGCTGATTAACTAGCATATCAATAGAGGCAGCTCACAACAGTGATCTTTATATTTGAATTTCTCTGACGTCCTAGTGGATGCTGGGAACTCCGTAAGGACCATGGGGAATAGCGGCTCCGCAGGAGACTGGGCACAACTAAAGAAAGCTTTAGGACTACCTGGTGTGCACTGGCTCCTCCCACTATGACCCTCCTCCAGACCTCAGTTAGAATCCTGTGCCTGGCTGAGCTGGATGCACACTGGGGGCTCTCCTGAGCTCCTAGAAAGAAAGTATATTTAGGTTTTTTTATTTTACAGTGAGATCTGCTGGCAACAGACTCACTGCAGCGAGGGACTAAGGGGAGAAGAAGCGAACCTACCTAACTGGTGGTAGCTTGGGCTTCTTAGGCTACTGGACACCATTAGCTCCAGAGGGATCGACCGCAGGAACCGGCCTTGATGTTCGGTCCCGGAGCCGCGCCGCCGGCCCCCTTACAGAGCCAGAAGCAAGAAGTGTTCCGGAAAATCGGCGGCAGAAGACTTCAGTCTTCACCAAGGTAGCGCACAGCACTGCAGCTGTGCGCCATTGCTCCTCATGCACACCTCACACTCCGGTCACTGATGAGTGCAGGGCGCTGGGGGGGGGGCGCCCTGAGCAGCAATATTAAGACCTTGGCTGGCAAAAAAAATCACAATATATAGTCCCAGAGGCTATATATGTGATAAATACCCCTGCCAGAATCCATAAAAAAGCGGGAGAAAAGTCAGCCGAAAAAGGGGCGGGGCTATCTCCCTCAGCACACTGGCGCCATTTTCTCTTCACAGTGCAGCTGGAAGACAGCTCCCCAGGCTCTCCCCTGTAGTTTTCAGGCTCAAAGGGTTAAAAAGAGAGGGGGGGCACTAAATTTAGGCGCAATATTGTTTATACAAGCAGCTATTGGGGAAAATTCACTCAGTTATAATGTTAATTATATAGCGCTCTGGTGTGTGCTGGCATACTCTCTCTCTGTCTCCCCAAAGGGCTTTGTGGGGTCCTGTCCTCAGTAAGAGCATTCCCTGTGTGTGTGCGGTGTGTCGGTACGGCTGTGTCGACATGTTTGATGAGGAGGCTTATGTGGAGGCGGAGCAGATGCCGAAAAATGTGATGTCGCCCCTGTGGGGCCGACACCAGAGTGGATGGATAGGTGGAAGGTATTAACCGACAGTGTCAACTCCTTACATAAAAGGCTGGATGACGTAACAGCTGTGGGACAGCCGGCTTCTCAGCCCGCGCCTGCCCAGGCGTCTCAAAGGCCATCAGGGGCTCAAAAAACGCCCGTTACCTCAGATGGCAGACACAGATGTCGACACGGAGTCTGACTCCAGTGTCGACGAGGTTGAGACATATACACAATCCACTAGGAACATCCGTTGCATGATCCCGGCAATAAAAATTGTGTTACACATTTCTGACATTAACCCAAGTACCACTAAAAGAGGGTTTTATGTTTGGGGAGGAAAAGCAGCCAGTGTGTTGTTCCCCCATCAGATGAGTGAATGAAGTGTGTGAAAAAGCGTGGGTTCCCCTGATAAGAAACTGGTAATTTCTAAAAAGTTACTGATGGCGTACCTTTTCCCGCCAGAGGATAGGTTACGCTGGGAGATATCCCCTAGGGTGGATAAGGCGCTCACACGTTGTCAAAGGCACTGCCGTCTTAGGATACGGCCACTTTGAAGGTACCTGTTGATAAAAAGCAGGAGGCTATCCTGAAGTCTGTATTTACACAGTCAGGTACTAGACTGAGACCTGCAATTACCTCAGCATGGATAGTGCTGCTGCAGCGTGGTCTGTGACCCTGTCAGACAGGGATACTATTTTACTAACATAAGAGCATATTAAAGACGTCGTCTTATATATGAGGGATGCACAGAGGGATATTTTGCCGGCTGGCATCCTGAATTAATGCAATGTCCATTCTGCCAGGAAGGTATTAGAGACCCGGCACTGGACAGGTGATGCTGACTTTATAAGGCACATAGAGATTCTGCCTTATAAGAGTGAGGAATTGTTTGGGGATGGTCTCTGGGACCTCATATCCACAGCAACAGCTGGGAAGAAAAACTTTTTTACCTCAGGTTTTCCTCACAGCCTAAGAAAGCACTGTATTATCAGGTACAGTCCTTTCGGCTTCAGAAAAGCAAGCGGGTCAAAGGCGCTTCCTTTCTGCACAGAGACAAGGGAAGAGGGAAAAAGCTGCACCAGTCAGCCAGTTCCCAGGACCAAAATTCTTCCCCCGCTTCCTCTGAGTCCACCGCATGACGCGGGGGCTCCACAGGTGTAGCCAGGTGTGGTGGGGGGCGCATCTCGAGAACTTCAGCGTCCAGTGGGCTCGCTCACAGGTGGATCCCTGGGTTCTGCATGTAGTATCACAGGGATACAAGCTGGAGTTCGAGGCGACTCCCTCTCGCCGTTACCTCAAATCAGCAAGCTGTACTTCCAGCAGGTGAAAATCAAGCTACCCCTCCTTCAGCAAGGCCGGGGTTACTATTCCACAATGTTGTGGTACCGAAACCAGACGGTTCGGTGAAACCAATTTTAAAATTGAAATCCTTGAACACTTATATACGAAGGTTCAAGTTAAAAATGAAATCGCTCAGGGCGGTTATTGCAAGCCTGGACGAGGGAGATCACATGGTATCTCTGGACATCAAGGATGCTGACCGGTATGTCCCCATTTACCATCCTCACCAGGAGTACCTCAGTTTTGTGGTACAGGTTTGTCGTTACCAATTCCAGACGTTGCCGTTCGGTCTGTCCACGGCACCGAGAGCATTTACCAAGGTAATGGCCGAAATGATGATACTCCTTCAAAAAAAGGGAGTTTTTAATTATCCCGTACTTGGACGATCTCCTGATAAAGGCGAGGTCCAAGGAGCAGTTATTGGTCGGGGTAGCACTATCTCGGGAAGTGCTACAACAGCACAGCTGGTTCCTACGACACGTCTACTGTTCCTGGGGATGGTTCTGGACACAGACCAGAAAAAAGGGTTTCTCCCGGAGGAGAAAGCCGAGGAGCTGTCATCTCTAGTCAGAGGCCTCCTGAATCCAAAGCAGGTGTCGGTGCATCACTGCACGCGAGTCCTGGGAAAAATGGTAGCTTCCTACGAAGCAATGCCATTCGGCAGGTTCCATGCAAAAGCTTTTCAGTGGGACCTGTTGGACAAGTGGTCCGGATCGCATCTTCAGATGCATCGGCTGATAACCCTGTCTCCAAGGACCAGGGTATCTCTACCGTGGTGACTGCAGGGTGCTCATCTTCGAGAGGGCCGCAGGTTCGGCATACAGGACTGGGTTCTGGTGACCACGGATGCCAGCCTTCGAGGCTGGGGGGCAGTCACACAGGGAAAAAACTTCCAGGGACTATGGTCGAATCAGGAGATTTCCCTACACATAAACATTCTGGAACTGAGGGCCATTTACAATGCCCTAAGTCCAGCAAGACCCCTGCTTCAAAACCAGCCGGTACTGATTCAGTCAGACAACATCACGGCGGTCGCCCATGTAAACCAACAGGGCGGCACAAGAAGCAGGATGGCGATGGCAAAAGCCACAAGGATTCTCCGATGGGCGGAAAATCATGTGTTAGCACTGTCAGCAGTGTTCATTCCCGGAGTGGACAACTGGGAAGCAGATTTTCTCAGCAGACACGACCTCCACCCGGGAGAGTGGGGACTTCATCCGGAAGTCTTCCAAATGATTGTACACCATTGGGAAAGGCCACAGGTGGACATGATGGCGTCCCGCCTCAACAAAAAGCTAAAAAGATATTGCGCCAGGTCAAGGGACCCTCAGGCGATAGCTGGGGACGCTCTGGTGACACCGTGGGTGTACCAGTCGGTGTATGTGTTCCCTCCTCTGCCTCTCATACCTAAGGTACTGAGAATAATAAGAAGGAGAGGAGTAAGAACTATACTCGTGGTTCCGGATTGGCCAAGAAGAGCTTGGTACCCAGAACTTCAATAAATGATCTCAGAGGACCCATGGTCTCTGCCGTTCAGACAGGACCTGCTGCAGCAGGGGCCTTGTCTGTTCCAAGACTTACCGCGGCTGCGTTTGGCGGCATGGCGGTTGAACACCGGATCCTAAAGGAAAAAGGCATTCCGGAGGAAGTCATTCCTACGCTGATTGGGGCTAGGAAAGATGTGACCGTACAACATTATCACCGCATATGGTGAAAATATGTTGCTTGGTGTGAGGCCAGGAAGGCCCCAACAGAAGAATTTCAACTGGGTCGATTTCTGCACTTCCTACAGTCAGGAGTGACTATGGGCCTAAAATTGGCTTCCATTAAGGTCCAGATTTCGGCTCTGTACATTTTCTTCCAAAAAGAACTGGCTTCACTGCCTGAAGTTCAGACTTTTGTTAAGGGAGTGCTGCATACTCAGCCTCTTTTGTGTCTCCGGTGGCACCTTGGGATCTCACCGTGGTGTTGAGTTTCCTAATGTCACATTGGTTTGAGCCACTGAAAACCGTGGATTTAAAATGGGTGTAGTACGGGTGACCGGCGGTCTCCTGACCGCCGGTCACCTTACCGACGCCGGGATCGCGGCAGCATACCGACGCCGGGATCCCGGCGGGGAGGGGCGAGTGCAGCAAGCCCCTTGCGGGCTCGCCACGCTGCGGGCTCGGTGGCGACCTGCGGTCGCCACGGGTTCTATTCCCACTCTATGGGTGTCGTGGACACCCACGAGTGGAAATAGTCCCTGTTGGTCGGCATGCCGACCATCGGGATAGTGAGCCGTCGGGCTCACGGAGGAGGTCATGTGACTGTCGGTCAGCCGACCGGCGGTCACATGACTACCACCCATTTAAAATATCTCACGTGGAAAGTGGTCATGTTGTTGGCCTTGGCTTCGGCCAGGCGTGTATCAGAATTGGCGGCTTTGTCATGTAAAAGCCCTTATCTGATTTTCCATATGGATAGGGCAAAATTGAGGACTCGTCCCAAGTTTCTCCCTAAGGTGGTATCAGCGTTTCACTTGAACCAACCTATCGTAATGCCTGCGGCTACTAGGGACTTGGAGGATTCCAAGTTACTGGACGTAGTCAAGGCCTTGAAAATTTAAGGTTTCCAGGACGGCTGGAGTCAGGAACACTGACTCCCTATTTATCCTGTATGCACCCAACAAGCTGGGTGCTCCTGCTTCGAAGCAGACGATTGCTCGCTGGATTTGTAGCACAATTCAGCTTGCGCATTCTGCGGCTGGACTGCCGCATCCTAAATCAGTGAAAGCCCATTCCACGAGGAAGGTGGGCTCTTCTTGGGCGGCTGCCCGAGGGGTCTCGGCTTTACAACTTTGCCGAGCTGTTACTTGGTCAGGGTCAAACACGTTTGCAAAATTCTACAAATTTGATACCCTGGCTGAGGAGGACCTTGAGTTCTCTCATTCGGTGCTGCAGAGTCATCCGCACTCTCCCGCCCGTTTGGGAGCTTTGGTATAATCCCCATGGTCCTTACGGAGTTCCCAGCATCCACTAGGACGTCAGAGAAATAAGATTTTACTCACCGGTAAATCTATTTCTCGTAGTCCGTAGTGGATGCTGGGCGCCCGTCCCAAGTGCGGACTGTCTGCAATACTTGTATATAGTTATTGCCTAACTAAAGGGTTATTGTTATGAGCCATCTGTTAGTGAGGCTCAGTTATATTTCATACTGTTAACTGGGTATAATATCACGAGTTATACGGTGTGATTGGTGTGGCTGGTATGAGTCTTACCCGGGATTCAAAATCCTTCCTTATTGTGTCAGCTCTTCCGGGCACAATGTCCTAACTGAGGTCTGGAGGAGGGTCATAGTGGGAGGAGCCAGTGCACACCAGGTAGTCCTAAAGCTTTCTTTAGTTGTGCCCAGTCTCCTGCGGAGCCGCTATTCCCCATGGTCCTTACGGAGTTCCCAGCATCCACTACGGACTACGAGAAATAGATTTACCGGTGAGTAAAATCTTATTTTACATTACATGCAATACAAGCACAGATGAGCTGAGAGAATTAAATATGTGTCTTGGCAAGCTAATGGTCATAATAGGTTCAGTATGTAAATTCAGTGGGTGGTATTCAAATGATATATCACGCCCAATCTCCTTTCTAAAATGATCCCCATTATCGCGCATATCAAGCCCATAGTAATCAGGTTTAGCAGCGTAAAGGGTTGGGCGCCTCGCTACTCCAGTGGTAGCGAGCTGAAATTATACCACATTCATCAGCAGAAATAGACTGGGTGTGGATGGGGGTCGAAAGAATTGAATACTGCCCATTATGTCAGCATGGGAATATCTACATGCAACTTATCAACATACTTGGTATGTTGACATTGGCCATGCTGACACTCCTCATGTCAACACTGATGAAATGTTGACATGATTAAAATGTTGGCAAAACATTCCTGATGGTCCCGTGGTGACTTATCTGGTCCAGAGGCCCCAGTGGTTTCTTCTATGTCCGGCAGTGAGCTGACTTGGACTTTTAGCATTTCCAGCGAGGAGTATGACTAACCCTAACCCTCCCCCTAGTGTCTCTCCCTAACTTCCCCTCCCACTGCCTAACCCCAGTGTTTAACCCTCCCCTCCCATAGCCTAACAATAATACTCGCGCCCAACAGCCTAAACATAACAGTTGGCATTCTGAGAATGTTGGCAAATTGCATGTCGCAGTGTGAAGATGTCTGCATTCTGCAGATGTTGAAATGTTTTATGTTGATCATTTAGCAATGTCTGTATCATAACTGTCGACATTGAGGTGTCAACATTTTAAATGTCAACGTAATGCCTGTATCCTGTCACATATAGTAATCAAGAAAAGAAGATAACATGGATTATTTAAATAATATTTTTAATATTTAAGAGTCATCTTCATTATGCTTGCTATTCTCAAAATAAAATTGACCAACCTAAAAAAATCTGGCGCTAGTTTATCTCTAATACCGCTATATGTTTTAAATCCACAATGTGATGTGTGTGTGTGTGTGTGTGGGCCACCCTAGAGAAAGAAAGCCAAACAATATTCGCAAAAAATGACCTGTGCTATGACCGTGAAAATTCAGTTATTATTGTGATAAACAAGTGTAATATTGTGGAGAATCGGCACAGCAAGCATATTCAATACAAAAAACACAAACCAACAAGTTAGATTTAAAACATACAGATATAACATGCATACTTCTTTTTTGTTTTCTTACAGAAAACAGATAGTAGTTAAGTAATAGGTGCCGTTTTCATGGAACTTCTGGGATTCTGCAAGATTGCTGTTAAACTTAAAGTGGCAATCTGTCACAAGACTAAACCAATGTATTGAATATATACAGTATAATTTGAAATGCAGACTATAATCTTGTAATGAAACGCACGTTGTTGATTTGAATGATAAGCAATAGGAACCTTAATGAGCTTTCAATATGAAGACACGGGATCTCCATAGCCTTATGTAAGAGCGCTATCTAATCTAGGAAATATGCCACAAGTAGTTTTGAATTCGGGAAGTTACAGTGTAGGCTCACAAAGATGTATTTGGTATATGCATTGGTGAAATATTCCAATTATGTCATGCCCTGGAGTCTTTTTACTAATATATTATGGCAGTACATATTTAGTGACCACTTAAGTACCTACAGTACATTTTCTAAGTACTTAAATTTATAGAAGTTTGTATTACAATTTACATTTTTATGCAAATCTATTTTTTACCATTTACATTAATAGTTTGAGGTAAATGTGGTTAGATTTTTCATCTGTTTTTAAAATTGTTTTGTCCTGCTCTTTAGGAATTTATATTCTAAATATGTCCATTCTGCACTATGGGCTAACAAGGGAGGTCAAATGACTTTCATCACTACTTACTGACCATTTTATTTATCTCTCTTTAATTATCTGTATAATGCCTACATGTTACATAGCGCTTTACAGGTAATATGTAATCATTCACGCCAGTCCCTACAATCTATTAACTACCACATGTACACACGGGTTTAGATGCCCAGCGGGAGGGGCGAGCACAACGAACTCCCTTGCGGGCTCGCTGTGTTGGCCACGGTGCAGGCTCGGTGGTTCTATTCCCTTTCTTTGGGTGTCGTGGACACCCACGAGTTGCAATAGTCCCTGTTAGTCGGCATGCCGACTGTAGGTATTGTGAGGGGGTGGGATGTAGGTGCCGGTATTGTGACCGCTGGTCACATAACTACAGCCTGTACACACAGAAGCCAGTGAACTTGCTCTAAGTTTTTTCATCTGGAAATGTTTCCAATTTTCTCCTGCTGTCCCTATCTAAATTTATGTACATGTGATAGCAGACACAGGGGTCTATTTACTAAGCCTTGGATGGAGATAAAGTTGCTGGAGATAAAGTACCAGCCAATCGGCTCCTAACTGCTATGTCACAGGCTGTGTTTGAAAAATGACAGTCGGGAGGTGATTGGCTGGTACTTTATCTCCATCCAAGGCTTAGAGGTCTATTTACTAACACTCCATGAAAAGCATGTGGAGGGAGAAAATGTAGTTTTAAATGTGAGTAACAGTTTATTTGTTGCAGCTAGTGATCCTGCCTTTAATTCATTGCACTCTTTTTAAGAATGACTTATTTTATTTTCTACTAAAATTGTCTAAATCTTATATAATAATTTTGGTTTATGTTGCAATTTCTAGCAACGTCAGCCGTTGACAGTAGAAAACATGTATGAAGACATTAGCCAGGATCACGTAAAGAAAACAGTGACCATTGAAAACCATCCTCATCTCCCACCACCAGCAATGTGTTCTGTCCACCCATGCAGGTAACGATTTTCACGAGCACATCAAACTATAAACCTACTGAGAGAGTGGGGTTTTGTTTTGATTTTAAATCACATTTATTGTAGCAGAAAATAGGATATTAATTACCTACCGGTAAATCCTTTTCTCGTAGTCTGTACAGGATACCGGGGTCCACATTAGTACCATGGGGTATAGACGGGTCCACTGGGAGCCTTGAGCACTTTAAGAAATCAATAGTGTGCCCTGGCTCCTCCCTCTATGCCCTTCCTACCAGGCGCAGTCTAGAAACTGCCCGAGGAGACGGACATATCCTGAGGAAGGATGTAACAGAATAGTGGTGAGATTCGAACCAGCACACACAAACAAGAGGAAAGCCATGCTAACCAAAACTGGACAGGAACAGCAACAGCTGAACCAACAACATTACTTAACGAAGTAACAGTGCAGGAAACATGAAGCACTGGGCGGGCGCCCAGTATCCTCTGCGGACTACGAGACAAGGGTTTACCGGTAGGTAATTAAAATCCTATTTTCTCTTACATCTTAGAGGATACTAGGGTCCACATTAGTACCATGGGGATGTACCAAAGCTCCCAAACCGGGTGGGAGAGTGCTGAGGTTCCTGCAGAACTGATTGACCAAACTGAAGGTCCTCAGAGACCAAAGTATCGAACTTGTAGAACTTAGCAAACGTGTTTGAACCCGACCAAGTAGCTGCTCGGCAGAGTTGCAAAGCCGAGACACCCCAGGCAGCAGCCCAGGAAGAACTCACCGACCTAGTAGAGTGGGCCTGTACTTTAGGAACCAGCAATCCTGCCGATGAATAAGCATGCTGGATAGGAAGTCTGATCCAGCGAGCAATAGACTGCTTTGAAACAGGACACCCAATTTTATTGGAATCATAAGCTGTCCACTTCACGTAGATCTTCAAACCCCTCACAACATCCAAGGACTCTGAGGTAGCAGAGGTGTCAGAAAACACCGGAACGACAATAGATTGGTTTATGTGAAAGCAGACACCACCTTAGGAAGAAATAGCTGATGAGTTCTGAGTTCAGCTCTATCTTCATGAAAAATCAAATAGGGGCTCTTGTGAGACAACGCCCCTAGTTCGGAGACACGCCTTGCAGAAGCTAAGGCCAATAGTGTAACGGTCTTCCACGTAAGAAACTTTACGTCAACCTCCTGTAAAGGCTCAAACCATTCCGATTGTAGGAACTGCAACACCACTTTCAGATCCCAATGTGCTGTGGGAGGCACAAAGGGCGGTTGGATGTGTAGAGCTCCCTTCAAGAACGTCTGAACCTCAGGGAGGGAAGCCAATTATTTTTGGAAGAAAATGGATAAGGCCGAAATCTGGACCTTTGTGGAGCCCAAACGTAAGCCCACATCCACACCCGACTGCAGAAAAAGGAGAAAACGTCCCAGTTGAAATTCCATTGGAGGAATTTTCCTGTTTTCACACCACGAGACATATTTTTTCCAAATACGGTGGCAATGTTTAGATGTTACCCCTTTCAGGGTTGGAATGACCTTGTTCGGAATGCCTTTCCAGGCTAAAATCTGACTCTCAACTTCCATGCCGAACGGTCCCTGTTGTAGTAGATCCTCTTGAAGAGGTAGAGGCCACAGGTCCTCTAGGACCATCTCCAGTAGATCTGCATACAAAGCCCTTCTTGGCCAATCCGGAGCAATGAAAATTGCTTAAACCTTTTCCCTTTTTATTCTTTTGAGAATTCTTGGGATCAGTGGAAGAGGTGGAAACACGTAAATCCTTTGGTAGACCCATGGAGTCACCAGAGCATCCACCGCCACTGCTTGTGGGTCCCTCGACCTGGAACAATTCTACATGAGCTTCTTGTTGAGATGAGAGGCTATTATGTCTATTTGTGGAATTCCCCACCGACGTGTTAAGGACTCTGAACACCTGTGGGTGAAGGCCCCATTCTCCCGGGTGGAGGTCGTGTCTGCTGAGGAAGTCCGCTTCCCAGTTGTCTACTTCCGGAATGAAGATTGCCGACAGTACCACCGCGTGTCTTTCTGCCCAGAGGAGAATTCTTGTTACCTCTGACATTGCTGCTCTGCTCTTTGTTCCGCCCTGTCGGTTTATGTACGTTACTGCCGTTACATTGTCCGACTGAACCTGAATTGCGTGATTTTGAAAAAGATGCGATGCTAGTAGAAGGGCGTTGTATATGGCCCTTAGTTCCAGAATGTTGCTCGGAAGAATGGTATCCTGACTTGACCATTTTCCTTGGAACTGCTCCCCAACCTCTGAGGCTTGCGTCTGTGGTTAGCAGAACCCAATTTTGAATCCCGAACCTTCAACCCTCGGTCAGGTGAGAAGTCTGAAATCACCACAGAAGAGAAATCCTGCCTTTTGGTGACAGACGTATCCAGTAGGTTGTGGGCAAATGGCAGGGGTTTGAGACACTGTTATGGGTCATCCATAGACTGTCTTAAAAATTGCGTCTCTTTCTCATTATAGGATAATTTAGTTGAAATATTTATCATCCCTTTAATGGAAGCTAACCATGGGGGTTCTGCCCCACTAGCCTGAGAATGAGCACTATCCTGGGTACAGGGTAGTCAGTCTCCGGTGGAAGAAAGGCACTCTGATGTGCAGGAAACACAGTCCCCGGACATGGTAATATAAAGAGACACACAGACACCCACACAAGAAGGTGAAAATACAGTTAAACCTACACAGAGCCCTCAGAGAGACACAGAGATTGGAGCCAGCCACACACACAGAGCGCCCTTATAGCTAAATTACTTTAGCTGGGTCGCCACACTAAGTCCCCTAATAGGGCTTAGTATATACACACACACTCCCCTCCTCCACCCCCCTTCCTCCCTCTAAGACCCCCTGGTACCGTTGAGGAGACGTGGCATCTTTGTGGAGGAGCTGCGCTTCCCTGTAATTTCTGTTGGTGTAATCTGCAGAGGGAAAATGGCGCTGGTGAGCCGCTGGGTCCGCTCATAGTGAAGCCCCGCCCCCTTAATGACGCTCTGCTTGCCGCGTTTTATACTGGCCTGAGGTTATTTATTTATTTTCTCTGACGTCCTAGTGGATGCTGGGAACTCCGTAAGGACCATGGGGAATAGCGGGCTCCGAAGGAGGCTGGGCACTCTAGAAAGATTTATGACTACCTGGTGTGCACTGGCTCCTCCCACTATGACCCTCCTCCAAGCCTCAGTTAGATTTTGTGCCCGGCCGAGGTTGGATGCACACTAGGGGCTCTCCTGAGCTCTTAGAAAGAAAGATAGACTTAGGTTTTTTATTTTCAGTGAGACCTGCTGGCAACAGGCTCACTGCAGCGAGGGACTAAGGGGAGAAGAAGCGAACTCGCCTGCTTGCAGCCGGATTGGGCTTCTTAGACTACTGGACACCATTAGCTCCAGAGGGATCGACCGCAGGCCCAGTCCTTGGTGTTCGGTCCCGGAGCCGCGCCGCCGTCCCCCTTATAGAGCCAGAAGCAAGAAGAGGTCCGGAAAATCGGCGGCAGAAGACATCGGTCTTCTCCAAGGTAGTGCACAGCACTGCAGCTGTGCGCCATTGCTCCTCACACACACTTCACACTCCGGTCACTGAGGGTGCAGGGCGCTGGGGGGGGGGCGCCGTGAGAAGCAATTATAACACCTTGGCTGGCAAAAATACCACAATATATAGCCCTAGAGGCTATATATGTGGAAAATACCCCTGCCAGAATCAAGAAAAAAGCGGGAGAATAGGCCGCGGAAAAGGGGCGGAGCTATCTCCTGCAGCACACTGGCGCCATTTCTCCTTCACAGATCCGCTGGAAGGAAGCTCCCTGGCTCTCCCCTGCAGTCTACACTACAGAAAAGGGTAAAAAAAGAGAGGGGGGGCACTAAATTTAGGCGCTGTATAAATTATATAGAAAAAGCAGCTATAGGGGACATAACTCAGTTAGTCCCTGCATTATATAGCGCTCTAGTGTGTGCTGGCATACTCTCACTCTGTCCCCCCAAAGGGCTTTTGTGGGTCCTGTCCTCTGTTGGAGCATTCCTTGTGTGTGTGCGGTGTGTCGGTACGGCTGTGTCGACATGTTTGATGAGGATAATGATGTGGAGACGGAGCAGATGCCTTTAGAAGGGATGTCACCCCCTGCGGGGCAGACACCTGAGTGGTTGAGCTTATGGAAAGAAATGAGTGCACGTATAGACTCCTTACATAAGAAATTTGACGACATGCCAAATGTGGGACAGCCGACTTCTCAGCTCGTGCCTGCCCAGGCGTCGCACAGGTCATCAGGGGCTCTAAAACGCCCGCTACCTCAGACCGCAGACCCAGATGTCGACACTGATACTGACACCAGTGTCGAAGACGATGAGTCTAAATCTGATGCCCACTAAGGCCATTCACTGCATGATTGAGGCAATGAAAGAGGTGTTACACATTTCTGATATAAATACAGGTACCACTAAAAAGGGTATTATGTTTGGGGAGAAAAAACTACCCGTAGTTTCTTTATCATCCACTAGGGGTCACTGGAGTACTCTTGGGATATGGACGGGCGTAGCCGAACAAAGGCACTGAATATTCAAATTTAGGACTCTCCCCCCCCTCCATATCCCCAAGTACCTCAGTGTACTGTGCTAGTGTTTTTTCGGTGCTCACAGCACGAACATAGGCTTGTGGTATAACCACACTTGGATTTTTATTTTTTAATTTTTATTTTTAATTTTTATTTTTACACTTAGCACATCCCTTCCCAGTTTCTGGAAAAACATGGGTCCGGGATAGTGCCGCTGCACGGGCAGCGAATGGCGTGTCGGTCCTCACAAAGAGCACCCTCACAGCCACAGGCGCTATAAGAGGAGCGCATGGCGTGTCGGTCCTCACAAAGAGCACCCTCACAGCCACAGGCGCTATAAGAGGAGCGCATGGCGTGTCGGTCCTCACAAAGAGCACCCTCACAGCCACAGGCAGCCACTGTCTCCTGCAAGCTGAACGGAGCTTACAGAAAGAAGCTCCGGCACAGCCAGGATGAGACAAAGAGCTGGAAGAGCTACAGCTGCAAGGAGCTTACAGAAAGCCCGTCACAAGAGAAGCTGGAGGCTAAAACAGAGCTTGCAGAGAGAAGCTCGTCACAGCCAGGATGAAAACGGCACAAGGTATGGGTGTCAGGGCGGTCAGCGCACGCTGCCGCCCTACTGTGTGTGATGTTATACTGTAACGCCGCTGAAGGGGTCCTGCTTAACTACCCTACAGAGCGGCCGCACGTCACTCAGCCGCCGGCCGCTCTCACTGTACCCGCCGCTAAGCACGCCGCTGAAGGGTTCCTGCTTAACTACCCTACAGAGCGGCCGCACGTCACTCAGCCGCCGGCCGCTCTCACTGTACCCGCCGCTAAGCACGCCGCTGAAGGGTTCCTGCTTAACTACCCTACAGAGCGGCCGCACGTCACTCAGCCGCCGGCCGCTCTCACTGTACCCGCCGCTAAGCACGCCGCTGAAGGGTTCCTGCTTAACTACCCTACAGAGCGGCCGCACGTCACTCAGACGCCGGCCGCTCTCACTGTGCACGCTGCCGAGACTTTACCGTGTGCTAAAGAGCGGCCGCACGTCACTCAGACGCCGGCCGCTCTCACTGCGCTGATGGACCGGCACCAATACAGAGGCGCCGCCGAGAGTCTCCCGTGTGTTAACGAGCGGCCGCACGTCACTCACGGACGCCGGCCGCTCTTCCAGTCACCGCATGCTGATGCCGGACACAGAAACTGGGTACTATTGTTGGAAGGCCCGCCGCCGCCCGCTCTTCCGGACGGCTCCCCGGCGCTATATACAGCGTTCTCCTCTCCCTGCACCCGATACCCGTACGCTGCAGGTAACATGGGGATGGGGGAGGGGAAGTAATGCCCATAGCAGCAGCAAAGGCTGCATGGGTTAAAAATAGACACAAGCAGCAAAGCGATTTTTATACAGTGTCAGGGGCTATAATATCACAGAACTGTGATTATACATGTTATATATATAATATATAATGAAGATTTTTGCTGCCAGAACTGTGTCTGATATCAGTATAAACTGTGATTATATGTTTAAGCAATTTATATATATAATATATATATGAGGCTTTGGTTTGCAATAGGCTATCAGTGGCATAATCTATTCCACGTTTAACCATGTTTTCTGTTATTTTCTGTTAAGGCTGCAAGATAATAACATTAACTGCAGGCAGTGTAATGGATAACTAAATTCATGTATTTTTACTGTATCCTACACCTGTGTTATCATTGTATAATCTGTATAATAGGCTATTAAGCCTATATATTAAAACTGCAGCAAATAACCTGTACGGTGATTTTATGTGAAAACATGGCATGGCGGCCATTTTAATCATTGCTGTGTTTCCAGTTATAATTCCAGAACATTCCGGCCATACACCTCTACTCCACAAGGAGGCGCAGGGGTGTTAGTGGGAATTTTTAGTTCAGGATAATGCTAGAACATTCCTGCCCTACATCTTTAAGCCACCAGAAGGCGCTGGGGTGTTAGTAGGAATTTGGTTCGGGTTTCATATGCCATGTGAACTACTTTTCACATAAAGAACACTTTAGTTTCCTAAAGATTTCCGTAGAGATAAATATGCTGTTCAGCAATAACATATTTATATATATATATATATATGCCATATAATAACTTCATTAAGTCGTGCAAGTGTCTGTCTGTTGCCGATTATGATGTCTGTCTACATAGCGAATAAGGCTCTAGTGCAGACTAAAAATATTTAATTATTTCTCTAACGTCCTAGTGGATGCTGGGAACTCCGTAAGGACCATGGGGGAATAGCGGGCTCCGAAGGAGGCTGGGCACTCTAGAAAGATCTTAGACTACCTGGTGTGCACTGGCTCCTCCCACTATGACCCTCCTCCAAGCCTCAGTTAGATTTCGTGCCCGGCCGAGGTTGGATGCACACTAGGGGCTCTCCTGAGCTCTTAGAAAGTTATAGTCTTAGAATTTGTTCTTTTCACTGAGACCTGCTGGCAACAGGCTCACTGCAGCGAGGGACTAAGGGGAGAAGAAGCGAACTCGCCTGCTTGCAGCCGGATTGGGCTTCTTAGGCTACTGGACACCATTAGCTCCAGAGGGATCGACCGCAGGCCCAGCCTTGATGTTCGGTCCCGGAGCCGCGCCGCCGTCCCCCTTACAGAGCCAGAAGCAAGAAGATGGTCCGGAAAATCGGCGGCATGAAGACTCAGTCTTCACCAAGGTAGCGCACAGCACTGCAGCTGTGCGCCATTGCTCCTCTCACACACTTCATACTCCGGTCACTGAGGGTGCAGGGCGCTGGGGGGGGGCGCCCTGAGGCAGCAATAAAAACACCTTGGCTGGCAAAAATACCTCAATATATAGCCCCAGGGGCTATATATGAGGTAAATACCCCTGCCAGAAGTCCATAAAAAACGGGAGAATAGGCCGCGAAAAAGGGGCGGAGCCTATCTCCTCAGCACACTGGCGCCATTTTCCCTCACAGCTCCGTTGGAGGGAAGCTCCCTGGCTCTCCCCTGCAGTCTACAAGGGTTAAAAAAAGAGAGAGGGGGCACTAAATTTAGGCGCAGTATACATTATATATATATAGATATAAAGCTATAGGGGACATAACTCAGTTAGTCCCTGCAGTATATAGCGCTCTGGTGTGTGCTGGCATACTCTCACTCTGTCCCCCCAAAGGGCTTTTGTGGGTCCTGTCCTCGTTTAGAGCATTCCCTGTGTGTCTGCGGTGTGTCGGTACGGCTGTGTCGACATGTTGAATGAGGAGGCTTATATGGTGACGGAACAGAGGCCGATATATGTGATGTCGCCCCCTGTGGGGCTGACACCAGAGTGGATAGAGAGGTAAAAGGTATTAACCGACAGTGTCAACTCCTTACATAAAAGGGTGGATGACGTAACAGCTGTGGGACAGCCGGCTTCGCAGCCCGCGCCTGCCCAGGCGTCTCAAAGGCCATCAGGGGCTCAAAAACGCCCGCTCTCTCAGATGGCAGACACAGATGTCGACACGGAGTCTGACTCCAGTGTCGACAAGGTGGAGACATATACACAATCCAATCCGTGACTTGATCCCGGCAATAAAAAATGTGTTATACATTTCTGACTTTAACCTCTATAAATGGGTTTTAGGTTTGGGGAGAAAAAACAGGCAGTGTTTTGTTCCCCCATCAGATGAATAAATGAAGTGTGTGAAAAGCGTGGGTTCCCCCGTTAAGAAACTGGTAATTTATAAAAAGTTACTGATGGCGTACCCTTTCCCGCCAGGAGGATAAGTTACGCTGGGAGATATCCCCTAGGGTGGATAAGGCGCTCACACGTTTGTCAAAAAAGGTGGCACTGCCGTCTTAGGATACGGCCACTTTAATAGGTACCTGTTGATAAAAAAAACAGGAGGCTATCCTGAAGTCTGTATTTACACACTCAGGTACTAGACTGAGACCTGCAGCGTGGTTGGTGACCCTGTCAAACAGGGATAATAGTTGGCAAACATAAAAACATATTAAAGACGTTGTCTTATATATGGGGGATGCACAGAGGGATATTTTGCCGGCTGGCATCCAAATAAAATGTAATGTCCATTCTGTCAGGAGGGTATTAGAGACCTGTCACTGGACAGGTGATGCTGACTTAAAAAGCGCAAAGAGAGCCTTATAAGGGTGAGGAATTATTTGGGGATGGTCTCTGGGACCTCGTATCCACAGCAACTGCTGGGAAGAAATAATTTTACCTCTGGTTTCCTCACAGAAAAAGGTACAGTCCTTTCGGCTTCAGAAAAGCAAGCGGGTCAAATGGCGCTTCCTTTCTGTACAGAGACAAGGGTAGAGGGAAAAAGCTGCACCAGTCAGCCTGTTTCCAGAATCAAGATTCTTCCCCCGCCTCCTGTGAGTACACACCATGACGCGGGTGCTCCACAGGTGTAGCCAGGTACGGTGGGGGGCCGCCTCAAAAATTTCAGCAATTAGTGGGCTCGCTCACAGGTGGATCCCTGTTTCTTCCAAGTAGTATTTCAGGGGTACAAGCTGGAATTAGAGATGTCTCCCCCCAGCCATTTCCTAAAATATGCCTTGCTGACAACTCCCTCAAGCAGGGAGGCTGTGCTAGAGGCAATTAATAAGCGGTATTCCCAGCAGGTAATACTCAAGGTGCCCCT
Organism: Pseudophryne corroboree; assembly: GCF_028390025.1. NCBI lineage: Eukaryota > Metazoa > Chordata > Amphibia > Anura > Myobatrachidae > Pseudophryne > Pseudophryne corroboree. The sequence continues at coordinate 808,128,482 of NC_086445.1, forward strand.
ACTTCAACAAGGACGGGGTTACTATTCCACACGGGTTGGGGTACCGAAACCGCATGGTTCGGTGTGACCCATTTTATATTTAAAATCCTTGAACATAAAAAAAAAATTCAAGTTCAAGATGGAATCGCTCAGGGCGGTTATTGCAAGCCTGGACGAGGGGGATTACATGGTATCCCGGGACATCAAGGATGCTTTCCTGCATGTCCCCATTTACCATCCTCGCCAGGAGTACCTCAGATTTGTGGTACAGGATTACCATTACCAAGTCCAGACACTGCCGTTTGGACTGTACATGGCACCGAGGGTGTTTTATCAAGGTAATGGCCGAAATGATGATACTCCTTCAAAAAAAAAAAAAAAAAAAAAAAGGGAGTTGTAATTATCCCGTAATTGGACAATCTCGTTATAAGGGCGAGGTCCAAGGAGCAGTTGGTAGTCGGGGTAGCACTATTTTGGAAAGTGCTACAACAGCATAGGTGGATTCTAAACAGTCCAAAGTCACAGCTGGTTCCTATGACACGTCTACTGTTCCTGGGGATGGTTCTGGACATAAACCAGAAATAGTGTTTCTCCCGGAGGAGAAAGCCAAGGAGTTGTCATCTCTAGTCAGAGACCTCCTGAAACCAAAATAGGTAGCGGTGCATCATTGCACGCGAGTCCTGGGAAAAATGGTAGCTTCTTACGAAGCAATCCCATTAGGCAGGTTCCATACAAGAACTTTTCAGAGGGACCTGTTGGACAAGTGGTCCGGATCGCATCTTCCGATGCATAGGCTGATAACCCTGTCTCCAAGGACCAGGGTATCTCTACTGTGGTGGCTGCAGAGTGCCCATCTTCAAGAGGGCCGCAGGTTCGGCATACAGGACTAGGTCCTAGTGACCATGGATTCCAGCCTTTGAGGCTGGGGGGCAGTCACATAGGGAAGAAACTTCCAGGGACTTTGGTCAAGTCAGGTTATTTCCCTACACATAAATATTCTGGATCTGAGGGCCATTTACAATGCCCTGAGGCCAGCAAGGCCTCTGCTTCAAAACCAGCCGGTACTGATCCAATCAGACAACATCACGGCAGTCGCCCATGTAATCAACAGGGCGGCACAAAAAGCAGGATGGCGATGGCAGAAGCCACAAGGATTCTCCGATAGGCGGAAAATCATGTGTTAGCACTGTCAGCAGTGTTCATTCCCGGAGTGGACAACTGGGAAGCAGATCTTCTCAACAGACACGACCTCCACCCGGGAGAATGGGGACTTCCTCCAGAAGTCTTCCAATAGGATTGTACACCATTGGGAAAGGCCACAGGTGGACATGATGGCGTCCCGCCTTAACAAAAAGCTATAAAAGATATTGCTCCAGGTCAAGGGACCCTCAGGCGATAGCTATGGACGCTCTGGTAACACCGTGGGTGTACCAGTCGGTTTAGGTGTTCTCCCCTCTGCCTCTCATACCAAAGGTACTGAGAATAATAAGAAGGCGAGGAGTAAGAACGATACTCGTGGATGGCCAAGAAGAGCTTGGTACCCAGAACTTTTAAGAATTTATATCAGAGGACCCATGGCCTCTGCCACTCAGTCAGGACCTGCGGCAGCAGGGGCCCTGTCTGTTCCAAGACTTACCGCGGCTGCGTTTGACGGCATGGCGGTTGAACGCCGGATCCTGAAGGAAAAGGGTATTCCGGAGGAAGTAATTCCTACGCTTACTAAAGCCAGGAAAGAGGTTACAGCAACTCATTATCACCGCATATGGCGAAAATATGGTGCATGGTGTGAGGCCGAAAGGGCCCCAACAGAGGAATTTCAACTAGGTCGATTTCTGCAATTCCTGCAAGCAGGAGTGACTATGGGCCTTAAATTGGGTTCCATTAAGGTACAGATCTCGGCTCTGTCGATTTTCTTTCAAAAAAAAAAAAAAAAAGAACTAGCTTCAGTACCTGAAGTTCAGACATTTATAAAAGGAGTGCTGCATAGTCAGCCCCCGTTTGTGCCTCCTGTGGCACCTTGGGATCTCAACGTGGTGTTGAGTTTTTCTTAAAATCACTTTGGTTTGAACCACTAAAAACCGTGGATCTGAAATATCTCACATGGAAGGTGGTTATGTTATTGGCCTTGGCTTCTGCCAGGCGAGTATCAGAATTGGCGGCTTTGTCTTGTAAAAGCCCTTATTTGATTTTCCATATGGATAGGGCAGAATTGAGGACTCGTCCCCAGTTTCTCCCTAAGGTGGTGTCAGCGTTTCACCTGAACCAGCCTATTGTGCCTGCGGCTACTAAGGATTTGGAGGACTCCAAGTTGCTAGACGTTGTCAGGGCCCTGAAAATATATGTTTCCAGGACGGCTGGAGTCAGAAAATCTGACTCGCTGTTTATCCTATATGCACCCAACAAGCTGGGTGCTCCTGCTTCTAAGCAGACTATTGCTCGTTGGATTTGTAGTACAATTCAGCTTGCACATACTGTGGCAGGCCTGCCACAGCCAAAATCTGTCAATGCCCATTCCACAAGGAAGGTGGGCTCATCTTGGGCGGCTGCCCGAGGGGTCTCGGCTTTACAACTTTGCCGAGCAGCTACTTGGTCAGGGGCAAACACGTTTGCAAAATTCTACAAATTTGATACCCTGGCTGAGGAGGACCTGGAGTTCTCTCATTCGGTGCTGCAGAGTCATCCGCACTCTCCCGCCCGTTTGGGAGCTTTGGTATAATCCCCATGGTCCTTACGGAGTTCCCCGCATCCACTAGGACGTTAGAGAAAATAAGAATTTACTCACCGGTAATTCTATTTCTCGTAGTCCGTAGTGGATGCTGGGCGCCCATCCCAAGTGCGGTTTATCTGCATTACTTGTACATAGTTATTGTTAACTAAATCGGGTTATTGTTGAGCCATCTGTTGAGAGGCTCTATTGTTTCATACTGTTAACTGTGTTTCATATCACGAGTTGTACGGTGTGATTGGTGTGGCTGGTATGAGTCTTACCCGGGATTCAAAATCCTTCCTTATTGTGTACGCTCGTCCGGGCACAGTACCTAACTGAGGCTTGGAGGAGGGTCATAGTGGGAGGAGCCAGTGCACACCAGGTAGTCTAAGATCTTTCTAGAGTGCCCAGCCTCCTTCGGAGCCCGCTATTCCCCCATGGTCCTTACGGAGTTCCCAGCATCCACTACGGACTACGAGAAATAGAATTACCGGTGAGTAAATTCTTATTTTTTTTTAAGAAACCTATGTTAACATTGGCATTTCAAATTAAAAGAGCGGTAATCGGAGTCTCGAAATGACTCTGCCAGCTCTAACAAAAGACAGTCTTTACAAAGGGCCAATTTCCCTTTGGATACCAAAGGGTTTATGTCACTGGTCTTATAATTTAATGCACGATTCTATGTCAAATCTCACACCGAATAGTGCGGGGTTTTGGACAACCATACATAATCGTTTCCAAAAGGACGCGATCCACCATTGGAAGATGCGTTTCTGTCAAACATTACAAAAACCCAAGATACAGTTGGGTCACTAGAATCTATGTATGAAACCATGACGATCACTGTTAAAAGAAGCTGCAGAGTATATCTGTTAAGCTTCTGCTAACGCCGGTTATTTTCATTGTCGCTAGTTAAGCGCGACAAGGCCAGAGCTTGTTTGCTCCTAAAATAATATACTTGTAACGGCATTTTAACCCTTTATAACAAACAGTCACGCTTTGTAGCGAAGGGACGTCACAGTCAGCAAGCCAGTGGTTTGATGACCTCTTTTATAATTGTGGAAGCGCGTCTTTACATGTTACTTTTGCGAGATTTCATGACTTCAACTCATATATGTCTCAGCTATTTACAGCTTAAAGTACAAAACTGATTCTGTCGAACGGTTTGGCAATATGTCATTTAGTCTTTGCTGGTTTATAAACCAGCCAATAGTACGCCAACAGAGTCAGAGTTACTTATTCCCATCTGTTTGAGCAAAACCAAACAGCTCCGTTGCAGTATCAATCAGCAAGTCATTTACTACAGTTAGAAAATGGATTTTCTGTAGTTAGTATTTGCTTTTTGCAGCCACAAAATTGCATAATTGCATTTGAAATTCACAATGCGTATTTACCCAGTCCGGTTTCTTCATCACAGGTTCTAGCGTTTGCAAATCGCCACAACCATTACCCATTTCATTTCTACCGTTGCTTATCGCTTCCGGTATTTACCAAAGTGATGTTGGGATCATAGCTCATCTCACATAAGAACTATGTATCAACAAAGTTCTTCTAACTTGCGCTACTAAAGTATACTGCGGTAGCAGATCAAGTTCGAAAACAATCGCATCTAAGTCTGTCTAAACGATGTCAATTCCTAGGTAAGATTATAAATATGGTAAGTCAAAGACTTTTACCTACTACACCAGCAAGAACAAAAGTACACGCACTCTAGCGGTACATTGGTGTATTCATCTATTAAGAATAAAGATGTGTTTTCAATTTAGTTCGCCACCATTCACTCGCGTTTTCCACAGAGGGACAAGGGTGCTTATACTCTGGACGACAGTCACAGAGAGTCAGGATTTGTAGTTAAAATCAACTCAAAGGTTCTAAAACACGACAGATTGCTGTCGATAAATGTCCTAGAACTCTGTGCATTTTACAATGCAATAAATGATTCGCTTTCAGTCTGACCAGGCATAGACTCTGGTTTCTCTTCAGAACGAATACATCTTTCGCTTTTTACTAAAGATTTCCGTGGAGAGAAACAACCGTGAGTTTCATGTAATTTTGTTTTTTCATGCCTAGATCACGCTGGCCTTAAGCAGTCAAACAAAGCAACGCCAGTTGTATACACAACAACCAGTGAGAACCAAGAAGCCGCATGGCAATGCAGCAGGTCACTCAAATCTTCAATGGCTCAGAACGCCATTAGGTGAAAATGTCAAGAGATCAATCAGTGAGTGGACATCTGTTAGACAGATGATCTCACCCGTCAGGATTTGGATCTTGAAAACTGGACATTAAATCCAGAGGTGTTTCATATGTGAGTCCACAGAAGGGGGTTGTCCTCAAGTATACATGATGGCATCTCGCCACAATTACAAAAGCTCAGTAGGTGTACAAAACAGTTCACAAGGGCAGTGGCGGTGAAATCTCTCACATTCATGGGGTCATTCAGCATCGTGTATCTGGCTCCACCATTTTCCGCTTCTCTCTCCGTTGCCAAAACGGATCAGAAGACAGTTCGTCACAGTCATACTGGTGGTAGCTCATGGGTTTCGGAGAAGTTTGCTTCTCGAATTTTCAAGGAATACTTGCACACGATCTTAGCCCTCTCATAATACGTCCAACCTGTTACATCAGGGAACGTTCTTTTATCCATAGTTACCTATATACCTATTATCTGTATACCTATTATCTGTGTACCGCAGCTGCGGTTGACGGGGTGAGGGTTCAAACCGCCCTCTTAGAAAATAGAGCATTACAGTATCGGTTATACCAACCATGTAACGAAATAGTAAGCCGCTTAAGGCAGCTCATTATTAAAAAATTTCGTGTGCTTACATAGGTTGTAAACCTCGGAAGTTTCCAACATCATACTTCAAGTACCCGTATTCGGTTAAACGGGATGGGATGGAAAACTGCGTTCATCTGCACTAACAGTGCAGGTATCTGTGTGGTAAACGTATTTTCAAAGACGTTTGCCTCTATTTGCGTCTGTAAACATCTTTCTACAAGGTGTCACCAAAGTTCAGACTCTATTTATCCCACCTACAGCGCCAGGCGATTTGAGGTTGGGTTCAGATTTATTACAGTTTTCATATTTTGGAACCCTTTCAACAAAGGGGAATTAAGTTTCATATTTTTTGAACCTTTACAACAAATGAGAATTAAGTTTCTTACTTTGGAAAACATTTTTCTTCTAGCCTTGCCTTCGGCAAGGGTTTTGTTTTCATATTTGGGTGCCTTGTATTCCAAGCCACCGTATTTAAGTTTTCTCATGACAAAGCAGATCTTCGGACGAAATCCGCTTTCGTATTCTTCACATCAATATACCAATAGTGGTTCCTGTGGGGACAGCACATTCTAGAATTCTGAATGTGGTACACGCATTACGCGTTTATATATGTACCGAACGTCTACATTACGTGATATAAATACGTTGTTTGTTCTATATAATACTGCAAACTGGGGTTAGCCAGTTTCTCAGCAGACATTATCCAGTTGGATAATAATGACTACAAGTCAGGCTTACTTTAAGGCTAAGTTACAATCGCCTACGTCAGTAATAGTTCATCCCACAGGTTCTGTGGGAATGTCAGACCCAGCGGGTCGTGGAGCGTCTATGACGCGGCTACATAGCCTTCAGTGCACCACGTTTGTGCACGTTTACACGTTATGAATGGTGGCGCCATCAGCATTCAGCTTTGGCCTGCCTACTGTTACAAGTATCAAACAGCTCTCCCGCCCACGAGGGAAGCTTTGGTACGTCCCAAGAGTACTCCAGTGACCCCTAGTGGATGATAAAGAAAATAGGATTTTGGTACTTACCAGGTAAATCCTTTTCTTTGAATCCATAGGGGGCACTGGACGCCCACCCAGAGCAGTTTTACCTGGGTTGTTTTAAGCTCAAGGGAGCTTAGTAAACAAATTTTACTTGGGTGGTGTTAAGCTCAAAGGAGCTTATGGTAACACATTTTCACCGATTGGTTCAAATTATAAAGTTCTATCGGTTAAGGTGTCAACTGTTTAGTTGACAATAAGGTTACAGGTCAACTTTGTGGTTGTCTGTTATGTTATAGGAATTCTCCATTGTCAATCCTCTCTATATCCTGTTCGCTCAGTAAAAAACACTGGCACAGTACACTGAGGTACTTGGGGATATGGAGGGGGGGGAGAGTCCTAAATTTGAATATTCAGTGCCTTTGTTCGGCTACGCCCGTCCATATCCCAAGAGTACTCCAGTGCCCCCTATGGATTCAAAGAAAAGGATTTACCTGGTAAGTACCAAAATCCTATTTTTTCCCCCATCAGATGAATTAAATGAAGTGTGTGAAGAAGCGTGGGCTTTCCCTGATAAAAAATTGGTAATTCCTAAGAAGGTACTAATGGCGTTCCCTTTCCCGACAGAGGATAGGTCACGTTGGGAAACACCTCCTAGGGTGGATAAAGCGCTCACACGTTTGTCAAAAAAGGTGGCACTACCGTCTCCGGATACGGCCGCCCTCAAGGAACCTGCTGATAGAAAGCAGGAGGCGATCCTGAAGTCTGTATATACACACTCAGGCATTATACTTAGGCCAGCTATTGCGTCAGCTTGGATGTGCAGTGCTGCCGCTGCGTGGTCAGATAAACTGTCAGAAAATATTGACACATTAGACAGAGACACGATCCTGTTAACCATAGACCATATAAAAGACTCAGTCTTATATATGAGAGATGCACAGAGGGAAATCTGCCGGCTGGCATCTAAAGTTAGTGCATTGTCCATTTCTGCTAGGAGAGGCTTATGGACTCGCCAGTGGACAGGAGATGCAGATTCTAAAAGGCACATGGAAGTGTTGCCATATAAAGGTGAGGAATTATTTGGGGATGGTCTCTCGGACCTAGTTTCCACAGCAACGTCTGGGAAGTCAGCATTTTTACCCCATGTCCCCTCACAGCCTAAGAAGGCGCCGTTTTATCAGGTTCAGTCCTTTCGGACCCAGAAAAACAGGCGTGGAAAAGGCGGGTCTTTTCTATCCAGAGGCAGAGGTAGGGGAAAAAGGCTGCAACAAACAGCAGGTTCCCAGGAGCAAAAGTCCTCCCCAGCTTCTTCTGCCAAGTCCGCCGCATGACGGTGGGGCTCCACAGGCGGAGCCTGGTACGGTGGGGGGCCGCCTCAAGAATTTCAGCGATCAGTGGGCTCGCTCACAGGTGGATCCCTGGATCCTTCAAATAGTATCTCAGGGGTACAAACTGGAATTCGAGGCGTCTCCACCCCACCGGTTCCTAAAATATGCCTTGCCGATTGCTCCCTCAGACAGGGAGGCGGTGCTAGCGGCAATTCACAAGCTGTATTCCCAGCAGGTGATAATCAAGGTACCCCTACTTCAACAAGGCCGGGGTTACTATTCCACACTATTTGTGGTACCGAAACCGGACGGTTCGGTGAGACCCATTTTAAATTTGAAATCCTTGAACACATACATAAAAAAATTCAAGTTCAAGATGGAATCGCTCAGGGCGGTTATTGCGAGCCTGGAAGAGGGGGATTACATGGTATCCCTGGACATCAAGGATGCTTACTTGCATGTCCCCATTTACCATCCTCACCAGGAGTACCTCAGATTTGTGGTACAGGATTGCCATTACCAATTCCAGACGCTGCCGTTTGGACTCTCCACGGCACCCAGGGTATTTAGCAAGGTTATGGCGGAAATGATGATACTCCTTCGAAAAAAGGGAGTTTTAATTATCCCGTACTTGGACGATCTCCTAATAAAAGCGAGGTCCAAGGAACAGTTGTTGGTGGGAGTAGCACTATTTCCGGAGGTGCTGCACCAGCACGGCTGGATTCTGAATATCCCGAAGTCACAGCTGGTTCCGACGACACGACTACTGTTCCTGGGTATGATTCTGGATACAGTCCAGAAAAAAGTGTTTCTCCCGGAGGAGAAAGCCAGGGAGTTGTCATCTCTAGTCAGAGACCTCCTGAAACCAAAACAAGTATCAGTGCATCGCTGCACGCGGGTCCTGGGAAAGATGGTGGCTTCTTACGAAGCAATTCCCTTCGGCAGGTTCCATGCCAGAATCTTTCAGTGGGACCTGTTGGACCAGTGGTCCGGATCGCATCTTCAGATGCATCGCTTGATAACCCTGTCTCCAAGAACCAGGGTGTCTCTACTGTGGTGGCTGCAGAGTGCCCATCTTCTAGAGGGCCGCAGGTTCGGCATACAGGACTGGGTCCTGGTGACCACGGATGCCAGCCTTCGAGGCTGGGGGGCAGTCACACAGGGAAGAAACTTCCAAGGACTATGGTCGAGTCAGGAGACTTCCCTTCACATAAATATTCTGGAACTAAGGGCCATCTACAATGCCCTAAGTCAAGCAAAATCCCTGCTCCTACACCAGCCGGTGCTGATCCAGTCAGACAACATCACGGCAGTCGCCCATGTAAATCGACAGGGCGGCACAAGAAGCAGGATGGCGATGGCAGAAGCCACAAGAATTCTCCGATGGGCGGAGAATCATGTACTAGCACTGTCAGCAGTGTTCATTCCGGGAGTGGACAACTGGGAAGCAGACTTCCTCAGCAGACACGACCTCCACCCGGGAGAGTGGGGACTTCATCCAGAAGTCTTCCAGATGCTGGTAAACCGTTGGGAAAAACCACAGGTGGACATGATGGCGTCCCATCAAAAAGTTAAAAAGATATTGCGCCAGGTCAAGGGACCCTCAGGCGGTAGCTGTGGACGCTCTAGTGACACTGTGGGTGTACCAGTCGGTTTATGTGTTCCCTCCTCTGCCTCTCATTCCAAAGGTATTGAGAATAATAAGAAAGAGAGGAGTAAACACCATTCTCGTGGTTCCGGATTGGCCAAGACGAGCGTGGTACCCGGAACTTCAAGAGATGCTCTCAGAGGACCCGTGGCCTCTACCGCTCAGACAGGACCTGCTACAGCAGGGGCCCTGTCTGTTCCAAGACTTACCGCGGCTGCGTTTGACGGCATGGCGGTTGAACACCGGATCCTAAAGGAAAAGGGTATTCCGGAAGAAGTCATTCCTACGCTTATTAAGGCCAGGAAAGATGTTACGGCAAAGCATTATCACCGCATATGGCGGAAATATGTTGCATGGTGCGAGGCCAAAAAGGCCCCAACAGAGGAATTTCAACTAGGTCGATTTCTGCATTTCCTGCAAGCAGGAGTGAATATGGGCCTAAAACTAGGCTCCATTAAAGTACAGATCTCGGCTCTGTCGATTTTCTTTCAAAAAGAACTAGCTTCAGTACCTGAAGTTCAGACATTTGTGAAAGAAGTGCTGCATATTCAGCCCCCATTTGTGCCTCCTGTGGCACCTTGGGATCTCAACGTGATGTTGAGTTTCTTAAAATCACATTGGTTTGAACCACTAAAAACCGTGGATCTGAAATATCTCACGTGGAAAGTGGTCATGTTATTGGCCTTGGCTTCAGCCAGGCGAGTGTCAGAATTGGCGGCTTTATCATGTAAAAGCCCTTATCTGATTTTCCATATGGATAGGGCAGAATTGAGGACTCGTCCCCAATTTCTCCCTAAGGTGGTGTCAGCGTTTCACCTGAACCAGCCTATTGTGGTGCCTGCGGCTACTAAGGATTTGGAGGACTCCAAGTTGCTAGACGTTGTCAGGGCCCTGAAAATATATGTTTCCAGGACGGCTGGAGTCAGAAAATCTGACTCGCTGTTTATCCTGTATGCACCCAACCAGCTGGGTGCTCCTGCTTCTAAGCAGTCTATTGCTCGCTGGATTTGTAGTACAATTCAGCTTGCACATTCTGTGGCAGGCCTGCCACAGCCAAAATCTGTGAATGCCCATTCCACAAGGAAGGTGGGCTCATCTTGGGCGGCTGCCCGAGGGGTCTCGGCTTTACAACTTTGCCGAGCAGCTACTTGGTCAGGGGCAAACACGTTTGCAAAATTCTACAAATTTGATACCCTGGCTGAGGAGGACCTGGAGTTCTCTCATTCGGTGCTGCAGAGTCATCCGCACTCTCCCGCCCGTTTGGGAGCTTTGGTATAATCCCCATGGTCCTTACGGAGTTCCCAGCATCCACTAGGACGTCAGAGAAAATAAGAATTTACTCATCGGTAATTCTATTTCTCGTAGTCCGTAGTGGATGCTGGGCGCCCATCCCAAGTGCGGATTGTCTGCAATACTTGTAAATAGTTATTGTTAACAAAAGGGTTATTGTTGAGCCATCTGTTGAGAGGCTCAGTTGTTTTCATACTGTAAAACTGGATATAGTATCACGAGTTGTACGGTGTGATTGGTGTGGCTGGTAAGAGTCTTACCCGGGATTCTAAATCCTTCCTTATTATGTCAGCTCGTCCGGGCACAGTGTCCTAACTGAGGCTTGGAGGAGGGTCATAGTGGGAGGAGCCAGTGCACACCAGGTAGTCATAAATCTTTCTAGAGTGCCCAGCCTCCTTCGGAGCCCGCTATTCCCCATGGTCCTTACGGAGTTCCCAGCATCCACTACGGACTACGAGAAATAGAATTACCGGTGAGTAAATTCTTATTTTTTATCCCACAGAGTGTTAAAACCCTGGTAGACATGTCAGCCAGTGGGGGTGTACATTGGTGGCTCAGCGCGCCCCTCACAGCGGGACACACACAGCTGTGTATGTCTCTGAGCCCCCTGGAGTGCAGCCTGCAGTCAGAGCTGCGCTCCCACCCTTGTGCCGCCATTACCACCGGCGACCCGCTAACCGGGATGCTGGTGCTGTACTCGCCACTCTTCTATCTTCTGGCTCTGTTAGGGGTGGCCGCTTGCTGCGGAAGGGTACGCTGCACCGTGGTGGGTCTTGCGAATGACTCCCTCAGGAGCTCAGTGTCCTGTCGGCGGAGAAACGGGACCATTAACTGTATAGGAAGTTTGTCCGTTCTCACCCCCTAAGTCCCACGAAGTAGGCAGTCTGGTGCCAATCAGACCTGCCTGAAAACAACAATCAGAAAATAAATGCAGAAAACTCTTCAGGAGCTTCCCTAAGCGTGACCGGCTCCTCCGGGCACATTTTCTAAACTGAGTCTGGTAGGAGGGACATAGACTGAGGAGCCAGAGCACAGTATTGATTTCTTAAAGTGCCCAAGGCTCCTAGTGGACCCGTCTATACCCCATGGTACTAATGTGGACCCCAGTATCCTCTAGGACGTAAGAGAAATGCAGTTTGTCAGTCTCTGCTGGCATCGGCTAGTATGCTAGGTCCCGGAGTGAGCAATGTCGGGCTGGGTACACATCACATAGTGTGTAAAACTAATAATGTTTGTTGATTTGATTGGCCGTGACAGAAAAAGGTAGTGAATCAGCATGAGCAGATGTATTTATCAAGCATTTGTTAACCTCCTTTTAGCAAGAAGCATATGCAAAGGTTTCCTATCCTAAGGCAATAATATCATGAACACTGTATGTATCCTTATTCTCTTCTTTACACTTAGGCATGCAGAAGTTATGAAGAAAATCATTGAGACCGTTGCAGAAGGTGGAGGAGAGTTAGGCGTTCACATGTATCCTTTTATTGCCGTGTTTATTGTGTTTTAGTATATAATAAGCTGGGCATACATGGCCAGATAAAATGCCTGGCAGCCTCGCACCCTGCGTATAACATGGGCATACACTATGAGATCTGTGTCTGCCACCCAATATCTGTACTCTACCCCTGGGGAGCAGACCTTTCCCCATTCCTTCCCGCGTGAAAGAACAGGGCAAATGTCATTCTGTTGGCTGCAAGAGAGCATACATTGCCCGATGCGGCCGACTTGCAACAAGGAAATATTGCATTGGACGGACATGCTGGAAGATAAATATACTTGGAGCGGTAGTCTGCATACACTGTACAATTATCTGGTCAATCTGCCAATTTGGGCAGATTGGAAAGATACAAATGGGCTATACTCACTGCTCCTATCTAGAGCATAAGATATTTTGTAGATTTTGTAATAAACCGCAGCATATGAGGGGAGGCAAGAGCTATCCATATTGCACAGAAGTGATATAGTACCGAATTTCCTGCAAATCTACAACCATACACCTGCATACTGGCAAATCCACAATCCTTCCTCTACATGCTGCATGTGCACCACACCGGTAATTGTAAAGCTGGGTACACACTTATCCAATCTCCGGGAGATCAGACTGCAAGTCAGACTATATATACAATCCTTCTGCAGACCTGCTCGCAGATTCTACAGCCAATCCTAGCTACACACATGTCCAGTTTTTCAGCAGATCAATCTGTGACCAATTCTGATGTAAAAAAATAATTTGGCTGTGGGAGAAGCGAGATATATGAATGATGAATGTATTTATAATGGTCAAGGAGGGATGTGGAAAGCATTTTAATGTTCTTAAAAAAAAAATTATAAAAAAAATTGGACCCCCCCCCAGAAAGACAGACATAACCAGCCTCGGGCTCCTTGAGCCAGCCCTGGCCCAAAAAATACAGGGAACAAATCATGTAGGGGTTCCCCGTATTTAATGATCCAGCACCGGGTTCTTGGCAATGGCCCTGGTTATAAAAATATGGGGAACAGAATGAGTAGGGGTCCCCCATATTTTCAGGACCATCACTGGGCTCCACTAGCAGGAGAGTAATGCCACAGCCAGGGGTCCCATAGCCGAAGCATCCACCATCCCCAACTAGTTAGCCCAGGATGGGAATTCAGTAAAAAGAAAAATAAAGAGTCCACAGAAGTATGCAACATGGCATAGATAGGAGGTAACTAGCATCCTTTTGACAGTTCTCTGTGATATTCAACTTTGAAACATGTTTATCAAGAAATACTAGTCTTAATAAAGATTATATGTGCAACTGAGTAAAGAATAATTGTCAGAGAAATAAAACAAAATAAGGAAATAAGGGGAGGGATAGGAATAGGAAAAATTGAAAGGGGGAAAAGGAAAGAAAGTGTGTGTGTGTGTGTGTGTGTGTGGGGGGGGGGGTACCAGTGAGCCCATGAAGGAGGGGGTGGCCGTAGTAGTCATGGTAGTATAATGTGGGTCTCTGCACACATAAGAATCATCAGTTTGCACCAGGGGATCACCTTACAGTAGTCTGCTTTCATACCATTGTGTGTTCTGAAAGCATGTAGCTATCTGAGATTTAATGGTATCTGGCTGTGAATCAATGTAGTTTTCCCAGATAATAAAGAATGTCTTAACCTGGATTTCTTTATGCAAAGAAGTTTCAACAATTCAATCCATCTTTAAAAAAAAATATATATATATTTTTCATTAAAGAGTGTAATCGAAGGAGGTTGAGGGGATAGCCGTCGTTGCAAGGTACTCCTACGGGCGAGGGTGGAGTCTTGAGTCGTATGGACATCAGAGCCAACAATGCCTAATATGGCCCTTTCTGGCATCAATGGGAAAAAAATAATCAAGTCAGGCATAGCATATTATTTGGCTTGGATCCAGCACTGTTTAATCCGAGTGGCAGCTCCAGAAGCAGTGAAACAACGTAGCAAGAGAAATTATACATTTTAAGACCTTTAGTGGAATCGGTAAATCCAACTACATTAGCGCTAGATAGGGACAAATATCCTGTAGAAAAGATTTTATACATCCTCTCGCTATACAATGTCACTGATAAAGTGTTCAAAGAGTAAAAGGGAATTGCTTCTGCCAAGCTGTAATGCCAGTACAATAGTCATGAGAGAAAAGGGGAAAGTGTGTGAGAGAATAGTAAAAGGAAATGGCTTTAGGAGGTTGGTGTGGGAGTAGAAATGCTGAATGGAATGCATTAACCCAGTCAACTGACGATAGATTGTGAAGTACCGTTCTGACATAGTGTTGCGCCTGGAAGGAGGCAAAAGCGTGGGCTCAAATGAAATCAGATTTATCAGTGATATGAACAAAAGACAGGGGATTGCAAGTCAAGATTTCTACCAATCATCTGATGACAGACCTTCGACCAAGCCAGAAAAGGGGAAGTCGCATGCTCATTTGGAAAAGCAGGGTTACCCAACAGAGGAAGAAACAAAGAAAAAACGAGATTTATGGTAAGAACTTACCATTGTTAAATCTCTTTCTGCGAGGTACACTGGGTTCCATAGGGAATAACATCGGGGGTGTAGAGTAGAATCTTGATCCGAGGCACCAACAGGCTAAAAGCTTTGACTGTTCCCAGAATGCATAGCGCGGCCTCCTCTATATCCCCGCCACCGTGCACAGGAGCTCAGTTTGGTTAACCAGCCCAATGCAGTAGCAGGCAAGAGAGACGACAACCGTTAGTAGCCACATGCACCACATTCTCAAGACATGAGAAGATGTCAGCGGGTAATGCCATACCAACCCAAAGAAGCTAAGTGCGTCAGGGTGGGCGCCCTGTGGAACCCAGTGTACCTCGCAGAAAGAGATTTAACAACGGTAAGTTCTTACCATAAATCTCGTTTTTCTGCTGCGGGGTACACTGGGTTCCACAGGGAATAACATCAGGTATGTCCTAAAGCAGTTCCTCATGGGAGGGGACGCACTGTAGCGGGCACAAGAACCCGGCGTCCAAAGGAAGCATCCTGGGAGGCAGAAGTATCGAAGGCATAGAACCTTATGAACGTGTTCACTGAGGACCACGTAGCCGCCTTGCACAATTGTTCAATGGTCGCACCACGGCGGGCCGCCCAAGAAGGTCCAACAGACCGAGTAGAATGGGCTTTGATGGTAGCAGGAGCTGGAAGGCCAGCCTGTACTTAACCATGTGCAATCACCATTCTAATCCATCTGGCCAAAGTCTGCTTGTTAGCAGGCCAGCCACATTTGTGAAAACCAAACAATACAAAGAGAGAATCAAACTTCCGAATGGAGGCAGTTCTCTTCATATAGATACGGAGAGCCCATACCACATCCAAAGACCGCTCTTTGGAAGACAATTCAGGAGAGGCAAAGGCCGGAACCACAATCTCCTGATTAAGGTGGAAAGAAGACACCACCTTAGGTAGGTACCCGGGACGTGTTCTAAGAACCGCCTGGTCACGGTGAAAAATCAGATAGGGGGACCTACAAGACAAGGCACCCAAATCCCACACCCGCAGAGGCAATAGCCAGCAGAAAAATACCTTAAGAGAAAGTCACTAAAGGTCTGCAGATTCAAGAGGCTCAAACGGAGACCCTTGCAACGCCTCCAGAACCACCGACAAGTCCCAAGGAGCCACAGGCTTTTCTGCAGCAAGGCCTAGATTTAGGCCTTCGTCTGGCCTCCCTCAAGGTTCATATATATGCCTTGTCGGTGTGGTTTCAGAGAAAAATTGCATCTATTCCTGACATTCATACTTTCACTCAGGGTGTTTTAAAGATTCAGCCTCCCTTTGTCCCTCTGGCTCCATGGGATCTTTCTGTTGTCTTAAATGTCCTACAAGAGTCTCCATTTGAACCTCTTTAGTCTATGGACCTTAGATGTCTTACGCGTAAGGTCGTGTTTTTACTGGCTATTGCCTCTGCTAGTAGGGTGTTGGACTTAGGCGCTTTGTCCTGTCGTCCACCCTGTCTGATTTTTCACCAGGACTGGGCAGTTCTTCGAACGCGCCCTGGTTATCTACCTAAGGTGGTATCATCTTTTCATCTTAACCAAGAGATTGTGGTTCCCGCCTTTATCTCTAGCTCTCCATATTTACGTAGAAAGGACTGCCTCCCTCAGGAGGTCAGATACCCTTTTTGTACTTTTTGGTTTTCATAAACGTGGCTGGCCTGCGAATAAGCAAACCTTGGCCAGATGGATTAAAATGGTGGTTGCAGAAGCCTATACACAGGCTGGTATTCCAGCTCCGGCTGCTATTAAAGCCCATTCTACTGTCTGTTGGACCTTCTTGGGCGGCCCGGCGAGGCGCGTCCGCTGAACAATTGTGCAAGGCGGCTACGTGGTCCTCGGTGAACACGTTAATAAGGTTCTATGCCTTTTGATACTTCCGCCTCCCAGGATGCTTCCTTTGGACGCCGGGTTCTTGTGCCCGCTACGGTGCGTCCCTTCCCGTGAGGAACTGCTCTAGGACATCCCCTATGTATTCCATGTGGAATCCCAGTGTACCCCGCTGCAGAAAAAGAGATTTATGATAGACTTAACATGGTTAAATCTCTTTCTGCGAGGTACACTTGATTCCACAGGGCCCTCATCCTGACGCACTTAGCTTCTTTAGGTTTGTATGGCATTAGCCGCTAGTCCCTTTTCCTGTCATGAGAATGTAGTTCTATGTGACGAACATCTACCGTCTTTTACCTGCTACTGCATTGGCCTGGTTAATGAAACTGAGCTCCAGTGCCTGGAGGCGGGGTTATAAAGGAGGCGGTGCAATGCGTCCTGGGAACAGTAAAAGCTTTAGCCTGTTGGTGCCTCGGATCAAGACCCAACTCTACACCCCGATGTATTCCCTGTGAAATCCAGTGTACCTCGCAGATAGAGATTTAACCATGGTAAGTCTACCATAAATCTCCTTTTTCTTTGCTTGCAATGAATAAGAATTTCCTGCAACTGAGAACCTGGGCTATTAGAAATTGGTGCACTTGTGAACATTACAAACTGCAAATCTTTTCCTTAACCTTCGCTCTCAGGTACCTTCTTATTTTTCTAAAATTTGTACAGGCCGTCATTCCTACCATAGAATATGACTACACGCGGCATTTTACAATGTAACCACCGATATCCACCTGCAAATCCAGTTAGCTCCAATTTTTAATGACCGGACATAAACCCCTATTGTTTTTTGTTTTGTTTTTTCCCCCATACATACAAATTTGCCTCATTTCTGTAATGTATAATATGCTTCTTTGATTAAATTTCTGCATTTAAACAATTCCCAGGCTTAACATTTTGTTTATATCTATTTGGAAATGCTAAAACTTTTTCCACCCTAGATATCCAAGTTAGCAGGAAAATTAATTACAGCTTAAGGTAAAAGGTGGCGATATCTGGGGAAAATATTCATGAATTGTGTACACACATTGTTTCTATGAATGTGCATGGCTTTTATCTGATCGTTATACCTATACAGGGATGTATTTAAAGCAGGGGTGGGGAACCTTTTTTCTACCGAGGGCCATTTGGATATTTATAAAATCCTTCGGGGGCCATACAAAAATTCTCAACTTAAAAAATGACCCTGCCCCCCAGTAGGTCTGCCCCTTAGAGGTACTGTGTGTGCGCGCCGGGGGCGCGCACGCGCCCAAAAAATGGGTGTGGCCAGTTAAAATGGGACGTGATACACATATGCCCCCAATAGTGCGGTGCCAGATCCACAATTGCCCCCACAGTGGCAGGTATACAAATGCCCCCACAGTGGCAGGTATACAAATGCCCCTCACAGTGCCAGGTATACAAATGCCCTTCAAAGTGCCAGGTATACAGATGCCCCTCAAAGTGCCAGGTATACAGATGCCCCCACAGTGCCAGGTATACAAATGCCCCCACAGTGCCAGGTATACAAATGCCCCTCACTGTGCCAGGTATACAGATGTCCCCACAGTGCCAGGTATACAGATGCCCCCACAGTGCCATTTATACAGATGCCCACACAGTGCCAGGTATACAGATGCCCCTCAAAGTGCCAGGTATACAGATGCCCCTCAAAGTGCCAGGTATACAGATGCCCCCACAGTGCCAGGTATACAAATGCCCCCACAGTGCCAGGTATACAAATGCCCCTCACTGTGCCAGGTATACAGATGTCCCCACAGTGCCAGGTATACAGATGCCCCCACAGTGCCATTTATACAGATGCCCACACAGTGCCAGGTATACAGATGCCCTCCCCTCTCCCCTCCGTGCTGCTTACCGTGCTCCTTTCAGCGGGACACGGAGGAGAGCGCGGCTGTCGGGTGGGAGCGGCGGCGTGTAGTACTTCAAACCAGCCGCCGGTTCGAGAGCCAATTAGAGCTCGCGGACCGGCAGCCGCGGCTCCTGATTGGCTGCCGGTCCGCGAGCTCTGATTGGCTCACGGACCGGCGGCTGGTTTGAAGTACTACACGCCGCCGCTCCCACCCGACAGCCGCGCTCTCCTCCCTGTTCTGACAGCTGAGACACACTGCCGCCGGACTGAGCGGCAGCGTGTCTCACTGACACAAGCTGGTGGGCCGGACCAAACGGCTTCGCGGGCCGTATACGGCCCGCGGGCCGGAGGTTCCCCACCCCTGATTTAAAGTATGCCTGTTGCCTTTCCACAGTGCATTCAATATCCCAGCTGTCTGGATCCCCAGCGCTCAGCATACCGGCGCCTGGATACCGACACCTATTCTCCCACAGCGTGGCAAGCGCAGCGAGCCCGCAAGGGGCTCTTTATTGCGCTTGCCCCGCTTCCGGCATTCCATCGCCCGGCATCCTGTATCTTGGTCAGACAGTGCCACCTATATCTTGGTCAGACAGTGCCTTCATTCTGTCACTAGTTTAGTGTGAATTGATGGGATGCATGTTACAGGTTCCACTTTAAAGAGTTTCTCCACACACCAAAATAAAAATATAATCTGCATACTGTAATAATAGTATGGCAGCCTGTACCACTTTGTTTGCTCAAACATATTCTCTGTGTTCTTGATGCATCTCGCTTTGTGGAAGCGTCACTCATCTGTATGTCACTTGGGAAAAAGCCAGTGGTTACCAAACGCGGTCCTCAAGGCACCTAGCAGTCCAGGTTTTAAAGATATCCATGGCTCAGCACAGATGGTTACATCAAATTTGACTTCGGTACTGTACTAATAAAGTCACCTGTGGCCAAACATGACTTTTACTTAATACTTGGGTTGCTTTGAGGACTGTATTAAGGAACCTTTGGTCCAAGCGGGCTGCTGATTTGTAGTTCAAATTGACCCTTTCTCTAACGTCCTAGTGGATGCTGGGGAAATTCCGTAAGGACCATGGGGAATAGACAGGCTCCGCAGGAGACAGGGCACTTTAAGAAAGAATTTGGATACTGGTGTGCTCTGGCTCCTCCCTCTATGTCCCTCCTCCAGACCTCAGTTAGAATCTGTGCCCGGACGAGCTGGGTGCTACTTAGTGAGCTCTACTGAGCTTGCTAAAAAGAAAGTATTTTGTTAGGTTTTTTTATTTTCAGAGAGATCTGCTGGCAACAGACTCTCTGCTATGTGGGACTGAAGGGAGAGAAGCAGCCCTACTCACTGAAGATAGGTCCTGCTTCTTAGGCTACTGGACACCATTAGCTCCAGAGGGATCGTACACAGGATCGCACCCTTGGTCGTCCGATCCCGAAGCCGCGCCGCCGTCCCCCTCGCAGAGCCGGAAGACAGAAGCCGGTGACAGAAGCAAGAAGACTACGAAATCGGCGGCAGAAGACTCCAGTCTTCATATGAGGTAGCGCACAGCACTGCAGCTGTACGCCATTGCTCCCACACTAAACCCACATACTCCGGTCACTGTAGGGCGCAGGGGGGGGGGGGGTGCCCTGGGCAGCAATTAGAGACCTCTTGGAAAAAGTGGGCATATATACAGTTGGGCACTGTATATATGCATGGGCCCCTGCCATATTTTTACACAAAAACGTGGGACAGAAGCCCGCCGCTGAGGGGGCGGGGCTTTTTCCTCAGCACTCACCAGCGCCATTTTCTCTCCACAGTTCCGCTGAGAGGAAGCTCCCCAGGCTCTACCCTGCAGAATCACGATAGAAGAGGGTAAAAAGAGAGGGGGGGCACATAAATTTGGCGCAAAAACAGTATATACAGCAGCTACTGGGTTAACACTAAGTTACTGTGTGATTCCTGGGACATATAGCGCTGGGGTGTGTGCTGGCATACTCTCTCTCTGTCTCTCCAAAGGGCCTTGTGGGGGAACTGTCTTCAAATAGAGCATCCCCTGTGTGTGTGGTGTGTCGGTACGTGTGTGTCGACATGTCTGAGGTAAAAGGCTCCCCTAAGGAGGAGATAGAGCAAATATGTGTGTGTGAAGGTGTCTCCGTCGACAACGCCGACACCTGTTTGGATATGTGTAATTAAGTGCTAAGGTGAATTTATTGCACAAAAGATTAGAGAACAGACAGGAAATCTACCCATGTCTGTCCCTATGTCGCAGAGACCTTCAGAGTCTCTCAATGCTCACTATCCAAAATAATAAACACTGATATCGACACGGAGGTTGACTCCAGTGTCGACTACGATAATGCAAAGTTACAGCCAAAATGGCAGAAAAGTATTCAATATATGATTATTGTAATAAAAGATGATTTGCATATCACTGATGACTCATCTGTCCCTGACACAAGGGTACACATGTTTAAGGGGAAGAAAGCTGAGGTAAATTTCCCTCCTCTCATGATGAAAAAGAGCGGGAATCTCCAGACAAGAGACTGCAGTTTCCCACAAAGAATTCTCAGGCAGTATCCTTTCCCTACTAGGGCCAGGATACGATGGGAATCTTCCCCTAGGGTGTCACGTTTGCCCAAAAGGTAGCCCTGACGTAACAGCTATTCTCAGGGATCCTGCAGATAGCATGCATATTCTGGTACACTACTCAGACCGGCGATTGTGTCGGCATGGGTTTATAGCGCTGTGGCAGCGTGGACAGGTACCTTATCAGCAGAGATTGAGACCCTAGTATGTAGATAGATAGAGAGATATATATATATATACACAATGTAGAAATCAGCAGCACTCCATTCATTCATAAATAATCAAATAAAGCCGGTGCCTTCCCTGTAATATCCTTGTAGTGGGTATCCATAAACATCTATATATATATATATATATATATATATATATATATATATTAAAGATGCTGTCTTAAGAGACATATATATATATATATATATATATATATATCATGCCCAAAGAGACATGAGTATACTGGGTCCTAGACTCAAAGCTATGTCGATTTCTGCTTGACGTGTCCTGTAGAATATGCAATGGACAGTTGATGCCGACTTAAGAGGCATATGGAAGGCTGAGGATTGTGTGGAGAAGGGTTCTCGGACCTGGTCTCCACAGCTATAGCTGGTAATTCTGATATTTTGCCTTATATTCCTGCACAGCCTAGGAAAGCACGACATTATCAAATGCAGCCTTTCGAACAAAGAAACAAGAAAGTCCGAGGTGCGTCCTTTCTTGCCAGAGGCGGGGGCAGAAGAAAGAAGCTGCACAACACAGCTAGTTCCCAGGAACAGAAGTCCTCCCCGGCCTCTACAAAAATCCACCGTATGTCGCTGGGGCTCCACAGGCGGAGCTAGGCCCGGTGGGGGCACGCCTTCGTAAGTTCAGCCACAAGTGGGTTCACTCCCTGTTAGATCCCTGGGCAATAGATATTGTGTCTCAGGGATACAAGCTGGACTTTGAGAAGATGCCCCCTCACCGACGGCCCTGCCGGCTTCCCCCCACGAGAGGGAAACAGTGGTAACTGCAATTCACAAATTGTATCTTCAACAGGTGGTGGTCAAGGTACCCCTCCTTCAACAAGGAGGGGGTTATTATTCGACCATGTGGTAGTTCCGAAACCGGACGGTTCGGTCAGACCCATATTGAATTTAAAATCCCTGAACATATTCCTGGAAAGGTTCAAGTTCAAGATGGAATCGCTAAGAGCGGTCATTGCAAGCCTGAAAGGGGGAGATTTTATGGTGACTTGAGACATAAAGGATGCATACCTTCATGTCCCCATTTATCCACCTCATCAGGCGTACCTCAGAATTGCGGTACGGGATTGTCATTACCAATTTCAGACGTTGCCGTTTGGTCTCTCCACGGCCCCGAGAATGTTCACCAAGGTAATGGCGGAAATGATGGTGCTCCTGCGGAAGCAAGGTGTCACTATTATCACGTACTTGGACGATCTCCTCATAAAAGCGAGATCAAGAGAGCAGTGGCTGAACAGCGTATCACTTTCTCTGGAAGTGTAATGGCAACACGGCTGGATTCTATATATTCCAAAGTCGCAGTTGGTTCCTACAGCTCATCTGCCTCTCCTAGGCATGATCCTAGACACAGACCAGAAAAGGGTTTATCTCCCGATAGAGAGAGCTCAGGAGCTCGTGACACTGGTCAGGAATCTATTAAAACCAAAACAGGTGTCAGTGCATCACTGCACTCGAGTCCTGGGAAGGATGGTGGCATCATACGAGGCCATTCCCTTCGGCAGGTTCCATGCGAGGACCTTCCAATGGGACTTACTGGACAAGTGGTCCGGATCACATCTTCAGATGCATCGGTTAATCACCCTATCCCCCAGGGCCAGGGTGTCTCTCCTGTGGTGGCTGCAGAGTGCTCACCTTCTCGAAAGTCGCAGATTTGGCATTCAGGACTGGGTCCTGTTGACCACGGATGCAAGCCTCCGAGGGTGGGGGGCAGTCACATAGGGAAGAAATTTCCAAGGGCTGTGGTCAAGTCAGGAGACTTGCCTTCACATCAACATCCTGGAACTAAGGGCCACATACAACGCCCTACGTCAAGCGAAGTCCCTGCTTCGCTACCAACCGGTTCTGATTCAGTCAGACAATATCACCGCAGTGGCTCATGTAAACTGCCAAGGCGGCACAAGGAGCAGGGTGGCGATGGTAGAAGCCACCAGAATTCTTCGCTGGGCGGAGAAGCACGTAAGAGCACTGTCAGCAGTGTTCATTCCGGGAGTGGACAACTGGGAAGCAGACTTCCTCAGCGGCACGACCTCCACCCGAGAGAGTGGGGACTTCATCAAGAAGTCTTCACGCAGATTGCAAGGCGGTGGGAACTGCCACAGGTGGACATGATGGCATCCCGCCTCAACAAAAAGCTACAGAGATATTGCGCCAGGTCAAGAGACCCTCAGGCGATAGCTGTAGACGCACTAGTGACACCGTGGGTGTTCCAGTCGATTTATGTATTTCCTCCTCTTCCTCTCATACCAAAGGTGCTGAGAATCATAAGAAAAAGAAGAGTGAGAACAATACTCATTGTTCCGGATTGGCCAAGAAGGACTTGGTATCCGGATCTGCAAGAAATGCTCACAGAGGACCCATGGCCTCTGCCTCTAAGACAGGACTTGTTGCAACAGGGGCCCTGTCTGTTCCATGACTTACCGCGGCTGCGTTTGACGGCATGGCGGTTGAACGCTGGATCCTAGCAGAAAAAGGCATTCCGGATGAGGTTATTCCTACGCTGATAAAGGCTAGGAAGGACGTGACGGCTAAACATTATCACCGTATATGGCGAAAATATGTTGCTTGGTGTGAGGCCAGGAATGCCCCTACGGAGGAATTCCAGCTGGGCCGTTTCCTTCACTTCCTACAGTCGGGAGTGACTTTGGGCCTGAAATTGGGTTCCATTAAGGTCCAGATTTCGTCTCTATCCATTTTCTTTCAAAAAGTACTGGCTTCTCTTCCTGAAGTCCAGACGTTTGTAAAGGGAGTGCTGCATATTCAGCCCCCTTTTGTGCCTCCAGTGGCACGTGGTGTTGAGTTTCCTGAAGTCGCACTGGTTTGAGCCACTCAAAACCGTGGAGTTAAAATTTCTCACGTGGAAGGTGGTCATGCTATTAGCCTTGGCTTCAGCTAGGCGTGTGTCAGGATTAGCGGCTTTGTCACATAAAAGCCCCTATCTGGTTTTCCATATGGACAGGGCAGAATTGCGAAACCGTCCACAATTTCTGCCAAAAGTGGTGTCATCCTTTCATATGAACCAACCTATTGTGGTGCCTGTGGCTACTCTTGACTTGGAGGATTCCGAGTTACTAGATGTGGTCAGGGCTTTGAAGGTTTATGTAGCCAGAACGGCTAGGGTCAGGAAAACAGAATCTTTGTTTATCCTGTATGCTTCCAACAAGCTTGGGGCGCCTGCTTCAAAGCAAACTATTCCTCGCTGGATCTGTAACACGATTCAGCAGGCTCATTCTGTTGCCTGTTGCCTTTCCACAGTGCATTCAATATCCCAGCTGTCTGGATCCCCGGCGCTCAGCATACCGGCGCCTGGATACCGACACCTATTCTCCCACAGCGTGGCAAGCGCAGCGAGCCCGCAAGGGGCTCTTTATTGCGCTTGCCCCGCTTCCGGCATTCCATCGCCCGGCATCCTGTATCTTGGTCAGACAGTGCCACCTATATCTTGGTCAGACAGTGCCTTCATTCTGTCACTAGTTTAGTGTGAATTGATGGGATGCATGTTACAGGTTCCACTTTAAAGAGTTTCTCCACACACCAAAATAAAAATATAATCTGCATACTGTAATAATAGTATGGCAGCCTGTACCACTTTGTTTGCTCAAACATATTCTCTGTGTTCTTGATGCATCTCGCTTTGTGGAAGCTTCACTCATCTGTATGTCACTTGGGAAAAAGCCAGTGGTTACCAAACGCGGTCCTCAAGGCACCTAGCAGTCCAGGTTTTAAAGATATCCATGGCTCAGCACAGATGGTTACATCAAATTTGACTTCGGTACTGTACTAATAAAGTCACCTGTGGCCAAACATGACTTTTACTTAATACTTGGGTTGCTTTGAGGACTGTATTAAGGAACCTTTGGTCCAAGCGGGCTGCTGATTTGTAGTTCAAATTGACCCTTTCTCTAACGTCCTAGTGGATGCTGGGGAAATTCCGTAAGGACCATGGGGAATAGACAGGCTCCGCAGGAGACAGGGCACTTTAAGAAAGAATTTGGATACTGGTGTGCTCTGGCTCCTCCCTCTATGTCCCTCCTCCAGACCTCAGTTAGAATCTGTGCCCGGACGAGCTGGGTGCTACTTAGTGAGCTCTACTGAGCTTGCTAAAAAGAAAGTATTTTGTTAGGTTTTTTTATTTTCAGAGAGATCTGCTGGCAACAGACTCTCTGCTACGTGGGACTGAAGGGAGAGAAGCAGCCCTACTCACTGAAGATAGGTCCTGCTTCTTAGGCTACTGGACACCATTAGCTCCAGAGGGATCGTACACAGGCTCGCACCCTTGGTCGTCCGATCCCGAAGCCGCGCCGCCGTCCCCCTCGCAGAGCCGGAAGACAGAAGCCGGTGACAGAAGCAAGAAGACTACGAAATCGGCGGCAGAAGACTCCAGTCTTCATATGAGGTAGCGCACAGTACAGCAGCTGTACGCCATTGCTCCCACACTAAACCCACATACTCCGGTCACTGTAGGGTGCAGGGCGCAGGGGGGGGGGGGGTGCCCTGGGCAGCAATTAGAGACCTCTTGGCAAAAGTAGGCATATATACAGTTGGGCACTGTATATATGCATGGGCCCCTGCCATATTTTTACACAAAAACGCGGGACAGAAGCCCGCCACTGAGGGGGCGGGGCTTCTTCCTCAGCACTCACCAGCGCCATTTTCTCTCCACAGTTCCGCTGAGAGGAAGCTCCACAGGCTCTACCCTGCAGAATCACGGTAGAAGAGGGTAAAAAGAGAGGGGGGGGCACATAAATTTGGCGCAAAAACAGTATATACAGCAGCTACTGGGTTAACACTAAGTTACTGTGTGACTCCTGGGACATATAGCGCTGGGGTGTGTGCTGGCATACTCTCTCTCTGTCTCTCCAAAGGGCCTTGTGGGGGAACTGTCTTCAAATAGAGCATCCCCTGTGTGTGTGGTGTGTCGGTACGTGTGTGTCGACATGTCTGAGGTAAAAGGCTCCCCTAAGGA
Source organism: Pseudophryne corroboree (assembly GCF_028390025.1). NCBI lineage: Eukaryota > Metazoa > Chordata > Amphibia > Anura > Myobatrachidae > Pseudophryne > Pseudophryne corroboree. The sequence continues at coordinate 808,154,689 of NC_086445.1, forward strand.
GGAGATAGAGCAAATATGTGTGTGTGAAGGTGTCTCCGTCGACAACGCCGACACCTGTTTGGATATGTGTAATTAAGTGCTAAGGTGAATTTATTGCACAAAAGATTAGAGAACAGACAGGAAATCTACCCATGTCTGTCCCTATGTCGCAGAGACCTTCAGAGTCTCTCAATGCTCACTATCCAAAATAATAAACACTGATATCGACACGGAGGTTGACTCCAGTGTCGACTACGATAATGCAAAGTTACAGCCAAAATGGCAGAAAAGTATTCAATATATGATTATTGTAATAAAAGATGATTTGCATATCACTGATGACTCATCTGTCCCTGACACAAGGGTACACATGTTTAAGGGGAAGAAAGCTGAGGTAAATTTCCCTCCTCTCATGATGAAAAAGAGCGGGAATCTCCAGACAAGAGACTGCAGTTTCCCACAAAGAATTCTCAGGCAGTATCCTTTCCCTACTAGGGCCAGGATACGATGGGAATCTTCCCCTAGGGTGTCACGTTTGCCCAAAAGGTAGCCCTGACGTAACAGCTATTCTCAGGGATCCTGCAGATAGCGTGCATATTCTGGTACACTACTCAGACCGGCGATTGTGTCGGCATGGGTTTATAGCGCTGTGGCAGCGTGGACAGGTACCTTATCAGCAGAGATTGAGACCCTAGTATGTAGATAGATATATATATATATATACACAATGTAGAAATCAGCAGCACTCCATTCATTCATAAATAATAAAATAAAGCCGGTGCCTTCCCTGTAATATCCTTGTAGTGGGTATCCATAAACATCTATCTATATATATATATCTATATATATATCTATATATATATATATATATATATATATATATTAAAGATGCTGTCTTAAGAGACATATATATATATATATATATATATATATATATATATCATGCCCAAAGAGACATGAGTATACTGGGTCCTAGACTCAAAGCTATGTCGATTTCTGCTTGACGTGTCCTGTAGAATATGCAATGGACAGATGATGCCGACTTAAGAGGCATATGGAAGGCTGAGGATTGTGTGGAGAAGGGTTCTCGGACCTGGTCTCCACAGCTATAGCTGGTAATTCTGATATTTTGCCTTATATTCCTGCACAGCCTAGGAAAGCACGACATTATCAAATGCAGCCTTTCGAACAAAGAAACAAGAAAGTCCGAGGTGCGTCCTTTCTTGCCAGAGGCGGGGGCAGAGGAAAGAAGCTGCACAACACAGCTAGTTCCCAGGAACAGAAGTCCTCCCCGGCCTCTACAAAAATCCACCGTATGTCGCTGGGGCTCCACAGGCGGAGCTAGGCCCGGTGGGGGCACGCCTTCGTAAGTTCAGCCACAAGTGGGTTCACTCCCTGTTAGATCCCTGGGCAATAGATATTGTGTCTCAGGGATACAAGCTGGACTTTGAGAAGATGCCCCCTCACCGACGGCCCTGCCGGCTTCCCCCCACGAGAGGGAAACAGTGGTAACTGCAATTCACAAATTGTATCTTCAACAGGTGGTGGTCAAGGTTCCCCTCCTTCAACAAGGAGGGGGTTATTATTCGACCATGTGGTAGTTCCGAAACCGGACGGTTCGGTCAGACCCATATTGAATTTAAAATCCCTGAACATATTCCTGGAAAGGTTCAAGTTCAAGATGGAATCGCTAATAGCGGTCATTGCAAGCCTGAAAGGGGGAGATTTTATGGTGACTTGAGACATAAAGGATGCATACCTTCATGTCCCCATTTATCCACCTCATCAGGCGTACCTCAGAATTGCGGTACGGGATTGTCATTACCAATTTCAGACGTTGCTGTTTGGTCTCTCCACGGCCCCGAGAATATTCACCATGGTAATGGCGGATATGATTGTGCTCCTGCGGAAGCAAGGTGTCACTATTATCACGTACTTGGACGATCTCCTCATAAAAGCGAGATCAAGAGAGCAGTGGCTGAACAGCGTATCACTTTCTCTGGAAGTGTAACGGCAACACGGCTGGATTCTATATATTGCAAAGTCGCAGTTGGTTCCTACAGCTCATCTGCCTCTCCTAGGCATGATCCTAGACACAGACCAGAAAAGGGTTTATCTCCCGATAGAGAGAGCTCAGGAGCTCGTGACACTGGTCAGGAATCTATTAAAACCAAAACAGGTGTCAGTGCATCACTGCACTCGAGTCCTGGGAAGGATGGCGGCATCATACGAGGCCATTCCCTTCGGCAGGTTCCATGCGAGGACCTTCCAATGGGACTTACTGGACAAGTGGTCCGGATCACATCTTCAGATGCATCGGTTAATCACCCTATCCCCCAGGGCCAGGGTGTCTCTCCTGTGGTGGCTGCAGAGTGCTCACCTTCTCGAAAGTTGCAGATTCGGCATTCAGGACTGGGTCCTGGTGACCACGGATGCAAGCCTCCGAGGGTGGGGGGCAGTCACATAGGGAAGAAATTTCCAAGGGCTGTGGTCAAGTCAGGAGACTTGCCTTCACATCAACATCCTGGAACTAAGGGCCACATACAACGCCCTACGTCAAGCGGAGTCCCTGCTTCGCTACCAACCGGTTCTGATTCAGTCAGACAATATCACCGCAGTGGCTCATGTAAACCGCTAAGGCGGCACAAGGAGCAGGGTGGCGATGGTAGATGCCACCAGAATTCTTCGCTGGGCGGAGAAGCACGTAAGAGCACTGTCAGCAGTGTTCATTCCGGGAGTGGACAACTGGGAAGCAGACTTGCTCAGCGGCACGACCTCCACCCGGGAGAGTGGGGACTTCATCAAGAAGTCTTCACGCAGATTGCAAGGCGGTGGGAACTGCCACAGGTGGACATGATGGCATCCCGCCTCAACAAAAAGCTACAGAGATATTGCGCCAGGTCAAGAGACCCTCAGGCGATAGCTGTAGACGCACTAGTGACACCGTGGGTGTTCCAGTCGATTTATGTATTTCCTCCTCTTCCTCTCATACCAAAGGTGCTGAGAATCATAAGAAAAAGAAGAGTGAGAACAATACTCATTGTTCCGGATTGGCCAAGAAGGACTTGGTATCCGGATCTGCAAGAAATGCTCACAGAGGACCCATGGCCTCTGCCTCTAAGACAGGACTTGTTGCAACAGGGGCCCTGTCTGTTCCATGACTTACCGCGGCTGCGTTTGACGGCATGGCGGTTGAACGCCGGATCCTAGCAGAAAAAGGCATTCCGGATGAGGTTATTCCTACGCTGATAAAGGCTAGGAAGGACGTGACGGCTAAACATTATCACCGTATATGGCGAAAATATGTTGCTTGGTGTGAGGCCAGGAATGCCCCTACGGAGGAATTCCAGCTGGGCCGTTTCCTTCACTTCCTACAGTCGGGAGTGACTTTGGGCCTGAAATTGGGTTCCATTAAGGTCCAGATTTCGTCTCTATCCATTTTCTTTCAAAAAGTACTGGCTTCTCTTCCTGAAGTCCAGACGTTTGTAAAGGGAGTGCTGCATATTCAGCCCCCTTTTGTGCCTCCAGTGGCACGTGGTGTTGAGTTTCCTGAAGTCGCACTGGTTTGAGCCACTCAAAACCGTGGAGTTAAAATGTCTCACGTGGAAGGTGGTCATGCTATTAGCCTTGGCTTCAGCTAGGCGTGTGTCAGGATTAGCGGCTTTGTCACATAAAAGCCCCTATCTGGTTTTCCATATGGACAGGGCAGAATTGCGGACCCGTCCACAATTTCTACCAAAAGTGGTGTCATCCTTTCATATGAACCAACCTATTGTGGTGCCTGTGGCTACTCTTGACTTGGAGGATTCCGAGTTACTAGATGTGGTCAGGGCTTTGAAGGTTTATGTAGCCAGAACGGCTAGGGTCAGGAAAACAGAATCTTTGTTTATCCTGTATGCTTCCAACAAGCTTGGGGCGCCTGCTTCAAAGCAAACTATTGCTCGCTGGATCTGTAACACGATGCAGCAGGCTCATTCTGCGGCTGGGTTGCCGCTGCCTAGATCAGTTAAGGCCCATTCCACAAGGAAGGTGGGCTCTTCTTGGGCGGCTGCCCGAGGGGTCTCGGCATTACAGCTTTGCCGAGCGGCTACTTGGTCAGGTTCAATCACCTTTGCAAAGTTCTACAAGTTTGATACCCTGGCTGAGGAGGACCTTGTGTTTGCTCATTCGGTGCTGCAGAGTCATCCGCACTCTCCCGCCCGTTTGGGAGCTTTGGTATAATCCCCATGGTCCTTACGGAGTCCCCAGCATCCACTAGGACGTTAGAGAAAACAAGATTTTACTTACCGGTAAATCTATTTCTCGTAGTCCGTAGTGGATGCTGGGCGCCCGTCCCAAGTGCGGACTTCTTCTGCAATACTTGTATATAGTTATTGCCTAAATAAGGGTTATGTTGGTTGCATCAGGGTTGATCTGATGCTCCGTTGTTGTTCATACTGTTAACTGGGTAAGTTTATCACGAGTTATACGGTGTGACTGGTATGAGTCTTGCCCTGGATTCCAAAATCCTTTCCTTGTACCGTCAGCTCTTCCGGGCACAGTTTCTCTAACTGAGGTCTGGAGGAGGGACATAGAGGGAGGAGCCAGAGCACACCAGTATCCAAATTCTTTCTTAAAGTGCCCTGTCTCCTGCGGAGCCCGTCTTTTCCCCATGGTCCTTACGGAGTCCCCAGCATCCACTACGGACTACGAGAAATAGATTTACCGGTAAGTAAAATCTTATTTTCTTCTACACAGCATACGGAAAGGCACCATTGTTTGGGCAAGCAGTGGGACGAGCTGGGAAAGAGTGCTATTATGTTTTTTTATTGCTTACTAGTTGTACATAGTTAATTTTAAAATTTTCATTGTCTCAAAAACATTTTAATAGTGATTGTTCTTTAAGTGAGTGTATCGGAAAAAAATAAATGATCATGTAGAAAAAAAATACTTTTGCCTCCGGTTGGTTGGTTCATTACATTTATATATCCCAGTTCATCATGGTGATATCCTCTTACTGTGCTGTAATACAAGTGTGCACTATTGGATCTGTGATCCCTTGCTCATTGTACTGTACCTTTCAGACCAATCTGTCCTCCTGCACATCATTCTCTACTGGTTTTTGTTAATACTGCTCCCTATTTCTCCATTTCCTACCTGTCCAACCACTCTTGTTTCTCTGTATAGCATCTCCTCCTCTGCTGCCTGTTAGGACCTCTCCATAATCTGGCCTCTGCTCTCCTCTCTGTATCTGTCCTCCCTTGGTAAACAAATCCACTCTTTCTCATACAAGCAGTCTCTTTATGCTCATGATACCCATATCTGTCTCTCCTCGATATCTCTCATGGTGTCTGCTGTCTCACTGAAATCACATCATGTATGTCCCAACTATATCCTATGCTCAATATGTCTAAAACGGAGTTCATCCTCTCCGTGTAAAGCCTCCAGTTCTTAATTTCGGTCTCTGTGGACAACGGTACTCTCTGCTCTATTCCTCATGGCTGCTATCTGGGTGTCGTCCTCTGCTCCCCCCTCTCCTTCACTTCCCACATCCAGTACAGTAGCTCTGCCAAGCATTTCTCTTCCACGTTGTACATCACTAGGATTAGACATTTTCCTGTTTATTCTATATTTTCTATTTGAAGACATTTGTGTGGACCCTTATGCTTTATTTTTCATTTTAGTTTGAGCTTGCATTTTCATATTAATTGTGTTTCTGACAACTTGTAGAACTCCCACACTTTTATGCCTGGAATTATGCTGGTGCCCATCCCAGTTCTGTTGCCAGATATTCCTCACACCCCCTCTGAAGGAGCTCTCTTTTCTATAAATGAAGTATAAAGAAGATTAATGTTTACAAAGTATTCCTAAACTAAATATTTAAACAAAATAATAAAAAAAGGGTGGGGGGGGGGGGGGGGCTATGGGTGTTTGGTATGCAAGCCAGATAATTTACTTTGCAAGTTCCGAGTCCTTAAGCATATCCCTGCTAGATAGTTATTCGACTGTTCTGATTCCTGCTGCAAGCCACCCTCTGAATAATTTTCTTATCTACCAAACTCTGGGAAATAGGGATCATGCAATACAGGTTGAGTATCCCATATCCAAATATTCCGAAATACGGAATATTCCGAAATACGGATTTTTTTGAGTGAGATGGTGAAACCTTTGTTTTCTGATGGCTCAATGTACACAAACTTTATTTAATTCACAAAGTTATTACAAATATTGTATTATAAGACCTTCAGGCTGTGTGTATAAGGTGTATATGTAACATAAATGCATTCTGTGCTTAGACTTAGGTCCCATCACCATGATATCTCATTATGGTATGCAATTATTCCAAAATACAGAAAAATCCCATATCCAAAATACTTCTGGTCCCAAGCATTTTGGATAAGAGATACTCAACCTGTAGTAACGTGTGTGTTCTTGGGAGGGTAGGTTTTTTAATGGGGGTGAGCGAAGGGGGTGTTGTTATGAATTGGTGAAATATTTCATAAATGTATGAAATGAGCATCTGAACACTTGTCCAGGGTATTGAGGCTACCAGAAGTCTTGTATTCATTTGTAACTTTTACCACAGAACAAAAAGCACTTCATGGAGATAATGCAGTGTAATCTATTACCATTTTATAACTATATGTTTTTGAGCCTCAACCAATACATTTCTACTCAACATTACTGTGAGTACTATACATCCTTCTCATCTCCTTTCTCACAAAGGGCCTAATCGCTAAGCTGCATTTTTGTACAGCGGGCGATTAGGTCTAAACTGCGCATGCACCGAAATGCGCAGGTGTGTTGCATGGGTACAAAGTGGATCGCCGCTCAGCGATGGGTTTGTGCGAAGGATCCATTCATGCGGGCATTCGCAAGGAGATTGACAGGAAGAAGCCGTTTGTGGGTGGCAACTGACCATTTTCTGGGAGTGTTAGGAAAAACACAGGCATGTCCATACGTTTGCAGGGAGGGTTCCTGATGTAAATTTCGGTCCCGGACAGGCTGAAGTGTCCACAGTGGCTGAGTAAGTCCTGGGTTACTCAGAGACTGCACAAGATCTGTTTGTACAGCTCTGCTACACATGCGTTTGCACACTTGCAAAGCGAAAATACACTCCCCCAGTAAGCGGTGACTATGTGAACGCAGGACTGCAAAAAAATCCCTAGCGAGCGAACAGGTCTGTATTAGCCCCAAAGTTATTCAGTCAGCAATAGAATTTTAGCCTAAAGTATTTTTTATTTAATTTTTTTCATTTTATAACTGGGAAAACAGTTGGAGTTTTCTGGGAGGTTTCTGCTGTAAAATCTATTACATCCCTGGAAGATCTTAGAAGTAGCGTCAAGGGGTATGTAGATACTTATCCACAATACTGACATCCTTAATGATCTTCTCCACAGGTTGAACTTGTCAGATACTAATTCTTCCTATTTGTTGTTGTTGGATTTCTAAAAGTTGCCTTCAAGATTGTTTATTATGATCTCATGATGCATGTTCATGTGATGTTTTTGATTGTAATGAAAAAGTGACATAACAGCTGCTTACACATGTTCCAAAATCTTTACTCCACAATAGAAGATTTTTATCAGTTATTGTTAAAAGAATAAGAGGGAGTTCTGAAGCTTTCTAATGCATCAGCAGGAGGCTTTGTTCTACACAGTGGCATGTGAGGAAGTCATAGAGGCAGCTGACCTGGAAAAATGTAATTATGGAGATATCCTTTCTCCATACAAATGGACCGAATCCTCCTGATTTGTCAGTCTGTCTCTTCTCAAGTGTAGAGGCACACAAACACTCATTACTGGGATTGTGGCACATCTGAGTCAGGATCCCATAAGGTAAATGCCGAAGATTAAGTCACACCTTTGTACAACCATGTCTGGCACTAAAATATATAGATATATAAAAACAAGTATGGTACAGTCTGACTGCTATTAATAGAACAAGACACCTGTACCATTCCTTATTGATAGCGTCAGCTGGTTTTCAGAACATTCCTTAGTGTTGAACAAAAGGCAGTTATGTCACAGACTGGGCTGCTGCAGCCCTTTAATCAGGCTATAGTCTGCATCCCAACAGTCTCAGTCCCGACCATCAGAATACAGGCGGCGGGATCCTGATGGGTGAAAATGCAGACATCGATCGGTAAGTACGAAGGTTAGGCTGTTGGGGACAGGGTTAGTTAGGGTTAGTCTGTTGAAGGGGACAGTTAGGATTACCTATAGAATACTTTCCAAACATTGATTGCATTTTACCATTGGGACTGTTGCCAGCGGTCTGGATTCTGACAATCAGGGTTCCATACCCAACCCCTTTAATCAGTGCAGATGTGGTATTGGTAGAGTACAGTGGAGGAAATAATGCTCTAAGGCAGATATCCTCCATTTCTAACTTGCGCTCTCATCCTTCATTGCTGCCCTTTCCCTCGCCTAAACAGTCTTATTTCAAGACCCTTATCTCACCCCAGTCTTTGAACCCCCTGCGCCTCTTTGCCACTCTTGACTACCTGCTCCGCCCCCCCATCTCTTCTCGCTATCTGCTCTTGACTTTGTCGCTTATTTCACATCCAAAATTGACTCCATACGTCAGGACGTCACATCCCGCCAAACCATCAGTAATCTGCTACCTCCTTTCCCTTACCACCCCTCCCCATCCCTTTTACGAACTCTGACATCTTTCTCCCATGTATCTGGTGATGAAGTCATGGCTCTCCTCCATTCCTCCACCTCCCCACTAGACCCTATCCCCTCCCGCCTCCTCCGCTTCCTCTCTCTGCCTGTTCTCATCTTGCCCACCTCCTCAATATCTCCCTTTCATCAGGCCCTGTCCCCTCTGCCTTCAAGCATGCACTCGTCTTCCCTATTCTTAAAAAAAAAAACCTACACTTGATCCACACACACTGTCCAACTATTGACCCATCTCTCTCCTCTCTCCTCCCTTTTTCCTTCATACTTCTTGAGCCTATTATCTACAACCGCCTTACTGCCTTTCTTTCCTCCAACCCACTGCTTAATCCATTCCAATCTGGCTTTCGTCCTCCACTCCTCTGAAACGGTCCTCACAAAAGTCTGCAATGACCTAATTTTGGCTGAATCTCTGCTTATTCTCCTTGACATATCTGCTGCTTTTGACACGGTGGGCCACCCTCTCCTGCAAATCCTTCACTCCCTTAGTCTTCATGATACTGCCCTCTGCTGGCTATCATCCTACATCTCTGACCATTCTTCTGTCTCCTCTTATGATTCCTCGTACTGCAGGTGTCCACCAAAGTTCTGTTCTTTGTCCGGTCCTTTTCTCTCTCTCTCTATGTCTTTTAGGTGAGCTCATTTAGGTTTTTTGTTTGTTTTGTTTTTTTAACAATATCATCTCTGTGTTAATGATACTGAAATCTACCTTCCCCCGTCGACCTCTCCACCACTCTCCTTATTCGTATCTCCAACTGTCTCTCTGCTCTCTCTTCTTGGATGTCCCAGCACTTAAACTTAACATGTCTAAGACTGAGCTGATAATCTTTCTACCCTTCTGCACAACCTCACCTCCCACAATTTCATCATCTATTGATGGCACTACTGTCTGCTCTAGCACTATCTCTGAGTAATCCTGTGTCACTGGCCTAGACTGAGGGTGTTGTGTACTCAGGGATTCTTCCAATGGTTGGGAAGAGGAACCACAACTGAGCCGGAAAAGGGGAGGCCTAATATAGGACTTCCTCATACAGGACGCTGACAGTGGAGTTTGATGAAATATTGAAGAGTTTTATTGCAGGGAAAACAACTTAAAGTCAAATGACAAAAGGAATAAATGAGGGAAATGTCCAGACCCACTGAAGGGTTTTATGAGCAGGATAAGAGATGCTGGTAACTGAGGAAACTGTGGGTGATGTTTGAAAGTCACTGATAACTTATAAATAATGATAAAGGCACAGATGGATAGAGAACTTGTGAACGGTGACAGAGACGCTGATGATGTGAGGAACTGAAGTGCAGGGGTTTTAGACGCTGTTAATTCGTAGAACTTGAGAACGGTGACTGAGACGCTGATGATATGAGGAACTGAAGTGCAGGGGTTTTAGACGCTGTTAATTTGTAGAACTTGAGAACGTGACTGAGACGCTGATAAGAGGAACTGAAGTGCAGGGGTTTTAGACGCTGTTAATTCGTAGCACTTGAGAACGGTGATTTAGGCCCGCAGCCACGCTGATTCCCAGGAGCACTGGTGACTGGACCGCAGAGAGATATACCGGCCGCTGAGTACACTGGAACCGGTGCAGCGAACTGGCAGACTGGAAATGCCGGAGACACGAGTACAACTGCAGAGATCCTTGCCGGAGACAAGAGCGCTGGCATCTACGTCAGGGAAAGACGATACTCAGGCACTAAAGCTCTGTCCGGCGTCTGACTTTGAATCTCGCGCCAGCGCTGGATTGGCGGAGCAGTCTGATGACGTCACCTGCCCCCCGTCCACGTGATGCCGGGTGTCATGGCGGCGCCCATGCCCCGGAGAACCGCCAGGAGCCGCGCCAACCAGACGCCGGAGCCCGTGGCCCACCGAAGGCAGAGGCCGCAACACCGACCAGCAGGCACGCAGGGGTAAGCGCGGCAAACGCCGCCTCTGGTGTGTGACAGTACCCCTTCCTCCAGGAGTGGCCCCTGGACACTTTCCAGGTTTTGTTGGATGTCTGGAATGGAACATCCGCACCAGTCGGGGAGCCGTAACTTCAGTAGCCTTGACCCAGCTCCTTTCCTCTGGGCCAAAACCTTTCCATTCCACCAAATACTGTAGATTCTTGTGAAGATAGCGAGAATCAAGAATAGCTTTGATCTCAAAGTCCGTACCCTCTTCAGCCTCTGCAGAGGTTTGCCTTGGGGACTTGGAATGAAACCGGTTCAAAACAAGAGGACGAAGAAGAGAGACATGGAAGGAATTTGGTATCCAGAGATGGGAAGGCAATCCCAATTTGCAGGCAACCGGATTCAAGACTTGTAACACGGGATAAGGACCAATGAACCTTGGAGCGAACTTCATAGTGGGCACCTTTAAACGGAGATTGCGGGTAGAGAGCCATACCCTGTCACCAACCTTGTATTGAGGAGCTGTATACTTATAGCGACCGGAAACCCTCTTGAGGTTGGCATGAACTCGACTCCAGATTTGACTGAAATGCCGGAGAGTAGAGGCTGCAGCAGGAACTTCTTCTGGAGGACAAATGGGTAATTCCGGAACTTGGGTATGAAATCCATAATTAATGAAAAATGGAGACTCACCAGTTGAGGAGTGATATAGATGGTTATGGGCGAACTCGGCCCAAGGCAACAACTCCACCCAATTATCTTGAGAAGGGGAGAGGTAAACACGGAGAAAAGTCTCTAAATCTTGATTGAAGCGTTCAGTTTGCCCATTGGTCTGTGGATGGTAAGCAGATGAAAACTTGAGTTTTATTTGTAGAGCCATACAGAGGGCTCTCTAGAATCTTGCCGTAAACTGTACCCCTCGATCCGAGACTATTTCCAGAGGTAACCCGTGCAGGCGGAAGTGTTCCCTAATGAATAGCAAAGCCAACTTAGAAGCTGATGGTAATCCGGTCAACGGATAAAAATGTGCCATCTTAGAGAACTGGTCGATAATCACCCAGACGGTGTTATGACCCTTAGAGAGAGGTAGTTCAGTAACAAAGTCCATAGAGATATGAGTCCAAGGCCTCTTAGGAATGGACAATGGGTGCAACAATCCCGCAGGAGGCAGACGAAGAATTTTGTGCTGAGCACATTGAGGACACGAGTTGACATACTCTTGAACATCCTTCTTCATAGTGTCCCACCAGTAGGATCTTCGTAGAAATTCCCACATCTTTTGAACTCCCGGATGGCCAGAAAACTTGGAAATGTGAGCCCACTGCAACAATCTTGGTCGAAATTTAGCTGGCACAGACATTCTTCCAGGAGGAAGACCCAACGCAGTGGGAGCCACAGAAATAGAGACAGGACTGAGGATCAACGCCTTTTCAACGGAATTCTCCTCATCCGAAGCCATTAAGGAACGGGATGGGGCATCCGCCTTGGTGTTAAGAGTTCCAGCCCGGTACTTAATGACAAACGAAAATCGGGCAAAGAAGAGCGCCCATCTTGCTTGATGGGGATTCAAGCACTGGGCCGTCTTGAGATACAGTAAATTCTTGTGATCCGTGAAGATCGTAATTAGGTGTTTAGCACCTTCCAAAAGATATCTCCATTCTTCTAAGGCAGATTTTATTGCCAACAGCTCTTTACCTCCAATGGTGTAATTTCATTCAGCAGGGGAGAACTTGCGAGAATGGAAACCACATGGATGTAACTTCCCATCTGGGGCGTACTGCGAAAGTACGGCACCTATGCCTACCGTAGAAGTATCAACCTCCAGAAAGAATGGTTTTAGAAAGTCTGGTTGCTGAAGTACCGGAGCGGTCATAAAGGCTGCCTTCAACTGGGCGAACGCTGCTACAGCTTCAGAGGACCAATGGCTTGGGTCGGCCCCTTTCTTGGTAAGGGCAGTGATAGGCGCCACAATAGTAGAGAAACCCCTTATGAATTTCCAGTAGTAATTTGCGAACCCTAGAAATCGTTGCACTGCTTTCAAGGAAAGAGGCTGAGTCCAGTCCCGAATGGCAGAAAGTTTCTCCGGATCCATACGCAACTCTGTACCTGAAATAATCTAGCCCAGAAATGGAATAGAGGGGACCTCAAAGGTGCACTTGGAAATCTTGCCGTAAAGATGGTTCTCTCGCAACCGAAGGAGTACCTCCTTAACTTGTATTCTGTGCTCAGTGAGATTCTTCGAAAATATCAGGATGTCATCCAAATATACCACCACATTTAGGTATAACATGTCCCGAAAGACTTCATTAATGAATCCCTGGAAGACGGCGGGGGCGTTGCTGAGGCCAAACGGCATTACCAGGTACTCATAATGCCCGTCCCTAGTATTGAAGGCCGTCTTCCATTCGTCCCCTTGTCGGATACGTATTAAGTTATAAGCTCCCCTTAAATCGAGCTTAGTGAAGACTCGAGCTCCGCGAACTCTATCGAAAAGCTCCGTGATGAGCGGCAGAGGATACTTATTCTTAATGGTGACTTCATTTAGACCAGGATAATCGATACATGGCCTCAGGCCTCCGTCTTTTTTCTTCACAAAGAAGAAGCCTGCTCCCGCTGGGGAAGTGGAGGGGCGGATGAATCCCTTCTGCAGATTAGACTTGATATATTCTGACATGGCTTGAGTCTCAGGTACTGACAAAGGATAGGTACGACCTCGAGGTGGCATTTTCCCCAGAATGAGCTCAATAGGACAGTCCCAGGGTCTATGCGGGGGCAACTTATCGGCCGCCTGTTCCGAGAAGACATCTGTAAACTCCCGATAAGCCTCTGGAATAAGCTCTACGTCCGACTTAGACGATGCACGAAGTGGATAGACAGGAGTAAGACAATTCGAGTGACAGAATGGACTCCAGGAAATTATCTGTGTCGACCTCCAGTCGACGTGAGTGTTGTGAAGCTTGAGCCAGGGAAGACCAATGACGAGATCGTGAGACATCTCCTGAATCACAAGGAACTCCAGATGTTCTTGGTGCAAAGCTCCCACTTGCAGCTTGATTGGAATAGTATGACTTGTAATCAGAGCATTAGGAATTTGGGTACCATTAATAGCAGTTATCATAATAGGTCGTTCGACCGACTGTAACTTCAAACCCAGATTCTGGGCGCAGGAAAGGGAAATAAAATTCCCCGCAGCTCCTGAGTACAACAGTGCCATAACGGTTTTGACTTCAGACTCAGAAAACAGAGATACAGGGGCGTGGTCTGACTGTTGAGGAGTGCAGACGTGCTTCTGCCTGGCTCCTCTGCCCACCTTAATTAAAGACATTTCTATAGGGGCAATACCCTCTGTGGACATCCTCCGGGGGCTCCCCTCCCCCCCTGTAACCCACCTGTGCCCAGCATAGCTCACCGCAGAGCCGGGGAGCAGTTTTATCTGTTCCCGCAGGTTGCGGCCTACACACCTCCGGGAGCCGGGGCCTCGCGTACTCACCTCACCTGCGTTTGGAGCTCCATAGCGGGGACGCGGCACCAGGAAGCGGCGCGGACCTTCCCCGGGACGTTAGGAGTCATCGGCTGGCTCCCCCTGGCCCCCCACTGACCCCCAGGGTGGACACCCCCCGTGGGCAGCAAGTAGAGAAGGCATCTGGCAGTGGGGGACTGCAGTAAGGCAGGCGCCCAGGAGACGCGGCGGCCATTTTGGATCCCTCTGTAGAGGCTGGATATGAGAAGGTAGTGTGCCTGTGTGCTGTGGGGGACTCTGGACTGGGGCTGCACTGGATCTGGTGGCCCTCTGGCTCTACTTTAGCTGTGTTCTCACTCGGGCCTCTGTTGAGGGATCTGGGCTTTTACCTTTTTTTTTTGTGTGGAGCTTTAGGCTTTCACTCAGCAGTATCTTCTTCTACTACAACTGCCCCATCCTGTGGCCACTGGGTGTAACTGCATGCACTTCTCCCACAGTGTGCTCGATACATAATACATATTATACTGCAGGCTTCATTGGAACGCAGCTGTCCCAGCACCGGCCGTGAAAATCAGATGCGTTGTCCACATGGTAAAATGACCACGCTATTATGATTATGATGTGATTGCTCTGAGATAACTCTGCCTACACCCGACTGCTCCAATGACATGATATGACAATTCAACTTTCATGTGGATCCTTCTTTGATTGCTATTACTGACGTCTCCTGTCTCCAGTTCCTCTATTTGTGTCGGTCAGCTCTATTATGCCTCCCAAGAAATGTAAGTCTGCTAAATCTGTTTCCCAAGTGGCGTTCTTTAAACCTTCTCCTCAAGCCGCTAAAACAAAAGATGTACGGAGTGGCTCCTCTAAGTCTGTTCTCCCTGTGTCCTCGCTGCTGCGAGATGCGTCCGCCCCTACCACTGTCACCGCACACACCAGCTCTATCAAGGACAGTGACTCGCTTACGGTGGGCGCTATGAAGCATCTCCTAACGCAATTTAAGGATGAAGTTGCGGCAGAATTTAGAGCGACTATGAAGGAATGCCAGAGATCTATTGATGAGATTGGTGGCCGCACCGATCACTTAGAAACAAAAATGGGTGAAGTGGTGTCGTCGCATAATGACCTGATCTCTTCCCATGATCTGCTTCAAAATGAGGTCACAGCACTCAGAGACAAACTTTCGGAGCTGGAGGACAGATCAAGACGTAACAATATAAAGTTGCGAGGTGTTCCAGAGGCTGTCGCCAATAGCGCTTTGAACGATTTTGCAGTTGACCTCTTTAGCAAACTCCTTCCCTCATACCGCTTGGCGGACTTTCTGATCGATCGCATCTATAGGCTCCCTAAAGCCAGGAACGCTCCTGATGGGGTCCCCCGAGACGTCCTTATGAGGTTACATTATTTCCATGTGAAGGAGGCAATTTTGAAAGCTGCTAGATCCTCGGATACTGCTTCGGAGGCTTTGGGCTCACTTCAGCTATTCGGAGACCTGTCCCCTGCTACTCTAGCGAAAAGGCGCTCTCTTTACCCCATCTCGTCAGTGTTACGCAAAGAGAACATTCTATACAGATGGGGATTCCCTACAAAGTTGCTTATTTCTCAAGAAGGTTCTACTGTCGTTATAACGAACGTTGAGGAGGGTAAAAAGATCCTCGCGTCATGGAACTCTGCAAGCTCATCTACACACACCTCTCCCGAACGAGGCCTTCAGCGGGACTGGACCTCGTCGGCTGCTGATCTTTGAGTATCATCTGTTCTATTATGCTTGCATTGTTTTTATATCTTTCTGATCGTTTTGTTATATCATGTTTCCTATTTTACACCAGTTCCTTGGCGGATGCTTATTATGGGTGTTTATGTAAGGCCTATTTGAGTGTTTTTAGACTGTTTTTAGGTGATACCTCAACACCGTTGGTTTAATGTTTGTTGTCTGCCTCTGCTGCCCCGTCTGCCTCCCACGTCTTTGTCAGCTGGGTATTCTACCCTAGATTATTTTTTGTTTGTTTGTTTGTTTATTAGTCCCGGAGGCTGGCGATGCGGGGGTCCAGAGATAGAGGTCCGAGAAACTGCATCTTGTTAAATTTTGGTTCAGGTGTGCGCAGAGTGACCACTACCCCCCATAGAGTAATTCTGAGTCGCCATGGTTAGGCGTCCAACCGTGCCCCCGAGAGGGGTTAATGTTATGTTTCCTTTAATTGTTTTTCTCCTTTTTCTTATCCTTTCTTTCCCTTTTCCTCTCCTTCTGTCTGGAAATTGTTGCACATACTTTCTACATGCCAGCTGGTTGATGATAATTTTGCAATCTTCGATACCTTTACAGTATGGTTAACATTGTTTCTATAAATGCAAAAGGTCTTAATTCTCCGCATAAGAGGAAGTTAGCACTTAATTATTTTCATAAACTCAAAGCTCAAATCATATCCGTCCAAGAGACACTTTATTAATTCTGCCCCTCCACGGTTTACTAATGTGAGATTTCCCCATTGTTATTTGGCCAATGGACCAACGAAGAAGGCGGGGGTGGCAATCTTGGTGTCCCAACATTGCGCGTTTTCCCTCACGTCGCAATACTGCGACCCTGAGGGGAGAATTCTAATTTTGGTGGGCACTCTTGAAAATAAAGAGGTGACGATTGTTTGTTTCTTTTTATGCCCCGAACACCAAGCAACTAGCATTCTGCAGGAAACTCTGTGCTAAGGTGCAACAATTGGCCAAGGGTGCTTTACTTTTCTTGGGGGACTTTAATTTGACCCTTGACCCTTTGGTTGATAACTCTGGCAAGCGGCCCTCACTCTCCAGTCAGCTCCATAGGAATGCAAAGGGCTTTAGCCAACTATTGGCGGAATATGATCTTTTGGACCTTTGGCGCGTTAAACACCCCATGGATAGAGACTACACATTTTATTCCCCAGTACATGCCTCTTATTCCAGAATAGACCTAGCCTTAGCGGATAAGTGGACTCTACAGTCCATCCGTAAAATTTCCATTCTCCCCATGTCATGGTCGGATCACTCCCCACTATTTATCGATTGGGATATTAGTAGTAGAAAGATTGCCCCGGCCCCCTGGCGCTTAGGTAAACAAAGTCTTCTTCAGCCGGAGACCAAGCAGGCTATCCAAACCACCATAGATTATTACCTCTCTGAGAACTCCCCTCAGGAGACCTCAATCTTCATATTCTGGTGTGCCCTCAAAGCAGTATCGCGAGGGACAGCAATTCAAACTGCGGCTAAACTTAAAAGGGAATATCGTAAATAATTTGAACAAGCTGAGCTTGCAGTCGCTTCCTTGGAGAGTTCTCACAAGGCACATCCACATGATAAAACCCTTATTAAATCATTGCAGGAAGCCAGAGAGGCGGTAAACGTTTTCTATTTAGCTGAAGTCCAACGCAACCTGCATAGACTGAACCAAAAATTCTATGTATATGGTAACCGGGCTGGTAGACTGCTGGCGAGGAAGTTGAGGGGCAGGAAAGCTAAAGAAAAAATTCATATTGTTCATTCGGATAGGGGCAGGAGAGTCTATGATCCTGACGAAATTGCAAATGTCTTTGCATCTTATTACTCTAAACTATACAACTTGAAGGAGGATTTCTCCACTTTTCAACCCACAGGCATGGATGTTCAAAATTTTCTGGGCAATTTTCCTCTCCCTTCGCTGTCGCCGGAGTCTTGTAGCTCCCTTAGTGTGCCTTGGACTTTAGCGGAAGTCGAAAAGGCTATTGACTCCCTTCCAGCAGATAAGGCCCCGGGACCCGACGGTTATCCTTCTGGTTTCTATAAATCCTTTAAGGAGAGTTTGGCCCCGGTGCTCCTATCCGTGTTTAATGAAGCCTCAGAAGCTGGGCGCTTCCCCAGGGAGATGCTGGAAGCTCAAATCATCACCATCCCCAAACCGGGAAAAACTCCCACCTCTGTCCAAAATTTTAGACCAATTGCTTTATTAAATACAGATTTGAAACTTTATGCCAAATTAATTGCCAACCGTATCAGTCCCCTTCTCCCTTCTCTTATCAACCCCGATCAAGTGGGCTTCGTGTTAAACAGACAGGCCCCAGATAATACACGAAGAGTGATTAATGTTATTGAACATTCTGCCTGTAGAAAAGAACCCCTCCTAGTTTTGTCTCTGGATGCCGAAAAGGCGTTCGATAGATTTGAACTGGAACTTTATGAGATTAACTCTAGACAAATTTGGCTTCTCTGGAAGGATCCTGGACTCTATCCTGGCTCTCTATTCCACGCCGTGTGCAAGGGTCTTTGTTAACGGATGTCTTTCTTCACCCTTTGACATCTCTAATGGCACTCGTCAGGGCTGCCCGTTATCTCCTATTATTTTTGCATTGGCGATAGAACCTTTGGCTGCTTGCATTAGATCCCGGGACTCGATTAGTGGCCCTGTTATAGGGGGCATTTCTCACAAAATCAGTTTGTTTGCGGACGATATTTTATTATGTCTTTCTGATCCTGAGACTTCCTTGCCAGCTCTTCATGCCGTTCTTCAAGACTATTCGGATGTCTCCTTTTATAAATTGAATACTAATAAAACTGAGACCCTCCCACTCAATATATCTCCGACTGTGGTCTCTAGGTTGAAGGAATCGTACAAATACGCCTAAAAGTCCTGCTCCCTGAGATATCTAGGGATTAATTTATCCAGTGAAGATAATTTAATTGAATGTAATTATGCCCCGTTATTAAAAGCCTTTGCGGAGCTGACTGGGGAGTGGATGCTGCAGGAGGTGTCTTGGCTGGGTAGAGTTGCTGCTGCCAAGATGGTCTTATCGCAGAAATTAATGTATCTGTTTCGCGCCATACCAAGACCCCTTCCCAAACTCTTCTATAATAAATTTAATCAGGTCCTGATTAGGTATGTGTGGGGAGGCTCTAGGCCGAAAATTGCTAAAAAGATTCTTATTCTGCCCAAACAAACCGGTGGGGTAGCTTTCCCAGATATAGAAAAGTACCATGCTGCTTGTCTGTTAAGTCAGTCTAGAGACTGGTTTGACACTTTGAGCCTGAAACCTTGGGTTATTCTGGAGGCTTCTTATCTGAATGCTGTTACTCTCTCTGATTTGTGTTGGTTACCACCTTCTGCTGCCCGTAGTAGGTTCGGATCTTGCAGGTCTATTAAAACGACCCTAGATTCATGGCATAAACTAGTGTCCTCTTCGGAAGAGATTAAATTACCGTCCCCCTGCCTGTCGTTGATTGCTCTTATGTCATTGATTCCTAACATTACACTAGAAGATTGGATTCGGAAGGGGCTCTCCACTGTGGGTGATTTTTTCTTAGGTGACGTCTTGATGTCCTTTTCTCAATTACAAGAGAGATTTGGGATTCGGACTCGAGACTTTTTCAAATATTTGCAGGTGAGAAGTTGGTTACACTCATTTACTCCGCATCTTCACAAACCTTCTCTTCCGGCTTACATTAAAAGCCGAATGGAGACGTCCTCACACAAATATGGGATTACGTGGTGGTATCAATTTCAATTAACTAGCAGCACACAGACTAACTTCAAAGCTCAGATTTTATGGGAAAGAGACTCGAATAGATCCTTTACTGATGCAGAATGGGACAGTATATTTAAGTCTTGTTTTAAAGTCTCCAAATGTATTAACCACTCCGAAATGTTCTATAAGCTTATACAGAGGGCCTACTTCACCCCTGAAAGACAAAATAGAATCTGGCCTTCACAATCTAAATTATGTTGGAGGAAATGTGGTTCAACGGGGGATATCTTTCATATTTTCTGGGCGTGCCCACTTATACAACCAGAGCTGGATTAAGGCTTCGGGGGGCCTGGGATACATAAGACAGCGGGGCCCTAAAATTTAGTTTCCATGGAGGAGACGGAGCAGTGCGGGGGGCAGTGCGGCGCGAACGGGGAAAGGAGGGCATGTCGGGGGCGTAACCACGGCGGCTGCGCTGGCAGGAGGCTTCACTAATTTCTACAATGAAGCAGAAATTGCGAAGCGATCGCAATTTTTGCTTCATAAAGGGGGGAGGCGGTGGTCAGCATGCTAGGAAAAGGATTGCAAATTCTGCTAATTAGCAGAATTTGCAATCCTTACTGAATTGGGCCCTGAATATGCTTGCCATATGATGAATACAAATAGGATTAATGAAGCCATTTGGGTGGTGATATATAGTACATACATAGGAATGGATGGCCTTGCACTCCAATAAAGGAGCAAATGCCACTGGTGCCTTCTGTAATTAGTACAACAGGAAGAAAACAGCGGTACATAAAAATGAACACATTGAACTATTTGGACAAAACCATCAGACTGCCGCTGTTTTCTTCCTGTGTGTGTGTATATATATAATATATATATATATATATATATATATATATATATATATATATATATATATATGTAAACCCTGTACATAATAAAACAGCCAGCCTTACATTTTTGTGAAACGTGCTCCTGGTAGGCTGCACAGATAATATACAGAACAACTGTATAGGAGAGCTGGCTGGGTGCTGGCTGCATCCATACGATGTGTACTCCTTCACTGCAGCCTGCGCGCCCAGCCAATGACTGAGCCGCAGGCTGCTGCTCCCCAGATAATTGGACAGCTGAGCTGTCGCTCAGCTGTCCTTCCCTCTGTCTCCCTGTACCATCCTTTCGATACACTGCAGACTGCAGTGGGGAGCCTCCCGTGAGCCGCCAGGGACAGCAATCGATTAGCTGCCCTGCGTGTGATGCCGCCGCGCCGGCTCCTGGGAGCGGGGACCGGGAGCGCAGTGCAATACCGCTGATCGGACCAGTGATCCGATCTATGGCGGTGGCGGGGGGCCCTTTTGAAAAAGGGGGCCCGGGGTACTTATCCCCGGGACCCCCCTCTTAATCCGGCTCTGTATACAACCACTTTGGAGTGAAGTTTTCAATATGGTTAGCATGGTTTTAGGGTTCTCCATTCCCCTGGACCCAGCTTTAGCGTTATTTCATTTGTACATAGACCACCTCTCCGCAGGTGATCGCTATGTCTTGGGGCATATCTTGATAGCTACTAAAGCTGCTATAGCCCAATTGTGGAAATCTGAGAATCTTCCTTTCTCTAGCGTCTATTCAAAATAAGATTCACAATCATTACATTTTTGAAACAGCGGAAGCTAAATATTCTACCTCAGCTAATTCTATTCACCTGAAATGGTTAGTTTGGTCCGACTATAGGGGGAGAGAAGGTAGGCTAACCGTATATAGCTCTCCAATTGATTTATCTGTGCTTCACCCCACCTAGACTGACTGCTTTAAGAATGTTGTAATATCAGACAATTTTTTTTATTTTTTTGTTTTTGTTTGTTTGTGCTATGCCTCTTTTTTTGTGTTTTTTTTTGTTTGTTTCTGAACGCCCAATGTAACCAATTGTATATTCATCCAACTGTGCGTTAATAGTGCTTTGATTATGGTAACCATTCCGGACTGCCCCTATGTTTCCCTTTATCTCTTTTTTCTGTTCCCCATTTCTGTGTGAAAAATCTTCAATAAAAATTTAATGTTTAAAAAAAGAAAACAGAGATACAGAAAGTAGACAGTCCACTGCCGGAGAAGATTGAGAAACAACCCCTAGCTTGACTTCTCCAGAACAAGCTAGGACTGCCCGTTTCCCGGGCGAGACTTGCAAGACTTGAGGAAATGATCCGCGGCTCCACAGTAGAGACAAAGTCTACCCTCACGCCGACGCTCTTCTGGGGACAGCCGAGACCGATTAATCTGCATGTGTTCGTCTGGACTGGAATTAACTGTTTGCTTAGAAGGAAGAGATCGGAGTCTCAACCGTTCTGACCGACTACGTTCACCACCTCGTTCCTGCATACGAAGATCCACCTTTACACAGAGTGAGATCAACTGTTCCAAAGAATCTGGCAGATCTCTAGTAATCAATTCGTCTTTTAAACGATCCGAGAGCCCGTTCCAAAAAGCAGCCCCAAGGGCATCATTATTCCAGCTTAGTTCAGAAGCTATAGTTTGAAAGTGAATTACATACTGTCCCACTGTATGAGAGCCTTGTCGAACTCGGAGCAAGTCAGCTGAGGCAGCAGTCGTCCGGCCAGGTTCGTCAAAGATCCTTCGGAACGACGTAATGAAGTTGGTATAACTAGAAACTAACGGATCTGATCGCTCCCACAACGGTGACACCCACTCCAACGCTGAACCCTCAAGCAAAGAGATAATGTATGCCACTTTAGACCGATCAGTAGGGAAGTTGTGTGAGAGGAGTTCGAATTGTACCTCACACTGATTGAGGAATCCACGGCAATTTTTCGGATTCCCGTTATAACGAGGAGGAGTGGGAAGCTGAAGGCGTGACCTGGTTCCAGACAAGGAGGGAACATTGCAAGATACAACCACTGGAGCGGATACTGGAACTGGAGCTGGGACCACTGAAGCCAGCGAAGTCTGGATTTGATCCAGCCGGCCAGATAACTCCTGGAGATAATGCATCACCTGATTCTGTGCTACTTCCTGACTCTGTACTCGGGAAATCAGGTCCTGCATGGCGCTTGCCTCTGGGTTCCGATTCCCTGGGTCCATGTGGCCTGAGTATACTGTCACTGGCCTAGACTGAGGGTGTTGTGTACTCGGGGATTCTTCCGATGGTTGGGAAGAGGAGCCACAACTGAGCCGGAAATGGGGAGGCCTAATATAGGACTTCCTTATACAGGACGCTGACAGTGGAGTTTGATGAAATATTGAAGAGTTTTATTGCAGGGAAAACAACTTAAAGTCAAATGACAAAAGGAATAAATGAGGGAAATGTCCAGACCCACTGAAGGGTTTTATGAGCAGGATAAGAGATGCTGGTAACTGAGGAAACTGTGGGTGATGTTTGAAAGTCACTGATAACTTATAAATAATGATAAAGGCACAGATGGATAGAGAACTTGTGAACGATGACAGAGACGCTGATGATGTGAGGAATTAAAGTGCAGGGGTTTTAGACGCTGTTAATTTGTAGAACTTGAGAACGGTGATTTAGGCCCGCAGCCACGCTGATTCCCAGGAGCACTGATGACTGGACCGCAGAGAGATATACCGGCCGCTGAGTACACTGGAACCGGTGCAGCGAACTGGCAGACTGGAAATGCCGGAGACACTGGAGTACAACTGCAGAGATCCTTGCCGGAGACAAGAGCGCTGGCATCTACGTCAGGGAAAGACGATACTCAGGCACTGAAGCTCTGTCCGGCGTCTGACTTTGAATCTCCCGCCAGCGCTGGATTGGCGGAGCAGTCTGATGACGTCACCTGCCCCCCGTCCACATGATGCCGGGTGTCATGGCGGCGCCCATTCCCCGGAGAACCGCTGGGAGCCCCGCCAACCAGACGCCGGAGCCCGTGGCCCACCGAAGGCAGAGGCAGCAACACCGACCAGCAGGCACGCAGGGGTAAGCGCGGCGAACGCCGCCTCTGGTGTGTGACATCCTGGACTATTCTCTCTCCTTCAAACTACACATTCAGCACCTCTTACAAACCTGTCATTTTCATCTCAAAAAATATTTCCAGGATCAGACCCTTTCTCCGGCAGGGTCCACAGGTTATCCACAGGATAACAATGGGATATGATGGAGCGACAGCGGATTGGCACCAAATGATCAAAAGCTTTCAGGCCTCCCAGGATGCAACAGGCCCGTCCATATATCCCTGCCCACTGGCTCAGGAAAATCAGTTTTTTGTTTGGTGCAGCAGGAGCCGGACCATGGTCAGAGCGCTGCTGTTCCTTTTAGCAGCCCTAAGCTTTCTTATGTTATTTTTTAGTCTTGCTAATTTTCTGAGTGATCTTTTCTAAACAGCGTCTGATACGCTTAGAAAGAGTCGCTCCAACAACTCTCCGCCGGGCCGCGACAACGCTTACCCACGAGTACAGTGCTGTTTTGGCGGGCGTCTGTGTCGGATATACTAGCAGGTCCAGCAGACGTTACCAGGCTGTGGTCGGAGCACGGAGAGAAGGTAAGGCATCGATTCTGTTTAGTAGATGGAATACGGACACAGCCGCACTGTATTGGGAGGAGACTACCGAACAGTAGCTGACGCGGTTGCCACCACGGGTGCACCAGTGCTAGGCCTTAGAGATCTTAGGCACCAGGAATAGTATGAGGCCGCGATCCCTAGGGTTGATGTCAGCAGGGGGAGTTAAACGCTCTCCTGGTCGCCCCTCCTCCCCGGTTCATAACTAGTTTCCGCTGAGTCTCCCACCATGAACTGTTTCCTCGCTTCCATCCCAGACGCTACCACGAGGGGACTCGGTCGCAGCATAGGCCGCTGCATCTATGTTCACTAAACGCTGCCGCAAGGAGACCCGGTCGCAGCATTGGGCTGTGTGACCGGTGCGTCTGTGTTCACGGAGCGTCGATGTTCACCATAGGTTCCCGGAGCGACAGTGTACACTAGTAGCGTCTGGATCCACTCAACGTTCGCTAACGTATTGATCGATCCTGGAAGCAAGGTGGGTCTCTCCCTGTATCCCACTCTACTGAGTACGGGCTATACAGCACTAACTTTCTATCTACTTTGTTCAGTATGAATAGTTAAGTGCCTATTGCATATGAGTCTGTATACATTTTACTGTGGTTTTCTTCGCATTGCGTCTGAATACGTTAGATCTGTGTAAAACAGGATTCAGTAATATGTACTCCTACATACTTTAAAATGTGTTTGTAGTTGATAATGTGCTCATATGACTAATATACGTGACAGACTGCTAGTGTGATTGCTGACTTTAATATATGTTTGTCAGTTGTTTCTTCTGATCCTCAATGCTGGTGCATGGGTAGGGTCAGATTGATATCACTTTAGAAGGTTAAAGTGATTACAGTCACAAATTGTGTAGTACACTGTGAAAGTGCTGATTATTTATCATGTCTAAGAGCGGCAAAAGTGACGAAGGTACACTTACAGTAACACCAACACTCATACCATGTTTGTCTTGCAAAACTGTATTATCCTCTCAGGATCTGGTTCAGGATGGTTTATGTGCAAATTGTTTTGCTTTTCAGCAAAATACAAGGCAGATCCCTGTACGTCAGGTACAGATGGATCTACCTTGGGCTATGTTTGCACAGAGCTTGTCCAATATAGCTGAATGGATAATGCCTACAGCTTCTTCACCAGGAATGGGGTACACTATTAACCCATACATGCAGCTCCCTACCTATGGCATATCATTTCCCCCAGCAGCTTCTCATATGAAACAAGCTGATAAACCGATGGTAAGTAAACCTTCACAGGCTACACAAGATGATTCATCGGAAGATGAAAGCTCAGTTTACTCTACTTCGACATACGAAGAGGAGGAAGTAGGTCTCAGCTCAGTAGATATAGCTGAATTAATTAGAGCTATGAAGGCCATTCTATCCTTAGAGGATTCAGCAGAGCCTGTGTTAAAAAGCACCTGTATTTAAACGTCCCAAAACAGTTAAGACTGAGTTTCCAGTGTCAGACCAGCTGACGGAAATCATGGAAGAGGTTTGGGCTACACCCAATAAAAAATATAGAATTCCCAAAAAATGGGATTCCAATTATCATTTTCCAGCAGGGGACTGTTTAAAAAGTGAGGTGGCTCTTAAAGTAGATACGCATGTAATTCGATTAGTGCGAAAATAAGATTTTACTCACCGGTAAATCTATTTCTCGTAGTCCGTAGTGGATGCTGGGAACTCCGTAAGGACCATGGGGAATAGACGGGCTCCGCAGGAGACTGGGCACTCTAAAAGAAAGATTAGGTACTATCTGGTGTGCACTGGCTCCTCCCTCTATGACCCTCCTCCAGGCCTCAGGATACTGTGTCCGGAAGAGCTGACACAATAAGGAAGGATTTTGAATCCCGGGTAAGACTCATACCAGCCACACCAATCACACCGTATAACTCGTGATACTACACCCAGTTAACAGTATGAAATATAACTGAGCCTCTCAACAGATGGCTCAACAATAACCCTTAGTTAGGCAATAACTACATACAAGTATTGCAGACAATCCGCACTTGGGATGGGCGCCCAGCATCCACTACGGACTACGAGAAATAGATTTACCGGTGAGTAAAATCTTATTTTCTCTGACGTCCTAGTGGATGCTGGGACCTCCGTAAGGACCATGGGGATTATACCAAAGCTCCCAAACGGGCGGGAGAGTGCGGATGACTCTGCAGCACCGAATGAGAGAACTCAAGGTCCTCCTCAGCCAGGGTATCAATTTTGTAGAATTTTAGCAAACGTGTTTGCCCCTGACCAAGTTGCAGCTCGGCAAAATTGTAAAGCCGAGACCCCTCGGGCAGCCGCCCAAGATGAGCCCACTTTCCTCGTGGAATGGGCTTTTACTGATTTAGGATGCGGCAATCCAGCCGCAGAATGCTCCAGCTGAATTGTGCTACAAATTCAGCGAGCAATATTCTGCTTAGAAGCAGGAGCACCTATTTTGTTGGGTGCCTACAGGATAAAAAGCGAGTCAGTTTTCCTGACTCCAGCCGTCCTGGAAATATAAATTTTTAAGGCCCTGACTACGTCCAGTAACTTGGAATCTTCCAAGTCCCTAGTAGCCGCAGGCACTACAATAGGTTGGTTCAAGTGAAAAGCTGATACCACCTTAGGGAGAAACTGGGGACGAGTCCTCAATTCTGCCCTATCCATATGGAAAATCAGATAAGGGCTTTTACATGACAAAGCCGCCAATTCTGACACACGCCTGGCCGAAGCCAAGGCCAATAACATGACCACTTTCCACGTGAGATATTTCAAATCCACAGTTTTAAGTGGCTCAAACCAATGTGATTTTAAGAAACTCAACACCACGTTGAGATCCCAAGGTGCCACAGGAGGCACAAAAGGGGGCTGAATATGTAGCACTCCCTTTACAAATGTCTGAACTCCAGGCAGTGAAGCCAGTTCTTTCTGGAAGAAAATCGACAGAGCCGAAATCTGGACCTTAATGGAACCCAATTTTAGGCCCATAGTCACCCCTGACTGTAGGAAGTGCAGAAAACGACCCAGCTGAAATTCCTCTATTGGGGCCTTCCTGGCCTCACACCACGCAACATATTTTCGCCAAATACGGTGATAATGGTTTGCGGTTACTTCTTTCCTGGCTTTTATCAGCGTAGGAATGACTTCTTCCGGAATGCCCTTTTCCTTTAGGATCCGGAATTCAACCGCCATGCCGTCAAACGCAGCCATGGTAAGTCTTGGAACAGACAGGGCCCCTGCTGTAGCAGATCCTGTCTGAGCGGTAGAGGCCAGGGGTCCTCTGATATCATTTATTGAAGTTCTGGGTACCAAGCTCTTCTTGGCCCATCCGGAACCACGAGTATCGTTCTTACTCCTCGTTTTCTTATTATTCTCAGTACCTTTGGTATGAGAGGCAGAGGAGGGAATACATAAACCGACTGGTACACCCACAGTGTCACTAGAGCGTCCACAGCTATTGCCTGAGGGTCCCTTGACCTGGCGCAATATCTAGTTTTTTGTTTAGGCGGGACGCCATCATGTCCACCTGTGGCCTTTCCCAACGGTTTACCAACAGTTGGAAGACTTCTGGATGAAGTCCCCACTCTCCCGGGTGTAGGTCGTGTCTGCTGAGGAAGTCTGCTTCCTAGTTGTCCACTCCCGGAATGAACACTGCTGACAGTGCTAAGACGTGATTTTCCGCCCATCGGAGAATCCTTGTGGCTTCTGCCATCGCCATCCTGCTTCTTGTGCCGCCCTGTCGGTTTACATGGGCGACTGCCGTGATGTTGTCTGATTGGATCAGTACCGGCTGGTTTTGAAGCAGAGGCCTTGCCAGACTTAGGGCATTGTAAATGGCCCTCAGTTCCAGAATATTTATGTGTAGGGACGACTCCTGACTTGACCAAAGTCCTTGGAAATTTCTTCCCTGTGTGACTGCCCCCCAGCCTCGAAGGCTGGCATCCGTGGTTACCAGGACCCAGTCCTGTATGCCGAATCTGCGGCCCTCTTGAAGATGAGCACTCTGCAGCCACCACAGTAGAGATACCCTGGTCCTTGGAGACAGGGTTATCAGCCGATGCATCTGAAGATGCGATCCCGACCACTTGTCCAAGAGGTCCCACTGAAAGGTTCTTGCATGGAACCTGCCGAATGGAATTTTGCTTCGTAAGAAGCTACCATTTTTCCCAGGACTCGTGTGCAGTGATGCACCGATACCTGTTTTGGTTTCAGGAGGTCTCTGACTAGAGATGACAGCTCCTTGGCTTTCTCCTGCGGGAGAAACACTTTTTTCTGTTCTGTGTCCAGAACCATCCCCAGGAACAGTAGGCGTGTGGTAGGAACCAGCTGTGACTTTGGAATGTATAGAATCCATCCGTGCTGTTGTAGCACTTCCCGAGATAGTGCTACTCCGACCAACAACTGCTCCTTGGACCTCGCCTTTATACGGAGATCGTCCAAGTACGGGATAATTAAAACTCCCTTTTTCCGAAGGAGTATCATCATTTCTGCCATTACCTTGGTAAAGACCCCCGGTGCCGTGGACAGTCCAAACGGCAGTGTTTGGAATTGGTAATGGCAATCCTGTACCACAAATCTGAGGTACTCCTGGTGAGGATGGTAAATGGGGACATGTAGGTAAGCATCCTTGATGTCCAGGGATACCATGTAATCCCCCTCCTCCAGGCTTGCAATAACTGCCCTGAGCGATTCCATCTTGAACTTGAATTTTTTTATGTATGTGTTCAAGGATTTCAAATTTAAAATGGGTCTCACCGAACCGTCCGGTTTCGGTACCACAAACAGTGTGGACTAGTAACCCCGTCCTTGTTTAAGTAGGGGCACCTTGACTATCACCTGCTGGGAATACAGCTTGTGAATTGCCTCTAGCACAGCCTCCCTGCCTGAGGGAGTTGTCGGCAAGGCAGATTTGAGGAAACGGCTGGGGGGAGACGCCTCGAATTCCAGCTTGTACCCCTGAGATACTACTTGAAGGATCCAGGGATCCACCTGTGAGCGAGCCCACTGATCGCTGAAATTTTTGAGGCGGCCCCCCACCGTACCTGGCTACGCCTGTGGAGCCCCCGCGTCATGCGGTGGACTCAGAGGAAGCGGGGGAAGAATTTTGATTCTGGGAACTGGCTGACTGGTGCAGCTTTTTCCCTCTTCCCTCGTCTCTGTGCAGAAAGGAAGCGCCTTTGACCCGCTTGCTTTTCTGAAGCCGAAAGGACTGTACCTGATAATACAGTGCTTTCGTAGGCTGTGAGGAAACCTGAGGTAAAAAAAAAATTTTTTCCAGCTTTTGCTGTGGATACGAGGTCCCAGAGACCATCCCCAAACAATTCCTCACCCTTATAAGGCTCTATGTGCCTTTTAAAGTCAGCATCACCTGTCCAGTGTCGGGTCTCTAATACCCTCCTGACAGAATGGACATTGCATTAATTCTGGATGCCAGCCGGCAAAATATCCCTCTGTGCATCCCTCATATATAAGACGACGTCTTATGTTCGCAAAATAGTATCCCTGTTTGACAGGGTTACAGACCACGCTGCAGCAGCACTATCTGCAGGTCTCAGTCTAGTACCTGAGTGTGTAAATACAGACTTCAGGATAGCCTCCTGCTTTTTATCAGCAGGTACCTTCAAAGTGGCCGTATCCTAAGACGGCAGTGCCACCTTTTTTGACAAACGTGTGAGCGCCTTATCCACCCTAGGGGATATCTCCCAGCGTAACTTATCCTCTGGCGGGAAAGGGTACGCCATCAGTAACTTTTTAGAAATTACCAGTTTCTTATCGGGGGAACCCACGCTTTTTCACACTTCATTCACTCATTTGATGGGGGAACAAAACACTGCCTGCTTTTTCTCCCCAAACATAAAACCCTTTTTTAGTGATACTTGGGTTAATGTCAGAAATGTGTAACACATTTTTTATTGCCGGGATCATGTAACGGATGTTCCTAGTGGATTGTGTATATGTCTCAACCTCGTCGACACTGGAGTCAGACTCCGTGTCGACATCTGTGTCTGCCATCTGAGGGAGCGGGCGTTTTTGAGCCCCTGATGGCCTTTGAGACGTCTGGGCAGGCGTGGGCTGAGAAGCCGGCTGTCCCATAGCTGTTACGTCATCCAGCCTTTTATGTAAGGAGTTGACACTGTCGGTTTATACCTTCCACCTATCCATCCACTCTGGTGTCGGCCCCACAGGGGGCGACATCACATTTATCGGCATCTGCTCTGCCATCACATAAGCCTCCTCATCAAACGTGTCGACACAGCCGTACCGACACACCGCACACACACACAGGGAATGCTCTGACTGAGGACAGGACCCCACACAGCCCTTTGGGGAGACAGAGAGAGAGTATGCCAGCACACACCAGAGCGCTATATAATTTTGGGATTAACACTATATTGAGTGAATTTTTCCCAATAGCTGCTTGTATATACAATATTGCGCCTAAATTTTGTGCCCCCCCCCCCTCTCTTTTTAACCCTTTGAGCCTGAAAACTACAGGGGAGAGCCTGGGGAGCTGTCTTCCAGCTGCACTGTGAAGAGAAAATGGCTCCAGTGTGCTGAGGGAGAAGCCCCGCCCCTTTTTCAACTGACTTTCTCACGCTTTTTCTGGAATACTGGCAGGGGTAATTTTACATCTATATAGCCTCTAGGACTATATATGATGTAGATTTGCCAGCCAAGGTGTCATATATTGCCCTCAGGGCGCCCCCCCCCCCCCAGCGCCCTGCACCCTCAGTGACCGGAGTGTGAAGTGTGCATGAGGAGCAATGGCGCACAGCTGTAGTGCTGTGCGCTACCTTGGTGAAGACCGAAGTCTTCTGCCTCCGATTTTCCGGACCACTTCTTGCTTCTGGCTCTGTAAGGGGGACGGCGGCGCGGCTCCGGGAACGAACACCAAGGCCAGTTCCATTCGGTCGATCCCTCTGGAGCTAATGGTGTCCAGTAGCCTAAGAAGCCCAAGCTGGCTGCAAGCAGGTAGGTTCGCTTCTTCTCCCCTTAGTCCCTCGATGCAGTGAGCCTGTTGCCAGCAAGTCTCACTGTAAAATAAAAAACCTAAAATAAACTTTCTTTCTAGGAGCTCAGGAGAGCCCCTAGTGTGCATCCAGCTCGGCCGGGCACAGAAATCTAACTGAGGCCTGGAGGAGGGTCATAGAGGGAGGAGCCAGTGCACACCAGATAGTACCTAATCTTTCTTTTAGAGTGCCCAGTCTCCTGCCGAGCCCGTCTATTCCCCATGGTCCTTACGGAGTTCCCAGCATCCACTAGGACGTCAGAGAAAATCTATATTGCCTTTACCGTCAACATTATTAAATGATATCACGGATAGGAGAGTGGATGGTTTTCTGAAAACCATATTTTCTCTGGGGCAGTCATAAGGCCAGCCGTGGCTTCAGCTTGGATGGCAAAGACAGTGGCTGCCTGGGCTGATGCACTGGAAGAGGATGTTTTCTCAGCTTCTAGAGAACAAAAATCCTATATAGCTCATATTAAACAGGCTGCAATATTCTTGGAAGAAGTGGCATTAGATATGGGTACTATTGCTTCTAGGGCATCAGTCTCAACAATAGCTGCTCGCAGAGCATTTTGGTTATGTACGTGGAAAGCTGATTCAGAATCTAAGAAAGTTTTGGAATCTTTGCCTTTTGCTGGAAATATTCTTTTTGGTAAAAAATTTACAGATATTCTGGAATCAGAAGTAGACTCCAAGAAGGTCAAGTTTCCTTCCACATATAATCACAAACCTAAGGGTCCAGTTTCTCATCCTTTTTCGGTCGCAAGGAAATGCGGAGGGAAAAAGTGATCGTAAGCAGCCCCAATACAATAAGTTGGGTAAGTCTAAGAAGCATTGGGATACCAGAGGGCCAGCTTTCAAACCAGAAGATAAGCCATCAGCCTGATGGTGCGGGCCTCCAGGGTAGGGGGCCGGCTTCTTCAGTTTGCACAGATCTGGCAGCAGTCTACAACAGATGCCTGGGTGCAAGAAGCAGTATCTCTAGGTTATGTTTTCCCCTTCAAGAAGCATCCTCCTCAAAGGTGCTTCTGCACCAGCCCATCTCGGGTGGAGGCGAAGGCAAGGGCCTTGCAAGAAGCAGTTCAGAAATTGCTTCAGTCAGGAGTAATAATTCCAGTACCCCCTGCACAATGGGGACAGGGTTTTTACTCCAACCTGTTTTTGGTTCAGAAGCCAAATGGGTCTTTTCAACCCATTCTCAATCTCAAAATGCTAAACAAATACATTTGGGTACCACGGTTTCAAATGGAGACATTACGCTCCATAGTTTTGGCCTTGGAACCAGGGGATTATATGGTATCCCTGGATATTCAGGATGCATACTTACATGTTCCTATAGCACTGTCCCATCAGTGCTATCTCTGGTTCGCTATCCTCCAGCAGCATTTTCAGTTCCAGGCCTTACCCTTTGGGTTAGCCACAGCCCCCAGAGTATTTACCAAGATCATAGTGGTTATGGCAGCTTATCTCCGCAAGCAGGGGATGATCATTTTTCCATACCTCGACGACCTTTTAATCCTGGCACAATCACAGGAATTGCTCCTGAGCCATCTCCAACAGACAATAACATATCTGCAGAGGCACGGGTGGCTCATAAATTGGGCAAAGTTGTCTCTGGTTCCGTCACAACGTATGACTCACTTGGGGGCTATACTGGATTCAAGTCTGCAGAAAGTAGTTTTACCTCGGAACAAGATAGCCAAGGTACAGTCAAGGACTCAGGAGTTGTTACACAGTCAAACAGTATCAATTCACGCAGCAATGCGAGTGATTGGTTTGATGGTGTCAACATTCGACATGGTGGAGTCTGCACAATTCCATTCAAGACCTCTGCAGCATCTGATTCTGGCCAGATGGAATGGAGTACATCAGACAATAAAGAAACAGACTATGGTACTTTCAGAAACGGTAAGAAAGTGATTTAGCCTGGTGGCTACAGACATCCCCATCTAGACAAGGGGAGACGCTTTGGGAGATCCTGACAACAGATGCCAGTCTTCAGGGCTGGAGAGCAGTGTCCGGAAAATTATGGAAATCAGTGAAATGGGACTTTCATCTGGCGTATCTGTTTCCTCCGATCATCCTGTTACCCAGGGTGTTGAGGTAAATAAAGCAAGCAAAGGGTGCCATGATTCTAATAGCTCTGGCTTGGCCCAGAAGGCATTGGTACACAGATCTGCAAAGAATGTTGATGGATGCTCCACTTCTGCTCCCTCAACGTCCAGTTCTACTAATGCAGGGTCCTTGTATTAAACAGACATCTGGATCGACTGTCTTTGATGGTGTGGCTCTTGAAACCTCTCCTGAAGTCAAGAGGATTCTCACAACAGGTAATTCAAACAATGCTCAGAGTAAGGAAACCCTCCTCAGCTCGTATTTATCACGAATATGGCAGGCCTATATTCATTGGTGCAGTGAAAGAAGTATGGACCCGAAATCTTTCAGAGTTTCCATGGTCTTAGATTTCCTTCAGGCAGGAATGGATAAAGGTTTGAAGGTGGCTTCCTTGAGAGTTCAAGTATCAGCATTAACGGTATGGTTCCAAAAGAAAATTGCCAATTTACAGGATGTGCGTACTTTTTTCCAGGGAATGCTGCACATTCAACCTCCTTTTGCTCCTCCTACAGCATCTTGGGACATAAGGCTAGTCCTGAAAGCTCTTCAAGTTGCTCCGTTTGAACCACTCAATAAAGTGGATCTTAAATGGTTGACAGCTAAAGTTCTCTTTCTACTGACTATGGCATCAGCTAGAAGAGTGTCAGATTTAGGAGCGCTGTCATGTCGTTCCCCTTTTCTGATTTTTTTTTTTTTTATCCAGATAAAGCAGTTCTTAGAACTAGGTCTGGGTATCTTCTTAAAGTGGTGTCTAAATTCCACCTTAATGAAGAAATTGTAGTCCCGGCTTTTCAGGTATCGGGACTTTCTGCGGGAGATGCGTCGCTGGACGTGGTCCAGGCATTAAGGATCTACATGGATCGTACCAGTGCCATCAGAAAGACAGATTCTCTCTTTATTCTCTACGGATTTCACAAGAGAGGATGGCCTGCTACTAAACAGACGCTGGCAAGATGGCTGCGAATGACTATTTTAGAAGCATACTCTCATGCTGATCTCCCTGTTCCGGCTAATGTCTCTGCTCGCTCTACTTGTAAGGTAGGTCCTTCATGGGCAGCACAACATGGTGCTTCAGCAGAACAAATATGTAAGGCAGCCACATGGTCTTCCATTAGCACATTCATTAGACATTATGCCTTAGATACTTTTGCCTCTCATGACGCTGAATTCGGGCGTAAGGTTCTCCTGTCCAATCAGGAGCGTCCCCACCACTAAATTGCTTTGGAAAATCCCATTGTTATCCTGTGGATAACCTGTGGACCCTGCCGGAAAAATGTACGTTATGGTAAGAACTTACCGTTGATAACAGTATAAAGTCCACAGGGATCCCACCCTGACGCACCTGATTTGAGGATCCTTCTACTCACTAACCTCTTCCTCCTTGTATGGAAGGGTGTGCATGTGTGGTGTTCTCGCCTGATTAGGGCTTGACATGATGCTCCTGCCTAGTGCTTTGGAATCCAACTGATTTGCCTGAGCCAGTGGGTGGGGATATATGGACGGGCCCGTTGCATCCTGGGAGGCCTGAAAGCTTTTTATCGTTTGGTGCCAATCCCATGTCGCTCCATCATATCCCATTGTTATCCTGTCGAACCTGTGGACTTAAGAGAAATACCGTTATCAACGGTAAGTTCTTACCATAACATATATTTCTCATCCAGGATGCCACTAAGACTCTTATGCACTCACTCCAAACTGGACTATTGTAATCTTCTATCTGGCATCCCTGACAAATGCCTCTCTCCACTCCAGTCTATCCTCAATGCTGCTGCCCGGCTCATCTTTCTCACCAAATATACTACATCCACCTCCCCACGCTTACAAGCCCTTCACTGGGCTCACCCACTTCTCTCTCATTTACATCTCTGACCTTATTCCCCTTTTACACTCCTGCCTGTTCTCTTTGCTCCACTAATGCATCCTGCCATTCTTGCCTACTGATTACTTCATCCCACTCCTACCTCTAAGATTTTGCACGTGCTGCTCACTTTCTCTGGAATTCTCTACCTATCCCCCTCAAACTCTCCACCTCTCTACAAAACTTAAAACGGGACCCACTTCTTCACCAAACTCTTATCCAAAGCCCTCTGTTCCACGTTCGCTGTCAACCCCATCTGTGTGACCCCTGTTTGTCTGCCCCTCCCCTTTAGAATGTAAACTCTCACGAGCAGGGCCCTCTTGCGTCATGTGCTTTTCCTTCTCTATTCAATACTCCATTCGATGGCACCAAATCACTGTTTTCTGCCACCTTGATACTTATTTCAGTGTCGTCTGCTGATGCAGCTATGTGTTATGGGTCACTGCTGCGGCTTATTTCTGTTTGTGATTCCAGCTGTCTCCTAGCAACCTGGAAGCTGGCTGCTATGTGTAGCAGCACACCTGTTTGGGAATGCTTCATTACCTGACTCCAGCCTGTTGTCTCTTGTGAAGGTCAGAAGGCTGATAGATGTGCAGCAGCACAGCTGCAGATAGTTAGTAATTAGTAATCATTGGCTCTTGTCTTCTATATATGTGTTGTTTGTCGGTCTCTCACTCCCTGCTGGTCATAGTTCCTGGTTGCAATGGGAGACCTTGTCTTTACTAGCTGTGGATACCTTTGTCTGGTTATTCTGCTACCGGCCTCTGCATTATTCCTGTGTCCAGCTCAGCTCTGTCAGTTGCATAGTTATCGGCATCCAACTCTGTTATTCCTTTGTCTAGCTCTGTGTCAGTGCATAATTATCAGCATCCAACTCTCTCAGTTGCATAATCTGTCGTGTTGCTTTTGTTGTTTCTGCTAATATTACTCATCTTGCTATACATTTTATTGTTTGCTCTGTTATCCATCTCTCTTGCATACCTTTAGTACTCCCACTGTCAGTGGCTCTGTTTATTTGTTGTTTTGTCTAACTTCTTTCTGTAGTGTAGGCCTGGCCAACCTGTGCTCTCCAGATGTTGTGAAACCACACATACCAGCGTGATCTGCCACAGTTCTAACGTTTATTAAGAGCAAAACTGTGTTCGGGCATGCTAGGACTTGTAGTTTCAGAACAGCTGGAGAGCCACAGCTTGGCCAGGCCTGCTCTAGTGTATTGTTTGCGTACTGTATGTACTCTCCTCACCCGAAATCTGTCCAGAGTTTGGGAGAGTTCTGTTTCCAAGTGTCCATTGTCTGCTCTCCTGTCTCTTGTCTTAAAGCAGCTCCTATCTTCTTTTGGTCTTTCGCTCCATTGGCATTGACTCGGGTCATTCCGAGGTTAAGCTTGTACTACCACCAGTGGTGTAAGTCCTGGTGGCATCCCAGTACCGGTAGCCACATTTCGCATTATGGGAAAAGCGGGTATTATAGGCAAGAAGACCTGCTGGTGAGTTCTGCGAGTCTTAACCAGGGGTGTACAATGGTCACTGCCCAGAAGATCTACAGAAGCCACGGACCCTTTGTTGTAACACTATGTTTATATACCCTGTACATGTCCTATATATTGTCTTGACCTGTAAGTGACTGTTTTCTTGTCTTGTTTATATATGTACTCTGTAACTGGGTGCTGTGCATCCCTTGTGGTGCCATATAAATAATGGATAATCATAATAAAAGAATACTAGATTGAACAGAACCTCTTATGGTCTCGCAGATGATCCGAAGCTGCATCTTGGGATATAGAGCTCATGCTCAGATTTATCAAGCCTTGGAGAGTGATACATTTTACAGTGATAAAGTGCCAACCAACCAGCTCCTAAAAGCTATATTACAGGTTGTGTTTGGGGAAATAACAGAAGCTGATTGGTTGGTACTTTATTACTATGCAATTTATCACTCTTCAAGGCTTGATAAATCTGGGCGTCAGAGCTGTGGTGCTGGCAAGAGACGACTTTTCTCTTCAGATGCTTCCTCCACCATTAGTATATTTTCAAATGGCAGCAGGATATGCAGTGTGTCCATCTCTCAATTAGGCCCTAATTCTGCAGGCACCATACACTATTTGGGAAACACTGTATAAACAAATCAATATCTGCAGCTTCTCCAGGCAGTTCAAATCCAAGTAAGCTCCAAACACAGTCCCAGTAAAACATACAACAAAGCAATCCTAGTAATCGCACTGGGGGACGTTGAACAAGGATGGCAGAAAGACTACCAATAGATCCAGTAGATATAGTGATAAAAATACAGGCATCTATAAAAAAAAATCATACTTGCAATGAATGAAATGTGAATGTGGAACATTTATAGTCCTATTCTCCACCTTGAAAGCCACAAATCTCTTTACGTAAAGTAAACAAGACAATTTTCCGTTGAAATGTATTATGGGGGTCATTCCGAGTTGTTCGCTCGGTAAATTTCATCGCATCGCAGTGATTTTCCGCTTAGTGCGCATGCGCAATGTCCGCACTGCGACTGCGCCAAGTAAATTTGCTATGAAGTTAGGATTTTTACTCACGGCTTTTTCTTCGCTCAGGCGATCGTAATGTGATTGACAGGAAATGGGTGTTACTGGGCGGAAACAGGCCGTTTTAAGGGCGTGTGGGGAAAAACGCTACCGTTTCCGGAAAAAACGCGGGAGTGGCTGGAGAAACGGAGGAGTGTCTGGGCGAACGCTGGGTGCGTTTGTGACGTCAAACCAGGAACGACAAGCACTGAACTGATCGCAGATGCCGAGTAAGTCTGAAGCTACTCTGAAACTGCTAAGAAGTATGTAATCGCAATATTGCGAATACATCGTTCGCAATTTTAAGAAGCTAAGATTCACTCCCAGTAGGCGGCGGCTTAGCGTGTGCAATACTGCTAAAATCGCCTTGCGAGTGAACAACTCGGAATGAGGGCCCATATACAATACATTAGAGAATAGTCTAAATTTCAATAAAGTGTTTATTAGGACAAGTTCTTAATTCAACCAAAGTGTATTTCGAGTCCCAACCATGTATATAGAACTTTTGCTAGGCATACAGTAACCCACACTGAAGTCTAATTCTAGTAGCTCCTATGGCTCCTACACTTATGGGACAACTGTGAAAGTATCCGGTAGCTTTACATGCCATAATTATACATGCTACGTAAGCTTCTGCTTTGCCACTTCTGCAGGGCCAGGCAGCAAAGGGTTAGTCCAGCAAGAAATGTATCTTATAGGATGACCACTTGCATGTTAAGTATATTACCATATAACAGTCAGGAACAAAATAGTTACCCCTCCCGGTAACAACCTGTGACTGTAGGATTAACAAAATGATTTTGATAAAGCCATATATTTACCTTATTTAAAACCCTTTAAGAGGTCTAAGAACACTGTACGCTATTGACGTATGGAGTACCGTAAGGGTACGCACGTTGCGTAACAATCGCTTAGCCGTGGTCGAGACGCTCAAGCGTCACGTTCGCTCACGGCCAAGAGATCACAGGCAGGCACGCTATTGGCTGCTGACTAACGTAATGGTTCGCTATAGCGTAGCGGACGCTCGGGACCACGAGGAGATCACCAGCGGCGCAGACGCTCACAATGTTAAACCTTTATATCTAAACCATAAACAATGTAATATGCAGTAAAACCTTAGTGTAGAGATAGGGTGAAGATGCAACACAGTGTAACCTTATTAACTTAAAAGCTGTTCGAGCGTCACCGACGCTCTGAGAATACTTAACACTATAAGAAATACACAACTACCGGGCTTAGGGTCTAACGCCTTATATGAATGTTATACTTGCAAAAAGAATAATACAGTACAAGTCATACACTACAATATAACATAGACTAACTAACCAGATAACTATACAGGAAATACAATACAATTACGTTTAAGGGAAAATGAGAGAGAAAGAGGAGGAGAGAGAGAGAGAGAGATATGGCTCACAATAACAAGAAAAACAATATGATTGCGGAGAAAACTTACGCACAAGGGGAACGATCGCATGCGCCTCGATATCCAGCTCCCGATTATCAGCAATGAGAACCGTTGAAGAGAGTGAGCTGGATATGGTCGGCTTGTCTATTTATGCCCCACACACAATACAATTCAATGGTCCCTACAATCTCATTGTTCATTGGACACAGGAATTCGTCTTCGCATTATAACAAGAGGTCATAGGTTGATTCATACAGGTGGGCTGTGTCTACTTCCAACTGCTCAGGTGGGTGGGAAACTAGGTTTCCCGCCGCATGGATAAGTAAGTGCAAATAAAAGTAAATGGACATAAACTTCTTATGTCCATAACTATTCGCACAAGCGATTAATTCGCTTCAAACCAACACCGGAATATTGCTAATTAAATACTCTACCGATGGATACTAAACACCACTGTATGACCCATGTCTGACCCTTCGTATCAAACAAAGAGGGATCTCTCTGTCCATGAACATGCTATATTAACTAAACTTTCAGAATCTATCAAAGGGACCATGATCTACAAAATACATTATATGGTTAAAATATGTAACGATAGTCGCACGCTACGCACACATAAACTCTACCGTAAATGCACATCCCGTGCGCCTGCGGGTGCACGTAACAGCGGGTATGCGCACGCACGGGAGAGCGTACGCATGCGCAGAGCGGACATGTATGAGGTGCAAATATGGCAGTGTGCATAGTGATATTTTTCTGACTTTGACAGTCCACCCTTTGGCAGTCAACAATAACTGCCACTTCCTAAAACATTTCAAAATGAGAAAAATATATGTCAAGTGTAAATACATTTCCATGGTTGGGTAAGGGAGGAGGGAAGAAGGTGTGAAAAGGGTATGACCTAGTGCATGGGTCTTCAACCTGTGGCCCTCCAGCTGCTGTGGAACTACACATACCAGCATGCCCTGCCTCAGTTTTAGCATACATTAATAGCAAAACTGTGGCAGGGCATGCTGGGATGTGTAGTTTCACAGCAGCTGGAGGGCCACAGGTTGAAGACCCATGACCTAGTGAGATAGCAGAAGCATGTGTGTATGAATCCATGTTTGGGGGGGTCATGTATCATCGTGCCGTACGTGTTTTAAATCAAGCTTCGAGGTATTGCGAAGTATACATTTGAATTCCTTCTTATCCCGTGGTACGGGTCTGTGGATGGGCTGTCAAACTTTACCGAGCTCTTTTCGGATTTTGGTTGCAACAAAATGGGGGAGCACATTTTAGTTGATGATACATGAATGGGGAAATATGTGATTGCTGGTATCTGTGCCTGTATTCCCTATCGACTATGTGTGTCATTACCTGAGGGTTGTAGAGATGAAGATAAAGAACACTTATGGTAAATGCAGTGGTATTCTATGTCAGGTAAATGAACATTTGTCGGTTGAAGTCTTGTTCGGTGTCTGTTGAATGCCGTCTTCTTTGTGCTTTTGCCCAAAAGGTGCAAGCAAAAAGCTTTGTCAATGTCCATAGACTTACAAAAGTGTTGGGCTAGCGTAAATTTAAAATTTCTAGGGAAACTGGGGGTCTATGGCATAGTTCATCAAATATCTGTGTATAAGGTTGTCAAAAACTTCTTCTTTAATCCATCCGTTGTCTGTATACAGGATCATCAAATTCCTCGTCCAAGTGGGTCTTTTTACCTTGGAGAAAACGGAAAAACAGGTGAAAGAAACGGACCGTATAATCGCATTTTTATCACATCATTGTTTCTACCGTTGGGTCATAAATCAAATCCATTGGAATTACAATTTCCTCACTCCTTAGACTCATTACCCTGGTACTACGTTTGCACTTCATTAAAGCCTGACCGCATCTAAATATCAAGCCAATGGATATGACAACACCTAAGATACATAGAAGAAACTTCCCAACATCCATTATGACTCCTTGAGCCCATTCTCCTAACCCAGAGAACCAATTTCGCGGGTTCAACCATGACACCCAACCAGTCAGCTCATTACCCACAGCAGCAAGTGTGAGATTGTGTCTCCTGCGAAATTCCCACTTTAATTGGAGAATATCGTCCATCTTTTGGTCTATGACCTCGACCGGGTCCTCGGTACTATTCGTAATATATGTGCAGCATTTCACGCCGTACTGCGTTGCCAGTGTGACACAATATCCACCTGTCACTGCCGTGAGATAATTGAGAATCATTCTATGCTGAACCAGTTCTGTTTTATAAGCTTGAAGTTCTCTTCCAGTATACCTAAACGTGTCATCATACATTTCTGTGATATTGTCTAACAAATTTGCGAGCGCAGATATGTATTTATAATTCAACACTCCTCTGGCGGTGCGAGTGATGTCTAACGCAAGTAGAAACTGAATCCCGGTGGATTCATGGATCATGTCAGAGGCCGGATGCTCTGTTCTTTCTATCAGGTGCCGTTTAACTACGTGCTCGTAATGAGTATGAGTATAAGGAGCTTGGGCAACACGGTGTATATCTTTCATTTTGGCATGTGATACAGTCATTACCTCAGGCAGTACTTTTCCAATATAACACAATCCTTCAGAGTTTGGGGCAAGCCACTTATACGCCTTCCTCCCGCATATGAAATATGCATCATCGGGGAGAACATATGGGACGGAGTAGGACATAACCATATTACACATCTTCCATGTGAAATCTCCTAACCCTAATTCTCCCATCTGTCTAGTACACGTACCAGTTTGTACGATATGTGCACAGTATCCTGGTGATACCTCTCCAACTCTCATAATCCTACTTCCTAGGGTATACCTATATCGGAAATATTTTCCACTACCAGCTATGTGGCGTATAAGTTCTGTATCTGTAGGCATTCTATCTGCTCTATATGAAAAGGTCATGGTTTGGTTACTCCATGACACTTCCCAATTTCCCGGCTTTCGGGGATTGGAAATGTTAAAACATATTAGGGATCTATCCACATGATATTGGTGGAGCTTCAAACTAGGAGGACTGGAGATATTAAACCTCCTGTCCACCGGTCTCCCACCCTTTAGCTCAAGTACCTCCCCTACCGTTAAAGGAAATGGTACTAGTCCTGATTTGCTATGACCTTGAGGTACTTGAGAGCATACCCAACAATCTGTTTGATTTAACACACTACCCACTAAGGAGTGATAGTCACTCAAGGGATGCCGGTCCATGTGGATATTAAAACTGGATTGGCATTTCTTAATGCACCCATCCTCAACTACATTGTCACAGAGCCTACAGATACAGTTTTCTTCAGCTAACAATCCTTCACAATTCCTTCTATTGTCAATGCTATCGGATCGTTTTCTGATACTCGCCTTTACTTGTTGGTTAAGTTGTTCTTGGAAAACTACGCCTCTATCTTTGTCATCAGAACCCATTCCAGAACCTCTCTCGACCTCCATGGTACTCTCGCCGGAACAGACTGCTCTGGTCAACATCATGGTCAACAGGAAAATCCGGATCACAGTCTCTTTGGGCAAGTCCATCTTATAGGAGGAAACGGAGA
Source organism: Pseudophryne corroboree (assembly GCF_028390025.1). Lineage (NCBI taxonomy): Eukaryota > Metazoa > Chordata > Amphibia > Anura > Myobatrachidae > Pseudophryne > Pseudophryne corroboree. Next base: position 808,197,130 of record NC_086445.1, read on the forward strand.
AGAATGAGAAGGGGAAAAAAAATAATTGAGGGAGAGGGGATGGGAAGTGGAGAAAAACAATAAAAGGGAACAGGGAATCGACAACTGCTTTTGATCTTATGATTTTCAATGCTCAGGTGCCGCCTCAGTCCTCTTGGAACAGACACTCCAGTGATACAACTTCCTCTACCGTCTGTTCCTTATCACGGGACCTCTCTGGATCAGCAACCTTCTTACAGTGGGACGAATGAACCCAAGTCTCTCTCTCGGCAACCTTCAATGCTGTAGTGCTAGTCAATAAGACTTGGTATGGTCCTTCCCATCTGTCAATAAGGCAACCTGAGCGTAGAAAATTCCGTATCATTACATAATCCCCAGGTTCAATGTCATGACAATTACTATCTGGTAAATCAGGAATCACCAACTTCAAATTATCATTTTGATTCCTTAGCTGTTTACTCATGTTAACCAGGTAATTTACAGTTACTTCATTGTTACATTTCAAATCATCCTGAGGGTTAATCATAACATGCGGTTGTCGACCAAACAAGATTTCAAAGGGAGACAGATTAAGAGGGGACCTGGGAGTGGTTCTGATGCTGTATAGTACAATGGGTAAAGTTTCTGGCCATGTCAATCCTGTCTCTGTCATAACTTTGCTCAGTTTATTTTTAATAGTGCTGTTCACTCTTTCCACCTTCGCACTCGCCTGTGGACGGTATGGAGTGTGCAGCTTGCTATCAATTCCCATCAACTTACACATTCCTTGAAAGACATCACCTGTAAAATGGGTACCCCTATCACTTTCCATTATTCTAGGGATACCATATCTACATACAAATTCCTGCACAATTTTCTTAGCAGTAAACATAGCGGTATTTGTGGCCGCAGGAAATGCTTCGACCCAATTTGAGAATACATCTATACAAACAAGTACATATTTCAAATTTCGACAAGGGGGTAATTGAATAAAGTCAATCTGTATTACCTGAAAAGGACCGCCTGTAGGTGGGATATGAGATGGTTCTGTTGGTATTGCCTTTCCGATATTCTTTCTCAGGCAGGTAAGGCATGACATTGCTCTCTTACTCGCATGAGATGAAAATCCTGGGGCGCACCAATATGCTCTTACCAACTTGCACATTCCTTCCCCAGATGAGTCAGCCCGTGAGCTGCTTCAGCTAAACATGGAAGATATGCTCTGGGGGCCACTGGTTTACCTTGTCCATCCGTCCAGAGTCCTGAGGACTCCTGGCCATATCCCTTTGCCTTCCAGACTGCCTTTTCCTGTTTGGAACACAAATTTTGCATTTCACACAACTTCTGTGTGTTGATGGTATTAAATACCATCAATTGTGTGGTGTCTGTCTGTCTGGGGGTACCAGCTGCTAACTTAGCAGCTTCGTCTGCTCGGCTGTTACCAAGTGATACTGGGTCCTGGCTATATGCGTGTGCTTTACACTTGATAACAGCCACTCTGTCGGGTTCCTGTATCGCTGTTAGAAGCCTCTTAATGTGATCTGCATGCGCTACCGGTGTACCAGCTGCCGTCATGAAATTTCTGAGGCGCCATAGGGCTCCGAAATAATGGACTACCCCGAATGCGTATCTAGAGTCGGTGTAGATATTGGCTGATTTGCCCTTTGCCAATTCACATGCTCTGGTTAGGGCGACCAGTTCAGCAACCTGGGCTGAGTGAGGTGGGCCTAGCGGTTCTGCTTCTATGGTGCCTTGGTCATCTACGACTGCGTATCCAGTACACAAGTCTCCCGAGTCTGACTGTCTGTGACAACTACCGTCCGTGTAGAAAGTTAGATCTACATCTTCCAGTGGGTTGTCACTGATGTCAGGCCTTGCGGTGAAATTTTGGGTCAAATATTCCATACAATCATGTGTGTCCTCCTTTGTATTAAATCCTCCTTCCCCACCACTCTCATCCTCCACCCTTTGTGCCTGTCCAGGCACACCTGGGAGATATGTTGCAGGATTTAATGCACTGCATCTCCTTATGGTGATGTTTACGGGGGCCATTAGTGCCAATTCCCATCTTGTAAACCGCGCTGATGAGACGTGCCTGGTTTGGGCAGAATTTAGCAAGGCTGACACTGCATGTGGTGTATGAATTGTGAGGTTGTCACCTAGCACTACATCTTCGCTTTTCGTTACTAGCAATGCTATCGCAGCAACGCTTCGCAAGCATGTGGGGAGGGATCGCGCTACCGTGTCTAGCTGAGCGCTGTAGTATGCTACTGGCCTGCTGGCATCACCGTGCTTTTGGGTTAGGACGCCTGCCGCGCAACCAGCACTTTCTGTTCCGTACAGCTCAAAGGGTTTCCCATAGTCTGGCATACCTAATGCTGGTGCCTGCGTTAGGCACTGTTTAAGTCTCTCAAATGCCATTTCGGACTCGTCTGTATGCAAAATCCGATCAGGCTTGTTTGAGGAGACCATCTCCTGCAAAGGTAACGCTAGAATGGAAAATCCTGGGATCCAGTTACGGCAATACCCACACATTCCTAAAAACGTTCTGATCTGTTGCTGGGTTTGTGGCAGAGTCATGTCTCTAATTGCTTGAATGCTATCAGCGGTCAGGTGTCTCAGTCCTTGTGTTAGACAGTGTCCCAAATATTTTACTTTAGTTTGGCATAATTGTAACTTGTCTTTGGAAACCTTGTGTCCTGTGTCTGAAAGGTGAAACAGGAGCTGTTTCGTATCCTTCAGGGATGCTTCCAATGAATCTGAACACAGGAGTAAATCATCCACGTACTGTATCAATACTGATCCACTCTCTGGTTGGAAAGACTGTAAACAATCATGCAAAGCCTGAGAAAATATACTTGGACCATCTATGAAACCTTGTGGTAATCGGGTCCATGTGTATTGGACTCCTCTGTATGTAAATGCGAACAAATATTGGCTGTCAGGGTGCAGAGGTACCGAAAAGAAAGCGGAGCAGAGGTCAATAACAGTGAAAAATTTTGCAGTGGGAGGGATTTGCATACGGATGACAGCTGGATTTGGCACTACGGGGAACTGACTCTCAACTATTTTGTTAATCCCCCCTTAGATCCTGCACTAGCCGGTAACCCCTCCCCCCACTCTTTTTCACAGGGAAGATGGGACTATTGGCAGTGCTGGATGTTCTTACCAGAATGCCCTGTTGTAGCAAGCGCTCTTTTACGGGATACACTCCTAACTCCACCTCTGGCTTCAGAGGGTACTGTGGGATTTTTGGAGCTATCCTACCATCTTTTACTTGTACAACTACCGGAGCTACGTTTGCCATTAATCCAGTGTCCTGTCCATCTTTAGTCCAAAGTGACTCTGGTATCTGGGATGTCATTTCTTCTACTTGGGATGGAGTCCTATTTGTCATAATGGTATGTGACATTAATTTTGATGGGGAGTCTAACACTCGCACTTCCTGAGCGTGATTCTCAGGTATGTCCAAGAATACACCTTCAGGAGTACAATAAATGACGCACCCCATTTTACACAATAAGTCTCTTCCCAGGAGATTAGTCGGTGCCGATGCAGCCAGCAAAAAGGAATGCTTGGTATGTAAAGGCCCTATTGTAATCTCGGCTGGTTTGCTAACAGGGTAATGCTGGACTACTCCCGTTACTCCCATGGCTGGAATTGTCCTACCAGTGGTTCTCATGCCCACTGTCGAATTTATCACTGATTTGGCCGCCCCCGTATCTACAAGAAAGTTTAATGATTTACCAGCTACATTAATTGCAATTTCGGGTTCACTTCCAAGACTTGCAATCAATTTTACTGGCTGCAGATTACAGGTATGGCCACACCCCTATTGGGTATGGTGACCTCCCTGAATCCCGCTGGCAGCAACTACCTGTGAAGGGGTTAAATGGGAACTACCAGAGGCGTGCCAGTCTCTGTTCGGGGGGTATCTTTTTGTTTCCCCTGCATGTGGCTCATAACTCCGTTTCTGCGGACCCTGCTCCCAATGTCGTGTGTCGTGTCGTTGTCTAGGGGGTTGGTATGAGTTTTGTGAATTTTTCACTCTACAGTCTCGTGCCATGTGTCCCTGTCTATGACAAGAATAACAAGTTACCACATTTGACTTACCCACAGGGTTTGGTGATTTATACAAAGGCTGCCTTGTGGTCAGGGCCTGTATACTTACGGCCATTAATTTATCACCTTGTAGTTCCCTGTGTCGGGTGATATTCCGGTCGTGATCAATAGCAGCCTCTCTCAAAGTAGCCACCGACAGACCTCGCCAACATGGTTGCGTGGTCTGTACCCTTGTCTTTAATGCTTCTTTTAAACCATCCATTAGTACAGATACTGCTACTTCTCGATGGTTTATGTTTGTTTTAATGTCCTCTATGCCTGTGTATTTTGCCATCTCTAATAATGCCCTGTGAAAATATTCTGCAGCTGTTTCTGACTCCTTTTGTTTAATGGAGAATATCTTGTTCCATTTAACTACAGCTGGGAAATACTCCTTTAACTGTAAACTTATTCTTTTTACATTATCTTTGTTGTACACATCTGTAAGAGGTACATCCTGATCTAATCCACAGTCAGCTAAAAATTGAGCTGCGTCGACATTAGAAGGTAAACATGCCCTCTGCAATATCTGCCAGTCTTTGTTATTTGGCTCTAAAGTGTTCCCTAGGTCTCTGATGTATTTTTGGCTAGCAACTAGATCTTTCCTAGGGTCAGGGAATTCAGACACTATGGTTCTTAATTCCATTCGGGAAAACGGGCTGTACATGGCAATGTTCCTAACAGGAGTGACTCCTGAAGTGTCCGTTTTCCCATTTGGCACTGCTATTACCCTAACAGGATTAAGTCTAACAACATCATTCTGTGTAGATTCTACCGCCTGTGGTGAAACAGTTTCAGCATAGTGTATGGTGCCGTACTTACCCGTTGATACGACCTCACCTGTCCCTCCGCTAGGGGCCTTTGTTACTAATCTTAAGGGTTGGGCCGTGCCTACTGTAGTTTCTGATATGGTGGCTGCTAGAGAGAGCGCTGATATTGTTGCCGATTCGTCCTCTTGATCACACTCCTGGGGAAAGTTCAAAACAGGGTACAACTTGCACGGGTTAATACTTGCATTGGTTAACTTATTAACATTTACACAGTTGCTAAGTGTTTGTTTGTTACACCCTAGTGCGTCATTCTCCGCAACCAATTTCTCTCCCGTTATGTAAGGTGGTGGCGGGGCCGTGGCTATCAGTTTCCTGATAGTGTTAGATCCCGCCGCCTGAGCCAATCCACTCTGTATTTCACCCTCCTGTTGCCATAACTGCAAATAATCATGTTTGATTCGTCTCTTTGTTGATTTAATGAGACATATCCTCCTCCTTAAATTTTGTAACACTTCTGGGTTAAAGCTACCTACTCTTGGGAATTTCTCCCCGTCATGTACAGTCATTCTCTCCCATTCATCACATAAAACCTCTGTGTTTGAACCGTATTTTTCACACATTACGTACCTTGCCGACCCGACTGGTCGGTTCACTGAATCAACCCGAACCGAGGTTGATCGCCCCCTACCTGAACAATTGGCCCCCATAACTTGCAGGTGTTGCTTTCACCACCTCTGACCTTCAATCAGGGTCTTCAGCGAACCCTTACAAAAACCAAAATGCTCACGATAGGCTGACGGTGGCGGTTTACCGAGTACCCCACTCACTCGCCCACGCCGACCAATACGACCTACACACTGCTCTAGTGCTGGCGTACTCGACCCAGGGCCCCTGCGACCTGAACCTCTATTTACTGGAACATGCGAGGGTTATCCGCAGAACACTTACTCTTTCCAGTAACTATTGGTTGCTGGATAGTTCCTGAGTGACCAGCGAACTTCCCTTAAAATAAAATTTTTTACACAAATCACGTTAGAATGTACAAATAGTGTTTATGACCAGTTTGTACACAAATGGCACTGGTCAAACTAACTAATGCACACAATTACGTGCGGTACAATCGTTCAGTACATAAGCAACTAATCTTATGTACGGAGCGACCAGCGGAATCGAAAATTTCGGCTGCGAATTCCTTCAGCCAGAGCTTTATTGGCCTATATGGGTTCTGCACCAACCCCCTGGGTTGTGCTACTTATCTCTAGCTATAGCGGACTTCTTTGTCTGCTGTATCTGGACCTCCTGGTCTGTTCTGGACTTCCTGGTCTGTGCTACAGTATGACCTCCTGGTCTGCTATACTCTACTGCTCAAATTTTATATTTAACAAGGGATGCCTCCCTAGCCACCATGTACGACACTTACATGCATGTACCTCTGCGAGAACTCGACTTCTTGTGGTTCAACCTTGAAAATTGTATAAACTTATATATACAAAACACTCACTCACCACATGTACACTTTTGTTTCTATTTCTATTTCTGCGCAGAAATTTTTTCCTTAGACCAGATGTGTTGTAATTTTGGAGAAGGATCTGTTAGTCTAAATTTCGGACACTAAAAATAGACTTGAGCTATTTATCGCGTTGCCACCTCTTCGCCTGCTAAAATATAACACTAGCGTGTGATTTGAGTTACGTGGGCGTACCCGGACGCTCCGTTGCGTAATTTACGCTGCGAGCGTCGGCCTTTGCGCACGCGAGTCTCAGCCCTTTGTTAGAGACACGTGTACACAAAGCCAATGTCCACCGTAACACAACTAACACGTTTATCAATGTAGATGATCCTCGATCATCTACCGAGCACCACACCAATCTCTCCTTGTACCTTTAGGTAGAGCTGCGTGTGTGTTTTACAATTTATCCCTTAATATATTACTTTTACACTTTAACTATGAAATAGCGACAAATCTCTTTTAGCACGTTTATCAATTATAAAATGGCAAACAGGAGGGTGATATATGAAAATACACGAAGAGAAAAAAAAAAAAAAAGAAATGCAGATATGCGTGTGTGCGTACGCGAGACAGAAATAAACAGTTTTAAAAGACACTAGCGTGTTGTTCTTACCTCCGGTTCCGGATTCCCTCAGCACCCTTTAGTAAGCGAAGCAGACGCTTATCCAGACAGCACTACGAGGAATATGATCTCCCGCCCTTTGCTGATGGATAATGTCTGCTGAAATTACCTAGCAGAGATATGTGAAGGACTGGACGAGCCGCCAATTGATAAAGCCATATATTTACCTTATTTAAAACCCTTTAAGAGGTCTAAGAACACTGTACGCTATTGACGTATGGAGTACCGTAAGGGTACGCACGTTGCGTAACAATCGCTTAGCCGTGGTCGAGACGCTCAAGCGTCACGTTCGCTCACGGCCAAGAGATCACAGGCAGGCACGCTATTGGCTGCTGACTAACGTAATGGTTCGCTATAGCGTAGCGGACGCTCGGGACCACGAGGAGATCACCAGCGGCGCAGACGCTCACAATGTTAAACCTTTATATCTAAACCATAAACAATGTAATATGCAGTAAAACCTTAGTGTAGAGATAGGGTGAAGATGCAACACAGTGTAACCTTATTAACTTAAAAGCTGTTCGAGCGTCACCGACGCTCTGAGAATACTTAACACTATAAGAAATACACAACTACCGGGCTTAGGGTCTAACGCCTTATATGAATGTTATAATTGCAAAAAGAATAATACAGTACAAGTCATACACTACAATATAACATAGACTAACTAACCAGATAACTATACAGGAAATACAATACAATTACGTTTAAGGGAAAATGAGAGAGAAAGAGGAGGAGAGAGAGAGAGAGAGAGAGAGAGAGAGAGAGAGAGAGAGAGATATGGCTCACAATAACAAGAAAAACAATATGATTGCGGAGAAAACTTACGCACAAGGGGAACGATCGCATGCGCCTCTATCCAGCTCCCGATTATCAGCAATGAGAACCGTTGAAGAGAGTGAGCTGGATATGGTCGGCTTGTCTATTTATGCCCCACACACAATACAATTCAATGGTCCCTACAATCTCATTGTTCATTGGACACAGGAATTCGTCTTCGCATTATAACAAGAGGTCATAGGTTGATTCATACAGGTGGGCTGTGTCTACTTCCAACTGCTCAGGTGGGTGGGAAACTAGGTTTCCCGCCGCATGGATAAGTAAGTGCAAATAATAGTAAATGGACATAAACTTCTTATGTCCATAACTATTCGCACGAGCGATTAATTCGCTTCAAACCAACACCGGAATATTGCTAATTAAATACTCTTCCGATGGATACTAAACACCACTGTGTGACCCATGTCTGACCCTTCGTATCAAACAAAGAGGGATCTCTCTGTCCATGAACATGCTATATTCACTAAACTTTCAGAATCTATCAAAGGGACCATGATCTACAAAATACATTATATGGTTAAAATATGTAACGATTGAGTCGCACGCTACGCACACATAAACTCTACCGTAAATGCACATCCCGTGCGCCTGCGGGTGCACGTAACAGCGAGTATGCGCACGCACGGGAGAGCGTACGCATGCGCAGAGCGGACATGTATGAGGTGCAAATATGGCAGTGTGCATAGTGATATTTTTCTGACTTTGACAATTTGTACATTCACGCTGGCAAATACAAGCTTGGGAGCCGAGAAACGGATGATATGACACTGTGCTGAAAAGATGTAATATTTAGAACAAAAGGAAGTGTGTGGTCCCAAGTACCAAACTGAGCATGTAGTGAACATGTGCTAAGCATGAGACATGCAGGCTTTCTTATCTGTAACGTGGTTATGTAAAGGTAGTTTACACCAGTTCTGAGACATGACTGTAGTCTAAGGATGGCCATTGGTGGGTTATCCATCAATGGTTACCATCTATGGTACCATTGATGGATAACTTCTGTGGTGGAAAACCATCTGTAAGGGAACCATCCATGGTTTTGCCCATCGATGGCCATCGGTATACACGGAGAGATCCGTGCTTAAAATCTAAGCAATCTGATTATATTGCTTAGATTTTAAGCACTGATCTCTCCGTGTGTAAGCCCCCCAGCGATAGCGGTAAGATGCCCCACGCGTCGCTATAGTCGGTGCTAGATTGTGCCGGCATGCAGGCCAATCTAGCACATCACTCACTGGGTGAAATAAGTGGCCACCTGTCGTCGTCCCCTCATCGCTCAGCACACATTGCACTGTGCTGAGCAGGGGGAGAGATGTGTGCTGAGCGATTTGTGACATCGCTCAGCACACATCTCTCCACGTGTGTACTACCCTTTAATATTGAATGAGTCGTGGGCCAATCAGGGCCTGGGTCGTGGCTTTGTGGGTGTAAGGGGGTGGAGCTATGCTCCGTGTCCCTGACACCCTGGAGAAAAAAAAAGATATTTGTTAGTTCTTTGCAAGAAAAAAAGGCATTTGGTTTCCCCCAGCACCCTGAATGATAACAGTAACCAGATATAAATCCCACATGATAATAGAATTCAGAGATCTTTGTTACACATATTTGCGCAAATGTGTGGTTAAGCCCCAAAGCTGCATCAAGGCGTCTCTGTATATTTGGGGTCCCTAGCGCTATATCTAGGTGCAGGGTGTGGCACCCCAAAACACCAGCATAAGCCAGAAAGCCCAGCGTAGCATACCAGTGAAAAAAATATAGTGTTAATAAATTAGTATTTAGGAAGCCGAAGCTATAGAGAGGGTGATACAAACATAAAATGTAATTAAAATAGATAGTGTTAAAAAAATAATAAGTGAAAAGTGTTAATAGAATGTAAAGGTATGCCACACTGAAGCCATCCAGCTCAGCCAGTCCAGAGGCACCACACCTCACACCTCCATTACCCCAATCTGGGTCTAATATTAACCAGCAAGGAGCCACATGATAATGGCTCCTTACTACAATATGTCTAAGCTAAGAGCTACCTACCTTGGAGCAACCCCATGTGGCATGTCAGGGCCTGCACCTCCTCCTAATGCAGGAACCTCTCTGCCTCTCACAACATTAATTATCACTAAGCTAATTCAGTGCCAGATTAAGGTCTTGTTGGGCCTGGAGCGGAAATGTATAAAAGGCCTATTGTGCGTCGCCACAGAGTGTGTGACCAGTATGGTGGGGGAGTGACTACTGATATGGGGGTGTGGCCTGTGCCGCAGGGTGTGGCATCACGGAGAGCATAGCGATTCACCTACCTTCAATCATCTCAATCTAATGCTGGCTACACGGATTTACTAAAATATATATACACACACACACACACAAGGTTGACAGGTTGAAATGGTCAACATGTTTTTTTTTTCATCCTTTACCATCCTCATGGACTACGATTGGGAATAGTAGCCTGCCCGAAGCAAGGGGACACAGTACACTCATTGGGGTTCCCTGTGCTCTGACAGCAAATACGACACCTTTTCATGTGTCAACCTATTGTTTTAGACCTTACTACTGTAGTTCTACTGAACCGAAATCACATACATACATATACACACACATATATACATACACCCTTTCGTATTTTAGTTTTTGGATCTGGATGATTTTTGGAAAAACATAACAGCTAAAATCACAGAATGTGGGGGTAATTTTGATCCTCAATAACATTCATTTCCACTCATTTCCAGCCTATTCTGAACATCTCACAATATTGTTTTTAGGTCAAAAGGTTGCACCGAGGTGGCTGTATGACTAAGCTAAGCGACAAGTGTGCGGCACAAACATTTGGCCCAACTAGGAGTGGCACTGCAGTGTCAGACAGGATGGCACTATTCAAAAACTAGGCCCCAAACAGCACATCATGCAAAGAAGAAAAAGAGGTGCAATGAGGTAGTTGTATGACTAAGCCAAGCGACACAAGTGTGCGGCACAAACACCTGGCCCAACTAGGAGTGGCACTGCAGTTGCACTGCATTAATGGCGGATACCAGACGCACGTCCAACACCAACATAGCTGTCAAGGCCTCAGTTATCCGCTTTGCAACAGGATGACTGCTGTCATCTTTCATCTTCCTCACAACAGACTGTTGGACAGTCATTTGCTTAGTTGAAGTAGTACAAGTGGTCTTCCGACTTCCCCTCTGGAATGACGATCGACTCCCAGCAGCAACAACAGCAGAGGCAGCAGCAGCAGTAGGAGGAAGTGGTTCTTGATCTTTCCCTATTTTATACTCCAAATTTTTGTTCTCCATTATTTTTCTGGAGTTATATGACAAAATGCAGCAAAGGAGAGCGTACCTCTACACCACACAGGGCAAACCCTGTAAAAATTATTTGGATTAAATATTAATAACCCCTTTATTTGGAGTAAATAATATACAACACAGGACAGCACCACTGAACTTATATTTCAGCACCATGTGGACTGGACTTATACGGCAGTACCAATGGACTGGATTTATACGGCAGTACCACTGGACATATACGGCAGTATCACTGGGCTGGATTTATACGCCAGTACCACTGGATTTATACGGCAGTACCACTGGACATATACGGCAGTACCACTAGACATATACGGCATTATCACTGGACTGGATTTCTACGCCAGTACCACTGGATTTATATGGCAGTATCACTGGAATTATACGGCAGTACCACTGGACTGGATTTCTACACCAGTATCACTGGACTTATACGGCAGTACCACTGGACATATACGGCAGTACCACTGGACATATACGGCAGTATCACTGGACTGGATTTCTACGGTAGTACCACTGGACTTATACGGCAGTACCGGGACACCACCACTGTACTGATGCAGGACAACACAGCACCACTGCAATGGACTGGATTTATACAGCAGCAGTGGACATATGGCAGCAGAGGACACCACCACTGTGACTGGACTGATGCAACATAAGACACTACACTGGACTGAGCAGCACAAGACAGCACTGGAATCACCACCCCACTTTCCCTCCCACACAGACACTTAGGACGGAGACACGTCCTGTCTCTACACTCTCCAATGCCGGAGTGAAAATGGCGGCGACGCACAGCTCCTTATATGGAATCCAAGCCCCGCGAGAATCCAGCAGCGGGATGATGACGTTTTGCCTCGTCCTGGCTCGGGTAGGGAAGTTCAGTAGGGTTCGGTTCTCAGGGAACCGAACCCGTTCATCTCTAATATTTATTTATTTTATATATATAATTATTCCCTCTAGGATTATATTATTCCCTCTAGGATTCCGGGCTGGCAGGGTGCAGGGGCTTGCTTTCAGCATCAGTGATGCCATGATGTCACGTGAACCTATTTACACGGTGGAGATGGCGGCACGGCAGGCTATTTTAGCAGGGTGTTGCTGAAGGGCTAAAACAGCCCATTGTGAACACTATGTACTGTATATACTGGCAAACAAATATATTTCACAATGAATGTTTCAGGGCATCCGCACAGTTGTCAGGACCACATACAGTACATACAATGTATTGTATGTGGTCCTGTCAACAGGGTAAATGCCCCGCAATGTTAATTGTGGAATATACTTGTTTGCCAGCAAGAAGTCTCTGGGTGCTGTTTGCTGGAGACATACAGATGTAGCCAGCCTCGTCCGTGGGCATATGCATTATGGTGCAATTTGATGCGCTGAGCTGCAATTATTTGCACCCGGTGCCTAGTTAATGTATTCGCTATGGCTGTGCACATACATACGCACGCAGCCATTCACTGGCACACATGGCGTGACTACTCTGCCGCAAGAGTGGCTCCATCTGTATGTCCCATTATAATTGTGCTTCAGGGCAAGCTGCTATTGTTATTGTGAGTGCTGGCAGTTCTCTTTGGTAAAAATGGATTCGGTAAGAAATGCCGGCGGTCGGGAGCCCAGTGGTCAGGAGACCAATGCCTGGATCCCGACAGCTGGAATCCCGGCAGCAAGCGCAGTGATTGCCCTTGCAGGCTCACCACGCTCTGGACCCAGTGGCGAGCTTTGCTTGCCACACTATTAGAGCTTAGCTCGCCACACTATTAAGTCTTCGCTCGACACACTATTAGATCTTCGCTCGCCACACTATTAGATCTTCGCTCGCCACACTATTAGATCTTCGCTCGCCACACTATTAGATCTTTGCTAGCCACACTATTATATTCCCCGTCAGGTGGTGGGGTGGGCAATCACCTGATTGGGAATACCAGGCTTATCGGGATTCCGACAAGATTTCACAGATTGCCGGTAAATTGCATTTCGCAGATGCATTTCACAGATTGCCGGTAAATTAACTACATCCCCTGAAAATAAATTATACACACACACATATATATATATATATGTGTGTGTACACACATATATGTATAGTACAAATATATTTATATACACACATACATTTATACATCCTGGTTTTCCTTTAAAAAATATACACTATTACATATATATGTATATATATATATATATATCACATACAGACACACGCATATATATATTTTTTTTATATAGTATATATATATATATATATATAGTTTTAGTTTTATATTTAACATGTAGCTATAGTACGGTAGTTTATTGTACATGTTTCACAGTTGTTATGGTAACGGAGTGATGAGTCAACGGGTGCGCTGTGGAGCGTGAGACGTGATGACATCATCACTGGGAGCCGCCGGGCGCGTAGTCCCGCTACCCGAGTGGCGCCATTCACTGATGGGTGGGGATATAAGGTAAGAGTCTATGTTTGTATTTGTAATAAGCCTGATGAAAATGCTGCAATAAAGGCATTGAAACGTTGCAAATTTATTTGCCCACATGAGAAGTTTTTTGACTGGAGTGCCGCACCTTCCGACAGTATCTATTTCAACCTGTGAGGGCAACCAGCAAAGTTACGAATCAGCCATAAAGAGGAGTGCCGGTAATATGGATCTATATGTATCGTGATTGCATGGCGCAGTCTGAATCACATGGCACCCCGCGGCTATGACAAGTTTGATTATTCATCAGTGACTGTTCATCTTTTAATCTTATTGTTTGCTAGTAATACATTGGTACACTGTTTAAACAACTTTTTCACTGGGAGTAATTTGACACATTACTAACCTATAAGTTGTTATGGACATATCACTCATAGCACATCATTCTATGCGCATTGGGAGGTGATCTTGTGCATCTGTTTATGTTTAGCACATAAGCACCTTATATTTACTTGTGGTATTGTTACCTTTTATGTCGGCGTGGTAATATTTATCTCTATCTCTGCAATAAGACCTGACACAATGGTTGATGCAAATATAGAGCAACATGCAAGTGGCTTTCAGCATACAACCTATTCAATTGGAGACGTGCATTCTTTTTCTGAAAATGAAGCTGATCAGATATTATATGCAGCTGAATTAGCAGAACGGTTTGAGCCTCCTCCTGTGGAGGAATTATACCGTGATCTCCTTAAGTATAAAAAGAAGGAAATTGACTACTTCTACCACGGACTTACCTTAAGTGAATATTATAGGGCGAAAAAAATCCCGCGTGGATTAAGAGTAAAAAACTGCCCCACTATTGGTCGACACGATAGAGCATTTTGTAAAAAATGGGTGGCCACGCTCAACAAATGCTCATTCGACCTTATGTTGTTAATTATCGAACATTCAACAAAGGAAGTCAATTTATTGAAAGATAAAATCAAAGCATTTGAAGTTATACATAAGGAAAGTCTTGAGAAGGATACCAACACTAACTGGTATGATAAATTGAATGGACAACTCCAAACCTACAAACGCGATCTTGTGAAATTTAAGAAGGAGAAGAGAGATAAAGTGGATGCCGACTATGAATTTAACTCAGTGTACCAATGGACTAGCAATAAGGAAAGAAGTGACCAAAGGAGGCCATTCTTCCGGAGGAACAGATCAAGATTCACACAGGACACTGACTCATCAACCGAAAGGGTTTCATCTCTGAGTGAGATTGAGGATACCAACGGCAATGCTGGATCTACACGCCCTTTAGGGGTGACCACAAGGGCGATAGAGGTAAAAGGCAGAGGACATACACGAGGAGGGGAGGCCAAACAAAAAGGAAGGGGACGTGGAAGAAAACCACCAGTGGCCAAACGAACCTAGTAGTTAATTTATCATCTTATACTCTCAATAAAGTTGAGAATGATGTACTAGCGCGAGGACTATCTTTTGTGCCATCGGTCCCGTTTGATCAATTCCAATGGCTCATAGAACAACAAGCCCTCCATCAACAATTAAAACTTAAAGAATTCTTTGCCAAAAATATCAATACTGCAGATAAAACTCCATCTGATATCCCACCTCAACTACGCAAGGTATTACCACGCTCTACGTTTGACCCGCAATCATTTAATGCTAGTATTAAGATGTTTATGCGACTTATGGAGGCTGATGTACAGGGAACGGTTAATACTCTGCCACCTATGAGACATAACCTGAGTAAACAGGAACATTTAGCACTTAAAAAGTTATCTCAAAACCAACAATTGGTCTTCCGTCCTGCGGATAAGGGCGGTGCCCTGGTAATACAGGATGTACAAAATTACAAGGCTGAAATTCAAGCACAACTTGAAGATTATCATACATATCAACCACTACCTGGTGATCCAACAATAAAAATCAAAAAAGAGCTACAGATGATCTTGAAAATAGCTGTAGATAATGGACAGATCACCCAAGATATAGCTACAGCCCTTGTTCCGGAATTCCCTATGGTACCCCTCCTATACACAACTCCGAAAATACATAAATCTATGACAAAGCCCCCAGGGCGCCCTATAATATCCGCAAGAGGATCATTATTGCAGAATACATCGATATATTTGGATTCTCTGTTTCAGCCGGCCATTAGGGCATATCCCCGATACCTGTTAGACACTCCATCTCTCCTCCTTAAATTGAAGGATTTGCCCGTATTGCAAGGAGAAATATGGCTATGCAGCATTGATGTAAAGAGCTTATATACTGTAATCCCGCATGAGATGGGACTGCAATGCACATACAGATTCTTGAAAGATAATGCGAATTATACGGGACCGGACTTAGGCTTTGTGATGGATTTACTTCGACTCATACTTACATCTAATTTTTTTATCTATGATAATAAATTCTACTTGCAGCGTATTGGCTGTGCGATGGGGTCGAGTGTGGCCCCATCGTACGCCAATATGTTTATGTTTAGTATTGAGCAGGATGCATTTTTTACATGCCCACAGGTTGTTAGCCAGATTGTATTTTACACACGTTTTATAGATGATTTGCTGATAGTCTGGCGGGGGAAAAAGCAGGAGCTGATCAACCTGTTGGATAATTATAATTCATGTGATGGTCCAGTTAAATTCACATACAATATCTCGGAAGATTGTGTAAATTTCCTGGATGTAGCTATTAGGATTAGAGAGAGCATTATCCATACCAGCCTCTATACCAAGGACACCGATAGAAACAACTTACTGCATTATAATAGCGCCCACCCAAGAGCACTTGTGAGAGGTTTACCCTATTCACAGATGTTGAGGATTAAACGCATCACAACAGACAGTAAATTAGCAGAACAACAGATCAATGTATTGATAGATAAATTTCTTGCAAGGGGGTACCAACTTGATATGTTATTGGAAGCAAAGCAAAAGGTGTTACAATATTCGGAGCAGGACATAGCAATAAGACGGGAGTCAGATAAGATATTACCTTGGGTGAATCGGTACAACCAAGCAAGCCCCATTATTACTAAAAAAGTGAAAAAATTATGGCCGATTATACAGTCTGACCCTGAATTACCTCTGGCTAATACTAGAATTATGCCTTGCCATACCAGGGGTAGAAACCTCCGTGATATATTAGTCAAAGCTGACGTATCAACTATACAGGGACCTGTTGCGCCCAGTGGGGCTCGACAAAAATTGGGATGCATTCGTTGCACGTGCACCACCTGCCAATTTATTGTGGCAGGTGAGATATTCAACCATCCATTATCTGGTAAAAAATATTACATTCGTCACCATCTTACGTGTAATACTAAATTCACGGTTTATCAGATTATTTGCCCATGTGGGAAATCCTACATTGGCAAAACAGAACGCAGCTTCAAGGAAAGGATGACTGCGCATAGATCTGCCATCAGGAAGGCACTTGCTACGGGTGGTAGTGAACAACCTGTGGCAAGACACTTCGTAGAAGCAAGACATAATCTAATATCTATCCGATATAGGATGATTGATCATGTACCCCTGAATATACGGGGTGGCAACAGAGGTTTAAAATTGCTGCAGATGGAATCCCGATGGATCCATCGAATGGGGACTTTAACACCCAGAGGCCTAAATGAGCATTTGGGCCTTAATAATTTTTTGTAATAGTGGTCATGGGGGCGAACAAAAGTTGTATTAATGATCTGGCTTGGCCTGTATATATTCATACATGCATACCCGTAATGGGTAGCATTAGTAAGAAATAGATTAAGGGTTGAGGAATTTATTTATATTATATGCATGTGTGCATTGTTTAATTCTAGCTTATATTAACTGCACTGATTAATCCTAATGTGGCATTTAATGTCAATATAGATGCGATGAGCAACCACTATATCACGATGTTGTTTATGTATGTTGAGTAAAATATAGTGGTATTGGTCGCTTTGAGTTGGTAATGGATTCTTAACTCATATATAGGCTAGATTTGGATGTTTAGATTGGTGGTTTAGTTTTATATTTAACATGTAGCTATAGTACGGTAGTTTATTGTACATGTTTCACAGTTGTTATGGTAACGGAGTGATGAGTCAACGGGTGCGCTGTGGAGCGTGAGACGTGATGACATCATCACTGGGAGCCGCCGGGCCGGGTGCGTGGTCCCGCTACCCGAGTGGCGCCATTCACTGATGGGTGGGGATATAAGGTAAGAGTCTATGTTTGTATTTGTAATAAGCCTGATGAAAATGCCGCAATAAAGGCAAATAAGGGCAAATTTATTTGCCCACATGAGAAGTTTTTTGACTGGAGTGCCGCACCTTCCGACAGTATGTATATATATATATATATATATATATATATATATACATACATACCTATGTAATTAATAGTGCATCAGTATGCCACATTACTATATTAGATCAGCAGCAGCCAGCAGGTGACAGGTCTGATACCTCACCTTAGTTTGGAGGATATCAGACACCATGCTGTTGAGTCGACCCCAGGCTGCCTTCACTGAGGGGCTACTTTGCTTTCAAAGCCCTGCCCTGCGCTGGTGAGTGTGTAGTGGAGTCCTGGACGCCGGGTGTGATAGTAGCGGGGCGGTCCCTTTTAGACGTCACGCACTGTGACGTCACCTGGCTCCGGTGCCGCCGAGTCAACTGTATATACGGTGCAGGGAAAGCTTTCTGTCCCCGTGTGAGTGGCGCGACCGTGAGAGTGGGGTCCCCTCTCCGATGTTTAGGGCGGAGGGGGCGTGGCCCCCTTAGGACACCGCAGGCTGCTGCAGTTGAAGGATTTCTTTTTCCTGCTTACTGCAGCACAGAGATCTGTGATGCGGTGGGCCTAATTTGGAGGATGGGCCTGGAGCTGCAGCTCCATCGGCCCCATTGTTAATCCGGCCCTGAGCTAATTGAGCATCTACCAATATATATGTCTGCTGTGAGAGGCAGAGAGGTTCCTGCATTAGCAGGAGGTGCAGGCCCTGACATGCCACATGGAGCATTATGGGTTTGCTCCAAGGTAGGTAGCTCTTAGCTTAGACATATTGTAGTAAGGAGCCATTATCATGTGGCTCCTTGCTGGTTAATAATAGACCCAGATTGGGGTAATGGAGGTGTGAGGTGGTGGTGCCTCTGGACTGGCTGAGCTGGATGGCTTCAGTGTGGCATACCTTTACTTTCTATTAACACTTTTCACTTATTAATTTTTTAACACTATCTCTCTATTTTAATTACATTTCATGTTTGTATCACCCTCTCTATAGCTTCGGCTTTCTAAATACTAATTTATTAACACTATAGTTTTTTCGCTGGGCTTTCTGGCTTATGCTGGTGTTTTGGGGTGCCACACCCTGCACCTAGATATAGCGCTAGGGACCCCAAATATACAGAGACGCCTTGATGCGGCTTTGGGGCTTAACCACACATTTGCGCAAATATGTGTAACGAAGATCTCTGAATTCTATTATCATGTGGCATTTATATCTGGTTACTGTTATCATTCAGGGTGCTGGGGGAAACCAATTGCCTTTTTTTCTTGCTCAGAAATACCCCTCCCTTTCGAGCACCTGAATGTTATCACTAAGCTAATTAAGCATCTACCAATATATATATATTTGTTAGCTCTTTATCATCCATGGCGGAAAACCATCTGGTTCTCCCCCATCGATGATAAAATAGGATTTTAATTACCTACCGGTAAATCCTTTTCTCGTAGTCCATAGAGGATGCTGGAGTCCACATTAGTACCATGGGGTATAGATGGGTCTACCAGGAGCAATTGGCACTTTAAGAGTTTGAGAGTGTGGGCTGGCTCCTCCCTCTATGCCCCTCCTACCAGACTCAGTCTAGAAACTGTGCCCAAGGAGACGGAACATCTTTGAGAGAAGGATTATACACAGATAGTGGCGAGATTCATACCAGCTCACACATACAAGGCAAACCAAGCTAATGAGCTTGAAACTCAGCAAAAGCTGAAACATTACTTAACCAAGTAACAAAAGCAGTACTCAACCAAGAACAAAGTTTAACTGAACATAATAACCACTGCAGGATCACGAAGCATCCTCTCTGGACTACGAGAAAAGGATTTACCCGGTAGGTAATTAAAATCCTATTTTCTCTTACGTCCTAGAGGATGCTGGGGTCCACATTAGTACCATGGGGATGTACCAAAGCTCCCAGAACGGGAGGGAGAGCGCGGAGCCTCCTGCAGAACTGATTGACCAAACCTTAGGTCCTCAGCGGCCAAAGTATCGAACTTGTAGAACTTTGCAAACGTGTTCGACCCCGACCAAATAGCCGCTTGGCAAAGTTGTAAAGCCAAGACACCCCGGGCAGCCGCCCAGGAAGAACCCACCTTATGAGTAGAGTGGGCCTTAACAGATTTTGGACATGGCAATCCTGCCATAGAATATGCATGCTGGATTAGGACAAACAAAGAGTCCGATTTTCTGTGACAAGCAGTCCTCTTCACATAGATCTTCAAAGCCCTCACCACGTCCAAGGACTTTGATGTAATTGAGGAGTCAGTAGCCACTGGCACCACAATAGGTTGGTTGATATGAAAAGCTGACACAACCTTTGGAAGAAACTGCGTCCTGAGCTCAGCTCTATCTTTATGGAAGATTAAATAGGGGCTTTTACAGGATAAAGCCCCCAAATCCGACACACGTCGAGCAGAAGCTAAGGCCAACAAAGTGACAGCCTTCCACGTGAGAAACCTGACCTCAACCTCCGGTAGAGGCTCAACCAATCCGACTGCAGGAACTGCAACACCACGTTAAGATCCCAGGGTGCAGTCGGTGCCACAAAGGGAGGCTGGATGTGCAGAACCCCTTTTAAAAAGGTCTGTACCTCAGGGAGGGCAGCTACTTGTTTCTGGGAAAAAAATAGATAAGGCCAAAATCTGGACCTTTATGGATCCCAAACGCAGTCCCATATCCACACCTGCTTGCAGGAAGTGGAGAAACCGTCCAAGTTGAAACTCGACCGTAGGAAATTTCTTGGATTCACACCAAGACACATATTTTTTCCAAATGCGATGGTAATGTTTAGACGTTACCCCTTTCCTAGCCTGTATCAGGGTAGGAATAACCTTGCTCGGAATACCCTTATGGGCTAAGATCTGTCATTCAACCGCCATGCTGTCAAACGTAGCCGCGGTAAGTCCTGATAAGCGAACAGCCCCTGTTGCAGAAGGTCCTCGTAAAGAAGAAGAGGCCACGGTTCTTCCAGCAGTAGATCCAGAAGATCCGCGTACCAAGCTCGCCTTGGCCAGAGAATTGCCTGAACCCTTGTTCTCTTTATGAGCTTTAGGATTCTTGGAATGAGTGGAAGTGGAGGGAACACATACACTGACTGGAACACCCACTGAGTTACTAGGGCATCCACTGCCACTGCTTGTGTGTCTCTGGACCTGGAACAGGATCTCCGAAGTATCTATTTGATTGAGGCACACCCCAACGACAGGTCACATCTGTGAACACCTCCGGATGGAGGCCCCATTCCCCTGGATGGAGATCGTGTCTACTGAGAAAGTCTGCTTCCAAGTTGTCCACTCCTGAAAGGAAGATCGCTGACAGCACCAACGCGTGCCTTTCTGCCCAGAGTAGGATTCTTCTCCTCTGACATTGCAGCTCTGCTCTTTGTTCCTCCCTGTCGGTTTATGTAGGCCACCGCCATTACATTGTCCGACTGTACTTGAATGGCCCGATCTTGTAGAAGATGAGCCGCTTAGAGAAGACCGTTGTACACGGCTCTTAATTCCAGAATATTTAGTGGAAGAATGGCTTCCTGATTTGACCATCTTCCTTGGAAGGTTTCCCCCTGGGTGACCACTCCTCAACCTCTGAGACTTGCATCCGTGGCCAGAAGGATCCAGTTCTGAATTCCAAACCTGTGGCCCTCTAGAAGGTGAGGCATTTGCAGCCACCAGAGGAGTGAAATCCTTGCCTTCGGCGACAGACGTATCCTCTGGTGCATGTGCAGATGAGACCCCAACCATTTGTCCAGGAGATCCAGTTGGAAGGGTTGAGCATGGAATCTTCTGTACTGTGGAGCCTCATATGAGGCCACAATCTTCCCCAGAAGGCGAATGCACTGATGAACCGACACCCGGGCAGGCTTGAAGACATCCCGGACCATAGCATGTATCACCAACGCTTTCTCCCTTGGAAGAAACACCCTCTGCACTTCCGTGTCAAGGACCATCCCCAGGAAAGACAATCTCCTTGTCGGCTCCAAATGTGATTTCGGAAGGTTCAGGATTCAACCATGATTGCTGAGCAGTTGAGGCGTAAGAATAATTGACTGTAACAAACTTTCCCTGGATACTGCCTTTATCAGCAGATTGTCCAGGTATGGAATTATGTTTACTCCCTGCCTGTGGAGGAGAACCATCATCTCCGCCATTACCTTGGTGAACACCCTCGGTGCTGGGGAGAGGCCAAATGGCAGAGCCTGAAACTGATAGTGACTGTCTAACAGTGCAAATCTGAGATAAGCCTGGTGCGGAGGCCAAATTGGAATGTGGAGGTATGCATCCTTGATATTCAGGGATACCAGAAACTCCCCTTCCTCCAGACCTGAGATCACCGCTCTCAGAGATTCCATTTTGAATTTGTACTCCCTCAGACAGGGGTTTAACTATTTCAAATTCAAAATTGGTCTGACGGAACCATCCGGTTTCGGTACTACGAAAAGGTTCGAATAGTAACCCTTGTTGTGCATATGAGGTGGAACTGGGAGAATGACCTGTGACCCTGCTAATTTTTGGATGGCTTCCTGTAGGATAGCAATGTCTGGCAGCAAAGCTGGCAAGCCTGATTTGAAGAACTGCTGAGTCGGGAGCTCCTGAAATTCCAGCCTGTACCCCTTGGACACAATATCTTGCACCCAGGGGTCCAGGCCCGACGTCACCAAAACGTGACTGAACCTTCTGAGCCTCGCCCCCAACGGTCCTTCCTCCAGGCCGTGCGGTCCACTGCCATGCTGAGGATTTTGATGTACCAGAAGCACGCTTCTGGTCCTGGGAGCCTGCAGCAGCAGGTTTTTTAGATTTTGCCCGCCCTCCAAGGTGTTATGCAGCTTTTTTGTTCTTGATCTAGGAGTCCGAAAGGACTGTGACGTAGCTGAAGAAAAGGGTTTATTCGTGGCAGGCGCAGCTGAAGGAAGAAAAGGTGACTTACCCGCCGTTGCTGTTGAGATCCACGCATCTAGCGCTTACCCAAATAGGGCCTGACCTGTGTAGGGTAGGTTCTCCACGCCTTTCCTGGATACCGTGTCAGCAGACCTTTGGTGCAGCCAGAGTCCTCTACAAGCTGAGACCGACATGGAAGATATCCCGGCAGCCATTGAACCCAGGTCCTTCATGGATTCCACCGCAAATCCCGAAGAATCCTGAATGTTTCGTGTGAACAATTCAACGTCACATTTATCCATTGTATCCAATTCCTCTAGTAACATGCCTGACCACTTTACTATAGCTTTAGAAATCCATGCACAGGCAATAGTAGGCCCTAATATCGCCCCTGAAGCTGTGTATATGGATTTGAGCGTAGTGTAAATTTTTCAACACGGCAGATCCCGGGACTGGTAAAACAACCTTTTTTTGACAGTCTGGATACCGATGCATCAACTTGGGGTGGGGTTTCCCATTTCTTTCTATCTTCCTCAGGGAAGGTGAATGCAACCAGAACCTTTCTTGGGATCTGGAATTTTTTTCTCTGGGTTTTCCCAGGATTTTTTCGTATATAACATTTAATTCCTTAGACGCAGGAAAGGTTAGCGAGGCTTTCTTAGTATCGGTAAAGTAAGCCTCCTCAGCGTGCTCAGGTATTGTGTCAACAATATTTAACACATCTCTAATGGCTTCAATCAATAACTGCACCCCTTTTGCAAGAGAAGCCGCCCCCCTCAGCTTTTCCCCATCACCGTCAACCGTGTCAGAGTCGGTGTCTGTGTCTTCTTGCATAATCTGGGCAAGAGCAAGTTTTTGAGAGTGAGTGCTAAGGGGCCCTGAAGATGCTGACCCAGACCAAACAGTCTTAGAGGTCTGTAAAACTTGAGTTGTATTTTCATATTGTGCTACTCTAGTGGAAATCTGAGAAATCATACTCTTGATAGAGGTTAACCACTCCGGTTCTCTTAATGGAATCTGTGCTAAACCAGAGCAATCCTGATTACATGGAATGGGATCATCCTGAGATGACATATCTTCTGCAGCATATGACACAGAATCCCTAGACATGGCTTATGTGAGACAGCAAGCACGCCCACACACACACACACAGGGAAATGGCAGACAGAGTTTCCCCACTAAGAATGCCAAGAGAGACAGAGTTTGGAGCCAACCCCCACACAGCGCCTTGGGAGAAAAGGACACCACTTACCAGCGTTAACTGTGAACCTTAATAGGTTACACAGTCCCCCTTTCCCCCCACATCCCCCTGGTACCTTTACAAGGCAGCTGGAGTCGATGTGGAGGGACAGCTTTCCCCTGTCAGCGACTGCGTGCAGGAAAGATGACGCTGAACGCTGCTGGGTCCGTTCTGCGGAGAAGATCCGCCCCCTTCCATGGCAGCTGGCTCCCGCTCATATTTGAATTTTTATACTGGCCTGAGGAGAATTGCTGGTGGTGATCCAGGGTCCCCGACAGGCTGTGTGACCAGTTTAGGGTGCAGGCGCTGGCTCAGCGCCGCACCATGTACCGCTGAGCCCCGGAGCGCAGTTAGTACTGAGCTTCCTACCCTGTTGCTGCCATCTTCACACCGGCTCCCTGCTTGTCAGGGGGCTGGTGACTTAACTCGCCACCGACGTCTACTGGCTCTGTAAGGGGGTTGGCGGCATGCTGCTGGGGTGACCGATCCCCTGTGGCGGCGATCGATCTGTCCCCTCAGGAGCTTAGTGTCCTGTCAGCGGAGATAGTGGCTCGCACCCCTCAGGGCGGACACTACTCCTCCCCACCCCCCTTTCCTTAGGCCCACGAAGCAGGGAGGCTGTTGCCAGCAGCCTCCCTGTGCCTAAACTCTATTCTAAAAAATAAAACTAAAGAAACTCCCATGGAGCTCCCCTAGCTGTGACCGGCTCCTCCAGGCACATTTTCTAAACTAAGTCTGGTAGGAGGGGCATAGAGGGAGGAGCCAGCCCACACACTCAAACTCTTAAAGTGCCAGTGGCTCCTGGTGGATCTGTCTATGCCCCATGGTACTAATGTGGACCCCAGCCTCCTCTAGGACGTAAGAGAAAATGAGTTACCATTGGTCAAAGCTGAGAGTATAAGTATCAAGACTATTCCTTTGTCCTGTCGCTTCAATTAGAGTGAGTTGGGGCGGTCAGTGTCAATTGCATGCTTTTGTTATCCTTTATTTGCACCAAATAAACGTTTACATTTTTTTACCCTTTGTTTCAACATATATACTGTCTGTAACTTTAGTGTCTCACTCTACATCTCTAGTGTTTTCTGTACATTATAATTGCTGCTGGGATGCTGAAATTTATTAAGCATGTGAAAGGTTAATAACTACTGTATTAGATTGCCTACAATAATAATGGGCCCTGCATAGATCCCCATAGTCTAATTTTTACTCTACAATTAGATGCTGTTTGGAACAAACTAATTAATTTTGTCTGCTGTTTCCAATTCCCTGGACCTTTCACTGATAACCCTACAACGTTATCACCTTCAGTACTCATGAGATTTTCTACAAAGGACTATTTAGACTTCTTGACCTATACCAAGAGATTAATATAAGCAATTTATTAATGCTAGTTTGCTATAAATACATCTGAGATACTAATAGCAAATTGTGACACGTGATGATTGTCTGAGATGTCTCATCACTGCAGCTCCATGAGGGAAACACAAAGCACTGGCGATTCCCGCTGATAAGCTAATGACTGAATGCCCAGAATGCTTTTGCAGACGATGCTGGTGCCCGGTTTGGAACAGTTGTAGGTGCTACTCACCACCTTGGAAACCATTAAGCTTCCTTGTCGCCAGCTAGCCACAATATTAAATCAATGGAAAGCATATTTGATATAAAGTCTGCAACTAGCTCCATGCTTAACAATCCCAACTAACAGTATGTTATACTCCTCATGTAGACACTGGCAGTCAATATTTTACTTAATGTCCTTGAAAACAGGGTTGTATTAGCATATATGAAATCTTTGCTCATATCCAGTATACCATAGAATAGGGTTTCTGCTCATTTAATTTTTATTTGTTACATTTACTTTTCTTGTAGCCACCAATTCTTCTTTCTATCTATCTATCTATCTATCTATCTATCTATCTATCTATCTATCTATCTATCTATCTATCTATCTATCCGGTTATTGGTTCGGCACTCCTTGTTGAAGCTCACAATCACCTGCGTGCCCTTGTTAGTATAGTACAATATACAGTGGTAGACAACCTTGCAGGGGTGTATAAACACGGTACGGCACTGCAGGACTTTCCAAATGAAGCTCTGCTTATTTTGACGTTTCGGGGATACAAACGCCCCGTCCTCAGAAGTAAAGCAACAACAGTGGCGCTTACCTTATAAACCTTCCCAATCACGAGTGATGTCCCTCATCTGCCCGCTGAACCGCACGCCAGGGCTCCGCCGCCGGGATGCACGCTATTTCTGATTGTGATTGCACAATAAATGTGAAATTATATAAATACAGGCCTTCCTAATATTAATTCTTAATACATATTCTTTTCTGAGGACCAATGGATATACAAAAAAATCTTTGTACTGTTGTTGCTTTACT
This sequence comes from Pseudophryne corroboree, assembly GCF_028390025.1. Classification (NCBI taxonomy): domain Eukaryota; kingdom Metazoa; phylum Chordata; class Amphibia; order Anura; family Myobatrachidae; genus Pseudophryne; species Pseudophryne corroboree. The sequence goes on from NC_086445.1 coordinate 808,223,419, forward strand.
TCTGGGGACGGGGCATTGTAGTCCCGAAACGTCAAATAAACAGAGCTTCATTTGGAAAGTCCTGCAGTGCCGTAACGTGTTTATACACCCCTACAAGGGTGTCTACCACTGGATATTATCTATCTATATATATCTGGAGAGGCGTGGCATGACCATACATTTGCACAAATGGGAATACAGGAATTTCTTGAGATATCCCCTGCCACCAGTTTGGGATTCACATTACCTCTGTCTCTATAAACAAAGTAATCCTAGGTCCGGTTACTTAGGCTATAATTATTCTAAACTATGACCGACCCACAGGAGCGCGCTATAGTGCGTACACACTGGGTGATGTGAACGATTTTAAAGTCCTGAACCGTTGTAATTGGGCACATCATTAAAAAAAAAAAATCATCTGATGTGTACCCAGCTTAATGTTATGGTAAAACATTTATCTATTAATTAAATGTAATAATAGTGACTCATTTAGAAATTGTTCCTGTATCCGGTATTTTAGATATTGGTTATTTTGAAATGAATGTCATGTATCTGATTGTGCTTGACGACTTAGCATGACACTAATTTTGCAAACAAAACTTTCTACATAAAGAAACACGGTGTCTGACTTTCATGTGTGATTTTAGTTACAGCCGTCAGATTTCCAGGATGATCAGTACACCTTGTTTATTTAGAAGATACATGCTGTACAAAATAAGCAGCACAATGTTTGTTCATTTAAGCATAAGGTTAATATTTAATACAAAAAAATGGCAGTTTTCAGGAAAACACTTTAAAAAAAAAATAGTTTGGCACGTATAGTGATTCACTCTCAATATGAAAAATGTATTAGGACATCACTTTATTATCTTTGTGTACTCATTCCAATCTTTCCATGCTGCCAGAACAGATGATAAAAAAAAAACAGAAAAACATTTCATAGTTCTTATCTTGAGCAAAACATGTGTCTCCTATTAGAAACTGCTTAAAAAAAAAAGTTAATGCAATATTATTTTGAAATATTCACCTTTCTCTATATTTTTATAATTTTTTGTTTTCTGAGTTTATACTGTACTTTTATGTGAGATTATTTATTCCTTACTGGTCAATATTAAAGTAAACACATATCCACTTAAAAAACTAATATTTTATATTACTGGTATTTTCTCTTAGATTATTATTATTTCATTCAGTGATTAATTTACAACACTCCATTAATATATGCAAAAAAAAAAAAAACATGGAGAATGGTTTAGTATAAAATAATGAGATTTATGGTAAGAATTTACCGTTGTTAAATCTCTTTCTGCGAGGTACACTGGGGTCCACAAGGATAACATTGGGGTGTAGAGTAGGATCTTGATCCGAGGCACCAACAGGCTCAAAGCTTTTGATTGTTCACAAGATGCTCAGCGCCGCCTCCTCTATAACCCCGCCTCCATGCACAGGGAGCTCAGTTTCGTCAACCAGCCCAATGAAGTAGCAGGTACCGGAGATGACAATCGCTCGTAGCCAAATACACCACACACTCACCACAGGAGAGGGTATTAGCGGCTATGCCAATACAAACCCAAAGAAGTAAAGTGCGTCAGGGTGGGCGCCTTGTGGAGCCCAGTGTACCTCGTAGAAACGGTAAGTTCTTACCATAAATCTCGTTTTCTGCTGCGGGGTACACTGGGCTCCACAAGGATTAACATCGGGGAAGTCCTAAAGCAGTTCCTTATGGGAGGGGATGCACTGTGGCAGGCACAAGAACCCGGCGTCCAAAGGAAGCATCCTGGGAAGCGGCGGTATCGAAGGATAGAACCTTATAAAAGTGTTCCCTGAGGACCACGTAGCCACCTTGCACAATTGTTCAAGGGTTGTACCACGGCGGGCCGCCCAAGAGGGTCCAAACGACCGAGTAGAATGGTCTTTGATGGTAGCAGGAACCGGACGACCAGCCTGTACATAAGCATGTGCAACCACCATTCTAATCCATCTGGCCAGAGTCTGCTTGGAAGCAGGCCAGCCACGTTTGTGAAAACCAAACAAAACAAAAAGAGAATCAGATTTCCTAATGGAGGAAGTTCTCTTCACATAGATACGGAGAGCCCGTACCACATCCAAAGACCGCTCTTTGGCAGACAACTCAGGAGAATTATTGTAAAAATAAGAATTTACTTACCGATAATTCTATTTCTCGGAGTCCGTAGTGGATGCTGGGGTTCCTGAAAGGACCATGGGGAATAGCGGCTCCGCAGGAGACAGGGCACAAAAGTAAAGCTTTACGATCAGGTGGTGTGCACTGGCTCCTCCCCCTATGACCCTCCTCCAAGCCTCAGTTAGGTACTGTGCCCGGACGAGCGTACACAATAAGGAAGGATTTATGAATCCCGGGTAAGACTCATACCAGCCACACCAATCACACCGTACAACCTGTGATATAAACCCAGTTAACAGTATGATAACAGAAGAGCCTCTAAAAGATGGCTCCCTACAACAATAACCCGAATTAGTTAACAATAACTATGTACAATTATTGCAGATAATCCGCACTTGGGATGGGCGCCCAGCATCCACTACGGACTCCGAGAAATAGAATTATCGGTAAGTAAATTCTTATTTTCTCTATCGTCCTAGTGGATGCTGGGGTTCCTGAAAGGACCATGGGGATTATACCAAAGCTCCCAAACGGGCGGGAGAGTGCGGATGACTCTGCAGCACCGAATGAGAGAACTCCAGGTCCTCCTTAGCCAGAGTATCAAATTTGTAAAATTTTACAAACGTGTTCTCCCCTGACCACGTAGCTGCTCGGCAAAGTTGTAATGCCGAGACCCCTCGGGCAGCCGCCCAAGATGAGCCCACCTTCCTTGTGGAGTGGGCCTTTACAGATTTAGGCTGTGGCAGGCCTGCCACAGAATGTGCAAGTTGGATTGTGCTACAGATCCAACGAGCAATCGTCTGCTTAGACGCAGGAGCACCCATCTTGTTGGGTGCATACAATATAAACAACGAGTCAGATTTTCTGACTCCAGCTGTCCTTGCAATATATATTTTCAATGCTCTGACAACATCCAGTAACTTGGAGTCCTCCAAGTCACTTGTAGCCGCAGGCACTACAATAGGCTGGTTCAGATGAAATGCTGACACCACCTTAGGGAGAAAATGCGGACGAGTCCGCAGTTCTGCCCTGTCCGAATGGAAAATCAGATATGGGCTTTTGTAAGATAAAGCTGCCAGTTCTGACACTCTCCTGGCCGAAGCCAGGGCTAGTAGCATGGTCACTTTCCATGTGAGATATTTCAAATCCACATTATTTAGTGGTTCAAACCAATGAGATTTGAGAAAGTCCAAAACAACATTGAGATCCCACGGTGCCACTGGGGGCACCACAGGAGGCTGTATATGCAGCACTCCCTTAACAAAAGTCTGGACTTCAGGAACTGAAGCCAATTCTTTCTGGAAGAAAATCGACAGGGCCGAAATTTGAACCTTAATAGATCCCAATTTGAGACCCATAGACAATCCTGATTGCAGGAAATGTAGGAATCGACCCAGTTGAAATTCCTCCGTCGGAGCACTCCGATCCTCGCACCACGCAACATATTTTCGCCAAATGCGGTGATAATGTTGCGCGGTTACTTCCTTCCGTGCTTTAATCAAAGTAGGAATGACTTCTTCCGGCATGCCTTTTTCCTTTAGGATCCGGCGTTCAACCGCCATGCCGTCAAACGCAGCCGCGGTAAGTCTTGAAACAGACAGGGACCCTGCTGAAGCAAGTCCCTTCTCAGAGGTAGAGGCCACGGATCTTCCGTGATCATCTCTTGAAGTTCCGGGTACCAAGTTCTTCTTGGCCAATCCGGAACCACTAGTATCGTTCTTACGCCTCTTTGCCGTATAATTCTCAATACTTTTGGTATGAGAGGCAGAGGAGGAAACACATATACCGACTGGTACACCCAAGGCGTTACCAGCGCGTCCACAGCTATTGCCTGCGGATCTCTTGACCTGGCGCAATACCTGTCCAGTTTTTTGTTGAGGCGAGACGCCATCATGTCCACCATTGGTCTTTCCCAACGGGTTACCAGCATGTGGAAAACTTCTGGATGAAGTCCCCACTCTCCCGGGTGAAGGTCGTGTCTGCTGAGGAAGTCTGCTTCCCAGTTGTCCACTCCCGGGATGAACACTGCTGACAGTGCTATCACATGATTTTCCGCCCAGCGAAGAATCCTTGCAGCTTCTGCCATTGCACTCCTGCTTCTTGTGCCGCCCTGTCTGTTCACATGGGCGACTGCCGTGATGTTGTCCGACTGGATCAACACCGGCTTTCCCTGAAGCAGAGGTTCTGCCTGGCTTAGAGCATTGTAGATTGCTCTTAGTTCCAGAATGTTTATGTGAAGAGACGTTTCCAGGCTCGTCCACACTCCCTGGAAGTTTCTTCCTTGTGTGACTGCTCCCCAGCCTCTCAGGCTGGCGTCCGTGGTCACCAGGATCCAATCCTGTATGCCGAATCTGCGGCCCTCCAATAGATGAGCACTCTGTAACCACCACAGAAGAGATACCCTTGTCCTTGGAGACAGGGTTATCCGCTGGTGCATCTGAAGATGCGACCCTGACCATTTGTCCAACAGATCCCTCTGGAAAATTCTTGCGTGGAATCTGCCGAATGGAATTGCTTCGTAAGAAGCCACCATTTTTCCCAGGACTCTTGTGCATTGATGTACAGACACCTTTCCTGGTTTTAGGAGGTTCCTGACAAGCTCGGATAACTCCTTGGCTTTTTCCTCCGGGAGAAAAACCTTTTTCTGAACCGTGTCCAGAATCATCCCTAGGAACAACAGACGTGTTGTCGGAATTAACTGGGATTTTGGAATATTCAGAATCCACCCGTGCTGTTTTAGCACTTCTTGAGACAGTGCTAATCCCATCTCTAGCTGTTCTCTGGACCTTGCCCTTATTAGGAGATCGTCCAAGTATGGGATAATTAATACGCCTTTTCTTCGAAGAAGAATCATCATCTCGGCCATTACCTTGGTAAAGACCCGAGGTGCCGTGGACAATCCGAACGGCAGCGTCTGAAACTGATAGTGACAGTTCTGTACGACGAACCTGAGGTACCCCTGGTGTGAGGGGTAAATTGGAACGTGGAGATACGCATCCTTGATGTCCAAGGATACCATAAAGTCCCCTTCTTCCAGGTTCGCTATCACTGCTCTGAGTGACTCCATCTTGAACTTGAACTTCTTTATGTACAGGTTCAAGGACTTCAGATTTAGAATAGGTCTTACCGAGCCATCCGGCTTCGGTACCACAAATAGAGTGGAATAATACCCCTTTCCTTGTTGTAAAAGAGGTACCTTGACTATCACCTGCTGAGAGTACAGCTTGTGAATGGCTTCCAAGACCGTCACCCTGTCGGAGGGGGACGTTGGTAAAGCAGACTTCAGGAAACGGCGAGGTGGATTCGTCTCTAGTTCTAACCTGTACCCCTGAGATATTATCTGCAGGATCCAGGGATCTACCTGCGAGTGAGCCCACTGCGCGCTGAAATTCTTGAGACGACCCCCCACCGCCCCCGAGTCCGCTTGAGAAGCCCCAGCGTCATGCTGAGGCTTTTGTAGAAGCGGGGGAGGGCTTCTGTTCCTGGGAAGGAGCTGCCTGTTGCTGTCTCTTCCCCCTTCCTCTGCCTCGTGGCAGATATGAATATCCCTTTGCTCTCTTGTTTTTAAAGGAACGAAAGGGCTGCGGTTGAAAAGTCGGTGTCTTTTTCTGTTGGGGAGTGACTTGAGGTAAAAAGGTGGATTTCCCGGCTGTAGCCGTGGCCACCAAATCCGATAGACCGACTCCAAATAACTCCTCCCCTTTATACGGCAAAACTTCCATATGCCGTTTTGAGTCCGCATCGCCTGACCACTGTCGCGTCCATAAACTTCTTCTGGCCGAAATGGACATAGCACTTACCCGTGATGCCAGTGTGCAGATATCCCTCTGTGCATCACGCATATAAAGAAATGCATCCTTTATTTGCTCTAAAGACAGTAAAACGTTGTCCCTATCCAGGGTATCAATATTTTCAATCAGGGACTCTGACCAAGCTACCCCAGCACTGCACATCCAGGCTGTCGCTATAGCTGGTCGTAGTATAACACCTGTATGTGTGTATATACTTTTTTGGATATTTTCCATCCTCCTATCTGCTGGATCTTTAAGTGCGGCCGTCTCAGGAGAGGGTAACGCCACTTGTTTTGATAAGCGTGTGAGCGCCTTGTCCACCCTAGGAGGTGTTTCCCAGCGCGCCCTAACCTCTGGCGGGAAAGGGTATAAAGCCAATAACTTCTTTGAAATTAGCATTTTTTTATCGGGGGCAACCCACGCTTCATCACACACCTCATTTAATTCTTCTGATTCAGGAAAAACTATAGGTAGTTTTTTCACACCCCACATAATACCCTGTTTAGTGGTACCTGTAGTATCAGCTATATGTAACGCCTCCTTCATTGCCAAAATCATATAACGTGTGGCCCTACTGGAAAATACGGTTGATTCGTCACCGTCACCACTAGAATCAGTGCCTGTGTCTGGGTCTGCGTCGACCGACTGAGGCAAAGGGCGTTTTACAGCCCCTGACGGTGTTTGAGGCGCCTGGACAGGCACTAATTGATTGTCCGGCCGTCTCATGTCGTCAAACGACTGCTTTAGCGTGTTGACACTATCCCGTAATTCCATAAATAAAGGCATCCATTCTGGTGTCGACCCCCTAGGAGGTGACATCCCCATATTTGGCAATTGCTCCGCCTCCACACCAATATCGTCCTCATACATGTCGACACACACGTACCGACACACAGCAGACACACAGGGAATGCTCTTAACGAAGACAGGACCCCACTAGCCCTTTGGGGAGACCGAGGGAGAGTTTGCCAGCACACACCAAAAGCGCTATATATGACAGGGATAGCCTTATAATAAGTGCTCCCTGTATAGCTGCTTTAATAATATATTTTTGCCACAATTTTGCCCCCCCCTCTCTTTTTTACCCTGTTTCTGTAGTGCAGTGCAGGGGAGAGCCTGGGAGCCGTCCTGACCAGCGGAGCTGTGTAAGGAAAATGGCGCTGTGTGCTGAGGAGATAGGCCCCGCCCCTTTTTCGTCGGGCTCGTCTCCCGCTCTTTAGTGGATTCTGGCAGGGGTTAAATATCTCCATATAGCCCCCGGAGGCTATATGTGAGGTATTTTTAGCCAAATTAGGTTTTCATTTGCCTCCCAGGGCGCCCCCCTCCCAGCGCCCTGCACCCTCAGTGACTGCCGTGTGAAGTGTGCTGAGAGGAAAATGGCGCACAGCTGCAGTGCTGTGCGCTACCTTTAGAAGACTGAGGAGTCTTCTGCCGCCGATTCTGGACCTCTTCTCGTTTCAGCATCTGCAAGGGGGCCGGCGGCGAGGCTCCGGTGACCATCCAGGCTGTACCTGTGATCGTCCCTCTGGAGCTAATGTCCAGTAGCCAAAAAGCCAATCCATCCTGCACGCAGGTGAGTTCACTTCTTCTCCCCTAAGTCCCTCGTTGCAGTGATCCTGTTGCCAGCAGGACTCACTGTAAAATAAAAAACCTAAGCTAAACTTTTCTAAGCAGCTCTTTAGGAGAGCCACCTAGATTGCACCCTTCTCGGCCGGGCACAAAAATCTAACTGAGGTTTGGAGGAGGGTCATAGGGGGAGGAGCCAGTGCACACCACCTGATCGTAAAGCTTTACTTTTGTGCCCTGTCTCCTGCGGAGCCGCTATTCCCCATGGTCCTTTCAGGAACCCCAGCATCCACTAGGACGATAGAGAAAGAATATTCTTTCTTTAAAATAAAGCTATGAATAGGCTGCCTGAGGCAGCCCCCTGTTAAGTGCCTGCTTACTGCATGGCACCAACTTACAAACTGAGCTCCCTGTGCATGGAGGCGGGGTTATAGAGGAGGCGGCGCTGAGCATCTTGGTAACAGTCAAAAGCTTTGAGCCTGTTGGTGCCTCGGATCAAGATCCTACTCTACACCCCGATGTTAATCCTTGTGGAGCCCAGTGTACCCCGCAGCAGAAAAGCACAGTACTCTTTATGGAGAATAAGTCGTACTGGAAATTAACGCTGACAGCATGTCACATAATAACATCGCTACAATAGAATATGTTCCTATGGTGAACCTCTTTTTTTTATCTGTAGGAACTATTAATTAATGGAGGATCAATAGGTAGAAATTAAAAGGAACACAGTGTGAAAAACAAAATGGAAGTTTTGTGACAGAAATTCATCTTTCAGCAAAACAATGATTCATACTGTAGTACAGGATCAAAGTAGTGATGAGCACCGGAAATTTTTCGGGTTTTGGTTTTGGGTTCGGTTCCACGGCCGTGTTTTGGGTTCGAACGCGTTGTGGCAAAACCTCACCGAATTTTTTTTGTCGGATTCGGGTGTGTTTTGGATTCGGGTGTTTTTTTCAAAAAACCCTAAAAAACAGCTTAAATCATAGAATTTGGTGGTCATTTTGATCCCAAAGTATTATTAACCTCAATAACCATAATTTCCACTCATTTTCAGTCTATTCTGAACACCTCACACCTCACAATATTATTTTTAGTCCTAAAATTTGCAGCGAGGTCGCTGGATGGCTAAGCTAAGCGACCCAAGTGGCCGACACAAACACCTGGCCCATCTAGGAGTGTCACTGCAGTGTCACGCAGGATGGCCCTTCCAAAAAACACTCCCCAAACAGCACATGACGCAAAGAAAAAAAGAGGCGCAATGAGGTAGCTGTGTGAGTAAGCTAAGCGACCCTAGTGGCCGACACAAACACCTGGCCCATCTAGGAGTGGCACTGCAGTGTCACGCAGGATGGCCCTTCCAAAAAACACCCCCCAAACAGCACATGACGCAAAGAAAAATGAAAGAAAAAAGAGGTGCAAGATGGAATTGTCCTTGGGCCCTCCTACCCACCCTTATGTTGTATAAACAGGACATGCACACTTTAACCAACCCATCATTTCAGTGACAGGGTCTGCCACACGACTGTGACTGAAATGACGGGTTGGTTTGGACCCCCACCAAAAAAGAAGCAATTAATCTCTCCTTGCACAAACTGGCTCTACAGAGGCAAGATGTCCACCTCATCATCCTCCTCCGATATATCACCGTGTACATCCCCCTCCTCACAGATTATCAATTCGTCCCCACTGGAATCCACCATCTCAGCTCCCTGTGTACTTTGTGGAGGCAATTGCTGCTGGTGAAGGTCTCCACGGAGGAATTGATTATAATTCATTTTAATGAACATCATCTTCTCCACATTTTCTGGATGTAACCTCGTACGCCGATTGCTGACAAGGTGAGCGGCGGCACTAAACACTCTTTCGGAGTACACACTTGTGGGAGGGCAACTTAGGTAGAATAAAGCCAGTTTGTGCAAGGGCCTCCAAATTGCCTCTTTTTCCTGCCAGTATAAGTACGGACTGTCTGACGTGCCTACTTGGATGCGGTCACTCATATAATCCTCCACCATTCTTTCAATGGGGAGAGAATCATATGCAGTGACAGTAGACGACATGTCCGTAATCGTTGTCAGGTCCTTCAGTCCGGACCAGATGTCAGCATCAGCAGTCGCTCCAGACTGCCCTGCATCACCGCCAGCGGGTGGGCTCGGAATTCTGAGCCTTTTCCTCGCACCCCCAGTTGCGGGAGAATGTGAAGGAGGAGATGTTGACAGGTCGCGTTCCGCTTGACTTGACAATTTTGTCACCAGCAGTTCTTTGAACCCCAGCAGACTTGTGTCTGCCGGAAAGAGAGATCCAAGGTAGGTTTTAAATCTAGGATCGAGCACGGTGGCCAAAATGTAGTGCTCTGATTTCAACAGATTGACCACCCGTGAATCCTTGTTAAGCGAATTAAGGGCTCCATCCACAAGTCCCACATGCCTAGCGGAATCGCTCTGTGTTAGCTCCTCCTTCAATGTCTCCAGCTTCTTCTGCAAAAGCCTGATGAGGGGAATGACCTGACTCAGGCTGGCAGTGTCTGAACTGACTTCACGTGTGGCAAGTTCAAAAGGTTGCAGAACCTTGCACAACGTTGAAATCATTCTCCACTGCGCTTGAGACAGGTGCATTCCACCTCCTATATCGTGCTCAGTTGTATAGGCTTGAATGGCCTTTTGCTGCTCCTCCAACCTCTGAAGCATATAGAGGGTTGAATTCCACCTCGTTACCACTTCTTGCTTCAGATGATGTCAGGGCAGGTTCAGGCGTTTTTGGTGGTGCTCCAGTCTTCTGTACGTGGTGCCTGTACGCCGAAAGTGTCCCGCAATTCTTCTGGCCACCGACAGCATCTCTTGCACGCCCCTCTCGTTTTTTAAATAATTCTGCACCACCAAATTCAAGGTATGTGCAAAACATGGGACGTGCTGGAATTTGCCCAGATTTAATGCACACACAATATTGCTGGCGTTGTCCGATGCCACAAATCCACAGGAGAGTCCAATTGGGGTAAGCCATTCTGCGATGATCTTCCTCAGTTGCCGTAAGAGGTTTTTAGCTGTGTGCGTATTCTGGAAAGCGGTGATACAAAGCGTAGCCTGCCTAGGAAAGAGTTGGCGTTTGCGAGATGCTGCTACTGGTGCCGCCGCTGCTGTTCTTGCGGCGGGAGTCCATACATCTACCCAGTGGGCTGTCACAGTCATATAGTCCTGAGCCTGCCCTGCTCCACTTGTCCACATATCCGTGGTTAAGTGGACATTGGGTACAACTGCATTTTTTAGGACACTGGTGAGTCTTTTTCTGAGGTCTGTGTACATTTTCGGTATCGCCTGCCTAGAGAAATGGAACCTAGATGGTATTTGGTACCGGGGACACAGTACCTCCAACAAGTCTCTAGTTGCCTCTGCAGTAATGATGGATACCGGAACCACGTTTCTCACCGCCCAGGATGCCAAGGCCTCAGTTATCCGCTTTGCAGCAGGATGACTGCTGTGATATTTCATCTTCCTCGCAAAGGACTGTTGGACAGTCAATTGCTTGGTGGAAGTAGTAAAAGTGGTCTTACGAGTACGACTTCCCCTCTGGGATGACCATCGACTCCCAGCAGCAACAACAGCAGCGCCAGCAGCAGTAGGCGTTACACGCAAGGATGCATTGGAGGAATCCCAGGCAGGAGAGGACTCGTCGTAATTGCCAGTGACATGGCCTGCAGGACTATTGGCATTCCTGGGGAAGGAGGAAATTGACACTGAGGGAGTTGGTGGGGTGGTTTGCGTGAGCTTGGTTACAAGAGGAAGGGATTTACTGGTCAGTGGACTGCTTCCGCTGTCGCCCAAAGTTTTTGAACTTGTCACTGACTTATGATGAATGCGCTGCAGGTGACGTATAAGGGAGGATGTTCCGAGGTGGTTAACGTCCTTACCCCTACTTATTACAGCTTGACAAAGGCAATGACAAATGTTGTCCGCATTTCTGTTGAAATACTTCCACACTGAAGAGCTGATTTTTTTGGTATTTTCACCAGGCATGTTAATGGCCCTATTCCTCCCACGGACAACAGGTGTCTCCCCGGGTGCCTGTCTTAAACAAACCACCTCACCATCAGAATCCTCCTGGTCAATTTCCTCCCCAGCGCCAGCAACACCCATATCCTCCTCATCCTGGTGTACTTCAACACTGACATCTTCAATCTGACTATCAGGAACTGGACTGCGGGTGCTCCTTCCAGCACTTGCAGGGGGCGTGCAAATGGTGGAAGGCGCATGCTCTTCACGTCCAGTGTTGGGAAGGTCAGGCATCGCAAACGACACAATTGGACTCTCCTTGTGGATTTGTGATTTCGAAGAACGCACAGTTCTTTGCTGTGCTTTTGCCAGCTTGAGTCTTTTCATTTTTCTAGCGAGAGGCTGAGTGCTTCCATCCTCATGTGAAGCTGAACCACTAGCCATGAATATAGGCCAGGGCCTCAGCCGTTCCTTGCCACTCCGTGTGGTAAATGGCATATTGGCAAGTTTACGCTTCTCCTCCGACAATTTTATTTTAGATTTTTGAGTCCTTTTTTTACTGATATTTGGTGTTTTGGATTTTACATGCTCTGTACTATGACATTGGGCATCGGCCTTGGCAGACGACGTTGCTGGCATTTCATCGTCTCGGCCATGACTAGTGGCAGCAGCTTCAGCACGAGGTGGAAGTCGATCTTGATCTTTCCCTATTTTTGGAACCTCAACATTTTTGTTCTCCATATTTTAATAGGCACAACTAAAAGGCACCTCAGGTAAACAATGGAGATGGATGGATACTAGTATACTTATGGATGGACGAGCGACTGCCGACACAGAGGTAGCTACAGCCGTGGACTACCGTACTGCGTCTGCTGCTAATATAGACTGGATGATAATGAGATATAAAATATATATATATCACTACTGCAGCCGGACAGGTATATATTATATAATGACGGACCTGCTGGACACTGTCAGCTCAGCACTGCAGACTCCTAAAGTAAGCTACTAGTAGTATCAAGAAGATAGAAAAAAAAAAACACCACAGGTAGGTGGTATACAAATATGGATGGACGAGCGACTGCCGACACAGAGGTAGCTACAGCCGTGGACTACCGTACTGCGTCTGCTGCTAATATAGACTGGATGATAATGAGATATAAAATATATATATATCACTACTGCAGCCGGACAGGTATATATTATATAATGACGGACCTGCTGGACACTGTCAGCTCAGCACTGCAGACTCCTAAAGTAAGCTACTAGTATCAAGAAGATAGAAGAAAAAAAAAACACCACGGGTAGGTGGTATACAATTATGGATGGACGAGCGACTGCCGACACAGAGGTAGCTACAGCCGTGGACTACCGTACTGCGTCTGCTGCTAATATAGACTGGATGATAATGAGATATAAAATATATATATATATCACTACTGCAGCCGGACAGGTATATATTATATAATGACGGACCTGCTGGACACTGTCAGCTCAGCACTGCAGACTCCTAAAGTAAGCTACTAGTATCAAGAAGATAGAAAAAAAAAAAAACACCACGGGTAGGTGGTATACAATTATGGATGGACGAGCGACTGCCGACACAGAGGTAGCTACAGCCGTGGACTACCGTACTGCGTCTGCTGCTAATATAGACTGGATGATAATGATATAAAAAATATATATATATCACTACTGCAGCCGGACAGGTATATATTATATAATGACGGACCTGCTGGACACTGTCAGCAGAATGCGTTTATAGAATAAAAACACCACACGACGAGTGTTTAACTTTTTCAGGCAGACAATCACAATATACTGGTGGTCAGTGGTCACTGGTCAGTCACACTGGCAGTGGCACTCTGGCAGCAAAAGTGTGCACTGTTAAAATATGTACTCCTGCTATAACTGCTCCCCAGTCTCCCCCACAATTAAGCTGTGTGAGCAGTGAGCACTCAGCACAGTCAGATATACAGTATTACATAGATGATGCAGCACACTGAGGGCACACTGAGGCTGAGCACAGATATGGTATGTGACTGTGTCACACTGTGTATCGTTTTTTTTTCAGGCAGAGAACGGATTAATTAAACTGGTGGTCACTGGTCACACTATCAGCAAGTAGTACTCCTAATATGCTCCCCAAAATTAGTAAATCAAGTGTCTCTACTACTCTCTAGTCTACTCTAAACGGAGAGGACGCCAGCCACGTCCTCTCCCTATCAATCTCAATGCACGTGTGAAAATGGCGGCTCCTTATATAGAATCCGAGTCTCGCGATAGAATCCGAGCCTCGCGAGAATCCGACAGCGGGATGATGACGTTCGGGCGCGCTCGGGTTAACCGAGCAAGGCGGGAAGATCCGAGTCTGCCTCGGATCCGTGTAAAAAGCGTGAAGTTCGGGGGGTTCGGTTTCCGAGAAACCGAACCCGCTCATCACTAGATCAAAGGTACTGTACATGTGAGTGGGCTCAAAAAGAAATAGGCGAATGTCAAACCATAGATATAAAAATTAAATAAACTCCACCCCTTATGATAATAAGTGATCTCTTAGACCTCAATTTTTTTAGAGTGTTCCACACTGTAAACACTCAGTAATATGGAATAGGTTTAAAACTGTGTTACATGGAATGTGGACAATGTTAAATTCCAGAAAGGGTCATTTTCTAATGCTTTACTTTTTGAGTAGTATATATATTTTTATACTATACTATACCATTGTATACATTTTTACTTGTTTTATGTCATTTTTATATATCATTGAAGTATTCTGGAACCATCACTTGATAAAAAAAAAAGTAACCATATGCCAAAAACAGAACACATAATTTGCAAGATGGCAGCTCTCATTGTAGGCACAATGGTGTATAAATCATTTCAATGCAAACCCCTCAGTAAAGTCATTTGTGGTGACTGTGGAGAAAGAGGCTGAGACACACCATAATATCTGTGAGATACATGCCCAATAATAACCTTAACAAGCTTATGGGATATTAATTTTGTAAAAGAGCTAGGCTTATTGTATTATGGCATGGCAGCAGAGGATACTGCAAGATAACAAATATGCTATGAGAAATGGAATAAGGAGCCTGCGGCTGGCCAGACCATTAATGAGTCTTTCCCTGGCCCTGACCATTTTGATAAAGGTATTTCCACCATTGCAATTGCCAACCAACTACTGATCTCCCGGAGAACCACTATTTGCAGACCAGGTAAGCTTCTTTCAACAGATATGGTGGCTGCATTGCCCCGTCCTTGTGCTGCTGTCACTCTCTGATAGTCAGACAGAAAGTGACAGTGGGAGGCAAACACTGCTTTTTATTGTCACCCACTGCTTCTCCGTACCACTCATTGCCTCTCCCTGCCACCGTCTGCCTCCCCCAGTCACCAAACGCCTCTCCCGTCACTCTCTGCCACCCTCTGCCTCCCCCAATCACCAACCGCCTCTCCATCACCCACTACCTCCAGCTGTCACCCACTGCTTGTCATACTAAGGCCCTCGTTTATCAAGCCTTGGAGAGTGATAAATTGCACAGTGATAAAGTACCAGCCAATCAGCTCCTAAATGCCATGTTACAGGCTGTGTTTGAATAATGAAAGTTAGGAGCTGATTGGCTGGTTATTTACAGTATCACAGTGCTATCTATCACTCTCCAAGGCTTGATAAATCTGGGCCTAAGTATAAAAGCACTAAGGGACTAATTCAGCATGGATCACAAAAGCAAAATTTCTAATGGGCAAAACCATGTGCTTTGCAAGTGGGGCAGATATAACATGTGCAGAGAGTTAGATTTGGGTGGGGTGTGTTCAAACTGAAATCCAAATTGCAGTGTGAAAATGAAGCAGCCAGTATTTACCATGAACAGAAACAAAATAAGCCACCCAAATCTAATTCTCTCTGCACTTGTTATATTTGCCCCACCTGCAGTGCACATGGTTTTGCCCATTAGAGAAAGGGGTGGTCTTCAGTATGCCGGCGGTCGGGCTCCCGGCGCCCAGCATACCGGCGCCGGGAGCCCGACAGCCGGCATACCGACACTTATTCTCCCTCGTGGGGGTCCACGACCCCCCTGGAGGGAGAATAAAATAGTGTGGCGCGCGTAGCCACGCCACCGTCCCTGTAGCGGGGCGAGCGCAGCGAGCCCGCAAGGGGCTCATTTGCGCTCGCCACACCGTTGGTAAGCCGGCGGTCGGGCTCCCGGCGCCGGTATGCTGGTCGCCGGGAGCCCGGCCACCGGCATATCGTAGTGAACCCTAGAGAAAGATTTTGCTTTTACGATCCATGCTGAATTAGGCCCTAAATCCCAAATTTTGCACTGGGACAGTGATACTCTACTTATGTTCCTGTACAAACTTAAATGTATAGCTAAACAACTACATATAGAATTTCCGGTGCTAACTTCGTATATAGGAGGTTATTCATGTTGGATTGCAGATTCTACTAAAAAGCAGCATCTGCAATCCTTTTTTTCTGCATGCTGGGGCCCGCCCATTGCAGGGCAAGTATGCTAAATGGCCTGCCCAGTGACTGCAGCAACTGTGGAAGTCCCCCTGCAGCTGCATTTAGGCTGTGTATGCAGGAGTTCCGCCGCCAATTTCTTGTTCAGAACGGCTGCGTGTTATGTCACGCAGCCACCCGAAAATGCCGCCGCCATGCCCCAACTTTCAATGCGCCGCCCCCGCAACTCCCTGTGCCGCCCTCTGCCTGCCCCGCAAACACCTCTGCCTATCAATCAGGCAGAGGCGTTTGCAGCCAATGCGATCAGATTGCATTGGTTGCTAGCGCACACGCAGTACAGGACCTGCGTGTGCGCACTGCCACCGCCACCGGGTTATTGCAGTCACATCGATTAGCGATGCGACCTGAATATCCCCCATAGTCAGATTGCTGCACTGAGGGGGAAGGGGGGGGGGGGGGAGTAAATGTAAATGTATGTATCAAATTATTAAAATAGGCATTAATATAAAATAGTATTGTTATTAATATTAGATAAACAATGAATTACAGCTGCATGGTGGGGGGCATGTCCTGATTGCTGGAGGCGTGGCCCCACTACCATAGGGGGGAAAAAAAATTGGTTTGTGTTGAGCAAGGAGGTGCCGTCGGGGGGGCGTGCCATTAGAGGGATTGCTCCTTCCACCAACACAGGAAGTGGAGGCTGCTCAGCAGAAACAGCCTCCCTGGCCCCATGGCAGCCCAGCACACAGTAGCTGCATGTAGGTTAGGGGGGAGGGTGGCTGGGGAACCAGGCCCCTCCAACAAGCCAGGCCCGGGTAATTAGTACCCGCTCCTCCCCCTCACGGCAGCCCTGTTGATACATAAATAATCAATATTACTTTTTAAGATAATGTCAGTATGAAATACTGATGAAACAAATGAGTAGATGATAAATGCATTAGAAGTGTTGTTACATTGTCCACTGCTCTACCTACCTCTGTGTCGTCAAGTATACTATCCATCCATACCTATGGTGCATTTTAGTTGTGCGCAGTATATATAGTAGGAGGACAGTGCAGAATTTTGCTGACCACAAGTATATAATATATAGCAGTACGGTACAGTAGGCCACTGCTCTACCTACCTCTGTGTCATCAAGTATACTATCCATCCATACCTGTGGTGCATTTTAGTTGTGCGCAGTATATATAGTAGGAGGACAGTGCAGAATTTTGCTGACCACCAGTATATAATATATAGCAGTACGGTACAGTAGGCCACTGCTCTACCTACCTCTGTGTCGTCAAGTATACTATCCATCCATACCTATGGTGCATTTTAGTTGTGCGCAGTATATATAGTAGGAGGACAGTGCAGAATTTTGCTGACCACCAGTATATAATATATAGCAGTACGGTACAGTAGTCCACTGCTCTACCTACCTCTGTGTCGTCAAGTATACTATCTATCCATACCTGTGCTGCATTTTAGTTGTGCGCAGTATATAGTAGGAGGGGACAGTGCAGAATGTTGCTGTGACCACCAGTATATATATAGCAGTACGGTACAGTAGTCCACTGCTATACCTACCTCTGTGTCGTCAAGTATACTATCCATCCATACCTGTGCTGCATTTTAGTTGTGCGCAGTTTATAGTAGGAGGGGACAGTGCAGAATGTTGCTGTGACTACCAGTATATATATAGCAGTACGGTACAGTAATCCACTGGTCTACCTCTGTGTCGTCAAGTATACTACAAAAGTTCAGTAAAATGACCCAAAATATCAAAATTAAAAGCGTCTGATGAGAAGCGTAAACTTGCCAATATGCCATTTATGACACGAAGTGGCAAGGAACGGCTGAGGCCCTGGCCTATGTTCATGGCTAGTGGTTCAGATTCACATGAGGATGGAAGCACTCATCCTCTCGCTAGAAAACTGCAGTGCCACTCCTAGATGGGCCAGGTGTTTGTGTCGGCCACTTGGGTCGCTTAGCTTAGTCACACAGCTACCTCATTGCACCTCTTTTTTTCTTTGCATCATGTGCTGTTTGGGGACTATTTTTTTAAAATCTGCCATCCTGTCTGACACTGCAGTGCCACTCCTAGATGGGCCAGGTGTTTGTGTCGGCCACTTGGGTCGCTTAGCTTAGCCATCCAGCGACCTCGGTGCAAATTTTAGGACTAAAAATAATATTGTGAGGTGTTCAGAATAGACTAGAAATGAGTGGAAATTATGGTTATTGAGGTTAAGAATACTATGGGATCAAAATGACCCCCAAATTCTATGATTTAAGCTGTTTTTGAGGGGTTTTTGTAAAAAAAAACACCTGAATCCAAAACACACCCGAATCCGACAAAAAAATTTCAGGGAGGTTTTGCCAAAACGTGTCCGAATCCAAAACACAGCCGCGGAACCGAATCCAAAACCAAAACACAAAACCCGAAAAATTTCCGGTGCACATCACTACTTAGGACCATACTGTATTTCGATCTGTTGGTTTAGTATACAGACTTGTTATGAGCTTTCCCTCACGTATGCGTATGATCGGTATCCGGACTCCAGGTCGACAACAAAAAGGTCGACACACCTTAGGTCGACGCCAATTGGTCGACACACCTTAGGTCGACATGGACAAAAGGTTGACAGGAAAAAGGTCGACATGGAAAAAGGTCGACATGAGTTTTTCACAATTTTTTTCTTTTTTGGAACTTTTTCATACTTAACGATCCACGTGGACTACGATTGGAACGGTAATCTGTGCCGAGCGGAGCGAAGGCACCATGCCCGAAGCATGGCGAGCGAAGCGAGCCATGCGAGGGGGCGCGGTGCACTAATTGGGGTTCCCGGTCACTCTAAGAAGAAAACGACACAAAAAAAAACTAATGTCGACCTTTTTCCACGTCGACCTTTTGTCCATGTCGACCTAATGTGTGTCGACCAATTGGTGTCGACCCAAGGTGTGTCAACCTTTTTGTTGTCGACCTGGAGTCCCAGACCCGTATGATCATATCCAAAAAGTTAATGTCAGTAAGACTGCAATTCATCGTTAATTTGATGGGACGAGTCGATATAATTTGTGCCTTGATGATGTCCTGGAAAGACTGTTCACCACCTATCCAACAAATTAGTAAATCATCTATATAACGATAATACAAAAAAAATTAGGCTAGCTGTGGCTCTATTTTCGTAAAACAGTCTTCACTCCACCACCCACATATAATAGGATTTTAATACCTACCGGTAAATCCTTTTCTCTTAGTCCGTAGAGGATGCTGGGGAAGCTTCAAGAACCATGGGGTATAGACGGGATCCGCAGGAGACATGGGCACTTTAAGACTTTGAAAGGGGTGTGAACTGGCTCCTCCCTCTATGCCCCTGCTCCAGACTCCAGTTATAGGAACTGTGCCCAGGGAGACGGACATTTTGAGGAAAGGATTTATTGTTAAGTAAGGTGAGATTCATACCAACTCACACCTCAAGCACGCCGTACAACATGGTATTTAACAGAAACCCAGTCAACGGCATGAACCATGTCAGCAACAGGCTGACTACAACATAACACAACCTGTGTGTAAACATAACTATTAACTGCAGATAGAGTCAGCACTGGGACGGGCGCCCAGCATCCTCTACGGACCAAGAGAAAAGGATTTACCGGTAGGAATTAAAATCCTATTTTCTCATAAGTCCTAAAGGATGCCGGGGACGCTACAAGAACCATGGGGTTTAAACCAAAGCTCTAGAATGGGCGGGAGAGTGCGGATGACTCTGTAGCACCGATTGACCAAACATGAGGTCCTCATCAGCCAAGGTATCAAACTTGTAAAATTTCGCAAAAGTGTTTGAACCCAACCAAGTAGCTGCTCGGCAGAGTTGTAATGCCGAGACTCCTCGGGCAGCCGCCCAGGATGAGCCCACTTTCCTGGTAGAGTGGGCCTTCACTGATTTCGGTAACGGCAATCCAGCCGTAGAATAAGCATGCTGAATCGTATTGCAGATCCAGCGCGCAATAGTCTGCTTTGAAGCAGGCGTTCCAATCTTGTTGGCAGCATACAGGATAAACAGAGCTTCCGTTTTCCTAAGTGGAGCCGTTCTGGCGACATAAATCTTCAAGGCCCTGACCACATCGAGAGATTTTGACTCCCGGAAGACGTCAGTAGCCACTGGTACCACAATAGGCTGGTTCATGTGGAACGATGAAACCACCTTCGGCAGAAATTGTTGACGAGTACTCAACTCCGCTCTATCCTCATGGAAAATTAAATAAGGACTCTTGTGAGACAAATCCGCTAACTCAGACACCCGCCTTGTGGATGCCAAGGCCAATAGCATGACCACTTTCCATGTGAGAAATTTCAACTCAACCTTCTGTAAAGGTTCAAACCAATGTGATTGAAGAAAATGCAACACCACGTTAAGATCCCATGGTGCCACTGGGGGCACAAATGGAGGTTGGATGTGCAAAACTCCTTTCACGAAAGTCTGAACTTCTGGAAAGGAAGCCAATGGTTTCTGAAAGAAAACCGATAAGGCCGAAATTTGTACTTTAATCGAGCCTAACTTTAGACCCGCATCCACACCTGCTTGCAGGAAATGGAGAAAACGCCCTAGCTGAAATTCTTCCGTAGGAGCCTTTTTGGATTCACACCAAGACACATATTTTCTCCAAATACAGTGATAATGTTTAGACGTTACTCCTTTTCTAGCCTGAAGAAGTGTGGTAATAACTTCACTGGGAATACCCTTTCGGGCTAGGATCCGGCGTTCAACCGCCAAGCCGTCAAACGTAGCCACGGTAAGTCGTGGTACACGCACGGCCCCTGCTGTAACAGATCCTCTCATAGAGGAAGAGGCCAGGGATCTCATATGAGTAATTCCTGAAGATCTGGATACCAAGCCCTCCTTGGCCAGTCTGGAGCAATGAGGATCACCTGAACCTTTGTTCTTCTTATGATCTTTAACAACTTTGGAATGAGTGGCAGCGGAGGAAACACGTACACCGACTGAAACACCCATGGTGTTACCAGCGCATCCACCGCTATTGCTTGAGGGTCCCTCGACCTGGAACAATATCTCTGAAGTTTCTTGTTGAGGCGTGACGCCATCATGTCTATTAGAGGAATTCCCCAAAGACTTGTCACTCCTGTGAAAACCTCTTGATGAGACCCCACTCTCCTGGATGGAGATCGTGTCTGCTGAGGAAGTCTGCTTCCCAGTTGTCCACTCCTGGAATAAAGATCGCTGACAGAGCGATTGTTTGTCTTTCCGCCCAGTGGAGAATTTTTGTGGCCTCCTCCATTGCCACCCTGCTCTTTGTTCCGCCCTGGTGGTTTATGTGTGCTACTGCTGGTATATTGTCCAATTGTATTAGGACGGGCCGGTTGCGAAGAAGACGTTCCGCTTGAAGGAGGCCGTTGTAAATGGCCCTTAACTCCAGAACATTTATGTGTAGACAAACTTCCTGTCTTGACCATTTTCCCCTCGAAGTTTTCCCCCTGTGTGACTGCTCCCCAGCCTCGGAGACTCGCATCCGTGGTTACTAGGATCCAGTCCTGGATCGCGAACCTGCGTCCCTCTAGGAGGTGAGAGCTGTGCAGCCACCACAGGAGTGAGATTCTGGTCTTGGAGGATAGGATTATTTTCCGGTGTATGTGCAGATGAGATCCGGACCACTTGTCCAACAGGTCCCACTGAAACACCCTGGCATGAAATCTGCCAAATTTAATGGCCTCGTAGGCCGCCACCATCTTCCCCAGCAGTGCATTGATGAATTGATACTCTCGCTGGTTTCAGAATTTGTTTGACCAAACTCTGAATTTCCAGAGCCTTCTCTTCTGGAAGAAAAATTCTCTAATTCCGTGTCCAGAATAATTCCCAAAAACAACAGCCGCTTTGTCGGATTCAACTGCGACTTCGACAGGTTTAGGAGCCAACCATGTTGTTGCAGAACTGTCAGGGAGAGCGCAATGTCCTGCTCCAGCTTGTTTTTGGATCTCGCCTTTATCAGGAGATCGTCCAGGTAAGGAATAATTGTGACTCCTTGCTTGCGAAGGAGAACCATCATTTCCGCCATTACCTTGGTGAAAATCCTCGGAGCCGTGGATAGACCAAACGGCAGCGTCTGAAATTGGTAATGACAATCCTGAGTAGCAAACCGCAGGTAAGCCTGATGCGGAGGATATATGGGGATGTGTAAGTAGGCATCCTTTATGTCGACCGACACCATGAAATCCCCTTCCTTTAGACTGGAGATCACTGCTCGGAGAGATTCCATCTTGAATTTGAATTTTCTTAGGTAAAGATTGAGGGATTTTAGGTTCAGAATTGGTCTGACCGAGCTGTCCGGCTTCGGGACCACAAACAGGACTGAATAAAAGCCTTCTCCCTGTTGTGCCGGGGGAACCCTGACAATAACTTGGTTCCGACACAATTTTTGTATTGCATCGCATACTACCTCCCTGTTCGGATGAGAAGCTGGTAAGGCTGATTTGAAAAAAACGTCGAGGGGGCACGTCTTGAAACTCCAGTTTGTACCCCTGGGACACTATTTCCAGAATCCACGGGTCTAGGGCCGAACGAGCCCAGAAATGACTGAAAAGTTTGAGACGTGCCCCCACCGGTGCGGACTCCCGCAATGGAGCCCCAGCGTCATGCGGTGGATTTGGCGGAAGCCGGGGAGGACTTCTGCTCCTGAGAACCTGCCACGGCCGGAGATCTTTTACCTTTTCCTCTTCCTCTATTAGCAAGGAAGGAATAACCTTGGCCTTTTTTGTATTTATTTGGCCGAAAGGACTGCATCTGCAAGTGGTGAGCTTTCTTTTGTTGTGGAGGAACATAAGGCAAAAATGACGACTTACCCGCGGTAGCCGTAGATACCAACTCAGCAAGACCTTCACCAAACAACACACCACTTTATACGGTAGAGACTCCATAGCTTTCTTAGAGTCAGCATCAGCATTCCATTGATGAATCCACAGTGCTCTTCTAGCTGAGACTGCCGTGGCATTTGCCCTTGATCCCAAGAGGCCAATATCTCTCGCCGCTTCCTTTAAGTAGGCTGCAGCGTCCCTGATATAACCTAACGTTAAAAGGATGGCCTGCCTATCCAGGGTATCTATATCAGATGACAAGTTATCTGCCCACTTTTCTATAGCACTACTCACCCACGCAGATGCAATAGCTGGTCTGAGTAGTGTACCTGTGGTGACGTAAATAGATTTTAACGTATTTTCCTGTCTATGATCCGCAGGATCCTTAAGGGCTGCCGTGTCAGGAGACTGTAAAGCCACCTTTTTAACGTCAATAGTTTTTATTAGAGAAAAACAATTTTATGGGGTACAAAAAGAAAAAGGGGGAGGGGGCACATAACATATCACAGCAACACGATATAGGGGGGGACGTGGGGGGGCACAGGGGAGGGGGGGAGCTTCCAGTAACACAATGGTGAAGGTACCTTGAAACAAATATGGCAGACATAAGAAATAAGAAAGAGCAGAGGAGAGAGAAATATGGAGGACAGAAAAGGAGAGGAGACCGCTTCAAGTGGCAAACAGACAGAAAACATTAAGTTTGAGAGAGGAACTCAGGTGTGAAAACTGTGTAAAAGAAACCGATATATCGTTTTAAAGAGGCATAGCATGTGAAACAATATAAGTCAAGAGGGATATGCAGAGGCATAGGGAGAGAAAGGGGACTGAAACAGAAACATAAACATGATCCTACCCCCGATTAGGACAGGTGAAGGAAAGCTCACAATATAATGAGACCAAGGGAGCTACTCCGGGAGGGGACCTACAATGCCATCACTCAACTATCAGGGTGTTCAGTTAGACTAAAATGGGCTGTAGCGCTGTTAGAAGGGTTGTGGAAGTACTGGGAACCTGGACCAGTGGTGACAAACACCTGCCATGGGGACCAGCGGGTCAGGGGGGAGGAAGTGGTGTTGGAGACAGGGACATATTCAGTTTCCATGAGGTAGTGGTGGTGCGTTTTGTGAATAACGTTTAGTAGAACCGGGGCAGTAGATTGCTTCCATAACTGAGCGAGATTAGCGCGAGCGGCTATCAAAATATGTCCCAGAACATATCTGCTAAAAGGAGGGGTGAGGGAGGGAAATAACTGAAGCAACGCTACAATCGGGTCTGGGGTAAGTTGTGTATGGAGAACCTTATTAATCAAATCGAACACCTCGGACCAGTATTGTGTAATTTTCGGACAGGACCAGAATATGTGGTAAATATGTCCTATTGATCCACAGAGTCTCCAGCATTTATCGCTGCAGGTAGGCCAAAACTTGTGTAAACGGTCGGGGGTCAAATACAGTCTATGGACTAGTTTGACATGCATTTCAGTGTGGTTTAGGCATTGGGACATGGAGTGGGAGGTCAGGAAAACAGTGCGCCATTCCTGAGATGACAGTGTTCTAACCAGATCCAACACCCATTTCATCTGAGCAGTAGATTTGGAGGGGGAGATAGGGGTAATCAGTAGCTTGTACCAGAATGAGATATCGCCCCTGGATTTATTTAAAGAAAGCCGGGAGAAAAGGGCTTGCGAGGTGGAATCCAGGGTAAGTAAGGTGGTAGGGATCGATTTCCACCAGTGCGTGACCTGATAATAGTGGAAAAGTTCCCGAGCAGGAAGGGAGAATTTCTGTTGGAGAGCAGGGAAGGGCAACATGAAAAGTCCATCCAATACATCCCCCAGGTATAGTATGCCCAGCTGTCTCCATTTGGAAAGATTTAGATGGGGGATTATCGCTGAGAGGGTGGTAATGGAGACCTGGGCGATGCAGCAAGCAGGTGACAACAGGACGGCAGGTAGATTATCCCAAGTTTTAAGCGAGGCTTGAGTGGATGGGAGAAGATGCGGGAGGGCAGGTCGAAGCATCCTGGGAATGCGGAAAAGATCCGCAAGGGGGACCGAATGGGCTTGTGTTTGTTCCAGTTCCACCCAAGATACCAGAGAATCAGTTATAAAATAATGTTTAAGGGAGGCTAATAGGGAAGCTTCCTGGTATAGAGGAATGCTGGGTAAATAGAGGCCCCCTAAGGCTCTTGGTAAAATCATTTTGGAGTGAGCCAATAATGGGGGTTTAGAAGACCAGACATACTTGGTCAATATAGAAGAATAGGTCTGAAGGGCTTTTTTTGGGAAGGTATATGGGATCGTGCGGAACAGGTACATCAGTTTGGGCAGGAGGGACATTTTGAATGCAGCCATACGTCCTAGCCAGGAGACTTCGTATGCCGTCCAAGATTTTGAGAGAGCCTCTAATGTAACTAATAAAGGGGAAAGATTATAGGTGAAGACATCGGGAGTGCGAGCAGGGATACGGATACCTAAGTATGTTATCGAATTAACCTGCCAGTTATAGGGGAAAGAAGATTGGAGGGTCGAAAGAGCGTGGGAGAGGTTAATGGGCAGGGCATCAGTCTTAGTGATATTAAGTTTGTAATAGGAGGCTAAACTGAAGGCATGTAAGATAGAGGTCAGAAGAGGGAGAGTGGTGTGAGGGTCAGAAATAAAGAGAAGAACATCATCCGCAAAAAGGCTTAATTTATGGCGGGAGGAGCCGAACTTTAGAGCTGGAAAGTGGGGATTGTCACGAATTGTAATAGCCAGGGGTTCAATTGACAAAACGAACATTAGGGGGGAGAGAAGGCAACCCTGCCTGGTGCCATTTGTAATTGGGAAAGGGTCAGATAGAAAACCATTGCTGAACACTCAGGCCGAAGGAGAGCTATATAATGCTAAAATAGAGGATAGGAAGCGATCCCTAAATCCAAATCGGAGAAGGACTTCACGCATGTAGGACCAATTAAGTCTATCGAAGGCCTTCTCAGCATCCAAGGATAGCAGGAGAAGGCCCTGATCTGTAGAGAGAGAATCAATCAAATTAAAAACTCTATGTGTATTGTCCGACGCCTGACGGCCCGGGACAAAACCAGTCTGATCCGGGTGTACCAGCAATGGCAGAAAACGGTTCACCATGACGCAATCAATTTAGCGTATAATTTGATATCGGTATTAAGGAGGGCAATGGGGCGGTAATTGTGTACATAAGCAGGGTCTTTGCCGGGTTTGGGAATAGTGAGTATTCGTGCTTCTAGAAGTTCCGCCGGTAAAGTTCCTTGATCAGAGAAATTGTTAAAGAGGTCGGTCAGGTAGGGAGAGAGAACATCGAGGAACAAGGCATAGAAATCAGAGACAAACCCGTCAGGGCCAGGGCCCTTGTTGCGGGGAGAGGACTTAATGGCTGCGGCAACCTCAGCAGTGGTCCATGGGGCGTTAAGGGCGGAAGGTTGCTCTGGATTCAGTGTGGGGAAAGAGAGATCGTCCAGAAAAGAAGAGATGGAGAGAGGGGTGGGTTGAGGGGTAGAGGGGTCATTCCAGTAGCGGATCTTGCCACGGGCAAGCAGGATTTTTGCCCGGGGCGCCGCCTTCCGGAGGGCGCAGGGCGCCATCCGGAGGGCGCCGCACCAGGGCAAGATCCGCTGCTGCTGTGTGCCCCTCGCTGCCGCTGGCCGCTGCCCCCCCCGCTGCTGCTGTGAAGGGAAACTAGACGCGTACGCGTCTAGTTTCCCTTCGTGGAGAGGTCCTTTACTGTGCGGTGCGCGATGACGTCATTGTGCACCGCACAGCAAAGGTCCTCTCCACGAAGGGAACTAGACGCTACGCGTCTAGTTTCCCTTCGTGGTGAGGACCTTTGCTGTGCGGTGCGCGATGACGTCATCGCGCACCGCACATCATTTCAGTCTGTACAGGGGGCGTAAATGACCATGCCCCCTGTACGAAGGCACGCCCCCTATTGCCGCCCGGGGCGCACAGAGCGCCAGAACCGGCCCTGGGTCATTCAGTAAATTGTAAATTGTAAAGTTTAGCGTAGTAATGTGCAAACTGATTTGTGATATCTTTAGGATTGAGGACTTTCCGTTTGGAGGGGGAGTAAACAAATTTGATCTTGTTCCTGGCTTGCTGAGCCCGGAGCTTACGGGCTAACATTCTACCAGATTTGTTTCCCAGAAGATAGAACTTTTGTCTCTATCTATTTAAAGCCACTTGCGTACAGGCAAGAAGCAATTTTTGGAGTTGGCTACGAACACTGGAGAGTTCCTTCTTGAGGGTTCTAGAGGGAGTGGCCATATTGCGTGACTCAAGATCCAGTAATTCGGCCTCCAGTTTCGACTGTAACTGGAGAGCTTGTTTCTTGAGGATAGCACCAGCCTGTATAGCTGCACCACGGGTAACAGCCTTAAAGGCGCACCAGTGGTTAATGACGGAGGTGTCCTGGGGAGAGTTGGTGGCAAGATAAGAGGTAATAGAATCTAGAATCCGTGTTTTGGAGAGAGGATTGCTTAAAAGATAGGGATAGAGACTCCATTGCCTAGGGGGGTTTTGGGGAGCGGAGAGGTTCCATTTCCAAGTGATCGGTAGAATGGCAATGTCCTTAGTTCTCTGGAGAGACCATTTGTCACATAAAATTAAATCAATCCTGGAATAGGAATTGTGTACTGAGGAGTGGAAGGTATATTCCCACCCTGAGGGGTTATTAATCCTCCAAATATCAAATAGGTCGAACTCCGTGAGTAGATTGCGGAAGGCTAGAGAGGGGCCGAATTGAGTCGAGGGTATGGGTCGTGAGAGAAGGCCAGATTTATCCAGTTTTGGATCAAAAACTAAATTGTAATCCCCCAGGACAACTAGGGAGCCTTTAAGCGATTTGCGAATTCGGAGAAACAATTTGCGTAGAAATGGCGTTTGGTTAGAGTTAGGGGCGTAGAGGGAAACTAGTGTAATGGGCTTGTCATCCAGGAGACCTGTAAGGATTAGGTAGCGGCCACTCTTGTCAGAGATTTGGGAGTGAGGGGTAAAAGAAACATGTTTGCTAAAAAGGATAGCTACCCCATTACGTTTAAACGGGCCGTTCGCGTAATATCACACTGGGAAATAATTATCTTTAAACAGGGGGGGTTAGCAGATGAGAAATGGGTTTAATGTCCGGTACATTGGACCTGCATGACTACTGCAGGGGAGGAAAACAACTTGCAGTAGTATAGAAAAAAGTCGGGGATGGGCCGGCAGAGCAGGCACCGCCACTCAGGTACAACAATTTAAAGAGAGAGTAAGAACATGTTAAACTGGCCTTGCGATGCAGTAGGTAAAAGCATAGGGGACACCACATATAAACAACTAGGAATAATTCCAGCAGGGCATAATTCCCCCGGCAGTCGGAGTAAACCTAAACAGCGACAGATAACCAGTATATGATAGCAGATACATCGTAACAAGTGAAAGCGTAACCTGTAACATAGACCATGAGAAATAACATAGCGCGTAACGGGTACAACAAGTGCTAACGACTTCCCCTCACGGCAGAGAGGAAGAAGTCTATAGGTTCACAGAGTCAGAAAGGAATGGTGAGAGACCCGGTTCTGCGACCAGATGGCTCAGGTGTTCGACCATTCCTGTCGAATTGAGGACGGACGGGGTGGAGCAGATGACTTCTGAACAGTAATGTCCCAATCCAAGAGCAACTTGACTCCTGCATCGAGGGAGGAGATGATGTAAGTGGAGTCCTCATAGGAAACTATCAGTTTGACCAGAAATCCCCAGCGGTAGTGGATATCGTGGGATCTGAGCGCCAGAGTAATAGGTGTAAGGGCACGCCTCTTCGCAATGGTGGCAGCAGATAAATCCTGGAATATCTGAAGGCCGCCTAGGGTGTCTGAATTCTTGGATTCTCTGGCAGCTCTCATGATGCGCTCTTTGACTGTAAAGAAATGTACACGGAGGAGGGGATATTTAGGGAGGTCAGAGGAAACGGTGCGTGGCCGAGGGAGGCGGTGGATACGGTCAATCAGGAGCTCCGCGGTATCCGCAGCGGGGAGGAGCTTCCTGAAGAGGGCAATGACATAGGGCTCGAGTTCAGAATTAGAGACAGAATCAGGGATGCCCCTGATCTTAATGTTGTTCCGTTGAGATCTGTCCTCCATGTCAGCTAACTTAGACCGGAATTGGTCCATCTCCTGTTGTTGACGATCATGGGAGGTGATCAGCTCGTTATGGGAGGCGACCAGTTCTTCCACCTTACGTTCCAAGTGGTCGGTCCTGTCCCCAATTGCCACCAGCTCGATTTTGACCTCACGAACAGCAGAAGTCAGGTCCTTAGAAAGTTCCGATTTAAAGGCGGAGAGAATCTGGCAAAGAGATTTCACAGTCAGTGGTGCATCAGAATCGCAATCAACTCCGGAGACCGTGAGCATGGATGGTAGACCAGTCGACAGCACAGGGACTGGCACAGTGGGCGGGTGGGGGGGGGGGGGGGTGGATGCTTTGTAGAGGGGAGATTTGGAGGGGTTTCGAAGGGGGGAAGGAGATTTTGGAGGGCGCTGGGTCTTTGTTCTTTTTGGGAGGCATCGTTCATCAGTAGAGAGGGAGGCAGTAGAGAGTGAACGAGCGCCTAAACTCCGCCGGGTCCGGTCAAAGGTGAAGCGTGAAACAGGTATACTCAGTCACATTAGGTCAGGGACATGTCGAATAGGCAAACATGAGTGGCGGTGGAAGCACAGGACAAACACTCACATTATGGAGAGCTTGCAATCTCTTGCTGTAGCACCGCAGCCCTGGCGATGGTCAGGGGACAGTCCCCTGTGTCCAATGCAGAAAAAGGGAGGGTGATCAGCAGTCATATGCCGCCTCAGGCGACAGCAGCAGTAGGTAGTAGGGGGCGGTGGGGGGGGGGTTAGTAGTCAACCCTCTGAGCCTCACACCCCACCCCAGTAGCTGGGTATAGGAACCCCAATCCGTGGCCTCCAGGTCTCAGGGGGCCAGAGGAAAACTTGTGGGCACGGGGGGCTGCAGAAGGGGGTGAATTACAATAGAGCCAGGAGCTCTGGTGCAGCACTTCTTCTCTCAGCTACAGCCAGGCCACGCCCCCAGATAACTAATGTTTTAAGAGCACTACTTTGTATTCATACAGCCACACTAGGCTAAAGGGCTATGCATAACAATAAGAATAACAAAGCCTGGAGGGCAGTCAGGGTCCAGCCTCTGACCCAGCTCTCACAGGCTTGCAGCTTCAAGCAGAGCTAGTGCAGGACGATGGTGCTTAAGATGGCCGCCACAGCTCCCGGCGGCAGGCTCCGTCACTCACCACTTCACCCCAGGCACTCCAGACCCTGCGGCACAGCGGCGGCCACCCGTGGAGGTTCAGGGCTGGAGTCAGGCTGCGAGATCGAACGGGTAAGACCCGCACTCACGTCTCCTCATCACGCAATCCGCCGCGCTCCGGAGCTCAAGTCCCGGGTGCAGAGGAGAATCGAGGCCCCGGCTTCCACAGCACTTTAGGCCGCAACCTGCAGGGACAGATAAATCTGTCCCCCGGCTCCGTGGCACTCAGGAAACAGGACGGGTGGGTCCCCGGGGATGCAAAGGTGCAAGGGATACAAAGGTGCCTCAGACCCTGCAGCGCTTTACAATCACTTATAACTACTTGTGATAGCAGTGGTGAGGAAGGACCAGCATCTCTGCAGCTCCTGGAGAGAAAATGGCGCTGATGAGAGCTGTGAGGGCTAAGTCCCACCCCCTACATGGCGCGCTTCAGCCCGCTCTTTTACAAACAAATAATGCCGGCAGGGGTATGAATTTAGTGCCAAGGCACTTCAATATCACTCTGCCAGCCTTTAAAGAGGTGTTTTAATGCTGCCCAGGGCGCCCCTCCCCCCCCCCCCCGCGCCCTGCACCCTGCATGGGAGCATGGCGCTCAGCGCGATCGCTGTGCGGTACCTCAGAAAGCCGTCACTGAAGTCTTCTATCTTCTTCTACTCACCTGTCTTCTGACTTCTGGAAGGGGGGTGACGGCGGGCTCTGGGAGTGAACCCCTAGGCGTACCTAGTGTTCCAAACCCTCAGGAGCTAATGGTGTCCTGTACCCAAGAAGCAGAGCCTTTAACTCCCTAGAAGTAGGTCTGACTTCTCTCCCCTAAGTCCCACGATGCAGGGAGACCGTTGCCAGCAGCCTCCCTGATAATAAAAAACCTAGCATAAAGTATTTTCCGAGAAACTCAGTAGAGCTCCTCAGTTGTGCATCCAGTCTGCCTGGGCACAGATTCTAAACTGGAGTCTGGAGGAGGGGCATAGAGGGAGGAGCAGGTTCACACCCCTTTCAAAGTCCTGCGGATCCCGTCTATACCCCATGGTTCTTGAAACATCCCCAGCATCCTCTAGGACGTATGAGAAAGGAATTTGGCGAAGACCGGAGCCACCGCCGATCCCATGTCACACCAAGTGGATTGTATGAAAAACTGCCCATCAAACAAGAAATGGTTGAGCGACAATGTGAATTCCAGCAGTTGCAAAAATTGTCGCTATCAGGCAATGGCCCTCATTCCGAGTTGTTCGCTCGCAAGCTGCTTTTAGCAGCTTTGCACACGCTAAGCCGCCGCCTACTGGGAGTGAATCTTACCTTACCAAAATTGCGAACGAAAGATTAGCAAAATTGCGAATAGACACTTCTTAGCAGTTTCTGAGTAGCTCCACACTTACTCGGCATCTGCGATCAGTTCAGTCAGTTTCGTTCCTGGTTTGACGTCACAAACACACCCAGCGTTCGGCCAGACACTCCTCCGTTTCTCCAGCCACTCCCGCGTTTTTCACAGAAACTGTAGCGTTTTTTCGCACACACCCATAAAACGGCCAGTTTCCGCCCAGAAACACCCACTTCCTGTCAATCACATTACGATCACCAGAACGAAGAAAAAACCTCGTAATGCCATGAGTAAAATACCTAACTGCATAGCAAATTTACTTGGCGCAGTCGCACTGCGGACATTGCGCATGCGCATTAGCGACTAATCGCTCCGTTGCGACAAAAAAATAACGAGCGAACAACTCGGAATGACCCCCATTATGTATTACCTGTGATTAAATAAATGTCTTACAGCCTGCAGCCCTTCACCATGCGGGATACAGGTATATAGACTAGTTACATCGATAGTGGCCATAAGTTGGTCTTCAGGTACCATATCAATACAGACATTTTTTGAAAAGCACATTAGAATCATTAAAGTGAGAAAAAGTGTGTTGGACACACGGTTGCAAATACTGTATGCAGCCAAAAATACAGCCAAAGGCTTGCACAGAGAACCACGGGACGATGTAATCGGTCTCCCCGGTGGCTTCTGTACATCCTTGTTTATTTTATATATATATATATAGGATTATGATGTCATTTAAAGTGTGTCCAAATCAATATGTATTTCCTGCAAAGCTTTCCCAGAAGTCATACATTGGGGTGGACTGTGTATTTTACTGTAAGGTTCCATTTGTGAGTGGAAGGGAAATAATTAATCTTTAACCTTACCATCCCCTGTCTAAATAGTTTTCACAAGAACTCATGAGTGGGGCTGTGAGTAATTGTTCCATAGCAGACCTGTGAGATCTGAGGATCACTCTGTGATTTTGCTAATTTCCCTCCCTCCGTGACCTGTGAGAAGCTCAGGCAGCAGCATCACACTATTTACCCTCCAGCAAGAGGTGGTTTCCTCCATGTCCTGCAGTTTCCTCTAACCCTCGGGCAGTCAGGCACATCTCACACTACTGTGCTCTGCTAAAGGTTGCCGTCCAGGACAGCAGTGGGAGGCTCATTATCTGCTGGTCATAATGTCAATGCCTGGAACAAGAGGTCAGATTTATTGATCCGTGTACTCTCAGCCCTGTTGCCAAAGAGAGATTTTGGGACTTTTAAAACATTGCTAGTGTGCATGGACTAATGAGGGTCACTATGGACCTAGAGAAATATCATGCATTGCCGGTGTTACTCTTATTTCTGGTGGGCACTCTGGCCCAGATCACCCCCTCTGTCACTGGATTAGTGAGGGAGTATTATGTGGCTGCTGTGATAAGTGACTGGAACTACAGCAATGGACAGAATCAGAGGTAATGCACAAAAATAATGTCACAATATAATCGGATCTTTTACAGTGGTTTTATTGTATTGCGAAATTTGGTGGTTTTAGTACTTTCTTCAGATAGTGCGGTTCCTCTTGATATGGATAGATAGATAGATAGATAGATAGATAGATAGATAGATCGATCTCCTTACCACTTTTAAATTCATGGAATCATATAGTCTGCAGTATGAATTTACCTGCAGTTTATTTTTGTATATTGTAAGTTTTTATAGAATTTGTAGATAGATAGATAGATAGATAGATAGATAGATTGAGACAGACAGGCAGACAGATACTGTAGATAGACATAAAGACACACAGGCAGACAGATAGATACAGTAGATAGATAGATATTGATTAGTGTTGGTTAGACCACAGAATCTATTGTAATGGACATTTAAAAATAAAAATAAGTTTAAATAAAAACTGAATGTTATTACTTATAAAACTTGGACTTGTATGTTATATATTTAAATATATGATAGTGCCATATATAGATATATTAAAAGAAAAGTGGTCATCAGTGATTTAAGCAATTTAAATGGTAAAGTCCATTTTATTTCTGTGAGAGCATCAATAGTTAAAATCTTACATTTTGCAGGTTGCCCCTGACTCACAGGTCCATGTACTAAGGGGAGAAATGGGTAAAAAATGGTAAATGCATAGAAAGTTCCTGTACATACTGGTTCTTTATATGAACTATTGGATTTTCTCTACTGTTCTGCTGCCTGCACTACCTTCTAGCAGGTGTATAGAGAGCACTGGCGGGCCCAGGTACTTTTTTGGGGAGAGTGGCCTAGTTGCTGGAGATGTGACCACACCCCGTATACAAGTGAATGTAAAAAGAGCACAGATTTGGATGGCGCTATTGGCGGGGCAAGTCCAGAGGCCGGCACGCGTTCATAGAAACATAGAATTTGACGGCAGATAAGAACCACTTGGCCCATCTAGTCTGCCCCTTTTTTATTTTATCCTTTAGGCAATCTCAACCCTTTTTTAACCTTAATTCTTTGTAAGGATATTCATATGCCTGTCCCAAGCATGGCAGCTGGGTGCAATGAAGCAATGATTGCAGTATACATGCAGTCTAGTGCTGACAGGCAAGGAGGGAGGGTCGAGGCAGCGGCGGACCCGGGGCCAGCTTGGGCCCTTCCATCAGGCCCGGTTAATTAGTACCCCCCCCCCCTTCTTGGCTGCAGTGACTTCTAGCTCCTATGGCAGCGCTATGTGAATCAGATGTTACTAGGGCCAGGTACACATCAGGCCGACTCCTGTCTTCTCCAGTACCGGCATTGCATTTCCATGCTAACGTTATCTGCCTCCTGTTCAATTCTTCTGTCATCTTGCAGTTTTTTTGTTTGTCTTTTTCAGTAAAAGTTTTGATGATCTTAAAAAAATGTTTGTGTTTTGTGCCTCCAGGTGGCTGTGGCAAAGAGCAGAGCTGGCAGCACTCACAGACAAACTAGGCAAATCCTTAGGGCATTTGGAATGCCTAGGGGCACAAGCAGCTTCTGCTGATTAAAATTATATGCGGCACACCTATATTCTGTGTGTGACTGTATCTGCATACGAAATGCTACGTTACAGTGTATTCCTGTAAATCACTATAACGTAGCATTTCGTATGCAGATACAGCCACAGTCACACACAGAACATAGGCATGCCGCATATAATTGTAATCGGCAGAAGCTATTTGTGCATCCTAGCCATATAGCAATGCAAATAAGATACATTTTTGGCAAAAAAGGCATCTCCTGCTGCATGGCATATTGAGGCAAGATGTATGAGGAAACATCTGTATCCAAGCAGAGGCAGAGGTCACAGTATTAGCGGTTGTGTGAGTGCTGTGTGTGTGTGGTTGGTTGTGCATTAGTGTTCGGCATATGTGTAAGGGGCATTATGTGTGTCATGTGTATAAATGCATTAATAATGTGCGGCATATGTGTACGGGGCATTCTGTATGTCATGTGTATAAATGCATTAATAATGTACGCCATATGTGTAAGGGACATTATGTGTATAAGGGCATTAATAAAGGCTGGCATAATGTGTAAGGTGCATTATGTTTAAAAGGGCATTAATAATGTGTTTCATATGTGTAAGGGGCATTACTGTGTGGTATTATGTGTATAACTGCATTACTAATGTGAGGCATTATGTGTATAAGGTGCTCTATTGTGTGGCGTAACGTATAACAAGGGCACTACTGTGTGGGCTAATGTGAATAAAGAGCAATATGGTGTGCTGTTATGTGATTAAGGAGCAATTCAGTGTGATGTAATGTGAATAAGGGGCTCCACTGTGAGCAGTAACGTATATAAGGTAAAGTGGTTTTACTATGTGATGTAACATGAATAAGGGACACTATCACATGATAAATGGCCTAAATCAGACCTGATCGCTGCTGTGCACAGCAGCCGATCAGGTCTGAATTGCGCATGCGCCGGCGCCCCAGTGTGCCGGCGCATGCCAGACAGCCGACGGCCGTCTCAGCCCTGCTTTCGCCTCTGCCTGATTGACTCTGGGCAGGAGGGGACGGGCCGGCAGCATTTGGGCGCCGTTTTAGGGGCACTGTCCGGGCAACCTCAGGTGTGCCCGGATCGTGCGGGGGCGGGTCGCGGTGGCTGTGTGACGTCACATGCAGCCGCTGCGACCTGGGCAGTGACGAGTAGCTGGCAGGGAGCTGGTAGGGAGCTACTCTTCAAGTACAAAAACATCGCCGCCGTGCAACGCTTTTGTACTTGTGCAGCGGGGTAGGGCATGACGTGCGGGGCAGACTAGCCCTGTGCTGGGCAGACTAGCCCTGTGCTGGGCGTCCTCCCGCATGTCAGGGAAGCTGACCGTAGATGTGCTACATTTAGCACATCTACGATCAGGTCTGAATTAGGCCCAAAATGTGAATAAAGTTGCACTACTATGTGGCGTAATTTGAATTGGGGGTACTATTTCGTGGCCATGCCCCTTCACAGCAAGAACACGCCCCTTTTTGGGCTGTGCGCTGAATGTGTGCACTGTTCCTATTTAGAATATAGGGGGTAGGAGCATCAAAATGAGGACTGCTATGGGTGAGGGGCGATGGTGCTGGGAAAGGGGTACAGCGTCATAGGTGGAATTAGCCAAAAACTTGCCTAGGGCATCATATTGGTTAGGGTTGGCTCTGGCAAAGAGGCCACGCAAACGCCGGGTTGAGAGGGCAAATCTGGGCTTGTGGGGCACATGCGCAGGAAACAGCAATGGGATGCGGAAACTGATGATGATACTATTTGTTTTCCAGCTCTGACTACGTCTTCAAGAAGATCATTTACAGGGAATATGATGAAGGTTTTCAGAAGGCAAAACCCGCCTCTAAACTGTCAGGTAAGATTGTTCTCAGAAATAAAAACTTTATATATACAGTACTGTGCAAATGTTTTAGGTAGGTGTGGAAAAAATGCTGCAAAGTAAGAATGCCTCAGTTTTATCAATGAACAAAATGCAAAGTGAGTGAACCGAAGAGAAATTTAAATCAAATCAATATATGGTGTGACCACCCTTTGCCTTCAAAACAGCATCAATTCTTCTAGGTACACTTGCTCACAGTTTTTGAAGGAACTCGGCAGGGTGGTTGTTACAAACATCTTGGAGAACTAACCACAGATCTTCTGACCTTTTGCTCAAATCCTTCTGTCTCTTCATGTAATCCCAGACATACTCGATGATACTGAGATCAGGGCTCTGTGGGGGCAATATCATCACTTCTAGGACTCCTTGTTCTTCTTTATGCTGAAGATACTTAATGACATAGGGGGTCATTCCGACCTGATCGCTAGCAGGCTACTTTTAGCACTGCTGCGATCAGGTAGTCGCCGCCTACAGGGGAGGGGGTTAGAGCTGTGCAGGGCTTCGATCCGCTGTGCAGAGACTGCACAAGCAAAAAGTTTATGCAGTCTCTGCACAGCTCAAGACTTACTCACCCACTGCGACGATCTTTCCTGGAGCTGACGTCAGGATCCCTCCCTGCTGACGTTCGGACACGCCTGCATTTTATTTTCCACTCCCAGAAAACGGTTAGTTTCCTCCCCAGGCCGGCCTCTTCCTGTCAATCTTCTTGCATTCGCCGCTGCGAACGCGTTCTTCGGTATTCTCATCACTGTCGCCGTGCAGTGACGCGCCTGCGCATTGCGCTCATGCGCAGTTCGGACCCGTTCGCACGGCTGCGAAAAAAAGCGTGCAAACGGGTTGGAATGACCCCCATTGGCTGTATGTTTGGGGTCGCTGTCTTGCTGCAGAATAATTGTGGAGCCAATCAGATGCCTCCCTGATGGTATTGCATGATGGCTAAGTACCTCTTCTTACTGCCTCCATCCACTTGTACATTACAGGTCTCCCTTAATAATGTGCTGTTTTCACCATTCCTAAATAACAATTTCTTGAACCATTACGACTTCCGCTCTTTTTCTCTTCTCTGTTTTTCCTCAAGATCTACTTAAGTGGCTTGTGTATCTCCACATATCTAATTTTCTCTCCTCTCACCATTTCAAGACTCGTTTTTTTTTCAGCCAATTTTCCATTTAGAAAGTTCCCCCTAAAGCTATCAATGATCTACTTACAGCAAAGTCTAAGGTTCACTCCTTTGTTTCATGCTTCTGGTCCTCTCAGCTGCTTTCAGCACCATTGATCAGTTTTCCTGCATACCTTTAGCTGCATTAGCCTTAAGGGCCTCATACAGTAACGCGACATGTCCATCTGACATGTCGCTGGCGATCACCCCGGCAGCCTCCTGGGGGGCAGGATCGCCCAAGATACATCGTATGCTGTCCTTTTGCATACGATGTATCTTGGGCGATCCCAGCCATGCTTGCGGGGTCGGACGTGATTGAATGTGCAGCACATTCAATCTAGAGTATCCGATCCGATGCTCACGGGAACGTGCATCGGACCAGAAACACCTCCAAAATGCCCGATTTCATCCGATATTTCGGGCCGAATGCCCGAAATCGGCATTATCGTCCTAGTGTATCCTCCTCTCCACTCCAACAATGTTTTGGACTCAAATAAGTCTCAATTATTAGCTTTTTGTTTAGTTTTTTTTTTTCCTTTTTACTGTTCACATCTTTTGTTGGTAAGAAAGTGATAAATTTGCATGTTCTTCCTCCAGGAACACCTCTAATCTGACACAGCAGAAATCTGCCTCTCCTCGACTGATCTCTCCAGTACTCTACTACTTTGTGTGACTTTTTGGTCTATTTAGTAAGCCTTGGAAAGAGAATAAGTGGAGAGAGATAAAGTACCAGCCAATCAGCTCCTAACTGCCATGTTCCAGGCTTGAAAAATGTGTTTGAAAGATGACAGGAGCTGGTTGGTCAGTAGTTTATCTCTCTCCACTTTATATCTCTAGAAGGCTCAGTAAACAGACCCCTATATCTCTGCTACTTTTGAATAGATGTCCTAACATTTCAACACGTCCATAATATATACTGTGGCTTATCTTCTTCCCACAAACCAGTCATCACTTCTCAACTTACTGCCAACAACACCACAACTTCCTCAGTCTTCCAAAGCCGCTGCCTTGGTGTTATCCTTGACTAGTCTGCTTTGCACCTCACATCCAGGCTCTCTCGCACTCCTCTTTTTTTATCTTTGAAATACAGGTTGAGTATCCCATATCCAAATATTCCAAAATACGGAATATTCCGAAATACAGACTTTTTGAGTGAGAGTGAGATAGTGAAACCTTTGTTTTCTGATGGCTCAATGTACACAAACTTTGTTTAATACACAAAGTGATTAAAAATATTGTATTAAATGACCTTCAGGCTGTGTGTATAAGGTGTATATGAAACATAAATGAACTGTGTGAATGTAGACACACTTTGTTTAATGCACAAAGTTATAAAAATATTGTCTAAAATGACCTTCAGGTTGTGGGGGTCATTCCGAGTTGTTCGCTCTGTAAATTTCTTCGCATCGCAGCGATTTTCCGCTTAGTGCGCATGCGCAATGTTCGCACTGCGACTGCGCCAAGTAAATTTGCTATGCAGTTAGGAATTTTACTCACGGTTTTTTCTTCGTTCTGGTGATCGTAATGTGATTGACAGGAAGTGGGTGTTTCTGGGCGGAAACAGGCCGTTTTATGGGCGTGTGGGAAAAAACGCTACCGTTTCTGGGAAAAACGCGGGAGTGGCTGGAGAAACGGAGGAGTGTCTGGACGAACGCTGGGTGTGTTTGTGACGTCAAACCAGGAACGACAAGCACTGAACTGATCGCACTGGCAGAGTAAGTCTCGAGCTACTCAGAAACTGCACAGAGATGTCTTTTCGCAATATTGCGAATCTTTCGTTCGCAATTTTAAGAAGCTAAGATTCACTCCCAGTAGGCGGCGGCTTAGCGTGTGTAAAGCTGCTAAAAGCAGCTTGCGAGCGAACAACTCGGAATGAGGGCCAGTGTGTATAAGGTGTATATGAAATATAAATGCATTCTGTGCTTAGATTTAGGTCCCATCACCATGATATCTCATTATGATATGCAATTAGTCCAAAATACGGAAAAATCCCATATCCAAAATACCTTTGGTCCCAAGCATTTTGGATAAGGGATACTCAACCTGTATTGCTAGAATATGCCCTTTTCTTACCAATGATGTGACCAAAACTCACATTCTATATCTTCCACTACCTGGTGTTCCCCTCACTTTAATCCATCCAGAATTTAGCAACAGGAATGATTTTCTCATCAGTTCACATTCACAGAACCACTCTGGAACTCTGACTCCCGCATACGCGTTGCAATTGCTGCTTTTCACTTATAGGATAACTGATACCCCTTTCATATCGCATATTGCGGGTCGCACCCGAGAGCCGTACACGGGTGCTTCCCAGGTGCAACCCGCCGCAGCCCCTTT
Organism: Pseudophryne corroboree; assembly: GCF_028390025.1. NCBI lineage: Eukaryota > Metazoa > Chordata > Amphibia > Anura > Myobatrachidae > Pseudophryne > Pseudophryne corroboree. The sequence goes on from NC_086445.1 coordinate 808,263,155, forward strand.
CACAGTGGCGTCCCCAGCCGGGCATATTGCCGGGTTTATGACGTCAGCGGTGATCTCCAAGCGCCGCCTGTCCATTCAATGTGAACGGGAAATGGGTCGCATCAACCCTGCAACCCGTTAACACCACACCGCGACTGGGGTTGAAGCCGTATTTAACCCTGGTCGCTACCAGGGTTGAAATACCGGGTCGCTCAACCCAGGATATTTCCCCCTGGCCCCTTTCAGACTGCACAGCAACCAGGGTTACTGCGAGCTTATGTGCAATAAGCCGGGTTACAAGATGGCGGTCGGAAAAGGGTATGACTGCACTAGATCAGACATTTATTTTGTTAACAGTGATTTGTATATTGCCAGCAAATTCTGTTGCGCTTTATAATTGAGACTTTGCCATAGCTTTCAAATATTTAGAAGCGTCCTCAAAACCCACTTCTTTATTATAGTTTACCCTAATCCCACGTACACTGCAGACACAATTACACCCCTTTTGCCACTAAATTTATAACCTGGGTTATTGCCCGAGCACCCGAGTCCAAGATTGGGGGGAAAGTATCTGAGAAAAATAACCCGGATCACGTTACCCGGGAATCCGACCCTGGGAACAACCCAGGAAACAGTTCAGTGTAAATGTGGGAGGGTGTGTTAGGGTTAGGCACCCCCAGGAAGGGTCAGGGCTAGGCTGCTGGAGGGGGAAGGTTCGGTTTAGGCTGCGGGAAGGGGGGAATTAGGATTAGGCACCCCATGGGAGGGTCAGGGCTAGGCTGCGGGAGGGGGAGGGTTGGGATTAGGCTGCGGGAAGGGGGAAATTAGGGTTAGGCACCTCCAGGGAAGGTCAGGGCTAGGCTGCGGGAGGGGGAAGGTTGGGTTTAGGCTGCGGGAAGGGGGCAATTAGGCTTAGGCACCCCCAGGGAGGGTCAGGGCTAGGCTGCGGGAGGGGGAAGGTTGGGTTTAGGCTGCGGGAAGGGGGCAATTAGGGTTAGGCACCCCCAGGGAAGGTCAGGGCTAGGCTGCGGGAGGGGGAAGGTTGGGTTTAGGCTGCATGAAGGGGGGAATTAGGGTTAGGCACCCCATGGGAGGGTCAGGGCTAGGCTGCGGGAGGGGGAAGGTTGGGTTTAGGCTTCGGGAAGGGGGGAATTAGGGTTAGGCACCCCCTGGGAGGGTCAGGGCTAGGCTGCAGGAGGGGGAGGGTTGGGTTTAGGCTGCAGGAAGGGGGGAATTATGGTTAGGCACCACCGGGGATACTTAGGGCTAGGCTGCGGGAGGGGGAGGGTTAGGTTTAGGCTGCGGGAAGGGGGGGAATTAGGGTTAGGCACCACCGGGGAGGGTTAGGGCTAGGCTGCGGGAGGGGGAGACATAGGTTTAGGCTGTGGGAAGGGAGGGTTAGAGGGATAAGGGATTAGGATTAGCTACCTTACTCTGCAGGTGTTGGGATTCCAAGCATCGGGATGCCGCAGTCTGTATTTTGACTGTCGGCACCCCAACAGTCAGGATATTGTAAGCAACCCGTTACAGCTTGGTACATATTTTTAAAGGTCTGTTCAGGTTATTTTCAGGAAAATGGTACCTAATGCCTGCTTTAGACCATGGAACTCATTATTTTCAAGAAAGTTAAATATCCCTTGACTGGAGCTGAACATTATCTCGCAAAGCAAGAATTACTTAGAGGAAGTTCATTAGGATGGGGGTTAACACTGTAAACTTTTCATAGTCACTCTACCTGTATATTCATTATATAATGTTGCAAATTACATTACTAAAAATGAGTTTTTTTATATTATAGGTTTATATAAGTGTTGAATTCAAACAAATAAATTGCTAATAATTAAACGTTATAAAATTGTAAGAGATTTGATCTCTTATTTAATAAGAGATTAGTATCTTGACTTTATTTTAATTATTATTTTTGCACAGCAACTTAAAAGTGTTATTACCTGCAGTTAAAAACTAAGTTTACATTATTCTAGTAATTTATAAACCATGTGCTTCATTTTTATAGACTTATGAAATAGCAGCAATCATTTCTTTGTCATAGAAACTTTAGTGTTACTTTAGTAAAGGTTGTTTTAAACTATTTTAAGCCAACACATAATCTTTTTAGAATTACATTTCCTGCTGCTCAAATCCAGGAATCATTATTTCCCAGCACCCCCTGCTGCTGCAGTATTTTTCTGGTGCTGTCCTTGCACTCTCCCCCAGCTAATAGGCACGATTCCTAATTATGGACCTGCAACTTCTCCATATTATTGTGCATATTTATCACATCCTCGGATGTGGGTACTGTGATAAATTCACCTAAATCCGCAATGCATTATTTGTTATTTGAATACAAAGCAAGGATGTATCAAATATCACATGAAGGAACAGCATTTGTTAGAAAGCTCTATCCCTGCGAATCCTCTTACCAAACTTTTAAGGGTATTTTCCTAGGAAATTACCCTGAGCGTGTGACCGTGCATGTTATATTATAACACAGCAAATGAGTTGTCCTCTCTGTGTGCTATCTCCTGGTTGGTGCAATATAAGATTAATGCAGGATTGCGCAAATGTGCAAATCCGCAGGTTACATGTTCTTAAAGTATCTCGTGTGTAGCTCTCTTGGGCAAGTGCATTTGGCTTTATAGAAATATGCATGGCTATAAATATTCCTTACTGCAGACTATTTTGCATTGGTATGAGCCATATAAGGTTCTTATAACTTCTCTGTAATCAGTGGAGTATGAATGATTGCTCAAATATCTTCAGTATTGATATGTCAATAATAAATCTGCTCCTGGCAAAAATTAGCCCTAGTGTATATGTGGCAGCGAATATAGATTATAAACTCCACCAGGGCAATTAAGTAAATGGCCAAATACGTATTGTCTGTAAAGCGCTGCAGAGTATGCTTGTACTATATAAATAATTGGTAATAAATAAACAATGTAGAAATTAAAGTTCCTGATACTATTTCTCCAACTTGGATTTCATAAATCTTGTTGCAATTGATTGCATACAGTATACTAATAAACGTTATGATCATCCTTAGCTGCTGCCTGCGGAATACTCTGAGTCAAATAGTATGATGATCTAATTTAGGGGCCGACTCAGTCCCTGACGCTGATGTGTAAAAATCACTATGAAGTGATTTCTGCACATCTGCGCATGTGCGTACGCCGGTACGCGCATGTACAAGGTCCTAAACTGCAAGGTCCATGTCACACACCAGAGGCGGCGTTCGCCACGCTTACCCCTGCGTGTCTGCTGGTCGGTGTTGCGGCCTCTGCCTTCGGTGGGCCACGGGCTCCGGCGTCTGGCTGGCGCGGCTCCCGGCGGTTCTCCGGGGCATGGGCGCCGCCATGACACCCGGCATCACGTGGACGGGGGGCAGGTGACGTCATCAGACTGCTCCGCCAATCCAGCGGTGGCGGGGAATTCAAAGTCAGACGCCGGACGGAGCCTCAGTGCCTGAGTATCGTCTTTCCCTGACGTATATGCCAGTGCTCTTGTTCCCGGCAAGGATCTCTGCAGTTGTACTCCAGTGTCTCCGGCATTTCCAGCTGCCAGTTCGCTGCACCGGTTCCAGTGTATTCAGTGGCCGGTATATCTCTCTGCGGTCCAGTCACCAGTGCTCCTAGGAATCAGCGTGGCTGCGGGCCTAGTCACCATTCTCAAGTTCTAACAAATTAACAGCGTCTAAAACCCCTGCACTTCAGTTCCTCACATCATCAGCGTCTCAGTCACCGTTCACAAGTTCTACAAATCAACAGCGTCTAAAACCCCTGCACTTCAGTTCTTCACATCATCAGCGTCTCAGTCACCGTTCACAATTTCTACAAATTAAACAGCGTCTTAAACCCCTGCACTTCAGTTCTTCACATCATCAGTATCTCTAATACTGCTCACAAAACCCTTCAGTGGGTCTGGACATTTCCCTCATTTATTCTTTTGGCATTTGACTTTAAGTTGTTTTTCCCTGCAATAAAGCTCTTCAATATTTCATCAAACTCCACTGTCAGCGTCCTGTATGAGGAAATCCTATATTAGGCCTCCCCTTTTCTGGCTCAGTTGTGGTTCCTCTTCCCAACCATTGGAAGAATCCCCGAGTTCACAACACCCTCAGTCTAGGCCAGTGACAGTCCAGAACGCAGTTTAAGACCTGGAGGGGGCGGGAATGGGGCGTCAACGCTGTGTTTTGTAGGTGTCAATGCTTCGTTTTAGGGGCACGGTCCGTACAATGCAGGCACGTCCTGACCGTTTGCGGGGCGGGATGTGGCGGCTGCGTGGCGTTACACGCAGCCACTGCGACCCTTAACGTGGCGGATAGCCACTAGGCTACGCAGGCAGAGGGCTACTCTAAACATGTGAAAGCAGATATCAGAAAATTGGCCTTTGCCCTTTAGAGTTGATTGCACCATGGGGGTAATTCTGAGTTGATCGCAGCAGGAATTTTGTTAGCAGCTGGGCAAAACCATGTGCACTGCAGGGGGAGTGGGGGGGGGGGGGGCAGATATAACATGTGTAGAGAGAGTAAGATTTGGGTGGGGTGTGTTCAATCTGCAATCTAAATTGCAGTGTAATAATAAAGCAGCCAGTATTTACCCTGCACAGAAACAATATGACCCACCCAAATCTAACTCTCTCTGCACATGTTATATCTGCCTCCCCTGCAGTGCACATGGTTTTGCCCAACTGCTAACAAAATTCCTGCTGCGATCAACTTGGAATTACCCCCCATTTCTCTGACGTCCTAGTGGATGCTGGGGACTCCGTAAGGACCATGGGGAATAGCGGCTCCGCAGGAGACTGGGCACAAAAGTAAAGCTTTAGAACTACCTGGTGTGCACTGGCTCCTCCCCCTATGACCCTCCTCCAAGCCTCAGTTAGATTTTTGTGCCCGAACGAGAAGGGTGCACACTAGGTGGCTCTCCTGAGCTGCTTAGTGAAAAGTTTAGTTTTAGGTTTTTTATGTTCAGTGAGACCTGCTGGCAACAGGCTCACTGCATCGAGAAGGGGGGCACTAATTACGCGCAGTATTAAAAATACAGCAGCTATAAGGGGAAAAACACTTATATAAGGTTATCCCTGTATATATATAGCGCTCTGGTGTGTGCTGGCAAACTCTCCCTCTGTCTCCCCAAAGGGCTAGTGGGGTCCTGTCCTCTATCAGAGCATTCCCTGTGTGTGTGCTGTGTGTCGGTACGTTTGTGTCGACATGTATGAGGAGAAAAGTGTCAGCTCTGTATAAAAACGTCAGGGGCTCTAAAACGGAAAATCGGCGGCAGAAGACGTCCTGTCTTCAACAAGGTAGCGCACAGCACTGCAGCTGTGCGCCATTGCTCTCAGCACACTTCACACTCCGGTCACTGAGGGTGCAGGGCGCTGGGGGGGGGGCGCCCTGAGACGCAATAAAAACACCTTGGATGGCAAAAAATGCATCACATATAGCTCCTGGGCTATATGGATGAATTTAACCCCTGCCAGAATACACAGAAAAACGGGAGATAGGCTCCGCCCCCTTCTCGGCGGCCTTATCTCCTCAGCACACTGGCGCCATTTTCCCTCACAGCTCCGTTGGAGGGAAGCTCCCTGGCTCTCCCCTGCAGTCACTACACTACAGACGCCCGTTACCTCAGATGGCAGATATAGACGCCGACACGGATACTGACTCCAGTGTCGACGGTGAAGAGACAAATGTGACTTCCAGTAGGGCCACACGTTACATGATTGAGGCAATGAAAAATGTTTTACACATTTCTGATAATACGGGTACCACCAAAAAGGGGTATTATGTTCGGTGAGGAAAAACTACCTGTAGTTTTCCTGAATCTGAGAAATTAAATGAGATGTGTGATGATGCGAGGGTTTCCCCCGATAACAACTGATAATTTCTAAAATGTTATTGGCATTATATCCTTTCCCGCCAGAGGTTAGGGTGCGTTGGGAAACACCCCCTAGGGTGGATAAAGCGCTCACACGCTTGTAAGAACAAGGGCTCTACCCTCTCCTGAGATGGCCGCCCTTAAGGATCCTGCTGATAGAAAGCAGGAGGGTATCCTAAAATGTATTTACACACATACTGGTGTTATACTGCGACCAGCAATCGCCTCAGCCTGGATGTGCAGTGCTGGGTTGGCGTGGTCGGATTCCCTGACTGAAAATATTGATACCCTAGATAGGGACAGTATATTATTGCCTATAGAGCATTTAAAAGATGCATTTCTATATATGCGTGATGCACAGCGGAATATTTGCCGACTGGCATCAAGTCTAAGTGCGTTGTCCATTTCTGCCAGTAGAGGGTTATGGACACGACAGTGGTCAGGTGATGCGGATTCCAAACGGCATTTGGAAGTACTGCCTTATTAAGGGGAGGAGTTATTTGGGGTCGGTCTTTCAGACCTGGTGGCCACGGCAACAGCTGGGAAATCCACGTTTGTACCCCAGGTCGCCTCTCAACATAAGAAGACGCCGTATTATCAGGCGCAGTCTTTTCGTGGGCAAGCAGGCAAAAGGTTCCTCATTTCTGCCCCGTGACAGAGGGAGAGGAAAAAGGCTGCAGAAATCAGCCAGTTCCCAGGAACAGAAGCCCTCTCCCGCCTCTGCCAAGCCCTCAGTATGACGCTGGGGCTTTACAAGCAGAATCAGGCACGGTGGGGGCCCGTCTCAATTAATTTCAGCGCGCAGTGGGCTCACTCGCAAGTAGACCCCTGGATCCTTCAGGTGATATCTCAGGGGTACAAATTGGAATTCGAGACGTCTCCCCCTCGCCGTTTCCTAAAGTCGGCTTTACCGATGTCTCCTTCTGACAGGGAGGCAGTTTTGGAAGCCATTCACAAGCTGTATTCCCAGCAGGTGATAATCAAGGTACCCCTCCTGCAACAGGGAACGGGGTATTATTCCACACTGTTGTGGTACCGAAGCCGGACGGCTCGGTGAGACCGATTCTAAATCTAAAATCTTGAACACTTACATACGGAGGTTCAAATTCAAGATTGAGTCACTCAGAGCAGTGATTGCGAACCTGGAAGAAGGGGACTACATGATGTCTCGGGACATCAAGGATGCTTACCTTCATGTCCCAATTTACCCTTCTCACCAAGGGTACCTCAGGTTTATGGTACAGAACTGTCACTATCAGTTTCAGACGCTGCCGTATGGATGGTCCACGGCACCCCGGGTCTTTACCAAGGTAATGGCCGAAATGATGATACTCCTTCGAAGGAAGGGAATTTTAGTTATCCCTTACTTGGACGATTCCCTGATAAGGGTAAGATCCAGGGAACAGTTGGAGGTCGGTGTAGCACTATCTCAGGTAGTGTTGCGGCAGCACGATTGGATTCTCAATATTCCAAAATCGCAGCTGATTCCGACGACTCGTCGTCTGTTCCTAGGGATGATCCTGGACACAGTCCAGAAAAAGGTGTTTCTCCCGGAGGAGAAAGTCAGGGAGTTATCCGAGCTAGTCGGGAACCTCCTATAACCGAGCCAAGTCTCAGTACATCAATGAAAGGGTTCTGGGAAAAATGGTGGCTTCCTACGAAGCAATCCCATTCGGCAGATTCCACGCAAGAACTTTCCAGTGGGACCTGCTGGACAAATGGTCCGGGTCGCATCTTCAGATGCATCAGCGGATAACCCTGTCACCAAGCACAAGGGTGTCTCTCCTGTGGTGGTTGCAGAGTGCTCATCTTCTAGAGGGCCGCAGATTCGACATTCAGGACTGGGTCCTGGTGACCACGGATGCCAGCCTGCGAGGCTGGGGAGCAGTCACACAGGGAAGGAATTTCCAGAGCTTATGGTCAAGCCTGGAGACATCACTTCACATAAATACCCTGAAGCTAAGGGCCATTTACAATGCTCTAAGCTCAGCAAGACCTCTGCTTCAAGGTCACCCGGAGTTGATCCATTCGGACAACATCACGGCAGTCACCCACGTAAACAGACAGGGTGACACAAGAAGCAGGAGGGCAATGGCAGAAGCTGCAAGGATTCTTCGCTGGGCGGAAAATCATGTAATAGCACTGTCAGCAAGTGGGGACTTCACCCAGAAGTCTTCCACATGTTTATAAAACTCGACAAGTATTGCGCCGGGTCAAGGGACCCTCCGGCAATAGCTGTAGACGCTCTGGTAACACAGTGGGTGTACCAGTCAGTGTATGTGTTCCCTCCTCTGCCTCTCATACCCAAGGTACTGAGAATTATAAGATGGAGAGGAGTAAGCACTATATTCGGGCTCCGGATTGGCCAAGAAGGACTTGGTAACCGGAACTTCAAGAGATGCTCACGGAGGATCCGTGGCCTCTACCTCTAAGAAGGGACCTGCTCCAGCAAGGACCCTGTCTGTTCCAAGACTTACCGCGACTGCGTTTGACGGCATGGCGGTTGAACGCCGGATCCTGAAGGAGAAAGGCATTCCGGATGAAGTCATTCCTATCCTGATCAAAGCCAGGAAAGATATAACCGCAAAACATTATCACCGCATTTGGCGAAAATATGTTGCGTGGTGCGAGGCCAGTAAGGCCCCGTCGGAGGAATTTTCAACTAGGTCGATTCCTACATTTCCTGCAAACAGGAGTGTCTATGGGCCTGAAATGGGGGTCCATTAAGGTTCAAATTTCGGCCCTGTCAATTTTCTTCTAAAAAGAACTAGCTTCAGTCCCTGAAGTTCAGACGTTTGTGAAAGGGGTACTGTATATACAGCCTCCTTTTGTGCCTCCAGTGGCACCTTGGGATCTAAATGTAGTTTTTGGGTTCCAAAAGTCACATTGGTTTGAACCACTTAAATATGTGGAGTTAAAATATCTCACATGGAAAGTGGTCATGCTGTTGGCCCTGGCCTGGGCCAGGTGCATGTCAGAATTGGCGGCTTTATCCTGGAAAAGCCCTCATCTGATTTTCCATTCGGACAGGGCGGAATTGAGGACTTGTCCTCAGTTTATCCCTAAGGTGGTTTTCAGCGTTTCACCTGAATCAACCTATTGTGGTGCCTGCGGCTACTAGGGACTTGGAGGACTCCAAGTTGCTAGACGTTGTCAGGGCCCTGGAAATATAGGTTTCCAGGACGGCTGGAGTCAGAAAATCTGACTCGTTGTTTATTCTGTATGCACCCAACAAGCTGGGTGCTCCTGCTTCTAAGCAGACTATTGCTCGTTGGATTTGTAGTACAATTCAGCTTGCACATTCTGTGGCAGGCCTGCCACAGACAAAATCTGTAAAAGCCCATTCCACAAGGAAGGTGGGCTCATCTTGGGCGGCTGCCCGAGGGGTCTCGGCTTTACAACTTTGCCGAGCAGCTACTTGGTCAGGAGCAAATACGTTTGTAAAATTCTACAAATTTGATACCCTGGCTGAGGAGGACCTGGAGTTCTCTCATTTGGTGCTGCAGAGTCATCCGCACTCTCCCGCCCGTTTGGGAGCTTTGGTATAATCCCCATGGTCCTTACGGAGTCCCCAGCATCCACTAGGACGTCAGAGAAAATAAGAATTTACTTACCGATAATTCTATTTCTCGTAGTCCGTAGTGGATGCTGGGCGCCCATCCCAAGTGCGGATTGTCTGCAATACTGGTACATAGTTATTGTTACCCAAAAAAAAAAAAAAAAATCGGGTTATTGCTGTAGTGAGCCATCTTTTCTAGAGGCTCCTCTGTTATCATGCTGTTAACTGGGTTTAAAATCCTTCCTTATTGTGTACGCTCGTCCGGGCACAGTATCCTAACTGAGGCTTGGAGGAGGGTCATAGGGGGAGGAGCCAGTGCACACCAGGTAGTTCTAAAGCTTTACTTTTGTGCCCAGTCTCCTGCGGAGCCGCTATTCCCCATGGTCCTTACGGAGTCCCCAGCATCCACTACGGACTACGAGAAATAGAATTATCGGTAAGTAAATTCTTATTGTCTCCGTTTTTAAACACTTCTTTCTAAATACTGCATAGGTGAAAGTCTTTACAATATAAAAATTGTGTTTGGTTTTTAAGGTATTCTGGGACCAACGCTACGTGCAGAAGTTGGAGACACTTTAAAAGTTAATTTTAAGAATATGGCTGCCAAACCTCTTACCATTCATCCACAAGGAATTTCATATGGAAAACTATCTGAAGGTAAGAATGTTTTGTTATTACACTACAGCATTTTAATACTAAGCAGCCAAGTGGGCCTAGTATCTGCTTGTCGATTACTAATTTGTGTGTTAAATCTACTTTATTTATTTATTTTAGTAGTTTTCACTGTTTTCATGCTAATATGTTACTTTAGATATTTAATTGTGTGTGCCCCAAAACAGGTGTCCAGTCCTACTGAAATGTGACCTGATACAAATCTAATCAGAGCAATAAGTACTGTAGGTGTGACCCATTATACAGTACCCTAGTGTTGTACTGTCCACAAAGTGATCATACAAAGAGGTTAAGATCTACATTTAAGAACAAGTCAAAACCCCTTTATCACTCACTAAAAGGGTTATGACTCTCCAGTCATAGGCGTGCGCAGAAGCCGACACGGGGTTGCCGCTCTAGGATTCCCCCTCCATCGGCTAACGGACTACCTCCTCCACCGCTTGCTGTGGGACATAGATGGGGGGAGTAGACCATAATGTGGCAGAGGAGGGAAGTAACAGAGCGGCACCCCCATGTCGGCTTCGGTGCACGCATAAGTTTAGCTTCTTGCTGTTAGCAACTGTCATTAATGAGGACATTACATTACATGCAGACATACGACTTGTACTGGTAAATCTCCTAGCGGCTGAGGATTGCCCTGTGCGTGCATCAACATCATTTGCGTTTCTATAATGTGTGCAGTGTGTGCGGTGCACACGGGACCCTGAGTCCAGAGGGGACCCCCACCGCACCCATTTTTAAAATACTCACCCCTCCGGAGTCCAGCGCCGGCATCCACAGCGCTTGTCAAAACACTGTGAAAATGGCTCAGCGCCGATTTTCACGCGCAGTAGAGTATGTACCCTCTAGTGCTCAGACTCTACAGCGCTCCGGGCAGAGAGGAGGGGGCCCGAACGGAGGAGGCTGAACACGGGCCTTCTCCTCTCTTAAAACGCCCCTGATCAACATATAACCAAACATAATATTGTACTTAATAACTAAAATGAAGACACGGAGACATGGATTTGACAGAAAAATGTCAGCTATTTATTTAAGTGACAATGTTCCTGATTCAGCATGGTTCGCAAAAGCAAAATCTTTCTCTAATGTGCAAAACCATGTGCACTGCAGGGGGGGCAAATCTAACATGCAAAGAGAGTTAGATTTGGGTAGGTTATTTTGTTTCTGTGCAGGGTAAATACTGGCTGCTTTATTTTACGTTGCCATTTAGATTTCCGTTTTAACATTCCCCAACCAAATCTAACTCTCCCTGTACATGTTATATCTTATTTAATGACCGTAATTAATACTCAAAAGTATGGTGGTAACGAAAGAACGTCTATAACAGCGCAAACCCAAAGTACACAACCCACTCTATAAAATCCTGAAACAAACCGCCTAAGAACGCAAAAGGTATTCACTCAACCTTCTACCTTGACTACGCACCTACGGCTGATGAGGCTGCCCCCGGTAAGGTGGTCCAGCAGATGTATAACAGTCAACGAAGGTGAGCGCACCTAAAACCAACCACAAAATGAACACCAACCAATTTCCAAATAAAAAACTGGTAACTTTCCATTCTTTCCCGCCCCAAAATAGCCAACGAAAAACTACCCACATCTGCATACGTCAAACAGGGAGGAAGGTGGGAAAACTAAAACAAAAGAGGCTGATCCAGCCCCCTCACAAGACACAAAATACCACTAAACCTCCACTCTCTACCCCTATAGGACAAACCCAACACCTTATGTCCTCACAAGCCCACCTCTCTAACCTACAAGGTTTAACCCACTCCACTCCTATCTGTCATTTTGTTCTCCTTCTGTCCTCAAACTACTTGGATCTATCTTCTCAATAAACTTTCTTGCCTGTGAAACCTAATTCTCTTGATGCCGCAACTGTTCTTAGGATGATATTCAAAGTCAAACTACAGTACATTCAAATACAGATTAAATGTTTCACCCGTCTGTCTCCCACTCTCCTTTAGACTCTCACGAACAAGTCCCTCTTCAATCATGTGCCTTTCCTTCCCTCACTTTTATACCATCATCCCTTCTTTTGACTTGTTTTGTTAATGTTTCCATTTATGTACTTTGTGGCGTAGTGCCGGGTTCAGTATCATTTACTGACAGACACAATACCGACGGTTAGTGGCGTAAGTTCAGCCCTGTTGCCCGGAGGCAAGATACATTTTTTGTGCCCCCTCATATATAGATAAACATATGTACTGTATATGTATGTATCTATATCTATTTATCTATCTATACAGATTTCATTGTCATTTATTTTAAGTCACACATTTCTTAGCAGTCATACCCAGGATTAGAACCCGTGACCTGTTACACTGAAGGCAGTCACTTTACTGACAGAACTATTTGCTCCTGCATGTTCTTCTAACTATATGAAGCTACTAGCTAGAATTATCAGTTCAAAACCATTGTAACTAGGCATATCTATGTAGTGTGCAGCCACACACTACATAGATCTTCTCAATCACTCACAATGCTGATTATTTCTCTGATAATTCTTTTGCAAGTGTCATACCCAGGATTAGAACCCACGTCCTATTACACTGGAAGCAGACCCCTTACTGATGGAGCAATTTGCTCCTGTATAGGAAGCATGAATATTCTAACTACTGTATATGAAGTTACTCGTAATTGTCAGAGAAGTTTCTTCATAGAGTTAGAATTCTCATGCTTCTAATACAGGAACAAATTGCTCCATCAGTAAGGTGTCTGCTTCCAGTGTAATAGCTCGTGGGTTCTAAACCTGGGTATGACACTTGTAAAATGTGTATTTATAATACAGAGGGTGTGACTTGTAAATTGCAGGCACCGCTATCTGTTCTGTTGGCCACGGAAGAGATAGCGGTGGCTGTCAAATGGTTTCGCTGTGAATGGGAGGAGAGTTCCCCCCTTCATAGCAGGGGCCCGGCGGCAGCCGACTCCATTGCCTCCCACAGATACGCCTCTGACGACGGTCATAATCCCGGCAGCCATTGACCTACAATGAAAATACCAACACAATCAAAATACGACATTTATTATGCTGACATGTTCAAAATGGCGAAATAGAATACCGACATGTCAAAATACCAACATGTTTCTTTTGTGTTTTTTGGTGTCAATGTCAACATAGGTCAACATGGTCTATGTGTACCGCGTCCCCTTGCATGACGAGCACTTGGGGTGCGGTGCCTCGATGCGCTCGGCACACTATAATATTCCCTCTCCAGGTCCACTGGGATGATAAAGTATGAACAAGTCTGTTTTTGGGCAAAAATTCCTGAAAAACGCATGTCTGCATTTTTCTCGCACCTAACCTTCAGTTCTCCGTCGCTTCCACCCCCACCCCGCGAACGCCTCTGCCTGTCAGTCAGGCAGAGACGTTCGCAGCCAATGCGATCAGATCGCATTGGCTGCTAGCACACACACAGGATTAGCGAAACAACCCGAATTAACCCCCATTGAGAAAAAATGAGAGTCGGTTAAAAGACGAGGGAGAGGGGAAAAGGTGAACAACACTCTTGTGTGGAGTGTAGTGTGATTTAGTGAAATATAGGTGAAATTAGTGTGATAAAAAATAATGAAATACGCAGACTAAAAATACACCATGACCCATTTTATGACACATATTGTAAATCAATGATAAAGGCCATTTCAACTAAGGCAGATAGTCACCGCCGCCGGAGACTGAGGGGCCCTCACAGCAGCAGCAGACCAGTGAGCAGCACTGGGGGGGGGGGGGGTGAACTGTGGGGACATGTATCTGACACTGGGGGCATATCTGGCACTGTGGGCATATCATGTGTATCCGCACTGGGGGCATATCTGGCACTGTGGGTACATATGTATCTGGCACTGGGGGCATATCTGGCACTGTGGGGGCATGTGTACCAGGCACTGTGGGACATATGTGTATCTGGCACTAGGGGCATATATGTATTTGGCACTGTGGGGCATATATTTACCTGGTACTGTGGGGCATATATGTATCTGGTACTGTGGGGACATGTGTATCTGGCACTGGGGGCATATATGTATCTGGTACTGTGGGGCATATGTATATCTGGCACTGTGGGGACATGTGTATCTGGTACTGTGGGGGCATGTGTATCTGGTAATGTGGGGGCATGTGTATCTGGCTCTGGGGCATATATTTATATGGCACTGTGGGGGCATATATGTATCTGGCACTGTGGAGGCACCCATTTTTCTGCAGTAGGGTACATTATTAGTTAATGCATCCGCAGAGCGTATTAGTACGATACAACCAGACAGAGTACAATACCTGCAAATAAATTCCATAGTATGTGACTGTGTACACAGTACACAAACACCAGTGAATAAGTCCGGTATTATGCAACTGAGCCTGCAGTACACAACACCAGCGAATAAATCCGGCATTAGGTGACTGAGTACACAGTAGAGTATACTTTAATCGGTAAATACTGTGAAGCACTATATATGCACCCTGACGCACCTCGTCCCTTAGGGTACAGAATACAGTGATAGATATAGCTGTGATACACTGAAAGTGAAATCCACACAGCAGATACAGGCACACACAGTCATAGTGACAATGCAGATAATTATTTTAGTAATACAATAAAACTGCACTGGACTAGTATTATGTATATTATATATAACAATGCACGGTCTGAGACCGGATGTATATATTAGAATACTCGTACAATATATTCTGGCTCAGGTACACTTGTTCTTAACTAACGCTGTTTTAATATCGACATGTAGAATATTAAAGTGCTTGTAAAACCACAGCGCTGATGTACAGGCAGGTTTACAAAGGAGACCCTGCCCTGCAGTCCCGGAGACCAGTTGTATCTATTTTAGTAAATGGCGCCCAGTGTCTCAGTCAGGGAGTGAGGCAGAGTGTGAGGCAGCTCCAGGGCGGGAACACCAGCAGGAGATGGCGCCATGAGCCGGGGGAGAGGCTACAGGTCAAACGCCCTATGCTGAACTTCACCACCAGGTACTATGGAGTCTTATTAAAATGGATATTAGTATATCCGACCTGTACTCCTATTCCCTGGTGGATATAGTGGGGTCCCTGCTCGGTTACAGTGTCCACGCCAGCGTCGCAGTCCATCTCCCTAGACTGCGACAGGAACACGATTTAGTGGCGGGTCCCGCCTGAGGGACCCACTTACCTCTTCCCCGTAGCAGCCACGCGAACCAGGAGAGCGTCTGCGACCGTGTGCCTAGAGCCGGAGCGTCTCTCCCGCAAGTACCTGGGAACAGGCCGCGGGAGTATGCGACGCCGCTTGGTAGGTGATGGAGCTGCAGCGCTGAAGTATCACCATAACATACAGCGCTGACAGCCCAGTTTTAAAGAAATTTTCTGTCAGAAAAAGCTTTTTCAGGGCTGCCCAATGCAGCGCTCCTGTTAGTGACTGCTTCTACAGGCACCAACTCAAAACTGAGCTCACAGTGCCTGGAGGCGGCGTTATAGGGGAGGCCCCACAATGCATCCTGGGGCAGTCTAAAGCTTTAGCCTGTTGGTGCCTCTCTGGATCAATATCCACTTTACACCCGATGTTTCCCTGTGGAATCCAATGTACTTCGCAGAAAGAGATTTAACAATGGTAAGTCTACCATAAATCTCCTTTTTGGTGTTTTTATATGTATGTGGCACTGTACTGGGGCATTATATGTATGTGGCACTGTACAACATGACTAAAAACGGGAGTTATGAGACAAGGTCATACTCCTACAAACGTCATACCGAAAGGTGTGCGCACAAAAATGGGGTGTGGCTTTGTGACAACTAGGCCCCCCCCCCATTTTTGCGTGCGTGCCCTTGGCGCGCGCATGATAGTGCCTCTTTCCCTTGACTACAGATCTTTTGTAGTTCTTTGCCTGACTGGTTGGCCACCCCTGAGATAGAGGATCAGTATGAGATCCCAGTGGTTGAGATCCCGGCGGTAAGGTGACCAGATATCCTACATAACTTAAATAAGTACACAGCCTCCTCAGGTACTTACCTCTGTTTGCAGCATTGCAGGAGGCTCTGTGTTTCCTCATACATGAGCTGCAGCAGCATCCAGACCAGGACCTGGGAAGAGTCAGTACTGGCCAGGTAGAGCAGAAGAGAGGGAGGAGAACTTGCTGTGCATGAGAGGAGAGGTGTGTGGGGGGGCTGGTTCGGGTCAGGCTGTGTGCAGAAGCAGGAGAGAGGGAACCAAGGGGGACTTGCTGTGCAGAGCACTGAGCAGGAGAGGGCGGCTTGAGTCAGACTGTGTGCAGAGCATGGAAAGAGGGAAGGGGGACTTGCTGTGCAGAGTGGGAGAGGAGGAGGGACACATGGTGTAAAGCTGTGTGCAGAAGCAGGATAAAGGGAGGGGGGACTTGCTGTGCAGGGGAGGAGAGCAGAGGTGAGGTGGGGGGAGGGGAGGGCTGGCTCAGGTAAGGCTGTGTGAGAGGGAACGAAGGTGGACTTGCTGTGCAGAGCACTGAGCAGGAGAGGAGGTGGGGTGCCTTGGGTCAGACTGTGTGCAGAGCATGGAAAGAGGGAAGGGGAACTTTCTGTGCAGAGCGGGGGGAGGGCGACATGGGGTAAGGCTATGTGCAGGAGAGAGAGAGGGGGTATTTCAATCTGCTGTGCAAAGCAGAAGAGAGAGGGGGGACTAGGGAATCGCCTGCGGGGAGAGTGCAGGACGGATCATGCAGCGGCAGAGCCAGGAGCAGTGTGGCACCTGGCCAGTAGAAGAAAGGGGGAGAAAAAAAAAGGGGTCCCCATGTTGCCGGACTTCTGTGTTGCTTTCTATTTTCACGCTGGGGGTCAGGGACAGATCCAGCGTAGACAGGGGGAGTTGAGAGAGGAGAGGAGGGAAGTGAAGTGGTCGGTGCCCCATCTGCTCTTCTCCAACTGGACCGTCTCCTCCTTCTTCTTTGGGGCCGTGGCCATTCCGTGGCATACTGTAATGAGTCAGTATTGTGTTCCCAAATGCTAAAAAAAAATTCCACTTTGAATTCCCTGTCTAAAATAACTTCAGTCCAGTCCATAAGGAACAGATGAAAAAGTTTAGATTTGAATAGTGACAATGACGGAGATGATGAGGACATCCAACCATGAAGAATTTTTTTCTGGGCAGCAGCACTAATCGCTAGTAACAAACATCTGCCTCCTTTACTAAATCTTAATTCAGTTGGAGTTATACCGAATATAGGGCCCGATTCAGCATGGAACGTAGGTATGATTGCGTTTGCATCTGGGGCCTTTTGTAGTATGCGCACGCACAGAAGCCGCATTGCGCGTGTGCACACTGAGATGCAAACACCTCTACCTGAGTGACAGGCAGAGGCGTTCGCGGGATGAGAGGGGACGTCGACACAGCTTTTAAGGGGCGTTGCGGCGGCATAGGGGGGATCCATGACCATGACTGTCTTACCAGTATTTATTATTCCATGGAAAACATGGTACAAGATCTGAATTCTGGTTAATTCATGCATTGCTGATATGTAAAAAAGGTAAATGTAAAAGCATTTGTTCAGGATTGCACCTGAATGAGGAGGGGGCTGCGGTGCTGGGGGGCAGGATGTTTAGAAGGTTGGAGGAGCTTCTAAACTAGGAGCCTGGGGGGAGGGTTTAGCTAGAAGTTATGGGTCAAACAGTGAGTACAGTAAGGATGGGGGTAGTGAACAAAATGAGGGTGGTGAAGGGAGGAGGGAAAGTTCAGCCAGCAAGAGTATTTGCAGGGGCATTGACACAGGAATTACTGACATAGGTATTGCCCATGGAATTCCCAAATTATTAACTTATGACGATTATGGTTCAACAGTACGGTATATAGAAAATAACGTCCATAGCATAAGGGGGGGGGGGGGGGGTTAGAAAGACCTAATAGGACAATTAGGGATAGTAGTAAGAAAGGCTGTATTATGTATGATGGGGGGGGGGGGGCGTGGGGGTATGAGAGAGAATAGAATAACAGTCGGTGACAGTAATTCTAGAAAGTCTCTTGTAAATAATGGTAAGTTACCATTAAAGCAAAAGGGGAAGGGTAATATTAACATAAAATGTATGCTTGCGAACGCTGTAAGCCTATCAGGTAAAATGGGAGAATTGGAATGGCTCGTATCAAAAAATCAGTATGATATTATAGGTATTACGGAAACATGGTGGGACAAATCTTATGACTGGGTTACTAATTTGGAGGGGTATTCACTTTTCTGGAGGGACAGGGCTACCAAAAGGGGAGGAGGGGTATGTCTCTATGTAAAACCATCTCTAAAACCAAACTTAATAGATGTTATTTACGATGTGGAATCACTATGGGTTGAGATCACTAATGGGGGCACTGAAATAAAGAAACTAGTCATTGGCACGTGCTACAAGCAACCAGATATTAGCATACATGACGAGGAACTACTCTTACAGCAAATTGAAAAAGTTGCGGGAATGGGGGACATCCTACTGTTAGGGGATTCTAACTATCCGGATATAAATTGGAGTATCGATTCATGTGTAAAAATTAGGAGCTGCAGGTTTCTAAACACATTAAAGGATCAATACTTGTGTCAATTATTCGAGGACCCAACCAGAGGTAGTAATATTCTGGACCTAGTTATTACCAATAATGTGGATTTTATATCAAACATTACAGTTGGGGAGACCTTGGGAAACAGTGATCACTTTATAATCATATTCAGCATCAGTTTCAAGAAACATAGGGGGTAATTCCAAGTTGATCGCAGCAGGAATTCTGTTAGCAATTGGGCAAAACCATGTGCACTGCAGGGGAGGCAGATATAACATGTGCAGAGAGAGTTAGATTTGGGTGTGGTGTGTTCAATCTGCAATCTAATTTGCAGTGTAAAAATAAAGCAGCAAGTATTTACCCTGCACAGAAACAAAATAACCCACCCAAATCTAACTCTCTCTGCAAATGTTATATCTGCCACACCTGCAGTGCACATGGTTTTGCTCAACTCCTAAAAAATTTCCTGCTGCGATCAACTTGGAATTACCCCCTCAGCTATAAGGGATCAACCAAAACATTAAACTTTAGAAAAGCCAACTTCAATATGCTGAGACAGGCACTAAACGACATTGACTGGGAAGTTTTGTTTCTTGGTAAAGACACATTGGAAATGTGGGATGCTTTAAAAGGGTTGCTTGATAGCAATATTTTCAAAATCATACCCTTGGGTAGTAAACGCAGTAGTACTAAACTCAAACCAATGTGGCTTAATAAGGATGTCAACAATGCAATGGCTAAAAAGAGGCGTGCTTTTAAAGCATTTAAAACTAATGGAGGGGAGGAGGTATTCCAGCATTACAAGGAATGCAATAAAAAATGCAAAAAAGTAATAAGAGCAGTTAAAATTGTAAATGAAAAACCAATCGCTGTAGAGAGTAAAGCCAATCCCAATAAGATTTATAAATACATAAACAGTAAAAGGTTAAAAAAGGAGAACGTGGGGGGCGTGGCCTAGCTTTCACACTGAGAAGACGTGCTTTTCACCTGCTTCTGAGAGCACTTCACCAAACCCTTCCTACAATAAACTGACTCCCTCCCTGGGTACCTGGATGTGTCCCAGGCAGCCTCTCTTACCCTGCTACACCTGCTGGGGGGATCCCGCGGAGTCGGGGAGCGCTTCTCAGCCCTCCTGCGGATTGCGGCCTTCCCCTCAGCGTGGAGCCGGGACCTGGAGTTTGGACTGTGGCCGGGCGAGGCATCCGGAGCCGTGCTGCTACTTCGTGGAGCTTCTTTGGATCCCTGGGGGGTACCTGGCGGCCAGTCTGATAGCGCCTACGGACCCCCGCCTACCGCACTACAGCCTCGGAGCACGGGACACGGAGCGAAAGACGCGGCCCTTCAGGACGGGGACGGAGCGGCGGCCATCTTGCCTCTGGCTGTGGACCTCGTGAGAAGACGGGACTCCGGCCGGGTGAGCTGCTGCACCCCTCCCCTCGACCGCTAGTCCCCTTGCCGTTGAGACGGCCGGCTCCCACTACCGCTGGGCTCAATCTCTCTGAGCTCCAGCCACCGCACCTCCCGCCAGCCGCTATCCGCCTCCCGCCCTGCAGTGCTCACGAGAGCTCCCAGGGTGGCTACACCATTGCGGCCCACACTGCCAGGGAATATAAGAGGCCACAGGCCTTGGAGCTAGTTAGTCACATGAGCCGCAGAGCTCACACCGGCTGCGCGGAGCGGTGACCCGACTGTGACAGATAGGGGAGACACGCGGCGACCATCTTGCCGAACCCCGCTGAGGTCACCGGCCACCATCACTGCCTGCTGACAGACAAAGCGGCTCCTAGACGTCATCGGACCCGACGGGTGAGCCCTCACGCGGCCCGCTGCCTATTGCGGGACCCGCGACTCCTCTATTTCACCCCCACGAGCAATAGCCTGTCTGAAGCCAACGACACAGGACCCCTGGACCTCCTACGACACGGCATCCTAACCTGGATCCCTGGGGAGTACCCGCGCTCTGGAGGCACGGACTCGCCGACCCTCCACCCTCCCCTCGCTAATTACGAGGAAAGCTGCGGTCCCACAGTGCGGGTGCGTGGATAGCCCTCACCCCACCTACCCACCGCAAGAGCGACCTGCAAGTGTGACCTACACTCCATTACCAAACCAAGTTTCTCTCCCCGCTCGCTGAGCCTCATAGAGCTCATGGCTCCTTAAGCATAACGACCACGAAGTGACAGGGGGCTCTGCCATACATATTGCATTATTCTATTACATTGATACAAAGCGCCTTATTTACAATGTTGCAAAAAAACCGCAAGAACTCTCAGATACCTAAAGCTAGTATCCTGCGTGCTTGGTAGAAGTCCGGCTCCTCCACCCGGAGCTCCCCATCAACTGACCAATCCTTTGATCCTGCTGACATCGCCACCTCCAGCAGCCCACTGACCACTCAGGATGTGGTGGCTATCGTTACAAAAACGATCCAGTCAGAAATGAGGTCGGTATTAACTGACTTCAGATCCGAAATAGCCGACTTGGGCTCCCGCACAGATACACTGGAGCGCAAAGTGGACGACGTCTGCCAATTTCAAACGGTGGTGGAGCAGGAACTTTTGGATATTCGGGCAGATATGGAAGCGTACAAAGAACAACTAGAGGATATGGACAACCGCAATCGTCGGAATAACATCCGAGTCCGCAACATCCCTGAAAATGTGTCCCCTAGCTCTCTCCCTGAGTATCTGGAGAGCCTTTTTTTACAACTGACGCCGGATGTCCCCGAGGCCCTTCTCCAGCTAGACCGAGCCCACAGGGCCCTCCGCCCTAGACCGCCTCCGACACAACCGCCACGAGACGTCATTATACGTTTTCATTACTACGCCACCAAAGAGCGAGTCATGCTGGCGGCTAGAGGTCTACCGACGGTGTCTTGTGCGGGCTCCCAGTTACAGCTGTTCCAGGACCTTGCCCCCTCTACCCTCAAAAAGCGCAGAGACCTAGCACATATTACCAAGGTTCTCCGAGCCCATTCCATAAAATATAAGTGGGGCTTCCCCTTCTCACTGCAGGTAATGCAGAATGGGAAGACTTTCACAGTCAAGACACCAACGCAAGGGGCTGATCTACTTAAAACTTTCGGCATTTTTGAAGATCTCCCTGAATCAACCCAAGACCAGATGTCACCCTCAATCTCAAGCCCACGGGCCCCAGCCCCGGAATGGTCTTCTACTTGAAAGATTTCAGATACTCCAAGTTACTACCCTTGTTAAATGTACACTCAATAATTACTGAAAGCTTACATACCTCGGTTCGCCACGTATTCATATATGTTTTTCAGGCTCTCCGCGTGACCTGCTGGCTGCGGCGCCATGGGCGGTGCTCTCCACTTGGTTACACGTGAGAGTCAAATAGTTCTCCATTTATATTTTTGTCTTATTTATTTATTTTTATTTTTTATTTCTATAGTATGAAGGCCTTCATACCTCGGTTTGCCATGTTTTCATATATGTTTTTCAGGCTCTCCGCGTGGCCGACTGGCTGCGACGCCATGGGCGGTGCTGTCCATTTGATTACGCGTGAGAGTCAAATAGTTCTTCATTTTTATTTTATTTATTTATTTTTACTTTTATAGTATGTTTTCATGTCTGTTCATGTTGGTTTATGATTAACATGGTGCACATTTGTTATTGTTATTATTCATAATCTCCTGGTTAGACTGATGTCGATTTTGACCCAAGACCAGATGTCACCCTTAATCTCAAGCCCAAGGGCCCCGGCCCCGGAGTAGTCTTCTACTTGACTGCTCGCAGGCACCCCATGATACAACCCTTGTTAAATGTGATATGTATAGTTGCTAAATGCTCTAATCTGCATACTTTACTGCCTTGACGTGCTACGTAACCACATGTGTTTACTCAGGCCCTCTGCGTGGCCGACTGGCTGCGACGCCTTGGACGGCGCGGTCCACTTGGCTACACGTGAGCGCCAAGCTGTTTTCTTTTTAAAAATTTTTTTTTTAATTTTTTTTTTATTTTTTTTAATTATTTCTATAGTCTGTTTTCATGTTTGTTCATGTTGGCCCATGATTAGCGTGGCGCTCATTTGTTACTGTTCATAGTCTCCTGGTAAGACTGATGTTGGTTTAGTATCCGACACCACTGCATGCTTTATCCTTCTCCCTCATCATGTCTATACCGCTCACACTATTCCTATTTATCTCAATAATGCGATCCTCCTCGCTCCCTTTATTCCCCCCTGTCACTTGGTCGTTCCTATTACAACCTCTCCCTCCCCTATGCTCCTCCTTACCCTACTTATCGTTCTGTCACAATGCCACGTCCCCCCCCCGAAGGATACGCCAGGATGGCGTTTTTCCTTTTAGTGTTAAACCTGGCCCTTCTACAGGAAAAGGTTCTCCCCCTCTGTATTCTCATACAGTCCCTTTCCCCTTTTCTCTCTGCCTCTATTTCTCCTTTCCCCCTCTCCATCCCCATGGTCGGACCGCTCCCATCCCGCCCCTCTATTTGCGTCACCCACAGTTCTTCCCACCATGACCCTGAAAATTATATCGGTTAATGCTAATGGCCTTAACTCTCCCACCAAACGAGCCATGGCCATCCAATTCTTTAACAGACAAAAGTCTGATGTGGTACTAATTCAGGAGACCCATTTTAAACCCCCACACCCCTCTATGTCCTGCAAACAATTTCCACATGTCTATTATTCAAGCATGCCTACCAAACGAAGGGGAACCGCTATTATGATACGTTGAGGCCTCCCTATAACTGTTCATGATACTATCTCGGACCCCCAGGGCCGTTACGTTATCCTTTCATGTTCCTATAACCAAGCTCCCCTGATCTTGGCCTCCATATATGCCCCTAATGCGCAGCAGGGTTCTCTATTTACAGCCTTTTTTGACAGCCTATCCCGCCTTCCTACGGGCACGACTATTATTGGTGGAGACTGCAATGTCACGCTGGACCCACTCCATGACAGATCTCGCCCCGCCCCTACTACCTCTACTCTCGCCAAACTGGCCAAGCGCCTGCAGACACATTTAACACTATATAACCTGTATGACAGTTGGAGGACCTTGTACCCCTCAGCGAAGGGTTTCACTCACTACTCCCCGCCCCACGACCTCTATACCCGCATAGACTATATGTTCGTCGACCGGGACACTACTCGTAAACTCCTCAGTGCCCAGACGCTCCCTATCTCCTGGTCGGACCACTCCGCTGTTTTGCTCGAGATCTCATCCTCTTCACCCCTCCCCACCAGATTCTGGCGGCTAAACGAATCTCTTCTGCTTAAAAAATGCACCGTAGCTGATATTGCCACCGCCTTTGCTAACTATTATGCGGAAAATGCGACTCCTGACGTCTCTCCCTCCCTAATATGGGAAGCACATAAGGCCACCATCCGAGGCTACCTTATAAGCCTTTCAGCTGCCCAGAAGAAAACTGAAGCCCAACGGATCCGAGTTTTAGAAACAGAACTTGCCGCCTTGACCCTTCTGCATCAGCGCCGCCCCAGAAAGAAAACGTATTCCAAACTCCTAGCAGTTAAAGGTCAGCTATCCCAAATCCTCACCAAAAAGGCAGTCAAGGCACTCTTATGGGCACGCCAGAGGTTCTATGAGAAATCTGATAAGGCTGACACTCTACTAGCCCAAAAACTAAGAGCGAAACGCACTCAAAATCGCATTGTATCCCTACGCTGTGCGGACGGGTCTGCCACATTTGATCCATCGCGAATGGCCGCCCAATTTCGGGATTATTATACATCCTTGTACAATCTCCCTTCCACTCTTGATGCTGATCCTGACCACGTTTCTAAACTCCGAGACTATCTTTTCACTTGCAAACTCCCTAAACTTTCCGACTCGGATATATTGACACTCAATGCCCCCATTTCCACAAAGGAAATCTCAGTGGCCATTCAGCAGTTACGCCGCACCGCAGCCCCTGGCCCTGATGGCTTCACCGCTCTATATTATAAAAAATTTACTACCTCTTTGCTCCCCATGCTCCAATCTCTGTTTAACGCAATCCTAGATGGGGACTCATTCGACGCAGCCACCACTAGGGCCAACCTTATCCTCATTCCGAAACCTGACAGGGACCCGATGGAGATGAAGAACTATCGACCCATCTCGCTCTTGAATGTGGACCTAAAGCTTTTCGCCAAAATCTTGGCTAATTTACTTGCTCCATTCTTACCCGCCCTCATTCACCCCGACCAGGTCGGTTTCATTCCCTCCAGACAAGCCGCAGATAATACTAGGCGTCTCATTGACCTCATCCAGCTGGCACAAGACAAGTCTCTCCCGACGCTGGTCGTGGCCCTCGACGCAGAAAAGCCTTCGACAGGGTGGCTTGGCCATTCCTACAACAGACACTCCTAAATATGGGCCTACATGGCGCCTTCTATAAAGGCGTTACTTCGCTGTATCAGAACCCCTCAGCCTCTATCTTAATTAATGGCCTTTCCTCCGATCCTCTTCCCATACGCAACGGCACCCGACAGGGCTGTCCCCTTTCCCCCCTACTCTTCGCCCTTATTATGGAACCGTTAGCAGCTAGAATTAGACTAAACTGTAACATATCTGGTATCATGTCGGGAGCTCACAACCACAAAATTGCTCTATATGCCGATGACGTCATTCTCACCCTGACTGACCCACCTGCCTCCCTCCCACATCTGATGGAGGAGATAGCTACGTACAGCAGGTTTTCAAATTACAACATTAACTCAGACAAAACCGAAATATTGGCCCTACATGTCGCGGACCCAGATCTTCGACTCCTACAGGCCGCCTTCCCATGCGCTTGGCGAGCTGATAAGCTCAAATATCTGGGCATCTATCTCACTAAGTCCTACTCTGGTCTCTATGCTGCCAACTTTCCCAGACTCTTAACCTCTATTAAACACGATATGACAAGGTGGAATAAATACATCCTATCTTGGTTTGGACGGATGACGGCCGTTAAGATGACACTACTGCCCCGTCTGTTATATCTGTGGCAAACTCTTCCCATCCACGTCCCCACCTCAATCCTTAAAAATCTTCAAGCAGACCTCACCAGATTTATCTGGGCAGGGCGAAAGCCCAGAGTAAAGATGCGAATCCTCCAAAAGCATCGTCTAGAAGGGGGTCTAGGAGTTCCTGACCTCCTTAAATACTATAGAGCTGCTCACTTAACCACATGTATCCTTTGGCACGATAATCCTGGACACAGAATCTGGACGCAACTAGAGGCTACCACACTCCACAGATATTCCCCCTACAGCTTGCTCTGGTGTCGACCGAATAGCCGTCCCCCAGCTTCCTCGCTGTTGCCCACAGTGAAATTCACCCTTGCCATATGGGACCTTTGCTCACGTCTTTACCGGCTACGCTCCTTTCACCCTCTACTCACCCCTCTGTGGAACAACCCGGCATTCCCGCCAGGGGAGAACCACTTAGCTTTTGATTCCTGGACCAGCCATAACTCACTTTTCCTTCTAGACATCGCCCCGCTACATACGTTCCCCACGTTTGACGACTTACAATCCCGTTTCTCGCTCCCACGCTCAACCTTTTATCAATTCTTGCAGATACGCCACTTTTTTGCCTCTACCTCCGGAACACCGCCCGTGGGAGGTAAAACGAGCTTTGAATCCCTCTGCTGTACCTGCCGATCAACTAAAGGCTTACTCTCAACTATATATCAAATCTTATTAGCTCACAACTCGCCCCTGAAGGAACCCCACGAAGTAGCGTGGGAGCGGGAGGTAGGTGAAACCCTGACGACAGATGAGTGGTCTGAGATCAGGCAGGAAATCTCCACGAGCTCCATTTCGGTCCGAATTAAAGAAAATGCCTACAAACTATATTACCGTTGGTACCTGGTACCATCACGTCTCCATTCAATTTACCCCTCCTGCTCGGATAACTGTTGGCGTCAATGTGGCCAGCGCGGAAACCTGCTGCATATTTGGTGGAACTGCCCGCAAATTAAGGGATATTGGACTAGGGTCCATAGACTTATTTTTAAGGTCCTCGGATTGACGATCCCGATGTCTCCTCTCTATTCCCTGCTCTCTCGCCCAATACCTCACACCCCTCGCCACCAACAAAAGCTAATTAAGCATATTTTAAATACGGCCAAATGCCAAATCGCGGCCAACTGGAAATCTCTGTCACCCCCCACGACCCCTGCTACCATTAATGCTATATGGCAAACCTATAGATTGGAACGTATTACAGCGGTTCTCCGGGACACCCCAGATAATTTTACCAATACGTGGTTACCCTGGACGTCACACTTCGGTGCTGAACCTCCACTAACTACCATATAAGATAATGGGAACCATCACAATACCCTATCCAACTGAGGATAATCTGACGCACTGCCCAGGCGA
The DNA here is from genome assembly GCF_028390025.1 of Pseudophryne corroboree. Lineage (NCBI taxonomy): Eukaryota > Metazoa > Chordata > Amphibia > Anura > Myobatrachidae > Pseudophryne > Pseudophryne corroboree. The sequence continues at coordinate 808,290,078 of NC_086445.1, forward strand.
CTGGGACCGCCCGACCATTCTTACCTTACCTCCCTTCCCAATCCTCCCTCCCTTCTTTTCTCTTCCCCCTCCTTGCCTCTTTTCTCTTCTACTTCTAATCTTAAGCTTACTCTTTGTTCTTCTTTTATAAGCTATAATGCTTCATTAAGAGTTATTCCTTCGCCCTTAGCTACGGTACACACCAAATGTATTACACTATCTATTGACAGCTTTCTATACATCGGCATGCATGCCTGTTTGATTCTTCACTCACTCGATGTTGTACATAGATATTCTGCCACTGCTATTTGACAGTTAACTGCGATATGTACCAATGTGTGATACCTGTAAAGTATATCTTGCGAATATCTTGTTAAAAGTATAAAATTCAATAAAAACTTTTTCTAAAAAAAAAAAAAAAGGAGAACGTAGGCCCATTAAAAGATGAACTGGGAGCCTTGGTAAACGATGACAAAATAAAAGCGGATATACTGAACAGCTTTTTTTCATCAGTATTCACCAGGGAGTATCAGACGGTGTTAGCAGTCCATAACGACAGTGAAGGTAATGATTCTGGGCTAGATGCTTGTTTAAGTGAGGAAGTAGTCCTGGAGAGATTAAGCAACATAAAGATTAATAAATCACCGGGACCAGATGGTTTTCATCCGTGGGCTATTATGGAGCTTAAGGCACAGCTTGCAAGACCCTTATACTTGATTTCCTATAGTTCCATTAAGTCGGGTATGGTACCGATAGATTGGCGTATAGCTGGAGTAGTGCCATTATTTGAAAAGGGATCTAAAAATCATCCTGGAAACTAAAGACTAGTTAGTTTAACATCTATAGTAGGTAAAATATTGGAAGGAATTTTGAGGGATAGCATGGAGGATTATCTGCGGAATACTAAATTTATTAGCAAGAGTCAGCATGGGTTTGTAAGGGACATATTATGTCAAACTAACTTAATTAGCTTCTACGAGGAAGTGAGCGATAATCTTGACCAGGGAAAAGCAGTGGATATGGTCTATTTAGATTTTGCAAAAGCCTTTGATACAGTGCCTCACAAGAGACTGATCATCAAATTAAGGGAACTTGGCCTAGGATATACTGTTTGTACATGGATAGGTAATTGGCTGGATAACAGGGTACAACGAGTATTGGTCAATGGGATGTTCTCCAGCTGGGCACCAGTAGTCAGCGGTATACCACAAGGGTCCGTACTTGGCCCACTACTGTTCAATATATTTAATAATGACCTAGGAAAAGGTCTGCGAAGCACAGCATCAATCTTTGCAGATAATACTAAACTGTGTAAGGTAATTAATTTGGAAATAGATGTGGAGTCTCTACAGAATTAATTATTTAAACTTGAATCCTGGGCGTCTAAATAAGGAATGAGGTTCAATAGTGAAAAATGCAAAGTTATGCATTTTGGGATTAAAAACAACCTAAATGGGGAAAATATAGGGGTAACAGTAGTGGAAAAAGATTTTGGGGTCCTCATAGATAATACGCTCAATAACAGTACACAGTGTCAAAATGCAGCGAAGAAGGCAAGTAAAGTCCTTGCTTGCATAAAACGGGGTATTGAGACCAGGGACGAGGATGTAATCCTGCCGGTGTACAAATCATTGGTACGTCTGCACCTGGAATATTGTGTTCAATTCTGGGCACCATATTATAAAAAGGATATTGGGGAACTCGAAAGAGTTCAAAGGCGAGCTACTTAACTGGTTAAAGGATTAGAGACACTGGAGTACGAGGAAAGGCTAACTAGGTTAAATATTTATACTCTAGAAAAGAGACGTCTAAGAGGAGATATTAATATCTTCAAATATGTAAAGGGTCATTACAAGGAGTTAGCAGGGGATTTATTTATTAATAGAACTCTGTATAGGACACCTGGACACTCACTGAGGTTAGAGAAGAGAAAATTCCGTACAAAACGTAGTAAAGTGTTCTTTACGGTAAGGGCAATAAGGATTTGGAACTCCCTGCCGGAGAAGGTAAAAATGGCGGACACTGTAAATGCATTAAAAATCAGATTGGACAGCTTTCTAGCTGAAAAAAGTATCCAGGGCTACAGCGTTTAATATATTGACATGAAGTATCTGGGAGTTGTACGAAATATAGTTGACAATTGGTACGAAACCATTACTCCAGCTGGTGCGTTATAATGTGCACAACTAAAGACAGAATACAGGTTGAACCCGATGGGCATTTCGCCTCTTTTCAACTTCAACAACATTGTACTATAGAGTTTTAGATGTAACACAAGTAATAAGTTATGCACAAGGAAGAAGATAGAGATGAAGACAAGGACATAGATCAGGGCTGGCCAAACCGGTCCTCGATATCTACCAACAGTTCATGTTTTCCAGGCCTCCTGGACATCTGTAGAATTGTCAGTTAGGAATGAATGCAGCACATCTTAATTAGTAATGATTACACCTGTGCACCAGCTAGGTGGTCTGGAAAATGTGAACTGTTGGTAGATCTCGAGGACTGGTTTGGCAAGCCCTGACATAGATGGTCCAGACAAGAAGCATAAGGTGAAGGAAATAGGTAAATCTTACACCTTGGCTGTATGAGACTGACAGATCTGTAGAAAGGCTAAATTTAGGGGTGGCAGCAAGCTTCAGCAGCTGTATCCAAGAAAGCGATCAGGACAGGTAGAAAACCTTAAATGTCAAAGTTCTAAGCAAATGGTGAGGGACAGAAGCAAGCTTCTGTAGGTAAATTTCAAGCAAAAGTCAGGGCAGAGTCGATACACAGAAGTTTAGTTAGGCAACTGTACCTATAACAGGAGAGAGATGACTGGCTACTTTAGATGGCTTGCCAGCTGGGTGTCTTTCCCAGCACCAGCATTGTCACCTCTAGCTGCAGCTGCCCAGGTCGGGAATCAGGAGAGAGGTGAGTACACAGTGGGCAGGATTCAAACGTTCTTCCCTCCCTCCCACCCCCTATCGCGTCCACCGGCGGTATTCTAATGTTACTGCTGACAGGTGCGACAACTTCATTTCAGTTCGCTACCCCCGGAAGTAGCGAGCTGAAATGCGTGTAAAGAGACCCGTTTGGGCGCCTAAACGGTTTTCTTCACGATCACGCCCATTACTTTAGTCAGGTTTAGGCACTTGTCGCGCCTAAACCAAACTGTAATCAGCGCGATAGCAGGGCAATTTGAATATCGCCCCTCTATCTCCTGTCACTTTAGACGGTAGATAGCTGGTGCAATATGATTTGAATCCGGCCCAGTGAGTGCTGTCACTGCCGAGGCGGGGCTATTTTTAGTACACATTGCGGTAGCCACCTCCTGCCTTGCACCGATAACAGGCGAAGCAGGAGCGACTTTTTCTCCATGATAACTTATTTACTAAAAGTATGTGGCCAATATTTCTATTTGCTTTTGTTTTGCACAATATTGCATAACCTGACTAAAAGGCCTGCGGACCTTGAATCGTGTATATACATATTATGCCTTGATTGAACAATACACTATTTTGCACAAGTCTGTGGAGTGCTGCTTGTTTTTTTCAATAGAGGGAATAGTCATATTCCACAGAAGATTCATCCTTGTATTTATAGAAATGTATATAGGGACCACTAAAATTTATTGAAAACTTTGCCTTTATTGATTATTCTTTTATATTCATACTTACCGGTAATTTATTTCCCCTGAACTGTTGTTTCTCTTACGTCCTAGAGGATGCTGGGGTCCACATTAGTACCATGGGGTATAGACAGGTCCACCAGGAGCCATTGGCACTTTAAGAGTTTGGGAGTGTGGGCTGGCTCCTCCCTCTATGCCCCTACTACCAGACTCAGTTTAAAAAATGTGCCCGGAGGAGCCGGTCACAGCTAGGGGAGCTCTCCAGAGCTTTTCTAGAAAAAAATTATTTTAGAGTTTTTTTATTTTACAGGGAGGCTGCTGGCAACAGCCTCCCTGCAGCGTGGGACTAAGGGGGAGAGTAGTGTCCACCCTGTGGGGTCTGAGCCGCTTACTCCGCTGACAGGACACTGAGCTCCTGAGGGGATAGATCGTTCCCTGCCACAGGGGATCCCTCACCCCAGCAGCATGCCGCCAACCCCTTACAGAGCTGAAGCGGGGGGGCGGTGTGAAGATGGCGGCAGCAGGGTAGGAGCGCAGTATTAACTGCGCTCCGGGATGGCTCAGCGGTACATAGTGCGGCGCGGTGAGGGGCGCCCTGGGCCAGCGCTTACACCCTACACTGGTCACAAAGCCTGTCGGGGTCCCAGGATCTCAGACAGCATCAATCCTCAGGCCAGTATAATCAGATGAAGAGCGGGAAGACAGCGCCATTTTGGGGGCGGAGCTTCTTCTCAGAGCGGACCCAGCAGCGTTCAGCGCCATTTTCCTGCCTGCACAGCGCTGATCAGGAGAAAGAAGGTCCCTCCACAGCAACTCCAGTTATCTCTCACGGTACCAGGGGGTTGTAGAAGGGGGGGGAGGCTGCAATACGACTGTGTATCCTATTAAGGTGCACAGTCAGCGCTGACAAGGGGTCTCCCTTTGGTTAAAAGCGCTGTGTGTGGGTTGGCTCCAATCTCTGTGTCTCTCTTGCCATTCTTGGGGGGGAAACTCTGTCTGCCCTCCCGTGTGTGTGTGTGTGTGTGTGTGTGTGTGTGTGTGTGTGTGTGTGTGTGTGTGTGTGTGTGTGTGGAGTGTTTTGTGGTCTCCTTTAGCTATGTCCAGGGACACTGTGTCATATGCTGCGGAGGATATGTCCTCCCAGGAGGATCCCATTCCATGTAATCAGGATGGCACTGGTTTAGCACAGATACCAGCAAGGAACCTGAGTGGTTTTCCTCTATTGAATCTTGGATTTCTCACATTTAAGATAGGGTTGCAAGTAATGAATCCGCAACCCAGGTATTACAGAACTCTATGGCAGTATGGCCCGTTTCTGGTACCTCAGGACGCTCCGCTATATACCCCACAAACGTGCGCTTGTTCATGTCATGCAAGATGACACGGATACCGATTCTGATACCACAGATGGTAATGGGGATGTGTTGCGGGGGTCTGCCTCTCTTGCAAAGGGGGTGCAATTGATGATAAAGTCTATCAGGGATGTGTTGAATATTAATAATACCACACCTGAGCAGGTTGAGGAGGCTTTTTTCACTGAAAATAAGAAAGCCTCGCTAACCTTCCCTGCGTCCAAGGAATTGAATGCTATATTTGAGAAAGCATGGGAAAACCCTGAGAAAAAATTCCAGATCCCTAAAAGGGTCCAGGTGGCGTTTCATTTCCCTGAGGAAGATAGGAAAAAATGGGAAAGCCTGCCAATTGTTGACGCATCTGTATCCAGACTCTCAAAAAAGGTGGTTTTGCCTGTTCCGGGATCTACCGCCTTAAAGGAGCCGGCTGATCGAAAGATTGATAATACACTTAAATCAATGTACACAGCTTCAGGTGCCATATTACGTCCCACTATTGCTAGTGCATGGATTGCAAAAGCTGTAGTGAAACGGTCAGGCACCTTACTTGAGGATTTGGATACAATGGATAAGGTGATGTTGAATTGTTTTTGCGTAACATTCACGATTTAGCAGGTTTTATGGTAGAATCCATGAAAGACCTGAGTTTCATGGCTGCGGGGATCTCTTCCATGTCTGTTTCAGCTTGTGGGGTACTGTGGCTGCGCCATTGGTCGGCCGACGCGGAATCCAGAAAAAGTGTGGTGTCCCTACCCTACACAGGTCAGGCTCTCTTTGGGGAAGCTTTGGATGCGTGGATATCCATGGCTACGGCGGGTAAGTCTCCGTTCCTTCCCTCAGCTGCACCTGCTCTGAAGAAATCTTTCTCTTCATCAGCATCGCAGTCCTTTCGGCCTAGCAAGCCTAGAAAGGACAAGCCGTCCAATACCTTCTTTAGGGGAGGTCGAGCTAAATCCAAGAAACCTGCTGCGGCAGGTTCCCAGTAAACTAAGCCTGCTTCCAGTATGCCGAAGTCCTCCGCCTGGAGGTGGGGCCAGTGGGAGCGAGGCTCAGACAGTTCAGTCACGTCTGGGTATCGTCCGGCCTGGATCCCTGGGTGATAGATTTTGTGTCCCAGGGATACAGGTTGGGATTTCAAAATCTCCCTCCTCACCGATTTTTCAAATCAGGCTTGCCAGCTCTGCTGGCAGACAGGACTGTCCTACAAGCAGCGGTTCAGATGTTGGTGGAGGCACAGGTCATTGTGCCAGTGCCTCCTCATTCGCAAGCCACGGGTTACTATTCATCCTTTTCGTGGTACAGAAACCGGATGGTTCGGTCAGACCCATTCTGAACCTAAAATCAGTGAACCCCTTTCTGAAGGAGTTCAAGTTCAAAATAGAGTCTCTCAAGGCGGTGATATCAGGTCTGGAATAGGGGGAATTCCTAGTATCCCTGGATATCAAAGATGCGTACCTCCACATTCCGATTTGGCTACCGCATCAGTCTTTTCTCCGTTTTGCATTACTGGACTGTCATTTCCTGTTCCAGGCCCTGCCATTCGGCCTCTCTACAGCACCAAGGGTGTTCACCAAGGTGATGGCGGAGATGATGGTTCTACTCAGGGGGTGAACATCATTCCGTATCTAGACGATCTACTGATAAAAGCATTGTCCAAGGAGGAGCAGTCCACGGTTGGATTCTGAACCTTTCAAAATCTCATTTGGAACCAACCCGGAGGTTGTCTTTTCTGGGGATGATCCTCGACACGGAAGTGCAGAGGATGTTTCTTCCGCAGGAAACGGCGTTGGTGATGCAAACAATGATCCGGGATGTCCTGAAGCCAGCCCAGGTGTCGGTTCATCAATGCATTCGCCTTCTGGGGAAGATGGTGGCCTCTTACGAGGCTCTCCAGTATGGGAGGTTCTATGCTCGGGCCTTCCAATTGGATCTCCTGGACAAGTGGTCAGGATCTCATCTACACATGCACCAGAGAATTCGTCTGTCCCCAAATGCCGGGATTTCACTCCTCTGGTGGCTCCAATTGCCTCACCTTCTGGAGCGCCACAGGTTCGCTATTCAGGACTGAGTCCTTCTAACCACGGATATGACCCTAGCTGACTTCCTCAGCAGACGCGATCTCCATCCGAGGGAGTGGGGTCTCCATCCGGAGGTGCTCAAGGAAATAACAGACCTTTGGGGGTTACCCCAAATAGACATGATGGCCTCTTGTCTCAACATGAAGCTTCAACACTATTGTTCCAGGTCGAGGGACCCACAAGCAGTGGCAGTGGACGCCCTGGTGTCTCCGTGGGTGTTCCAGTTGGTGTACGTGTTTCCACTACTCCCACTCATTCCAAGAGTTCTAAAGCTTATAAGGAGAACAAGAGTTCAAGCGATCCTCATTGCTCCAGACTGGCCAAGGCAGGCTTCATACGCGGATCTTCTGAATCTCTTGCAGTAAGAGCCGAGGCCTCTTCCTCTTTGGGATGACCTGCTGCAGCAGGGGCCATTCGCCTATCAAGACTTACCGCGGCTACATTTGACGGCATGGATGTTGAACGCCTGATACTAGTTCGGAAGGGCATTCCGAAGAAGGTAATTCCTACCCTGATACAGGCTAGGAAAAGGGTTACGTCTAAACATTACAATCGTATTTGGAAGAAGTATGTTTTTTTGGGGTGAGTCCAAGAAGTTTCCTGCGGTGGAGTTTCAACTGGGACGTTTTCTCCTCTTCCTGCAAGCAGGTGTGGATATGGGCCTGAGGTTGGGATCTGTGAAGGTCCAGATTTCGGCCCTGTCCATTTTCTTCCAGAAACAATTGGCTGCCCTCCCTGAGGTTCAGACCTTTTTGAAGGGAGTTCTGCACATCCAACCTCCCTTTTTGCCGCCTACGGCGCCTTGGGACCTTAACACGGTGTTGCAGTTTCTCCAGTCGAACTGGTTTGAGCCTCTAGAGGAGCTTGAGGTCAAATTTCTTACATGGAAGGCTGTCACATTGTTGGCCTTAGCTTCTGCTAGACGTGTGTCAGAATTGGGGGCTTTGTCCTGTAAAAGCCTTGCTTGATATTCCACGAAGATAGAGCTGAGCTCCGGACACTTCAGCAGTTTCTTCCAAAGGTTGGGTCGGCATTTCATATCAACCAACCTATTGTGGTGCCAGTGGCTACTGACTCCTCAATTTCTTCAGATTGCCGTGTCCAAAATCTTTCAAGGCCCACTCTACTCGTAAGGTGGGGTCTTCCTGGGCGGCTGCCCGGTGTGTCTCTACGTTACAACTTTTCAGAGCGCCAACTTGGTCTGGGTCGAACACATTTGCAAAATTCTACAAGTTCGATACTTTGGCCTCTGATGATCTGAAGTTCAGTCAATCAGTTCTGCAGGAGCCTCCGCGCTCTCCCTCCTGTTCTGGGAGCTTTGGTACATCCCCATGGTACTAATGTGGACCCCAGCATCCTCTAGGACGTAAGAGAAAATAGGATTTTGGTTACCTACCGGTAAATCCTTTTCTCGTAGTCCGTAGAGAATGCTGGGCGCCCGTCCAGCGCTTCATTTTCCTGCAACCGTTATCTGGTTCAGTACAACTTTGGTTATGTACTTCATTGTTACTTGGTAAGTAATGTTTCAGCAGTTGCTGAGTTTTTCAAGCTAGTTAGCTTGATGTGCCTTGTATGTGTGAGCTGGTATGAATCTCGCCACTATCTGTGTTAAATCCTTCTCTCGAAGATGTCCGTCTCCTCGGGGCACAGTTTCTAGACTGAGTCTGGTAGGAGGGGCATAGAGGGAGCAACCAGCCCACACTCTCAAACTCCTAAAGCGCCAATGGCTCCTGGTGGACCCGTCTGTACTCCATGGTACTAATGTGGACCCCAGCATCCTCTACAGACAACGAGACAAGGATTTACTGGTAGATAACCAAAATCCTATTTCTCTTACGTCCTGGAGGATGCTGGGGACTCCAAAAGGACCATGGGGTATAGACGGGATCCGCAGGAGACATGGGCACACTATAAGACTTTTACTGGGTGTGAACTGGCTCCTCCCTCTATGCCCCTCCTCCAGACCTCAGTTAGATTCTGTGCCCAAGAGAGACTGGACACACACTAGGGGAGCTCTACTGAGTTAGGTTTTTTTTATTTTCAGGGAGACCTGCTGGCTACAGGCTCCCTGCTTCGTGGGACTGAGGGGAGAGAAGTCAGACCTACTTCTGCTGAGTTAAGGGCTCTGCTTCTTAGGCTACTGCAGAGCCGGATTAAGGGGGGGGGGTCCCGGGGATACGTACCCCCGGGCCCCCCTTCCCAAAAGGGCCCCCTGCCCCACCACCAGCGGCGGAGCTTGCGCCAGGGCAGCCAGTGCAATGCACAGAGGCCCAGCGCTATGAAGGGGCCCACAGCCGGCAGCAATGACTCATTACACGCTGCCTGCACACAGGACACGGCGCCAGTGAGTGAGAAGGGTGATCTCATCACCCTTCAACTCGGCACCGCGCTGCTGCAGCAGCAGCTATCAGTTTCCTGCTGGCTCTGTTACTGTGTGTTGTCCACACTGCATGCTGGGAGGAGGGAGGAGGGAGAGTCACTGACAGGGCAGCAGTGTGTGCACAGGAGACGTCAGCACTCACCCCCTGCAGTGAAGAGCATTGCCGGAACCAGGGAGCCAGAGCCAGGAGGTGCAGCAAAGTAAGTTGTGGATAAAGAAAACACATGTACTGTAAATACAAGGGTGTGTGTGTGTTTTGCTGGCTGTGTGTGCATGTTTAGCTGTTTGTGTGTTTGTTTTGCTATGGGTGTGTATGTGTATATCTGTTTTCCTATGGGTGTGTGTATGTGTTTTGCTATTGGTGTTTAGTGTGTGTATGTGTTTTCCTATGGGTGTGTGTTTGTGTATATATGTGTTTTGCTATGTGTGTTTAGCTGTAGGTGTGGGTGTTTTTTCTCTATGGGTGTGTGTGTATATATGTATGTGTGTGTGTTTTACTATGTGTGTGTATACAGTACATATATCAATATCTACATATATAGCCATGCTCATGAATAGTGTGACCATGTCTGAGGCATAGGGGGATATTCAATTAGTGCCGAGTTTTCCGACAGTCGGAAAATCGGCACTAATTCGACCGTTTAGTAGCCAATAGTGGGAGTTTTCGACAGTGTTTTGCACCGTTTTCTCCATGCCTTTTTTGGGGGGGTCAAACAGACCAAAAAACTGAAACGCACGTACGGCTCAGCTGTCCAATAACGAATGAGTGAAGTAGGCTGCCCCAATGGCTGAGCGGCAGGCTGCTTCATTCATACATGATTGGAGAGCTGATCCGTCGCTCTGCTGTCTGTACGGTTGGCGGGGACGGGAGCGCAATTCGTTCACTGGATGGTATGTGAGTGACATCCCCCCCCCCCCCGGTCCTCCTCCTCCTCTCCTGAATAGGGGCCCCACTGTTTTAAGTACCCCGGGCCCCCCAGCGACTTAATCCGGCTCTGGGCTACTGGACACCATTAGCTCCAGAGGGTTCGATCACTTGGTGCGCCTAGCTGCATGTTCCCGGAGCCGCGCCGTCACCCCCCTCACAGAAGCCAGAAGAAAGAAGCCGGGTGAGTATGCAGAAGGCAGGAGACTTCAGTGATGGCAGAAGACTTCAGTAACTGAGGTACAGCGCAGCTGCGCTCCATGCTCCCACACACCAACGGCACTTACAGGGTGAAGGGCGCTTGGGGGGAGCGTCCAGGGCAGCAAGTTACTGAGGTCATTTTACTGGCAAAAAATGCATATTCGGTGCCCGGGCACTGTGTACGAGACCCCCGCCAGTATAAAGAATTTAAAATTTAAGCGGGACTACAGCGCGCCGGGAAGGGGCGGGGCTTAGCCGCACAGCTTACCAGCGCCATTTCTCTCATCACAGTGCATGCAGAGACGCTGGCCCGGACCTCCACTCTCCTTACAAGTACAGGGGAGCAAAACGGGGGGGGGGGGGGGGGCACAGGCAATTTGGTGCTATATATGTATATATATTTACAGCGCAGCCATCATATATTATTTATTTAATAGTATATGGGCGCTGGGGTGTGAGCTGACATACTCCCTCTGTGTTCTCTCTACAGGCTTCCCTGTGGGTCTGTCCCCTTTTGGTCAGTGTGAGTGTGTCGGTACTGCGTGTCGACATGTCTGAGGCTGAGTGTTCCTCCCCGGAGGAAGTTACTGGAGGTGCGGAGAAGGATTTGGGAATGACTCTGTCGGCACAGCCGACTGCTGATTGGGTGAATATGTTGAGTACATTGAATGCAAATGTGGCATTATTGTCTAAGAGGCTAGATAAATCTGATTTTCAGACACAAACGTGAAGAAAATCCATGGATGACGCTTTTTCTCAGGTACAGGCCCCCTCAGGGTCACAAAAATGTTAATTTACCCAGATGGCAGATACGGATACCGACACAGACTCTGATTCCAGTGTCGATTTCGATGAGGCCAGTTTACATCCGAAAGTGGTTAAGAGTATTCAGTACATGATTGTGGCTATTAAAGATGTTTTACATATTTCTGAAGTGCCTGATGTTCCAGATACGAGGGTTTGTTTGTATAAGGGAAAAATGCCTGAGGTGACTTTTCCCCCCTCTCATGAACTGAACGCTCTTTGTGAAAAGGCTTCGGAGTCGCCTGACAAAAGGTGGCAGATTCCCAAGAGAATTTTTATGGCATATCCTTTCCCCTCTGACGACAGGGAGAAATGGGAGTCGTCTCCCAATGTGGACAAGGCTCTGTCCCGACTGTCCAAAAAGGTGGCGCTTCCGTCTCCTGACACGGCTGCCCTCAAGGATCCGGCAGATCGCAAGCAGGAGACGACATTGAAGGCCATTTTCGTTACTACTGGTGCACTCCTCAGGCCTGCTGTGGCGTTGTCGTGGGTGAATAGTGCTATTGCTAAGTGGGCTGATAATTTAGCTTCTGACATGGATACCCTTGATAAGGATAACATTCTTTTGACTCTTGGTTATATCAGGGACGCTGCAGATTACCTAAAGGATACGGCGAGGGATATTGGCCTCTCGGGATCAAGGGCCAAAGCCATGGCGGTCTCGGCCAGGAGGGCGCTGTGGATTCATCAATGGAATGCTGATGCCGATTCCAAGAAAGCTATGGAAGCTCTCCCTTTTAAAGGTAGTGTCTTGTTTGGTGACGGCCTTGCTGACCTGGTGTCCACCGCTACTGCGGGTAAGTAATCTTTTCTTCCTTATGTTCCCACACAACAGAAAAAGGCGCCCCATTATCAGATGCAGTCCTTTCGATCTAATAAATACAAAAAAGGAAAGGGCTCGTCCTTCCTCGCTTCAAAGGGTAGAGGAAGGGGAACAATTTTGCCTGCTGTGTCTGGCGCCCAGGACCAAAAGTCCTCCCCCGCCTCTACCAAGTCCACCGCATGACGCTGGGGCTCCCCTGCGGGAGTCCGTGCCGGTGGGGGGCCGTCTCCGAATCTTCAGTCAGGTCTGGTTTCAATCGGGCCTGGATCCTTGGGTCTTAGACATAGTGTCCCAGGGGTACAAACTGGAGTTTCAGGAGATGCCCCCCCCGCCGCTTTTTCAAATCAGCCTTGCCAGTTTCTCTTCCAGAAAGAGAAGTAGTAAATGCTGCGTTACAAAAGCTGTGTCAACAGAGGGTTATTGTCTCGGTTCCCCCGTCCCAACGGGGGGAAGGGTTCTATTCGAGCCTCTTTGTCGTGCCGAAGCCGGACGGCTCGGTCAGACTGATTCTGAACCTAAAATCCCTCAATCCGTACATGAAAACTTTCAAGTTCAAGATGGAATCTCTTCGAGCTGTGATCTCCAGCCTAGAAGGGGGGGATTTTATGGCGTCAGTCGACATAAAAGATGCCTACTTACACGTCCCGTTATATCCTCCTCATCAGGCCTTCCTGGGATTTGCGGTGCAGGATTGTCATTACCAATTTCAGACGTTGCCGTTTGGGCTTTCCACGGCCCCGAGGGTCTTCACCAAGTTGATGGCAGAAATGATGGTACTCCTACGCAAGCAGGGTGTCACAATTATCCCGTACTTGGACGATCTCCTGATAAAGGTGAGATCAAGAGAGCAGTTGCTAAGAAATGTGGAACTCTCCCTGACGGTTCTGCAACATCATGGTTGGATTCTAAATTTGCCAAAGTCTCAGTTGATCCCGACAACTCGGCTGCCCTACTTGGGCATGATCCTAGACACGGAACTACAGAGAGTGTTTCTTCTGACGGAAAAAGCTCTGGACATACAGACCATGGTCAAGGAGATTCTGAAACCGGCAAGAGTGTCGATTCATCAAAGCACTCGAGTGCTAGGGAAGATGGTTGCGGCTTACGAAGCCATTCCGTTTGGCAGGTTTCATTGGGATCTGCTGAACAAATGGTCCGGGTCTCACCTGCACCGGAAAATAAGTCTATCTTCCAGGACCAGAATTTCTCTCCTGTGGTGGCTGCAAAGTTCTCACCTTCTAGAGGGACGCAGGTTCGTAATCCAGGATTGGGTCCTGCTGACCACAGATGCAAGTCTCCAAGGCTGGGGTGCAGTCACACAAGGAAGAAGTTTCAGTGGAAAATGGTCAAGCCAGGAATCTTGTCTCCACATAAATGTTCTGGAGTTAAGAGCCATTTACAACAGCCTTCTGCAAGCAAAGAACCTTCTTCAAGGTCTACCTGTCCTGATACAGTCGGACAACATAACAACGGTGGTGTGCGTAAACCGCCAGGGCGGAACAAAGAGCAGGGCGGCAATGGCGGAGGCCACAAGAGTTCTCAGCTGGGTGGAACAGCACGTGAGCGCTCTGTCAGCAGTCTTCCTTCCGGGTGTGGACAACTGGGAAGCAGACTTCCTCAGCAGACACGATCTCCATCCAGGAGAGTGGGCCCTTCATCAAGAGGTGTTTGCAGAAGTGACAAGGAATTGGGGAATTCCGCAAATAGACATGATGGCGTCTTGCCTCAACAAGAAACTTCCGAGGTATTGTTCCAGGTCAAGGGACCCCCAAGCCAGTGCAGTGGACGCCCTGGTAACTCCGTGGGTGTTTCAGTCGGTGTATGTGTTTCCCCCACTTCCTCTCATTCCAAGAGTGTTGAGGATCATAAGATGAACAAGGGTTCAGGCAATACTCGTCGTTCCAGATTGGCCAATCCGGATCTTCAGGAACTGCTCATAGAAGATCCTTGCCACTTCCTCTCAGGGAGGACCTGTTACTGCAGGGGCCATGCGTTTTTCCGGACTTACCGCGGCTGCGTTTGACAGCGTGGGGGTTGAATGCCAAATCCTAGCTCGTAAAGGTATTCCCGGGGAAGCCATCCCCACTCTCCTTAAGGCTAGAAAGGAGGTCACGGCGAAACATTATCACCGTATTTGAAGTAAATATGTGTCGTGGTGTGAAACCAAAACAGCTCCTGCGGAGGAGTTTCACTTGGGTCATTTCCTCCATTTTTTGCAGGCAGGCGTGGATGCAGGCCTCAAATTGGGTTCCATCATAGTGCAGATTTCAGCTTTATCTATTTTCTTTCAAAAAGAATTGGCCGCCCTTCCTGAGGTTCAGACTTTCGTGAAGGGAGTGCTGCATATCCATCCTCCGTTTGTGCCACCCGTGGCACCGTGGGATCTTGAAGTGGTGTTACAGTTTCTTATGTCTCACTGGTTTGAACCTTTGCGAAAGGTTGAGTTAAAGTTTCTCATTTTGGAAAGTGGTCATGCTTTTGGCCTTGGCGTCTGCCAGACGATTGTCAGAATTGGCAGCTTTATCTCACAAGAGCCCATATTTGATTTTTCATGTGGATAGAGTGGAATTGAGGACTCGTCTACAATTTCTGCCGAAGGTGGTTTCTTCGTTTCACATAAATCAACCTATTGTGGTACCTGTGGCTACAGATGCTGTGGCAGTCCCGAAATCTCTTGATGTTGTAAGAGCTTTGAAAATTTATGTCGCCAGAACGGCTCCTGTTAGGAAAACGGAGGCTCTGTTTGTCCTGTATGCTTCCAACAAGATTGGAAATCCTGCTTCCAAGCAGACTATTGCACGCTGGATTTGTAATACGATTCGGCACGCTCATTCTTCGTCTGGGTTGCCGTTGCCGTAGTCAGTAAAAGCCCATTCTACCAGGAAGGTGGGCTCATCTTGGGCGGCTGCCCGAGGGCTCTCGGCACTTCAACTTTGCCGAGCAGCTACGTGGTCGGGTTCAAACACTTTTGCTAAGCTCTACAATTTTGATACCCTGGCTGATGAGGGCCTCATGTTTGCTCAATCGGTGCTGCAGAGTCGTCCGCACTCTCCCGTCCGGTCTGGAGCTTTGGTATAGACCCCATGGTTCTTTTGGAGTCCCCAGCATCCTCTAGGACATAAGAGAAAATAGGATTTTAATACCTACCGGTAAATCCTTTTCTCCTAGTCCGTAGAGGATGCTGGGCGCCCATCCCAGTGCGTACTGTTACTCGCAGTTGTATTGTTGGTTCTTGTTTCGGTTACACGATGGTTGTGTACCGGTTATGTTCAGCTTGTTGCTATTTTTTCGTTCATACTGTTATCTGGTATTCCTGCTATTCCAGTTGTACGGTGTTTTTTTGTGGTGTGAGGTGGTATGTATCTCACCCTTAATTTAACAAAAATCCTTTTCCTCGAAATGTCTGTCTCCCCTGGGCACAGTTCCTATAACTGAGGTCTGGAGGAGGGGGCATAGAGGGAGGAGCCAGTTCACACCCAGTAAAAGTCTTATAGTGTGCCCATGTCTCCTGCGGATCCCGTCTATACCCCATGGTCCTTTTGGAGTCCCCAGCATCCTCTACGGACTAGGAGAAAAGGATTTACCGGTAGGTATTAAAATACTATTTCTTTGATTGAACATACATTTTGCAAAGACTGGAGGTATGTTTTAGGTAGTTATCTTGCTGTAGTGTTAAACCATGACCAGTAAGATAGGTGCCAAAAGGGATAGCATGGCGCACCAAGATATTGTGGTAGCATTTGGAGTACATGATTCTTTCGATTTTTATGGTCAGTAACCGCAACACCTCCGAAACATCCCCAGACCATACTAGAACCTCCACCATGCTTGACTGTGGGCTGAATGCAAGCAGGAAGTATGAGCTTGCTTGTCGCATGACACAACAAACTTGTACCTCTTGGTCCCGAACACCCCAGAATTGGGGGAGGGGGGCCTGAAGAGAACTGGGGGGAGGGGGCCTGAAGAGAACTGGGGGGAGTGGCTGCAGATTTTTTTCAACTGGCAGGCACATTACTAACTCCTTTGACACCCAGCTGTGCTACTGCGCAAGCGTTGTCGGGGGAGGGAAGCACCACAGTTTATTTCACCTCTGGAAAGGTGGTGGGAGGCACCACAGTCTATATTGCTTCCGGAGGTTGAGGCGCTGCCTTAGAAAGATTCAAAGTGCTCAGGACCCACTGGCTGCTGGGTGAAACAAATCTTCACCTAGTCTGTGCAAACAAGTATGTGTTGTTACATGAATTTTAAGTGGATGTACTGTAGGAGCAGATATCATATGAATGTATTGCTTCTTTCTGTGTTGCACAACAAAGTTACAAGTAAAAAGATATTGCTTCAAAAACATAGTGTAGTAATCAAAAAGTTACAGATAAATAGAACATGCACTCTGTAACACTTTCTTGAAATTATGGTGCAGTGTTTATGTCCTTCATTTACTATCTACTACATGGTGTTCCATCAGCAGATGATACTATTATCTCAGCTAGTCAAGGTTGCATTGCGTAATAAGGATTTTTAATGCAGTTAAATGTTCTACGTTGAAGTACATCTGTCAGCAGGATTCTTTTCTTCAGTAACAGCATTTGTCAGAATGTTTTTTTCACCTGTTGCCAGTCTTCGCACTATTGGCATTGCAGAACTGCACTTCCCAGCATACAGTATACTGTAAAGTCCCTACTCAGGGTCTCCATATCGAACTAAGCATTTCACTACTGCATCCACTACCTCCCTATCCTCAACGTAAGTTCTCCAGGGCTCCATTGAGCCAGATGAATAGAAGCAAGGAGTGCTGGGTCTGATTACATAGGTGGTTATTCAGACCTGATCATAGCTGCAAATTTGTTAGCAGATGGGCAAAATCATGTGCACTGCAGGGGTGGCAGATATAACATGTGCAAAGAGAGTTAGATTTGGGTGGGGTGTGTTAAAACTGAAATCTAAATTGCAGTGTAAAAATAGAGCAGGCAGTATTTACCCTGCACAGAAACAAAATAACCCAGCGTGTATGAACAGCGATGATCGCTGACATCGCTGGGCTGAAAATCGCTCAGTGCATACACACTGAGTGCTTTCCCCCGCTGCCCAGCGATGTCAGCGGGGGTGAGTGGCTTTCCATAGCAGGACGCTATGAAAAGCCGCTCACCCTGCCGTTCGTCTCCTGGTAATACCAGTAGATGAACAGCGGCTTCCAGCGATGAAGCGGGAGCGCGCATCAGCGC
This sequence comes from Pseudophryne corroboree, assembly GCF_028390025.1. Lineage (NCBI taxonomy): Eukaryota > Metazoa > Chordata > Amphibia > Anura > Myobatrachidae > Pseudophryne > Pseudophryne corroboree. The sequence continues at coordinate 808,307,449 of NC_086445.1, forward strand.
TCACCGCTCATCGCTTGTTCATACACACTGGGCGGCTTTGAGCTGAAAGCAGCTCAAAACACCAAAAGTGAGCTGCTTTCATCTCAAAATCGCCCAGTGTGTATGGGCCTTTACTCTCTCTGCAAATGTTAGATCTGCCACACCTGCAGTGCACATGGGGGTAATTCTGAGTTGATCGCAGCAGGAACTTTGTTAGCAGTTGGGCAAATCCATGTGCACTGCAGGGGAGGCAGATATAACATGTGCAGAGAGAGCTAGATTTTGGTGGGTTATTTGTTTCTGTGCAGGGTAAATACTGGCTGCTTTATTTTTACACTGCAATTTAGATTTCAGTTTGAACACGCTCCACCCAAATCTATCTCTCTCTGCACATGTTATATCTGCCCCCCCCCCCCTGCAGTGCACATGGTTTTGCCCAACTGCTAACAAATTTGCTGCTACGATCAACTCTGAATTACCCCCATAGAGTGTTAGATGTAAGTATAGCTGCGAGCAATGAGGAAAATAATCTATAGCTTGGGCAAGAATTGTTGTGGGTGTATTGTGAGGAGCCAGGCAAAACAATTGGTGAATGTTGCCATAATAACTAACTCCAATCTTAAGGTGAGATCTACTTAGGATTCTGTTCTCATTGCCTACAAGTATGGAATATTAAATTATATTTCTGGTTTTTTTTTATTAGGGGCAAGATATGATGATGGTACACCTCCTGTGGAAAAGATGGATGATTCCGTTCTGCCAGGCCAAACCTACACCTATACTTGGGACATTACAGAGAATATGGGACCTGAGGAAGCTGACCATGACTGTCTTACCAGTATTTATTATTCCATGGAAAACATGGTACAAGATATGAATTCTGGATTAATTGGTGCATTGTTGATATGTAAAAAAGGTAAATGTAAAAGCATTTGTTCATAGAGTTTTAGGTGTAACACAAGTTCTAAGTTATACACGAGGAAGAAGATAGAGCTTAAGCCAAGGACATAGATGGTCCAGACAAGAAGCATAAGGTGAAGGAAATAGGTAAATGTTACAGCTTGGCTGTGTGAGACTGACAGATCTGTAGAAAGGCTAAATCTAGGGGTGGCAGCAAGCTTCAGCAGCTGTATCCAAGAAAGCAATCAGGACAGGTAGAAAACCTTAAATGTCAAAGTTCTAAGCAAGTGGCGAGGGCTAGAAGCAAGCTTCTGTAGGTTAATTTCAAGCAAGAGTCAGGGCAGAGTCGATACACAGAAGTTTAGCTAGGCAATTGCACCTATAGCAGAAGAGAGATGACTGACTACTTTAGATGGCTTGCCCGCTGGGTGTCTTCCCGAGCACCAGCTTTGTTACTTCTAGCTGTCGATAACTGCTTCTCCTCACTGAAGAAGCAGTAAGTGAGCTCAGTCACTTTGGGCGATTGCGAATAAAGTTGGTTTAAAAAAACATCTCTGCTGCAGCTGCTCAGGACGGGACTCAGGAGAGAGGTGAGTACACAGTGGGCAGGGTTCAAATGTTCTTCCCTCCTTCCTGCCTCCTATCGTGCCCACCGGCGGTATTCTAATGTTAGTGCCGACGGGCGCGACAACTTCATTTCAGCTCGCTACCCCCGGAGGTAGCGAGCTAAAATGCGTGTTAAGAGACCCGTTTAGGCGCTTAAATGGGTCTCTTCACGATCGCGCCCATTACTTTAATTGCATTTAGGCGCTTGACGCGCCTAAATCAGACTGTAATGAGCGCGATCAGCATGATAGCAGGGCAAATTTGAACATCTCCTCTCTATCTCCCGTCACTTTAGACGGGAGATAGCGGATGCGATATGATTTGAATCCAGCCCAGTGAGTGCTGTCACTGCCGAGGCGGGGCTATTTTTAGTACACATTGCGGTAGCCACCTCCTGCCTTGCACCGATAACAGGCGAAGCAGGAGCGACTTTTTCTTCATGATAAATGTATTTTAATACATGGACCTCTGTATTTACTAAAAGTATGTGGCCAATATTTCTATTTGCTTTTGTTTTGCACCATATTGCATAACCTGACTAAAAGGCCTGCGGACCTTGAAACGTGTATATACATATTGGGCCTAATTCAGACCTGATCGGTAGGGTGCGTTATTTGCATCCCTGCGATCAGGCAGTCGCCGCCTACAGGGGGAAATCGCTGTGCAGAGGTGCAATTGCATGTGCAGGAGAGCTGCACAAATAGAAGTTTGTTCAGTCTCTGCACAGACCAGGACTTACTCTTCCAGTGCGATGATCGGGGCCGGAGCTGACGTCAGAAACCCTCCCTCCAAACGCCTGGTCCCTCCTGCATTTCTCCGGACAGTCCTTAAAAACGGTAAATTGCCACCCACAAACGGCCTCTTCCTGTCAGTTACCTTGCGATCGCCCATGCGATCGCTTTACTCACACCATCCCGTCGCTACTCATAGCTCCCCGTCGCTACGGACCAACGCGCCTGCACATTGCGGTGCATATGCATGCGCAGTTGAGACCTGATTGCAGGCTGTAAGAAATAGGCCCATTGTGCCTTGATTGAACAATACACTATTTTGCACCAGTCTGTGGAGTGCTGCTTTGTTTCTTCAATAGAGGGAATAGTCATATTCTACAGAAGATTCATCCTTGTATTTATAGAAATTTATATAGGGACCACTAATATTAATTTAAAACTTTGCCTTTATTGATTATTCTTTTAGATTCATACTTAATTGATTTCCCCTAAACTGAGATCATGATAAGTAAGCTAAATATGAAAAATTATTATATGTAAAAAAGATGCAAAAAAAAGAAAGGAATGTATCCACTGTCACCTGTTACCATACCCGATATAACTTTCTGTATATCTTAGAAAACTGTTAAAATCTTAATATATGTATAGGGTTAGGATTAGAATTATAACAATCTACAAGCACCCTAATGTACATGTAATTCTTGAATAATTTTAAAATTTGGATAATGATTACCCTTTAACCACTAGCCTGGCATTGTCTTATTGTCTTATGTGATGCAAATGAAGTCAGGTGTACATTACCTGGCTAGGTCGCATCACATGCAATCTGCTGCCTGCTGTCTTCCCTGTCATCTGAAAGAGGAGATCCATTCTGCACAGGTGCAGAACAGATCTCTTCTGGATGCCCGGATCCCCCGGAGTGACGCGGCAGTCTCTGACCATCGACTTCACTACCGGAATCGCGCCCCCAGAATACCTTGCGACCAGCATTTTGAAGCGCACTGCTCCGGGAAGAACAATGCAGAAAGGGAACTTCGTTCCTCTCCAAGCACATTTTGGGTGATCTCTATAAATCACTAGTGGGAGGATAGTGGGGCTGATCTCTATAAATTACTAGTGGGGGGATAAAATAAGGATAAATGATGCTGGAGGGGGTGTACAAAAATTTTGCTTTTTAGAGGTGGGATGGTTTATAAAGCATGGATTTTTGTTTTTTGCTACTAAGGGGTTTAGCGGTTACTATTATTAAGGTTTAAGACCACATGGTGGGTGGGAAGTTTTTTTTATAATGGAGGACTATGGACATAGGGGGGTGGGGTGTTGCAAAACACCCTCTAGACATATCTATGTTTAAAGTAAAATATTTTATTACATTATTAAAAATACTATTAAAACGTTAATAAGTAATAAAAAAAAATACAATTTTGGAGCTGTTTTGCGGGGGGTGGGGGGGGGGGGTAGAATCATCAGTTAAATGGTTAATTATATTTTTAACAGGTTACAGTTGCTGTACTGAATGTATATTAATCATTTTATGCTGTTCTCTCCTTTTACGTTTTATAGGAAGCCTCAATAATGATGGGACACAAAAGCACTTTAATAAAGATTTTGTTCTGATGTTTGCTGTTTTTGATGAAAGTAAAAGCTGGCAAAACCTTCCATCCACAAAACAGAGGCCTCTAATGTACACTATCAATGGCTATGTAAGAGGGACTGGGCCAGGTAGGACCTCATGTAACACCATAAACTGAGAACAAACATGAAAGAAAAAAAAATACATCAAATACTTATTAATTATTTTGGATTTACTGACAAAACTTTGTCAGCTACTGTATATAGGGGGTAATTCTGAGTTGATTGCAGCAGGAACTTTGTTAGCAGTTGGGCAAAACCATGTGCACTGCAGGGGAGGAAGATAAAACATGTGCAGAGAGAGTTAGATTTGGGTGGGTTATTTTGTTTCTGTGCAGGGTAAATACTGGCTGCTTTATTTTTACACTGCAATTTAGATTGCAGATTGAACACACCCCACCCAAATCTAACTCTCTCTGCACATGTTATGCCTGCCTCCCCTGCAGTGCACATGGTTTTGCCCAACTGCTAACAAAGTTCCTGCTGCGATCAACTCAGAATTACCCCCATAAAGTGAAGGTAAGCCATTTGAGAATGCAGCCTAGGAATCAGTAACATCACTGAGTTAATAAATACTATACTGATGTCATAGATACAGTACCTACTGAATTAATACTTCACATTCTCATGAGCACTGGGTCAGCACACAAAATGTCTGCTTTCATTGTGTTGTGTACAGGGTTGCCAAGAGAAATCCTGGGCTCCGGTGCAACACCTTCCAGGGCCCCCCAGCGCCCTCCCCCCCTCCCCCCGGGAAAGGGTGCGACCACAGCATGCTGGGGGCATAGCCACACCTCTTTTGGGGGGGGGGGGGTCTAGCACATGAGAAGCATCCACTCATAGGAGCATGGCAAGCCTCCCAGCCAGGGCAGTAGGGAGCCTGGCTGGGCCCAGCTACTTTTCAGGGAGCAAGGCTTAATCATGAGCCTGGGCCCCTCCATCAGACCTGGGCCCAGGAAATTTGTGCCCTCTCCCCCCTCTCTCGATGCCGATGGTTGTGTAGGCATTGACACTATGTTGCTGATTCTGAGTTGCATGCACTTGAGAGTCGCTTATCTTTATGCTACTGCATAATACTGAGATGCCTGCTTGCAGCATCCCATGGCAGTGCAGTTCCGTCACCGTGCACCTTTTAGATACACCATTGCTGCACTGTTGGAACTAGCACTAGCCCGATGGTTGGTGTTGACTCACTATCCAGCCTCCTACGTGTGCTGTTGTACAGTGTACATGAACATGCACCATCTGTTTAGAAAATATCCTCTGTTCCGTCTTACTGTATATTGTCCGCCCATTCATATATATCCTAGAGCAGTGGTAGCCAATCCTGGTCTTCGAGAGCTACCAATAGTTAACATTTTCGAGGTCTCCTCACAGAATCACAAGTTACGTAATTAGCTCCACCTGGATCTTTTAAAATGTGTCAGTAAGTAATGAATGCACCTGCTAGGTGAGCTGGAAAACATGAACTGTTGGTAGCTCTCGAGGACCAGGGTTGGCTACCACTGTCCTAGAGATTGTAATACAAGCCTCATCATGATACGGCAGGAATAGACCAGAAATAAAAAAGAGGGTATATAGTGTAATTCTATATGGTGGAGTAATATTCCATATAGTATGTATGCATAGCGCCTGCATTCCCGCACATTGCCAAGATTTGACTCTCCCCCCCTTTATGAGCATGTTAGTGAGATTTACATGTATCTGTGTTTCAGACTTCACAGCATGTGTCAATGACAAGATCAGTTGGCATCTATTAGGCATGAGCTCC